>NC_091820.1:108407500-109032500 GCF_041296235.1 Equus asinus | reverse complement strand
AAGAGAGGCCAACAGAGTGACAGAAAGAAAATGTTCATTCAAACAGGAAGACCTCCATTTCAGTATGGCAGAGAAAACCAGTTTAGGTATTTTCAGGTAGCTCAGGCTTTCTGTTAGGGCTGTCTGCTTGTGGTTGGGTGTAATTAATAGATATGTCTGGCTCCCATCCTCACCCAGACAGGGTTGCTATGGGGAAGGGAGGCCTGGAAGGATCTACCCTTCTCCAAATATGGGTTGGCTAGCCAGCCCTTTTCTGCAAGTTGATGGCAGTCTCCAGGAGTCCAGTCAACTGAATCAACCACTCCCATTGTGCAGACGGCCACCCACCAAAGCACTAATTTGACCCAAAAGTCTTTTTTTTTTGGTTGCTAAGGAAATGAGTGCCATAAAATGCCTCCTTCATATGGACAAGATTCTCATAGCTGAGCAGGAATGAGGGACAGACTGTATCTTTTCATTTTTCATAGGGAAACAATGAGACTTCATTGGTAAGGATGAAACAGAACTCTTTGCCAGTGATGTAACAGCCAATGTAGTTGAGAAAGGGTATCTGATAATAGAGAAGGAAAGAAATAAATTAAAGAAAATGAGACTACCAGCACAGGATCGGAGTAAGAGTTCAAATTAATGTTGGCAGAATGGAAGAAATAGCAGAAACCTGTGTGACAAACCACATCTATAACAGACTTTGAATAGTCGTTTACGTAAAAATGTTTGGGTGCATAATTTCCCTGTCAAACCAGCTATTCAAAATTCTAAACCAAGATTTTTCTGGTGTGTGAAAATGTAGTTTTCTATTTCCTTTGTGACAACATATATTTGACAGATGGATTAACTCAATAAGACATTTTATTTGGGCAGTTTTTATTCTTTTTTTTGTTCTCTTACTAACAGGATACAGATTAGGGAACCATGAATAATTGTGACCTCAGCCCCATTATTTAAAAATGTAATCCTTGTGATTTCTTTCTGGTTCCATAGGTTATTGGAAAGGAAACAAACTGGTCTTTTTCATGTGGTTGTTAGTTTGAGAAAATGTCTTAAATATAACAATTATGTCTCTTAGAAAAACACTTAATCCATGAACTCTTCAGTCCAGCCACCCAAAAGAAACATTGGGTTAGTTTATTGCTATGCCAAGCACACAAGCTTGTTGAATTTCTTTCTTTTGATCTGCCCATCTGAAAGTCTGTCTTACTTAGAAATCTCCAAGGTGAAGTTTCTTTGATCTCATATGACCATGAGAACTCAGGTTCTCTTTATTTCTGGAAATCTCTTGCAAACAAACTTTTTATAAGGCTTTGTCTATAGGACACTGTCAGAAAAACATAAAAAGGAAGAGCTGTTTAGGCCACACTAAGATACTTCACATCCATCTATTCAATTGTACTTGTTCAAACAAACAAACAAGCTGTGCTGAATGATAAATGCTAATGAGTTTGGCCTAACGCTTCCTCCATACATTGCATCTAGAAAATAATAAGCAATGAATTGATAATGAGATATAGGATGATTGATTTGCTTGGGCACAGAATGATCAACCCTCAGAAATAATAATTAATCACCACGAAGCATGCAGGTGTTATATAGTAAAGATGTTTTTTAAAGAGGAATAGAGGGAGGCAATGCATATCGTGGATCTTCGACAGAGAAACATGTTTTATGCTTCGGCTTGAGAACATCAGTTCATTTAAATTCAAGTGAGTTGACTCTTAAATATAATTGTATAATTCCTAGAAATTTAAAGACTTTAGACTGTCCACTGGGAAAAAACCAATACTGCTCTCTTTGAAATCATAGAAATCTTGCCTCTGTTCAAGAATGTGAAATAGCTTTGAAATTGATGTGTTCGGTCATTAAGCACGAATGCTTGACAAAGCTTCTTTGATTTCATAGATAGTAAATCCCTGCAATGCTGCAAGAAGCCATTTATGAAATTGAGCTATTGATTGTGCTAATCTATACAGTGATTACTAGTGGCAGCCTAATGAGTAGGTGCTGCCTGTATAGTGTGCTTAAGAGGCACCATACAGGGCTACCGTCAAAAAGTTTGTTCCTTTTGAGTGCTGGCCAGGTGACGCAGTGGTTAAGTTCACATGTTCCGCTTCGGCAGCCCGGGGTTCGCCAGTTTGGATCCCAGGTGTGGACCTATGCACTGCTTGTCAAGCCATGCTGTGGCAGGCGTCCCACATATAAAAAGTAGAGGAAGATGAGCACAGATGTTAGCTCAGGGCCAGTCTTCCTCAGCAAAAAAAGAGGAGGATTGGCAGCAGATGTTAGCTCAGGGCTAATCTCCCTCAAAAAAGACCCATTTTTTTTTTTTCCTTTGGGCCTGAGCATTCTGATCTGCCCCAGTTACTTATTAAAATAGCAATCTTCTCCTGTAGGGCCACATCCTAAAACATTTTCTATTCATTAATTTATTCATTTTCAAAAATAAATATATTGAGTTTCTACTAGGCACAATGTACTTTGAGAGGGTTCAAAAGTGAATATGATCTGATCCCTACTTTCAAGAACCTCGTAACCTTGGGAAAGGAAATATGATACGCATACATGTAAGTATGAATTAAATAGAATGGGCAGGGATTAGCTGGCAATTAAGAGGAAGAATGAAAACCAGATTAGGCACCTGGTAGGAAGACAGGCTTAGAAACAGGCATCTCCAAAAAGATGTAAGAGGAAACTGAGAGGAGAGGGAACTAAACACATCTTAACTTTGCACATCATAATTATGTTCTTTAATTTTTACTTCCTTGAGTCAGCCAGAAAGATGTGAGAAGGTAGAAAACCAGTTCGGCTTTAAGCATGACCAGCTACTTCTAAGGAAGGCTGTGGGAATAGTGAGAGGACTAACCATCCAGTACAGCTGACAAAAACATCAGCATGGAGGGATGACATTACAGACATACAAATGAGCAGCTTAGGGCTAGAACTGTTATTCTAATCTGTGTTTATTCCTTAACAGTCTATAAGAGGGAAGCAAAATAAACTGATATGACAAACACATGTAACTTGAAAGAATTGTAAATGAGACCTAGGTGCAAAAGATGTAATCAGAATTCAGTTTGAAATTCAAACTATACCAGGAATTTACTGTTTTCCATTTCTGTCTTGATAAGACTTTCAATATGTGGGTGTTTGTGACTCAAAGTTCCTCTTTTACAAAACTGCAATATCCACCGAATTTGGCTAAAGGAAGAAATTTAGGAGTTCCTAACAACAGTGACACCATAACTCAGTAATACTCCAAAGGAAATTATTGTAATGATACCAGGAGAATAATAGCCATCAACATCCTTATGCAGATAGATGATGATGATGATGATTCATAATTCCAAAAAAGGCTTCTTGGAAAGCATTGGCGTAATGTGAAAGATATTCAAATTTATCTACTTTAGCTATAAGATGTGCATCTTTCTTAGATGTAATATCATCTATATACTTGGAAGTTTCCTACAAACAAATATTTCAGCGAGTAGGTCCCTAGGTGGATTGGCTACATTGAGAAGAGCATTACACAGTTCCTAATCTGCAGTCTTAATATATGTACTTTATAGCCAATGTCTAGAATGAACTCCTTCTGGTAGAAAAAAATAGAGGTATTAGATAATAATAATTGTTGTTGTTGTTGTTGTTGTTATTATTCCAGGAAACTTTTTTTCTTTTATTTGCCCCTTCGAGGAATTAAAGATTTTCTCAAGGTTTTTGACCTCTGGCTTCCTAACATGCAGTCATCACCCATTGGTCTCGATCACAGGAACTATTATGGATAGTTCTTTCAGGTACTGCAAATTACTGAACAGTGGAAGAAAAGCACTACATAACTGTATTTTTAAAAAATATTATTTGCTTTTGTTTCTTAGAAAATACATTGAAAATTACTTCAGGAGGTGGGGAAGGCAACACCTCAGGGAGTAGCAGTTTGCTTCTGAATAGAAAGCGTGCACCACGCATATAAGGCGGATCTTACTAGGGATTTAGGAAACTGCCTATTCTCTGCCTACGTGTAGTAGATCTAAGCCACCTCGCTGAGTGCTACCTGCCCCTTCCTCATTACATGTGTACAATTAATTGTCTAATGGGTAGCCATTTTGTTTCCTTCACATACTCCCATAAAATATCTACTAAACCTCCTCCCAGTCGTGAAAACTCTGTGGTTGGATTTCACTGCTCCAGTCACCCAGAGGCAGTGTTTGTTATTTGTTGATCGAGGTTACAACCTTTTAACAACCTCAACCCTACTGCGCAATCCAAGGTACCAAATCCCAGAATAAAATACTCCAGATCCATGTAAAACATCCCATCCCAATATCCAACACTCCTCTCTCTCCTCATGACCGCCTCACTCCCGTACTCTCACCCACTCCCGCAGCCCCATGTCACAACACTAGCGATCACAGCTTTGTGCCTGGGGGCAGAATTCATGGAGGGCTTCACAGAGGAGGCTGCATTTAAGCTGAGTTCTGAAGAGTAGGCAACAATATGGACAAAAAGAATGGATAGTTATGTGATAAAAAATGTAGTGCTAGGTGTTCTGTAAACATCATCTCTGTGTTTCTCAGAATGTAGTGGTTTTTAAATATGAAAATTTCTGAGCTCAGCACTAGCTCCAATGGAAAAGAACCCCCTGCATTTTAAGGACATCTCTCAGGAGATTCTGATGTACCTCAGGAGTCTATAATATAGACTCTATAAGGTTAGCCTTGCAAAATCAAAGTCATAAAATTTTGCATGCTCTCAGACATAATGACTCATGATTGCAGTTATGGTGGAAATATATCAACTGGCTCCCACCATTTCTAAGAAAAAGTTGCCTACTCTAATATTTTCCCTGTGTTTTCAAGACATATTTGAGGAAGACAACTTTATGTGCAGTTGAAAAATAAAGGAGGTTGGAAGACGACTGCAAAAGGAGATAAAAATGAATAGTCTTTCAAAGTAGCGTAAGGGGATGGTGAAAACATTTGAAAGACTAGTTTTGGATAGAGAATTTGGTGTAACTTAATTTAATGCTCAAGCTTTGATCTGAGTATGAACATTTACATTGCATATTCCCAATTTGTTTTGGAAGGACCTGTGGCAAAATGACATTAAATAGAAATTCACTATATTTACATAGAATTTGAGATAAATGAAAATTAATTGCCCTTTCAGCTAATTCATAGTGGACTCATAAAAATGCTTTTTTATTCTGTAAGGCCCTTCAATATTCAAATTCCTCCAGCACACCATCTGTTCAGTCTTTCAGTGCATCTGCACGTTCCATCTCAGTGACAGAGGGATCGGAGAGCTGTACAGCCTTAGAATATTTTAAAAAGATTGAAGTATACTACTACTGAAAAGTATCATCATGCTTGTTCCTTAAAATATGGCAATTTGAGTCAATAAAATAAAGTAATATTTGTGCAGCCAATGCAGGCTTTGTCGATGTCATTTGTCTTGATTCAGAAATCAAAGCGGCTACTTTTCTTCATCAGACAGTCTAGTTGAAATTATTGACATACCTTACAGACATCACTGTGGATTTCATCAAAGTTTATAAACTATTAATCAAAAAATCCCAAATATGAGTTGATCTCATGCTCTTATTTGGGGCAGATTCCTTTTCCAATTTTAGATGCCAGTAGAATTTATTTCAATGAATTTCATCATTACGTATAATAGTTCATTAGATATTCAGGAAGCTTTTATAGTTTCAAGTTTAAATGTTCACGTCAGTATTTAGAATCTCTTTTCTTTCCCTCAGAAAAAGGAGAGTATGTTTTTTCAGGAATTAAAAATTCCTCCTAAGGTTTAAATTAATCTGAATCAGAGAAAAGTCTAGATTCTTAAAATCTATTCTCACAAGCTATCTTACTAAGAATTGCAAGTTGTAAAATTCCCATGACATTTCTCTATATTATGACAACTACAGAATAATTTAATGACAAACATTAAAACCTATTTTAGCACAACCAGAAGGACCTACAACTAGACTATACAACTATGTACTGGGGGCTTTGGGGAGAAGAAGAAGAAAAAACAAAACCAAACCTATTTTATTGTTAAAAGTTCAATATTGCAGAACTGACTTATCTATTTATTTACTGATCCTTAATACTAAAACAAAGATGACATCAAGATTGTGTGACACGTACATTTCTTTTCTCCTTGGTGACACCAAGGGAAGACATGCAAATATAATATTCTGGGATTTAAAAGGTGACTTGAGACTCTGTGCTTAGCACAATACAAAAAGGTGAACTCAGGAACTTCACTGCTGCTTCTACTAATTGTTGACCTAATTTATATCAGTTAGTGAAATGAATAGATGTCAATCTTCTTGATCAATGTGATGAATAGAACCCGTGTGTTTCAAAGAACACCTTCTTACAGGAAGGTCAGCAAATTCTTAAGGGAAAATGTTTGATAGATGCTATTAAATGTACAAGGCCTGGGTGTATTGCTTATTGACATGTTCTTAAACTAAATGATTTTCACTCATGCTTGAAGGTCAAACCAGCCACCCTTTGATAAAGCACCCGCGACAAGATCATTCTTGATGAAATGCTGAGCTTTTGGACAGAAAATTAAGAGTTCTTCATAAGGTTAAAATAGGTCTGAGGGCAGAGGAGTGAGAGAAAACAAAAGGATTCCTAGGGAGCTAGAGAGAGAAGTAGTTTCTATATACAGTTGTTTTTCTTCTGGACAATAAAGCAGGAAATGCCTCTCATGGCCACCTAAAGAGGGTATGACAGACTCCAGCCTTCCTAATTTGCATATTCAGACATCATGGCAGTAGTACAGAGCATCACGGTGCTCAAACATCTCCCTGGTAGCTGAATGAGGGTTTCAAAGTGTCCTTGGATCCCAAACAGCTAAAAAGGCATTTGTGAGCAGATGGCAATTGTGTGATGAAAAGTCTAATTGTATTTGCCTTCTCTAATGGAGAGACAGCCAGGACAGTCAGGCAGGTCAAAGCATGTGGGCAGGACTAACATATTGTGTGTGAAGAGAAAACTTGGAAAGCTCAGTTGGAGAGCTAATGAGACAACTTACAGGCCCCCAAGCTGATTCTGTGTCTGCAAAATGACGAAGGAAAGGCAAGAATTGAAGCACTAACCCAGAAAATTCAGGCCCCCGAGCCTCCTGAGCATTTCATAGAACACAGGAGCGTTGAAACCAGACGGAACAGTGGTCTTGAATCCTATCTACGCCATCTAAAAACTGTGTGACACCAGACAGACTAAGTCACCTCTCTAAGCCTTAGCCTTCTCATCTACAAAGTGATGATAATCATAAGCCTGTCATAGATTGCTGTGAGGATTATGTGAAATAATATAAATACAAATAGCACTTAGCATAGCGTTTGGTTCAATATGAGCTCAGTAAATATTATCAATTATTTTTAGCAATTAGATAAATGACGAAGGCAAAAAGTATTTGGGGGACTTTATTATGTTGGGTCCCCTAGAAGCAGAGCCTGAGATAGGGGTTACTTGGAACTAAATACCAGTGGCAATTTCAGGACGACCTCCCCCCATGTTTTAGCAGAATCAATCAACACTGATCTCAAAAGTGGGTTGTGCACATCTCTTCCCAACTCTGTGTTCAGGGATGTTATGTTGGTAGTTTAAAATCAGCCATGGGAATGGGAGTGTTTATACCATAGCAATCAGCAAATGCTATAATCAGCTTCCCTCACTCCACTCCCTCCAGCTAGTTGTTAAACATTTATCAGCACACCATTGTTTGTAACTAAATAACGGAAAGATTTTTTCAAATGTGATCCCCACATATGATTTCTAAGGTGAGGTAAAGGCTGAACTAGGAAAGGTCCCAAATGTCTAGAAACAGCCAAGATGTTTCCAGATAATGGTTTTGCTTGTACACAAAAATATTCTCCTATATATCTAATTTCATCAACGTTATCACTTTCCGCCATTTCTGTTTTCTTTACTCACACTTTCCCAACTCTCTGCTGATAAATAATCTGGCTCTAGCAACGGAATGAACTACTACAATAACGTGACTCTAATAATAGACCGGGAAGATTCAGCAGGACAAATACACATCACTGAGTCACTTAGCAACCTGAAGTCACTCAGAGGAACAATGCAGTCATTTACACCACAGTTGATTTCCCCAAAAGGATGCTATATCCTGACCCAAATAGACAGTTTAAAGTTTGTGGTACTACTTCCCAAAACAAGTAATCGAATTCGCTAGAAATGCTTAAGCCATGCCTAGGATCCCTGCAGATCAGTCCACCTCCCCGTCTTGTGGACAGCAGCTATACAGGAACAACTGTAACCTGGCTCAGACTCAGAATGCAGCCAAACGCGGCCCCAAGGACTCCTTTCAGGGCTGGGACACAATAATTTGAAGAAGTTCTCTCCAATCCCCAATCATCGTCTCACCCTTTGGGAAAAACAAAAATGAAGCAAAAGGAAAAAACATTGAAACTTATTTTCCAAATTCACATGTGTTTCTTTAGGGAGTTAAGAGGCATTTAGAAAAAAGGGTTTGATGTCCCCCTGAAGATACCACCCCACCCCACCCCAACTACATGCCAGGCATTCGAAGAGTAAGAAGCTGCCTAGCTTCATCCAACAGTACGTGGTATTGATGGATTGCACTGCCAGGTATCCTAAATCTAATATAAAAAACCCTAAGGAGCAGCTTTTTCAAGTTCCCCTAAAACTTGGGGAGGAACACATCCCGGGCTCACAGACAATCTAACATTTGGATGGGTCCTTAGCTTTACCCATGACATTAGAAAATGGCATCATTATTACACCTTAGAACAATAAATACTGAAGATAAAATAACAAGTATAGTGGGGTTATATTTGTTAATAACTCATTGGTTAAAGATACTTTTAATTATATAAATGTAGGCCCACGCTTAAAAAAATTCACGCCGTACAAACAGTTATAATATTCTTGAATTATTCTCATGGCTAGCCATTTCCCGTTCTGTAGGACGCAGCTTCAGTGAGGGAGGCCTTCCTTTTCTAAAGCAGCCCTTTCTGTTTCTCTTGTTCATTCTATCGGTTCCCTTTTTTTGTTGTTTTTTTTGTCTTTATTACACACTATAATTTATGATTATTTACCTATGTAACTTGTAAAACCTAAAATGATATTGTTACAAACTATTATTTTACAAATTAAATTGATACAGTGCTTTCTTATCATATGAATTTTACAATGCTCCCTCTATAATGTGAACTTCATGGGGGCAGGGACCACGTCTGTCTTTATTATTATTGGATTTTCAGTGCCAGCACAATGCCAGGCTCAATAAGTGTTTACTTAATGAATAAATCAGATCATGTTAATCATACTGCTCTGAATCTTCCCAAAGCAGTGCATAGTGATTGTTTTCTTTTTAACAGCTTAATATTATTCCATTGTATTTAGTTAATAACTTGTTTTTTGATGGTCATTAACAATGTTTCCAATTTTACTGCTATTAATGTTCAGTGAACATCTGGTACACACAAATTTGGGTTATTGTGTAAGAATATTTTTAAGATAAATTCATAGAGGTGGAATTATTGGGCCAGATGTGTATGCATTTTTAATTTGGATATATATTGCCAAATACAGGATTTTGTTTCTGTTTTTGAACACACAGCATAGAAGAGACGTTCCGGTAAGAATTATGATTTGAGTCATCTATTTGGAAGAACATCCTTCTCCCGTTATAATTTTTTTACCTATATGTGTGTCCCAACTGGCAACTATTGCTCTAGATTTCTTAGAGACTTGCTCCAATATGTTCTAAGTTTCAGAAATGTCTCTGCCTTGGAGGAGACTAGATAACTCCCACCCGCTTCAGTCTATCCTGCACACCATCACCAGATTAATTTACCCTAAATACTCTTTTAATCATGTTAATCTCTTGTTGGAAAATCTGCATTGGTCTGGAATTAGGTACAATTTTTATGTTCTTCATACTTTTCTATGTTTTCCAAATGTCCTAAAATATATACATATTGTTTTTATAATTGAAGAATGTTATAAGTAAATGGAAGAAAGTAGCAGTCTCTGTTTCTTGAAAACCATTAGCAAATCAACATAAATGTATTTACTTCTCTAAGCAGAAAAATGAAAATACTAAACCCCATGTTTTTTTAATTCCAATGGCTGCCCACTCTGCATAAGTTTGTAATCTCAGTGTGGTAATTTGAGGCTGTCTATGATCTGTCCTCAACCTAAATTCTCAAAGTTGTCATTGATCAGTCACCTTTTTGAACTCTTTTTTAAAGATCTTAATCTAAGCATGATCTCTGGAAAATGCTTTCTGTTGTGGCTTTGCTCATATCATTTGCTCACCACTTACAATCTCTGCTCCTTTTCCTCATTGCAAACTCTAAAATTCCCCCAAGGCCAAATCAAATCCTACTTCTTTGGAAAAGACTTCTCTTTCATGAGCTTACTGTGAGAGCTATTTTTTTTTCACTGAGGAAGATTCACCCTGAGCTAACATCTGTGCCGATCTTCCTCTATTTTTTAGTATGTGAGCCACCAGCACAGCATGGCTGCTAACAGAGTGGTGTAGGTCCACACCTAGGAACTGAACCTGCACCACTGAAGCAGAACACACTTTACTTAACCACTAGGCCACCAGGGCTGGTCCCTGAAAGCTATTGTTTTTTATCATGTGAGACGATACTAAGTTGACAACTATTTTAAGCTGATGAATTATTAGTCAGCTTTTCATACATATATATTGTCAAAACAAATAATTTTAGGAACCTAGAATTGCACTGTTCAATAGAGTAGACACAAATGATTATTTAGGTTTAAATTTAAATTAATGTAATTTATTTTAAATTAAACTTATTTGCTGATCACTAAGCTAACCAGAGACTTCAGTAGCCACACATGACAAAAAATGCAGACTTCACAAGATTAGTTCAGAAATACCACTAAATAAACAAACAGCAACAAACAGCAATAACAACAAGCCCTTGAAAGCAGGGAGAATCTGATTTCCAGAGCTGCCACATTATATTATTTAAAATGTCCTATTTTCAACGAAAAATTGGGAGACATCCAAGAAAACAAGCAACTATTGCCCACACATAGGAAATCAATCAGTCAACAGATACTATCCTTTAGGAAGCCCAGACTTTAGACTCACTAGACAAAGACTCTAAATCAGTTATTTTAAATATGGTCAAAGAAGTGAAGGAGATCATGTTTAAAGAACGAAAGGAAAGTATGAAAATAACGTCTTACCAAATAAAGAATATCAAAAAAGAGATAGAAATTATTTTAAAAAGAACCAAGTAGAAATTAAATTCTAGAGTTGAAAAGTATAACAACTGAAGCGAACAATTCACCAGATGAGCCTCAACAGTAGATTTGAGCAATCAGAAGAAAGAAAGTCATCTAGTAAATAAGTGACAGATCTGGAGTTTTAACCAGATTCATGTGGCTTCAGAATCCATGTCACTTCTATCAATCTATATGATCTACATCAGTCCTTTCCATCTTAATGCCATTAACCAAATCAGCCTGGTCTAAATATGACAATGCTTGCCACAGAACCTTGCACATAGTAGGGATAAATACATATTTGATGGGGTTATGCAAATAGTGATTCTTCATACGAAAAATTAAAAAATGTGCATGCAATAAGTCTTAATTTCTCAGTTTCAGGTATGGACGTCCTGTGTGCGGTATAAATACCATCGGAACCAAGAAAGGAAAAAATCAGGAAGCAACATAGGGCCAGGAAGAAGGGAACCCCCTGAGTCAAGCTAAGCACAACCAATAATAAAGACAAAGAGTATTGTTATTTTTATTATTAAAAATATTAGTGCTATTAATTTTGAAAGGTGATAAGCTTCCACTTATTGAGTGGTGAATATATCTCAAAAATTATTGTAAGTTCTTTACATATATTATTTGATTTAATCTCCCCACATTGAAATGTAGGTTAGTCAGTCATTATCACCTTTTTCAAAATGAAAGCTCAAGTACCTTGACCACAGTCAGAGAACAACTCTAGGATTTCTGTAAAGAAGGGGTTTAGGAGTGTTAATAAAGGGAAAAGCCACGGGACTTGTCTTGAAGTTTTGTTGGCTGTGTAAACCGTTATCTTAGATTACGGGGGTGGTTTCAGTGAGTGGTTCATGGGAATTATGGGTGGGGGGAAAGCAGTGATAAAGACACTGCCACCACCAAGCCAGGAAATTGTGTGCTGGGATTTGAATATAGATTGTCTGAATCCAAACTCAGAACAAGAGCACCACTGTATTCCCACTTAAATCTGCATTCCAAACAGGGACTCCAACACTCTGCTCTGGGAGGTGGGCCCTGGGATCTGATCAGGGATTTATCTTCAAGGAACAGATTATTTCAGGAGGAACTTCATCTGGAGTTTCTGTGTTTTAATAAAGCAGTGGGTTTTTTGTTTTTGTTTTTTTCAAAACAATTGACAAGGTCTTTCAGATTTATGTTTGGAAAGATTTTAGGTCATGGTATGCAATGGTTTTTCTTGGCTGCCCACAGGCAGTGAGTGATCTTTGAGGAGGTCTTTCTTGATTCATCCATCAGTGTGACTTATTTCCTGTCTCCTAAGAACATCCAGCCAACCGATAACCTCCACAATGCACATGATTTCTGTATCTATCAAGAGAACTCAGCAAAAGAAGCGTGAGGCGGCTGCTAAGTTTCTTTCTTGATAACTGACCAAATCGCCCATCAATAGTGTCACCTCTCAAGGCAACTATCGAAGAGGACAAATAATGAGAATTTGGAAAAGTTCCTAAGGACGAAAGATACTTGAAGTCCCTAGCTACAGTGATTGTCTCAATTTTCTCTCATCTTACAGACCTGGTGTTCTGTGAGAAGTACCAATGTCCTTAGTGAGCAAGTTATTGTGCAAGGTCTGCCCATTAGCTGATTGCTGAACAAGTAACACAGAACTCCTGTGGGTTTTGGAACTGTGCTGATTTCAGCCTGCCTTTGCACTATAGGACTCAACCTAAAAAAGGCACATGATGACTCAGGTCATATATTAATTTTTATTTTTATATTCACTGCTTACCCAAACATAGAAAAAGCAAATGTGCAAACTCATGCCGCCTGCTTGTGTACCACTGTTGTAAAGCCCAATCAGTATCTACAAAGAGGTGCTACTGCTTAAGGAGGAAGCCCAGAGGATTCAAACTTAGATGGATGCCAATCAATGTTCTAATACGTAATTCAAAGTCTCTTCCTGAAATGTCTGTGGCTCTTAGTGATTCACAATAAGAGAAAGCCACAGCCCCCCTTCAGCAGCTGTTCCTGTTTGGGGAAAGCTAGAGGGCCACAAATCTGCTGTAGAGGAGTGCTTTCACCGAGGTAGAGGGCTTTGTGCTTCCCTGGTGGCTTCTGAGCAGTGTTCACTGTCAGAATGAATGTATAGCCTTTTAGGTCACAAAGGGCCCAGTTGAACAAATCCTGACTTGTTTATTGAAGGGTACCATGATGACCTAAAAGATCTAGTCATTCTCAAGCATAGATGTCTAGATCCAAAGGAATATTATGGAATCTGGATGATAATTACAGAATAACAGGACTTCCAGACAAAGGCAGGCCTTCTTCAGGCTTCCTTCCTGTGTGAAAAGGATTTGCACTAGACTGGGAAAGCAGGCTTTTTACCCCACAATGTTGCCTCTGCTTCTCTCAGTTTCTCAAAGCTGAGTTTTATGGGTGCTTCCACCAGGCCCAGGTATGCCTCAGCTCCTGACTGAGATGGTTTATCAGTAATCTCAACCACAACAGGCAGTGGGGCTTAGAAGTAAGCTACCAACCCTAGGCTGAATTCCAGTCACAAGTTAGGGGCCCCTAAATTGTTTCCTAGTTCTACATGGCTGTCAAATATGCCTGTGATTTTGTGCCTAAAGACACCTAGATCCCTGACTTGCCCTCAGATTGCAGCTTTCCCTTGCCACTGCCATCCCAGTACTGAGTCCATAGTTTTTGCTTTGGTTCTTAAAGTTTAAGAGCTTGGGATCTAGAATCATAGTTCACGGTTCATATCCTAACTGTGTCACTGACTTGCTATGAAACTTTGTACAAATAACTCAATCCAATGCACAATTCCATGCAGATATGCATGCTTGTAAGGGTATGCATACACTCACACTAAAAGTGAGAGATTAATAGAGATGGTACGTGCAAATGAAAGGGCAGGGAGATGGGGCAGGAAGAGGCAAGGTGAGATGAGGTAGAACTAATGAGAAATTTTTAAATTATGGTTGCTGAAAAATAAAGGCAATGAAATCAAGTGAACAGGGACTGACATAAGGAGAAATGAAATGTCACAGAGCAAAGGAATTAGAACAACCTACAATTTCACACAAACACGTCATAGAGAAACAAGTTAAAGCTTCACCCTAATATATTAATGTTTTGGATATTAAGACATGTTCGATTAAAAGGGCGAGTTCTTCTCCATGTTGATGAATACCATTGGCAGTGCCACAATCTAGCCCAATGGTGTCACTATTTCTAGATAGATAGGTCTATGTGGTTGTGGAAAGAAGAGATTCTTATTAAAAAAATGTATTACTCAACCAAAGATAATGATCACAGAATTCTTTCTGCAACATTTCTGAAAATCACCACTCAACATTTCGAAAATGATGCAAAAGTTGGGTATAAAAATGTATGCAGTGAAAAGTCTGCCCCTCATACCTCTTTTGTTTCCACTCAATTTCCAACCCAGCTTCCAAACAGGTAAATGCTCTTTTTAGTTTCCTGTGTAGCTGCCTGCTGGTTATTTAGGCACATACAAATATCAATAATTATTCTTTTTGCTCTCTCCTTTTTATAAAAATGGCAGCATACTAAACACAATTTTCTGAATCTTTATTCCCCCTCATTTAACTATATATCTTGGAGATCTTTATCAGTAAATACAGAGCTTCCTCATTCATTTTTTTACAGCTATTTAATAGTCCATTGTATGGATATACCACAATTTATTTAGTCACACCCCCCAATGGTGGACATTTGCATTGCTTTTGGTATTACAAACAATGGTGCAATCAGTAAACAGGTAACATATATCAATACATATTTTATTCTGCACATTGTAAGAGTATATGCATCGATTTTTGAGAAGTAAATGCATTTGAATATTGAGGGATATCACCAGATTGGACTTCATACAGATTGTGCCATTTTGCACTCCCATGAGCAATATGTGAGAGTTCCTGTTTCCCCATGCCACAGTTTAACTAGCCTTTGGATTCATTTCAATCTGAAAGGTGATAAATGGCATCTCAATATAACTTTAATTAGGTCTTTTATAAGTGAATAAGATTAAATCAAACACAAAGGCCGTATGTACTTATTTTTCTGCCAACTATCTGCTCATATCCTTTGTCTACTTTTCTATTAGCTTACTTTTTCCTTATTCATTTGAGGATGTTCTTTATATATTGGAGTGATTAATCCTTTGTATACGAGTTGTCTCATGTCGTCTGGTATGCACTGGGCTATCCATTTCTTACTTCAAAGCTTTTATTACCAACTCTTGCTTTTATGTATACACTCACTCAAACTAGAAATGTTTAGTATTGAGTTTTTTATCTATTTATTTCTAAGGGCAGCTTTGCCTCTACATATGCTCAACAAGGAGCTGCCTATAGCTGCATGATGCTGCAGCTCTGTGTCTCTTTAATCCACATGTGACATGTCTTCAGTCTCTGCAGACTAAATATTCTTCTGTCACTGTGGTGATGGTGGTGTATTATAAACCACTTTTAAGGAGAAAAGTCACTTTTCTTTAGAATATGAGCTGAAAATGGAATCCCTTCTTTACAGAAAAACATGTGAGAATTATGACATTCCCTGTGACACAACATTAAAAATCCACCCTCTATATCATCATCACTGATAGCAGTTGAATATTTTGTACATAACATCACAGATAGTATTGCCGGATAAAATTCAGGATAATCAGTTATATTTGACTTTCAGATAAACAATGAATTTTTTTTAGTATAAGTACATCCCAAATATTACATGGGATAAAAATATACTTAAACATTATTCTTTTTTTATCTGAAATTCAAATTTAACTGGACTTCCTGCATTTTTATTTGGTAAATCTGACAATGCTTATTATATTTTTATATTTTTCTGAGACCAAGATCCCATAGCTATGGTTTGCTGATTTTGAAGCATGTTCCTGACTAATAATACATGAAATTTTGAAACATGATGATAAAAATCTCCAGGATGGCTAAGAATTTTTTTAAGATCATCAAATTCAGCCACACATTTTAAGTGTAAATGCTACCTACAATGTCCTCCACAAGAAGTCATCCATCTTATAACTGGATACTTTCAATAGCAGGAAATTCTCACTACCTAAAAGACAGCTCATTTGCTGTCTGCCTCGATCATTTAGTAAACCTTTTCTAAAATTAAGCAAATTCTCTTTTTTTGACACTTTTTTTCTATTCATCCTAGTCTTAGCAGCCACTGAAAAGAAGTTAAATCCCTCTTTCATATGTCAACCCTTCAAATATCTGAAGACAGTAGGCCACTCGAGATTATTTTTTCTCTTTGATAAATATTTTCAGTTCCTTCAACTGCTTTTTATAAAACATTGTTTCAAGTCATCTTGCCCACTACCAAATATTGATTTTTGTACCTTCTATGTGCCAGGCACTGTGCTAGGTGAAATGGCACTGTGATTAACAGTATAAAATTCCCCATCCCTCAGGACACTCTTAGTCCAATGGGGGAAAATGGCAAACATTTACAAACCTCTCTGACAAGTGCTATAATAAAATTATGAACAGAATTCTTTGAGGACACAGAGAAGGGAGTGTCTAAATCTACCTGGAAGGGAGAGGGGAGAATGGGTGACAAGGGAAAGGTTCAGAGAAGGCTTAGCATGTGATGCCTGGGCAGAGTCTTGAAAGTTCCATAGGAATTTTCGATTTGAACAAGGGGATAAGGAGCAGAAGTTGCTGAAATCAATCTATATTTTAACATCTTTATTCTGTAGGAACTTTCTGCCACATCAGAGAAGTTGATCAGTTCCTTCTTGAAACACTAAGTTCCTATTACACCTCACTCTGCTCTAGCCCTTCCTTTTCCCTTTCATAGGCTCCTTCTGGTCCTGCCTCTTCCCCTTCAGTGTTGTTCTTCTCCAGGGTTCTGTTCTCTGTACACTGCTCTTCTTATTCTCTCTATATATTTATCTCTAGCAATTTCATTTACTTTTGTGGTTTCCATTACCATGTTAAATGGTGATTATTTCCAAACATATATATATATATGCATCCTGGATCTCTCCCCTAGGATTCACACATCCGTGTGAAATGGCTACTTGACACTTCTATCTGAATGAACCACAAGCACTCCTCAAACTCAACATATCCAAACCAAATTCCTCCTCCCGTGTTCATTACTTGGAAGGAACTAGCTCTATCTACAATCACCTATATTAGAACCTAGGGTGGTGTTGTTGCCTTCTCTCCCTTGTTCCACTCATACAATCAGCAAATCCTCCATATTCAATCTCCTCCATCTCTCTCTCAAATCTCTCAAACCATTATCTTTGTCCAGGCTCTCATTATCTGTATCTTGGACTATGTAACAACTGACTCCAGTTGTTTTCATCACCCATCAACTCTACCCACAGCTACCAAAATGGTCCATATCAAATACCAGTCAGGGGGGTTGGCTTCTGGCATGACAGCTTGAGGAGCTCTAGTGATGCACTTGTTAGTGAAACTGGTGAGAAATATAAACAAAAAATATGTATTTAAAGCCTCTGAAAATGGTCCTAAGGGACAAAACAGCAAATGATGAAAAATCTATTCAAGAATATCTATGAAAATTCAGTAAGAAAAGCAAGAGACTGTGGTATTTGAACCAAGATTACATCTTCCCTCTCCATCCCACTCAGCAAGGCAGAGACTCCACTCTAGACTTTTAACCAAGAACACAGGACTCCCTCTCTACCCAGCATCCTGACAGAGGGTCTTCTTCGTGGGAGGAGCAGCATATCAGTGTTTTTCATCCTGTTCCCAGCTACCTGATACTGAAACTAAGTCCCAGGCAAGTGTGGTTAAGAGGTTGGGCTCCCTTCTGCCTGACCCCCACTCGTGGAACAGAGACCCTACCTTGCGTACAGCACACAGAGCTATTGGGCCCTGCCCACTCTTGCTTTAACATGTGATGTGGTAGTTCCATGCCAGGAGAAGCAAGTTGGAGGACCCTAAGGCTGCTATGCACCCTCTCCACTGATTAGGGATATCACTCAGAAAGAAGCTTGCCATTGTCCCAGCTCCAGAACACTGACTCAGAGATTTAGCCTGGGGGAAGAAACAGGTCATGAAACAGATAACTCCTAATCTCTTTCCAAAGGAATTGACTTCATTCTAAGAGAGAATGAAGATTTTTCAAGTCTAAAAGCACTTTCAAGCACAAAGGAGTCTGTGGTGAAGGGCAACTGAGAGGAGATTAGAAATACAGACTAAACTGGAGGCCAGCTAGTTTGCAGGATAGAATCAAAGAATCAAACATCTAGGGAGAGCCCTCCTCAGGTCTTTATGGTGTCCTTTGAAGCACAAAAGTTTTTAATGTTGATGAAGTCCAACTTATCTATTTTTTCTATTTTTGCTTGTGCTTTTGGTATGCTTTTTTCATAGCAGTTACAATTAATAATACTTACCGAGTAGGGTATATAATAACTCAGGGACATGAAATAATGAGTGACTAGAGTGAGTTTGATCAAGAAAAACTTCTTGGAGGAGGTGAGTTTTAATTTTTTTATAATAATTGTATTATTGATGTACAACCTGGTTTTTTTTAAGATTTTTTTTCTTCTTCTCCCCAAAGCCCCCCAGTACATAGTTGTAGATTCCAGTTGTGAGTCCTCCTGGTTGTGCCATCTGAGACGCAGCCTCAGCATGGCCTGATGAGCAGTGCCATGTGCGCACCCAGGATCTGAACTGGCGAAACCCTGGGCCACCAAGCCGGAGCGTGCAAACTCAACCACTCGGCCACAGGGCTGGCCCCAACTTGATGTTTTGATATACATAGTGAAATGATTACTACAATCAAGCTAATTAACATATCCATCCCTTTACATAGTTACCTTTGTGTGTGTGTGTGTGTGTTTGTGGTGAAAACACCTGAAATCTACTCTCAGCAAACTTAATATACTCTTAGAAAATTTCTAGTACACAAAAGTAGGTGAGTTTTGAGCAGATTTCCAAAAGAAGGGAAGGACTCAAATTCAAAGACCTCAGTGTAGGTTGAGACTCTGACCAGGAGTGAAACTGGGAGGAATGGGAAGCTGGTTACTGTATTTGGAAGGCTGGAGACAGGAAATAATCTGGTGCTTTTAGAGCTTTGCATCCTGACAGTCATGAATCCTGGGAGGATGGGAGCACTGCAGAGAAGCAGGACTGCAGCGGTTCTGCAGGATGGTTTGGGGAAGGAGAGGCACAGACAATGCCAATGACAAGTTTTAGACTCTCCCAGTGTTGTTGGTTTACAGGGTGCCAAGAAGACAGCAAGATACATTGTTCACTGTGTATCCCCAGGACTTAAAAATGGTGTCTGGTGCATTGAATGCTGAATAAATGAAATGCGAACTAATTTGATGCAGTTATGTGCTTTCAATCTTTCCACCAAGTTCAAATTCCTTATAGCCATTTATGTTCTCACCTTTTCCATGTAAAATAATTCTCACTGACCGAGCACATAGGAGTCAAATAAAAGTTGAATAATTGTGATCTTTTGGCATCTATAAACATTACCTAATGTACCTCAAGCAGCAGAAAGTCTCTCTCTTGACCATTTTATTGTTCTGTACATAGCTTTAATAGGGTGATCAACTCATCCGGGTTTGCTTGGGACTGTCCCAGTCTCAGCATTGAAAGTATTATGTCCTAGGAAACCCCTCAGTCCCGGGAAAACTGGGATGGTTGGTCACCCTAGCTTTAAAAATCCTTACTTATATTCCTAGCATTTGTTGTAGGCCTCAGATAAGTTGGGAAGTTAGCCTCCCAGAATCTTTCTATTGGTCTGTGCTTCTCTCTCCTGTATGGTCTTGTCACTCCCTCATGCAGCATCCCAGGGAACACACCATTTCCTTACTTAAATGTCGTCCATTCATCATTACTGGCATCAGAATTTTAAAGAATTTGTCCTTGCAGGAACTCCATTTTACAAAGCTAAGCTAATCTTCTAGCACTTTAACAGATATCATCACATTGTATCCAGAATCCAAGGAACATAACTGTATTACCTCCCTAGGGCTGCCATAACAAAGTACGACAAACAGGGGGACAGGAAGCAACAGAAATTTATTCACTCACAGTTCTGGAGGCTAGAAGTCTGAAATAAAGGTGTCACCATGCCCATGCTCCCTGCAAAGTCTCTAGAGAAGAATACTTCCTTGCCTCTTCCAGCTTCCGGTGGTTGCCGGCAATCCTTGGCATTCCTTGGCTTATGGTAGCATAGTTTGAATCTCTGCCTCCATCATCACATGGCCATCTTCCCTGTGTGTGTGTCTGTGTCCAAATTTCCCTCTTCTTATAAGGGCACCAGTTGTTGAATTAGGGGCCACCCTACTCCAGTATGACCTCACCTTCACTTGATTACACCAGCAAAGACCTTACTTCCAAATAAGGTCACATTCACAGTTTCCAGTGAACGTGAATTTTGGGGGGGACACTATTCAACCCAATACAATAACTTACAGTAATTCATACAATAAGTATAGCATCAATAGGATGTCAAATTCTTTCTCCATGTCTTCCATTCAATGGTTCTGTATTTATTCTTAATTATACCACCTAATCATAGTCGTGGTTACATTTCTCAGCTGTCTCTCCATTCTTACGGCAGATCCAGCCTTTGGTTTCCAGAAATTCTAAGTTCTGTGATTATCAGTTGAGCATTATACTTTCTTTGCCAATTAAATATTTCTTAAGATTTTGTAGAAATTCAACTGCTGCAATTCAGTACCTGGTATCCTTAATATACAACTCTTGAGTTAGCTGGATACATAGGCTTTTGACCAATTCCAGTGGACTCTGAAGTATAAATAGCTTCAATCATAACATATTATAAGTGAAAAAACAGAAAAAAAAACCCTCTTGGTTCTTCAGCTCTGTCCTCTGCCAATCGACTTTCAAAATAACATCTCATTTCTATATGCTTCAGTGTGTCATGAAAACATTAGATTGCATGTTTTCCCAAGGCCAAAGTCAAAGAGCAATTCTGTGGGCTCTCTAGTCACGTTCTCATATTCAGGATATAAGACAATATCTGATTTTTCTGACTTTTCAATTCACGTATTTTTACGTGTCTTTCTGCCAGTACTACTCAGTCAAATAATACTCCAAGATAAATCATAGTCATTGGAAGCATGTGTCTTCATATCAGGAAGTTACTTCTACTGATTAAATTCAATTTTGTCTCCTATAAAATACAGTTTTCACAAGACATTTCAAGGTTTTCAAACCTGGTTGTTTCCATCATTTTCATTTTGTTTTGAAAATATACACAGATTTGAATTTTCAGCTGGGGTCCTCCCGTTTTTGTCCTTTCTTCCCATAATTTTTATCCTGATTAGTTGTCTCAGACACAACATAAGACTCAATTTGGCTACACAAAACAAGGCTTAATACAAAGCAAAAGCAATGTGCTTGGGCTGTCAAGGTACAGATCAATTGTCTCATAAATTCTGTCTTCAAAAGTTGTATAACTCTTTAACTCTTTATCTTTACATGATAAATAGGATTAATAGTTCAAGATAGATGACAGGAAATTAATTGCCATCATAACATAAATTTGTATTGTGATGTATTTTTGGCTCCTGAGTGACTAGATAGAAAATACTCCCATGATTGGGAACTTGTAGTTTCTACAGTTAGACCCTGTTGCCTCTTCCAGTCTCTGCTAACCTCTACTCTGACAATAGAGTACTGAAGGCTTGGCTTAAAGTCTGGCTTTAGTCTTGGTTCTGCAAAGACTAACCTTAGGATAATCTCTCCAAGCCCCAGTTTTCAAAATATACAAATGTTAGTGAACAAAAAAACCAAACAAACCCTGCACTGTTTTCCTTACCAAGAAAAAGTATAGCCAAGAATTTCATAAACCAACAATAAAATCAATGATATTAAACTGCTCACCAGGGGCCAACCTGGTGGCATAGTGATGAAGTTCACATGTTCTGCTTCAGTGGCCCAGGGTTCACAGGTTCGGATCCTAGGCACAGACCTACACACTACTCATCAAACTATGCTATGGCAGCATCCCATATACAAAATAGAGGAAGATTGGCACAGATGTTAGCTTAACGACAATCTTCCTCACGCAAAAAGAGGAAGATTGGCAACAGATGTTAGCTCAGGGCCAATCTTCCTCACCAAAACAAAACACATACAAAAAAAAACTGCTCACCACTGGAGGGAGGCTATGGACAAAAGGTATCAGGCACTGGGACTATTCCCAAAAGGCTATATACATGGGCCAGGACTCCTCAGAGGGGGAAAAATGATTTCCTTCTTGCTGGAAGATTGGATTAACTGAGAGCAGAAATCCAGGCACACTGCTTGGATTCTAAAGTCAGCTTAACTACTTACTAGCTGTGTGAATTTTGATAAGTTATCTAATTCCTCTATACTTCAGTTTCCTCATTTTAAAAACAACAGTGATAATCATAAAACCTAACTCACATTGTGGTTAGGATTAAATGCTATCCTATAGCTCAAGCACTTGGAACAGCACCTGACACAATGTAAGCACTCAATAAATGTTAACTAGTCGTAGTACTGGTGGTGGTATTAGTAATGGTAGAAGTAGTTGTAGCAGCGGTACCAATCATAGGTAGTGGTAGCATAGTATCTTTAGAAGTATTGCCCCAAATTGGCTTCAATCATGACTCAAAAAAGTAAGGGGTACTATTTAGTAATTCTATGTCAATGATTAGGATACTGTCTTAACCCAAACACCTTCCTAAGAAGACAATCTTCCAAACCCATGGTGAAGGATGGCAAAACAGTACCTCCGGGGATTGTTACTTCTCACCTTTCTGAGATAAGGGGAGAGAATTGAGGGAAACCAGGTGCATGTCATTGGAGAGTTTTAGGTCTCAACTTGATTGTTTTATTGTTGGTTATTGTTCTTGTGGTTGCTTTGATGTAGAAAAATGGTGTCTGACCTCTCAGAGAGAGATCAAGTGTGGCAGCAGCCAGGAATGTAGGCTATGGTGGCAATGATGAAAATAGAGGAAGAGGAGGAAGAAGAAATAAAGCCTCAGGGGTGTCCTACAGATGGTGGGGGGGTCTGTATTCTGCCTAAGCTGTGGCCCAACAAGGGAGGGTCACAATACTTTCAGAAGGCGGCACTGAGTAGCTAGACAGACCAAACAGCAGGAGAGAACGGTAAGCAGCGGGTGGAGTTGACTGAATATTCTCTGAGGTTTTTTGGGAGGGAGACAAGCCACGTATAGTCTTCAGTGGAATGAAGGGCCAGACTGAGCTTGCAACTGAGAAGCAATTATCCACATGAGGTTGTGACTGCCCCGGATACAAAGTGAACAGAATTTTCTATTGTGATCCCCACCCCTCAAGTCCGTATCACAGTAAAAAGCTCTGCAAAATATATCATTATTATTGCTATTATATATTGATTACAATTGGAGACAATCAATCACTTCCCCCAAGGTTCTGGACCGGCCTTTCCTGTAGGCAGAGTATACAGCACAACCGTTTAATGGTTCTCAGACCTTACTGCAGCAGAATCTACCTGGGAAGCTTTCTGAAAATATATAACCCTGGATTCTGCCCTGTGGAAATTCTGTTACAGCGGTAGGTTTGGAGTGAGGAGGGTCTCAGGAATGTGCAATTTTGTTTACCGATTCCTTAGGCAAGTCTTATGAAGGCGATCCACAGACCACATTTTGAGAAATAATGCCATATCTGTGATTTCAGGAGTGCCTTGAAATTCCCTAGCTGTCTCAAAATGTTTAAACAATCTGACTGCCACAATGTCTGAAATTTTACCATTAGAGCAATGATTTTCGTTTTTTTTTTTTTTTTTTTTTTGCTCTGTGGCAGCACACTTCCTTTGGGAAATATTTCCGAATTTCCTAGGGATTTTTTCAAATTGCCTCTCTCTGAGACTTTGTCTCATTCCCCTTTATTGAGAATCACTGCCAATTAAGCCACTGTTGCTTATGACTGTATACTGTATCCTTACTTGTGTTAGAGAAGAAAAATGTTATTTGCAGTACTATTATCTGTTTTTGACTACTTAACTGTTGCCAAGCACTGTTATAATCACTTAACATGACATGAGACAGAAACCATCACTATCCTCATTTGACAGATAAGGAAACCAAGGATTTAAGAGGTTAAGGACATGTGCTAGGTACACACTTGTTAGTGATATAGCAGAGATTAGAACACACATCTCTGTGATACAAAATCCTATGTTGTTAACCACACTGCAAGAGAGCTTTGGAGATACATTCCAGTGGGATAAGCAATCCCTCTGCAAAAGCCTCATATAAAGGGCAACGACCCTGAGAAGATGAGCACAATGCATCACTGACACCTCAGGGACCCAGGACAGCAAGTGAGCTGGCCCTGCCAGGTTATTATCTTTTGTAAATAGTGAGTCTTTTCTGCTTGTCTGGGCAGGGTGAACAAGTGAAGGGCAAAACTTGATAGGGAAAAAATAAATGTGCTAATACAACTTGTCTGAAGTTTACATCAAAATTAAAGTTTCAACTTCGAAGCAATGGATGTGGGTGCCTCAGAATTTATCAGACACACTCTAATGTCTTGAACAACTGTGAGAAGAGTAAAATGCAGGCTTGGGTAAAAGTCAGTTTCTGAGCCCTGTTTGGAGAGCAGATATGAGCCTTGAGGTTCCCCCTGAACTGACTTGCACTGAAGATGACTAACAACAGAAATCTTTGGGGAAACCATTAAAGGACAGCTGTATGGCACAAATGTCCCTCCACCTCCACTGTGTTCAAGAGGTATTTCAGTAAAACCTCATTGAAATCGAATGAGGTTATTCCCATCAATGGAGTCTTCTCCAATAATTGAAGGCTTGCCAGAAAACCTGTTTGGCCTCAGTCTTCATTATAGCACTAATTCTAGAATATACATTGCACTTCCTGACAAAGGATAATACAACAAATACAATAATCTTTCTCTGCTCAGTAAGGATATTCTAGGACACTCATGTGTTGGTCACAAACACTGATGATCACTGTTTTCAGAAGTCCCCCTGAAAAGGTGCCCAATCAATGAAGAGACTGGGATGGTGCCAGGGAATGCCATCTAGTTTCCCAGACAGGTCCTCACCAAGAGGCATCACTGTAAGTTTATCACAGTCCAAGGTTTATTCTCACACTGCCAGGCTTGAAAAAATGATTTTATTCAATTGCAAATGTAAGTAAAACTCTCAAAGTTGGAGTGATAAGCCAATATCATAGACATTGATTTGTATAATCAGAACATCAAAGTATTCATTGTTATTGAAGGATACAGAATGTTCCACCCCAAAATATCCCTTTAGCATAAGAATTATTTTGAGAACCTGTAGACATAGAGATTCTGAAAACAGAGTAGAAGTTATCCTTTTGTAAGGGAAATTTACATTTATAAAGGAAATAACCACTTGTAAGGGTGTCTCCTTATCTGTACCAGGAAGAGAATGATGAATAAATCATGAAGAAAAAAAAAATCAACGCCAAAGGCACTGGCTTAAATCTACATAACACATCTTACTCTTGTTTACCATACTTTTCCTGGAAATCTCCCCCGTAACTGGCCTCCCCTCCCACATAACGTTTCTTTTTTTGCCTGTAGCTGAGGTTGGTATTTAAGCCAGAGTTCTAAGCCACCTCTTTGAGTTACTTATTTTTCCCTGGGAATCTCCCATGTATACATGAGGCATACATGTAGTTAACTTCTGCTTGTTTTTCTCTTGTTAATCTGTCCTTTATGACAGAGGTCTCAGCCAAAAACTCAGAAAGGTAGAGGGAAATTTTTTCTCCCCTGCTTTATTTAAAAAGACAAATTGTAACGAAGACCAGAATTTTTCATTGACAAGGCCACTGCTATCAAATCCTGAATAACTAGATGTGTGTCTTTAGGCGAGTCACGTAGCCCACTAAAACCTCAGTTTCCTCATATTTAAAGTGGGGACAACAAGGTAACTCCCTCTCACAAGGTTCTTGAGAGAACTAAGAAGATAATGCATGTGAAGCTCTCAACACAATGCCCGCACATAGAAAGTCCTTAGTGAATCCTATCTAGTGTTATTATTACTATAATAAAAACATTGCTTGGTAAGCCTTCTTGTTTTAGGTAAAATCTGATGCTCAGACCTTGGCTCAGCTTTCAATGAATATTTAGCAAAAGCCAAAGCTGGTAAAATGCTCTGGAAACCAAAATCACAAGCCTGCCTATCGTCATATCCTTGGAGATATTTTCACTAATTATAAAACCTCTTATTTTAAAATGGGAATCACAACAATCACTAGATAGTGATTTAAGCAGCATCACTTGAGAGAAGGCAAACACAATGTCCTGATAAACAATAAGCAGACACATGGTACTTTTCTTATTGCCTCTACCCAAACTAGAGACCCAAGGTTTCTACCAATCAGAAAATTGTAAGCCACTTCTTTATTGCAGAAATATTAGGTATTATATTATTTTATTGAATTATTTAGTTCAGAGTATCAAAGAAAGGGATTATGGAGGTGTCAAGCACCCAAAACAGCAAGGCTGAGGCTAAGGACGATACTTGGCTGATATGGCCAATAAAGATAAAAGGAGCCACCTTTATATTCAGACATGTAGACAAGAAAAGGAAGAGCAGCCAAGGTGCCAGCTCCCCATGATCCTTGGTCTGCACACCAAAAAGACACTGAAACCAAAGGGGTAAGTGCCTATGGTGTTGCTGAGGAGCCAATTCCAGACTGCAGCCAAGAGGTTTCATACTCTGTAGCTCTATTCAGAGGGGCACAGGACTGAAAGTCCCATACCTTGTCAGAACATGGGCGGTGACGTGAAACTGTCTCATGACAGCATTTCAGGGGAGTTAGGTAGGTGAGTGGGAGATGGCAGCTACTCACAGGCCTCTCATATTCTCACGTTTCAGGAGGAAAACAAGATGTTTGCCAAGATTCAGACAAGCTTTGGTATAAGCCTTTGCCTGTGTGGCCTGGGTGGATGCATGATAGGTTGCCAGGGGACCATGGTGTAGCTGTTCCCCTACAGGAACTGGCAATTAAACCTCAGCTGAGCAAAGCCATGCTAAAACAAAGTAAGAGAGCTGAAAATTGGAATAGAAGTTGTCCATAACAACCTGTTCTCAATGACAGAACTGAGAAGGGGATTCAAAAGGGACATCCAAAGGTACCATTGCCTAATTCCAGTTGGTTTTTAACAAGAAAGTCTAAAATTTCAGTTTTCGTGTCCTACATATAAGGAAGTACTCTGAAGGGATCTTTGCACAAGCATTTTTCACACATAGATGCTTTTACCGTGTTATACTATCCCAGTCTGCTATGTTGTTAACAGATGTGTGACCCTTACTACATAGTTATTTCTTTTGAAATGATCTGGCAATGTTACCCAAATGAATATTGGGAAGGGAAAAAGATAACCCAAATGCTTATTTATTGGTAAACTATGGCTCTAAATGGATCTCTCTTTATTTAATGATAAGTAATTCCATCAGAGCCAAACCAAATTAAAAATACCCTAATCTTATATAGAGACTATAAAAACTATTATAGTATCAGAAAAAGTGAACCTTACTGTTAGTTTAAAAGAGAAACACACTTCTAAAATTACTTAATAGAGAAAACAGGAAATCTAGTTTACTTGTTATTCTCATTAGGATACAAAAACAAATGGCTTTTATGGAGCAAAAATAAAAGAAAACTATAAAATAAACATACTTCTGTAAGATCTTGATTAAAAAAAACAAGGGCACACAACTCATCAAAGTAAAAGTAATATAACCAGAAATTAAAATATAAGCATTATATTTTAAAATTCTAAAAATATAAATGGAGTGATATAACCAAAGCAGCAAAATTGGCATTTTCTACTATCTTCCCCCCAAGTAACACCAATTTTGAAAATCACCCATAGACAAAAGTACCTTTGTGGAAGACCAGGATTACAGCAAAGAAGTACCAGCATACTGTTGGTGCAAAGAAAATCCAATATTGGACACATTAGACAGGGTAAGAGGAAAAGTTTCACTTTACCCACATAATCCTTTCCACAAGAGAGAACTTCTCAGCCTGTGATTTCTCCCAGGGGGGAAAGGACGAGTATGTGAATGAGTGCCTAACTTCTCCAGCCATGCAGGACACTGACAAAGCGATCCACTTCCTTCTCACCCCATCTAGAATACTGAGGTGTGCTGCATGATTGCGTAGTGGGGAGCAGCTGGGAGAACAGCATCCAAGGCTCTTGGACTGCATCAAGGAGGCATGGATTCAACTATCGCATCTCAGACTCCATAAGGAAGATTGCCTATGAGCCACTGTGGACACCTCACCAATGAGTGCCCCCAAGTAGCCCAGTGCTCCCTGTGTCACATACACACCCAACGACCTCATGGCTGGCTCCCTGCAAATGCCCCTGAGGGTGGTGAGAGAGAGCCTTTGCAAATGTCTCATGAGCATGTGCAGAAACCCGGTCTGATTCTGTGGGATTGGGAGAAGGCACACAAATTTACACATTCAGCAACAATTTAGGGTAAAGCAAATAGAGGCTGTCAGCACCCACCTGCCTTTATAGGATTGAGACAGGCATACAATCTTAAGTGTTCCCCAACAAGAGAGAACAACAACTATGGAGCAGACACATCCATAGAAATTTTTGGGAAAGCCTCAGAATCCCTAACGGGGCTGACAGAAGGTATTTCTCTCCCACAGCCAGTCAGTAAAGCATGGTAAAGATTGGAGAGAATGAGTGCTTCTTCAAATGTGAACACAGCAATGTAAGTCTTCAAGGAACAGGAAAAAATCAAGGAAACGTGACACCACCTATGGAACACAATAATTCTCCAAATCGACCAGAAAGAAATGGAGATGTAGGGGCCAGCTCCGTGGCCGAGTGGTTATGTTCGTGTACTCCGCTGTGGTGGCCCAGGGTTCAGATTCTGGGTGCAGACATGGCACCGCTCATCAGGCCACATTGAGGTGGCATCCCACATCCGACAACTAGAAGGACTGGCAACTAAGATATACAACTGTGTACAGGGGGAGGGTCTGGGGAGATAAAGCAGAAAAAAAAAAGAGTGCCAATCCTTAAAACAAAAAGAGGAAGATTGGCAACAGTAGTTAGCCCAGGTGCCAATCTAAAAAAAAAAAGGTTGACCTAACCCAGGATTTCTCAAATAAATTTGACCATGGAACTCTTTATTAAAAAGAAAAAGAAAAAGAAAAAGAAATGGAGATGTACAATTTGCCTAATAAAAACCTCAAAATAGTTGTTCTAAGGAAGCTCAGTGAACTGCAAGAAAATGTGGAAAGACAATTCAATGAAATCAAGAAACCAATACACAAAGAAGATAAGAAGTTTCACAGAAAGATAGAAATCATGAAAAAGAACCAATCAGAAATCTTGGAGCTGATGAGTACAATGCATGAAATAAAAAATGCAATAGGCAGCATCAACAGTAGACTAGATCAAGCAGAAGAAACAATCTGTGAAGTAGAAGGTCATAAGAAATCATCTAGTCCAAGGAGAAAAAAGAAATGACAAAGAATAAAGAAAGCCTACGTAAAGTATAGTATGCCATTAAGAGAAACAGTCTATGCACTATCTGAGGCCTAAGAGAAGAAGAGAGGGAGAAAGGGGCAGAAAAGTTATTTAAAGAAATAATGGCTGAAAATTTCCCTAATCTGAGGTGATATTTGGACATCCAAGTTCATGAAGCTCATAAGTCGCCCCAAAATTTCACCTTGAAAAGATCTTCTCCAAGACACATTATAATAAAACTGTGTAAAAGGAAAGACAAAGAGAGAATTTTAAAAGCAGTAAGATAAAAAAAATTCTTCACATACTAGGCAACTCCCATAATGCTATCAGTGAATTTCTCAGCAGAAATCTTACAGACCATGAGAGAGTGGAATGATATATTTAAAATTATGAAATAAAAAAAGACTGCTAGCCAACAGTACTTTGCCTGGAAGGTATTCTTTATAAGTGAAGCAGAGATAGACTTTCCCAGACAAAGAAAAGCTTATGAGTTCATCACCACTAGACCTGCCATAAAAGAAATGTTGAAAGTAGTTCTTAAAGTTGAAAAACAAAAGATGCTAATTCATAAGATGAAAATATAAAACACACTGGTAAAGGCAAGTACATAGTCAAATTCAGAATAATTTGTTAATGGATACACAATATAAAAAGATGAGAATTATGACACCAAAAGCATAAAATGTTGGGGAAGGAATAAAAGGGTAGAGTTTTGGGAAGCAATTGAAGTTAAGTTATAATCAGCTTAAAATGGACTGTAATATCTATAGGATGTTTTATGTAAGCCTCATGGTAACCACAAAGCAAATATGTGCAATAGATACACAAAAGATAAAGAGAAGGGAATCAAAGCATACTACTATGAAGAATCATCAATTCAAAATGGAATACAGCAATAGAGGAAGAAAGGAATAAGAGAACTACAAAACAGCCAGAAAACAATAAGATGGCATTAGTAAGTCCTTACCTGTAAACAATTACTTTAAATGCAGATGGTTTAAATTCTCCAATCAAAAGGCATGAAGTGGGTGAACGGATTAAAGAAAAAAAAAGATCCAACTATATGTTACTTATAAGATAGTCACTTCAGCTTTAAGGACACACATAGGCTCATAGTGAAGGAATGGAAAAAAGATATTCCACACAAATGGAAACCAAAAGAAAGCAAGATTAGCTATACTTATGTCAGACAAAATAAGACAAAAACTATAAAAAGAGACAAGGACATTATATAATGATAAAGGGGTCAATTCATCAAGAGTACATAACAATTATAGATATACATTCACACAATATTGGAACACCTAAATATATTAAGCAAACACTTATAGAACTGAAGGGAGAAATAGACAATACAATAATAGGAAGGGACTTCAATATCCCACTTTCACCAGACAGAAAATTGATAAGAAAACATCGGACTTCAACTATACTTTAGAGCAAATGGACCTAACACACATATACAGAATATTTCCTCTAATAGTAACAGAATACACATTCTTCTCAAGCATAAACAGAACATTCTCTAAGATAGATCATGTGTTAGGTCACAAAACAAGTCTCAGAAAATTGAAAGTCTAAGAAGATTGAACTCATACCAGATAATTTATCTGACCACAATAGTGTGAAACTATAAATCAATAAAGGGAGGAAAATTGGAAAATTCACAAATATGTGGAAATTAAATAAGGCACTCTTGAACAATCAATGGATCAAAGAAGAAATTAAAAAGGAAATAAAAAAATTTAAAACAAATGAAAATGGAAACACAACACACCAAAACTTAAGAGATGCAGCAAAGGCAGTCTTAAAGGGAAAATTTATAGCGATAAATGCCTATACAAAGAAATAAGAAAAATCTCAGATAAACAACCTAATTGTATACCTTGAGGAATTATAAAAAGAAGAATACACTAACCCCAAAGTTAGCAGAAAGAAGGAGATAGCAAAGATCAGAGTGGAAATAAATGAACTAGTGACCAGAAAAGCAATAGAAATGACCAACAAAATTAAGAGGTAGTTTTTAAAAAGATAAACAAATTGACAAACTTCCTGTGAGACTAAGAAACAAAAAGTAGTCTCAAACAAATAAAATCAGAACTGAAAGAGGAGATATTACAACTGATACCACAAAAATACAAAGGATCATAACACACTATTATGAACAATTATATGACAACAAATAGAATAAGCTAGAAAAAATAGATATACTCCTAAAAACATACAACCAACCAAGTCTGAATCATAAAGTAACAGAAAATCTGAACAGACTAATATCTGGTAAGGAGGTTGAATCAATAATCAAAAACAACAAATGTTGGAGAGGATGTGGAGAAAAAGGAACACTCATACACTGCTGGTGGGAATGCAAACTGGTGCAGCCACTATGGAAAACAGTATGGAGATTCCTCAAAAAACTAAAAATAGAACTACCATACAACCCAGCTATCCCAGTACTGGGTATCTACCCAAACAACTTGAAATCAACAATCCAAAGTAACATATGCACACCTATGATCATTGCAGCACTATTCACAATAGCCAAGACATGGAAACAATCCAAGTGCCCAACAACCGATGATTGGATAAAGAAGATGTAGGATTATATATACAAAAAACACTACTCAGCCATAAAAAAAGACAAAACCATCCCATTTGCAACAACATGGATAGACCTGGAGGGTATTATGCTAAGCAAAATAAGCCAGACTGAGAAAGACAAACACCAGATGATTTCACTTATATGCAGAATATAAACAAACACACAGACAAAGAAAATAGTTCAGTGGTTACCAGGGGAAGGGGGTGGAGGGTGGGCACAGGGGGTGAAGGGGAGCACTTATGTGGTGACAGACAAGAAATAATGTACAACTGAAATTTCACAATGATGTAAACTATTATGAATCTCAATTAAAAAATAGATAAAAAATAATAATAAAAAAACTTTTAAAAACCTGTCAAAAAAGAAAAGCCCAGAACTGAATGATTTCACTGGTGAATTCTATCAACAATTTAAAGAATTAATGCCAAAACTTCTAAAACAGTTCCAAAAAATTGAAGGGGAAGGAACACTTCCAAACTCATTTTATGAGGCTAGCATTACTCTGATACCAAAGCCCAACAAAGACACTCCAAGAAAAGAAAACTACAGGCCAATATCCCTGATAAATATGGATGGAGAAAATCTCAACAAAGTATTAAGAAACCAAATTCAAAAGCACATTAAAAAGATCATACATCAGGATCAAGTGAGCTTTATCCCTGGGATGCAAGGAAGGTTCAACATATGCAAATCAGTAAATGTGATACACTACATTAATAGAATGAAAGATAAAAATCAAGATAAAAATATGATCATCTCAATAGATGCAGAAAAAGCACTTGACAAAATTCAAAATCTTTCCATAATAAAAAAAAAACAGATATGGAATAGAAGGAACATACCTCAACATAATAAAGGCCATGTATGACAAGCCCACAGTTAACATTACATTCAATGGTAAAAGGTTGAAAGCTTTCCCTCTAAGATGAGCTACAAGGCAAGGTTGCCCTCTCTCACCAATTGTATTCAACATAGTACTGAAAATCCGAGCAAGAGCAGTTAGGCAAGAGAAAGAAAGAAAGGGCATTCAGATTGGAAACAAAGAAGTAAAATTGATTCTTTTTGCAGATGACATGATCTTACATATAGAGAATCCTAAAGACACCACCAAAAAACTGTAAGAACTAATCAAGGATTTCAGTCCAGTTTCTGGATAGAAAATCAACATACAAAAAATCAGCTTCATTTCTACGTACTAAAACAAACTATCTGTAAAAGAAATAAAGAAAAGCATCCCACTGTATGATCTCACTTACATATGTAATGTATCAAAAAAAACCCTCATAGATACAGAGAGCAGATTGGTGGTTGCCAGAGGTAAGGGGTGGGAGGTGGGCAAAATGGATGAAGGTGCTCAAAAGGTACTAACTTCCAGTTATGAGATAAATAAGTCCTGGGGATGTAATGTACAACATGGTGACAATGATTAACAATGCTGTATTGTATATTTGAAATGTTGCTAAGAGAATAGATCTTAAAAATCCTCATCACAAGAAAAACAGTTTGTTAACTATGTGCAGTGAAGGGTGTTAACTAAACTTATTGAGATAATCATTTTGCAAAATATAAATACACCAAATCATTCTTATATACCTAAAACTAAAACTAATACAATGCTATATGTAAATTATATCATTAAAAAAGGAAAATAATCCTATTTACAATAGTATCAATAACAATAAAATTAGTAGTAATGTATTTCACCAAGGAGTGACAGATCTGTACACAGAAAATTATAAGACATTGAAGACAACATAAACGGAAATATATCCCATGTTCATGGATTGGAATAATTAATATTGTTAAAATGTCCATACTACGCAAAGTCATCTATAGATTCAATGCAATTCCTATCAAAATTCCAAAGACATTTTTCATGCTAATAGAAAAAAATGATCCCAAAATTCGTATGGGATCACAAATTACCATGAATACACAAACTAATCTTGATGAAGAATAACAAAGCTGGAAACATCACACTTTCCAATTTCAAACTATATTACAAAGCTATAGTAATCCAAAAAATATGGTCCTGGCATAAAAACAGACACATAGACCAATGAAACAAAATTGAGAACCCAGAAATACAACCATGTATACATAGTCAACTAATATTTGACAAGAGAGCCAAGAATACTCAATGGGGAACGGATAGTCTTTCAATAAACGGTACTGGGAAAACTGGAAATCCACATACAAAAGAATGAAAGTGGACCCCTGTTTTACACCACTCACCAAAATTTACTCAAAATGGATTAAAGACTTAAGTGTAAGACCTGGAACCACAAAACTCCTAGAAGAAAACATCAGGAAAAACCTCCTTGGAATTGGTCTTGGCAACTACTTTTTGGATACTACACAAAAAAGGACAAGCAACAAAAGCAAAAATCAACAAATGGAACTATATCAAACTAAAAACACAGTGAAAGAAACAATCAAAATGAAAAGGCAACCTACAGAATGGAAAAAATATTTGCAAACCATTTATCTGATACGAGGTTAATATCTAAAATATATAAGGAACTCATACAACTCAATAGCAAAAAATACCCAAAAAGATTAAAAAATAGAAAACCCGAATAGACATTTTTCCAAAAAAGACATACAAATGACCAATAGGTACATGAAAAGATGTTCAACATCACTTATCATCACAGAAATGCAAATAAAAATCACATGATATATTACCTCACACCTGTTAGATTGGCTATTATAAAAAAGACAAGAGGTAACACGTTGGCAAGGATGTTAAGAAAAGGTAACCGCTGCACACTCTTGGTGGGAATGTAAATTTGTACAGCCATTATAGAAACTAGTATCGAGCTTCCTGAAAATACTAAAAATAGAACTATCATTTGATCCAGTAATACCACTTCTGGGTATATATCCAAAGGAAACAAAATCAGGATATCACAGAGATATCTGTATTCCCATATTCATTGCAGCATAGCCAAGACATGGAAACAATCTAAGCATTCATCAACGGATGAATGGATAAACAAGATGTAGTATATGTATATAAACAATGGAATATTATTCGGTCATAAGAAAATGAAATCTTGTACATTTGCAACAACATGGAAGGAACTTGAGGGCATTATGCTAAGTAAAATGTCAGAAAAAGAAAAATATCATATGATCTCACTTATATGCGGAATCAAAATAAGCTGAACTCATAGAAACAGAATAGAATGGTGGTTGCCAGAGCCTAGGGGGTGGGAGGAAAGGGAGAGATGTTGGTCAAAGGGTACAAACTTCCAGTTAAAAGATGAATAAGTTCTGGGGATCTAATGCACCTTATGATGACTATAATTAAAAATACTGTATTATATGCTTCAAAGTTTCTAAAAGAGTATGTCTTAAATGTTTTCCCATTAAAAATAGGTAATTATATGAGGTGATTGATGTGTTAATAACCTTATTGTGTGGTAATCATTTCACAATACATGTGTATCTAAACATGACATTATACACCTTAAACTTACACTCTTATATGTTAACTATATCTCAATAAAGCTGGGGAAAAATGGGCCTAAGACCTTAATGGACACCTCACCAAAGAAGACATATAGATGGCAAATAAACTAAAGAAAAGATGCTGCACATCATATGTCGTCAGGGAAATGACAATTAAAACAACAATGAAACACTACTATATACCTACTGGAAGGGCCCAAATCCAAAACTCTTGAGAACACCAAGGATGTGGAACAACAGCAACTCTCATTCATTGCTGGTGGGAATAAAAAATGGTACAGCAACTTTGGAAGACTGTCTGTTGGCAGTTTCTTACAAAATTAAACATACTCTTACCATAAGATCCCACAATACAGTCTTTTGTATCTTTCAAAGGAGTTGAAAACTTATGTCGACACAAAAACCTGCACATGGATGTTTGTGCAGCTTTATTCATAATTGTCAAAACATGGAGGCGACCAAGATGTCCTTCAGTAGGTGAATGGATAAATAAACGGTGGTACATCCAGACAATGAAACATTATTTAGTACTAAAAAGAAATGAGCTATCAAGCCATGAAAAATCATAAAGGAAACTTAAATGCATATTATTAAGAGAAAGAAGCCAATCTGAAAAAGCTATGTACTGCATGATTCCAAATATGTGACATCCTGGAAAAGGCAATATTATGCAGACAGTAAAACAATCAGTATATGCCAGGGGTTGGGGAGGGGGTGAATAGGTGGAGCATAGAGAATATTTAGGGCAGTGAAAATACTTTGCATCATATTATAATGGTGGATACATGTCGTTATACATTTGTCCGAACCCAGAGAAGGTACAATACCAAGAGTGAACCCTAATGAAAACTACGGACCGTGGTTGATGATGATGCATCAATGCGGCTTCATTAATTGTAACAAACATATCTCTCTATCTAGGAATATTGATAATGTGGGAGGTTGTTCATGTACGGCGGCAGGGCATACCTGGGATAGCTCTGCACCTTCCTCCCAATTTTGCTGTGAACCTAAAAATGCTTTAAAAAATAACAAAGTCCCTAAAAAAATAAATAAAAATACAAATGTGAAAAACCCAAATAAATAATTTTCTTACAAAATGGATAACCATAGTTAATTAGTAGAAGAACAAAATACCTGAGAAGATCAATAACCATGGGGAGAAAATGGAAATGTTGTGAAACAGCTATTATCAAAGAAGTTTCCAAGCCCAGATAAGTAATTCTGTAAATTTGAAGTCGCCTATAATTTCCATGGCATAGAAATTATTTTAGACCATAGGTGAAAATGGAAGTTTCTCAATCGATTTCATGAAATTTAGATACCTTGATACCAAAACTTAAATACAGGAGAAACTAGAAATTGCGAAACAATTACACTTAAGGATATACATAAAAATGCTATAAAGTACTAGCAAATAATATCTCTGGCCTGTGTTTATCCAATGACTGTAGATGTGGTTTATTATTAGGTATATATTAATATGATTCACAACACCACTAAGATATAGCAGAAAAAGTAACATGAAAATTTCTATAGCTGCTCAAAAGGTATCTGTTAAAATTCAACACCCATTTCTAACTTAAAAAAATGTTCTCAAAGTTTTGAATAATATAATAAGATGCAAAAAAGCAAACACGAAACTATTGGAAAGGAAATAAATTACCATTATTTATAGATGATGATTACTTACAAAACTAGAGAATCAACAGAATAAATATGAGATGTACCAAGAACTACCCTAGATGATAGAAATAGTCAGAAGATATAGTGAGGAAAATTCCATTCCTTATAATATGAATATTAGTATTTTTCATATATATGATATCCTACTATATACATATTGCATTTGTATATATACATGCATATATATTAAAAATGCATAAAATTAACAAGAAAAGAAGAAAAGTGCAATGGCTACATAAGAAAAACTTCAAATTTTTCCTAAAGGAGATACAAGTTGACTTTAATAAATATTCCTTGAAAAGAAGAATAAACATAGTGAGGATTGCAAATTTTCCAAAATTTAACACATAAGTTCATTCAATTACAATAAAAAGCATGGCTGGGTTTTTTTTTTAACTTGAAGAAACAATCCACTTATAAAGATAAATTGAAAAACTGAAAATAAAGTTTGGAAGAAAAGAGTACCAGATCCTAAATATATGATAAACAATTATTAAAATGTATTATATTGATGCATTATGCAGACAATGAATATAAAAGAACTGAGTTTCCCAAAATTGATACATTTGGATGTGTCTATGAGTGTGATGCTGAAGAGATACAGGCATCTTCCATTGAACCTCAGTAATCCATATCCAAAAATCAGATATTCTGTGTAAACACATTTAGCAAGAACTATTTCCAATTATTTAAATGGAAAAAAATTACAGCACAATATACTTTACCTAAAACCCTCAACCAATCTCCTAAAACAAAACTACAAGACAGTAAAACTATCATATTATGATGTAAAATGCTCAAAACATTTCTTCCTAATCACAAAAAAATTATATGATTGATAACAAACCATTGCATTTTATTTAGTGACATGACCTCTGAATTGCCTTTAGATTAACATTTAACTTCAGTCGGTGGCTATGGGATGAGGCTTGGGGACAAAAGTAACAACTGAATTTTTTATAGTTAAAAAGTCATTGTAAATATATGTGTGTATATATAAGCACACACATTAACACACCAGATATATTAAAATTTAATATAATAAATGAAATAAAAAGTAGAATAATAGGTAAAAATATACCTGATTCAGCTTAAGGAAGATTTTTTAAAATATCAAAGCACAGAAAGAAGACATAAAGGGAATGATTCATACACTTGACTGCATTAAAAATGGCAAACTTTTGTACATTAAAACTCCATAAATTGAAAGGCAAATAACAGGAAAAATATATTTGTTACATACATTACACATAAAGGGATAACCTTCTTTATATATAGAAGGATTTCTAGCAGAAGGTAAGTAAAAACTGAACACTTCAAAAGAAATTTGGAAAAATGTCATGAATAGAATGTTCACAACATAAATACAAAAGGTAAAGAAACACATAAAAGTGTCCAGCCATACCTAAAACATAAATTAAATCAAGACACCAATTTTTCCACCTATGCATCTTGCAAACATGTAAAAACATGTTAGTATCCAGTGTTGTTGTATGTTGGGGACAAAATAGACTTCACATACTGGTTGAGAGTACAAACCATTAAAATCTTTCTGGAGAGAAATTTGTCACTATTAATCAAAAGCATTAAAATTTGCATAATCACTAATCTAAAACCTCTACTTCTGAAAATTTATCTTTTAAGGCAGTCTGGCAATATTTATCAAAAGCTTAACAATGTACATATACATTGACCTAAAAATTCTCCTTCTATAAATATACACTAAGATTTATGGACAAAGATGTTAATCAAAGATTTCTAAATGTAAAAAACTGGAAGGAAGGCAATTTTCCAACAATAAGGAATTGAATAAATAAATTATGTTTCCATACTATGTGCTCCTAAGAAACTTGATTTTTAAAGTATTTTTTGGAAACAGTCTTTACAGAATGTTAAGTAAAATACCATGATATAGATTTATATAATATTGTCTTAATTTTGTAACACTTTTATATGTATTAAACATATACTTCTGCATATCTGGGCAAATATATCTCCATACTAAGTTTTATAGCTCTAAAAGCATAAAATGGGAAAGGAATACATCAAAATATTAGCAGTGTTCATTTCTAGGTGGTAGTCAATTTTTATTTTATTATTTACACTTTTTGTATATGACCTTTATAATGTGCAAACAATTGAATGATAGAACATTAACCAAACAAGTTTACATGGTGAGCATGGACTCAGACAAGGGAAGTTATTTATGGGATTCAAATTACTATGACTTCCTTGCATATTTGCCTCTGTGACTGTTTTGTTTCTAAGCTGATATGGCTGATCGGTCGGTCGCTTTACGATTGACATATTTGGTGGGGGGGCTATACTTATGCATTGAATTCACATTCCTTTCTTTCTGGTCTTGGAGAAATTCTATCTCAAGGTCCTGGAGAGATGAAAGTACAATTCCCTAACTGTGGCCAATATGTTCCATAAACACCCAAACAGTGTCTGGAACTAGAGAGAGAAAAGTAGAGGGGATTTTGCTGCCTCCTGCTGCCAGACCCAGACTGCAGTCTGGTATAAAACCCAATAGTAATAACCTTATTTTTACTTGATATCTTCTTATAACATGAGAGTATTAAAAAAGCTCAATGATATATGTGATGTGTTCCAGTTAAACAAGATTTTTTTTAAGCTTTGCCACTTTCTCTGGCTCCTTTCTACTTAGTTGCTCTATTTGATTTTAAAGCCCAGGCATTGGTTCTGCTCTAATTTCACTTGGACTTAATGACCCAGTCCTCTTCCTTCCTTCGCTTCTGCGAGCTTAGCTTTATCTATTACTGCTCTCTGTCTGCTAAAGCCTCATGTCATCTTCCCTGCTTGACTCTCAAGATTCCAACACCTTTGTTTGTTAAAAGCAGAAAGATCAAGCTCCACCCATCTATGCCCTACATTTGCACAAGTGAAAACCGCAATCGTGTTTTTCCCAACCCAAAGCTTCGCTTCACCTAACAACCTCTCTAACATTTCCTTTTTCTTCTCTTTGAGTAAAAGGTTTGAAGCTCTCTCCCTCCCACCTGATCAATAGCTTAGCTGGGTCTTATATAAAATAAACTTTGCATTCGATTGTTTCCATAGCAACCATCACACGTAGGATTAGATATGAAACTGCTTTCTGATATGACTGCTTTCTGAAAAAGGGCTTAGAGTTGCCAAACTAAGCTTTCTAGAACAAAACTTTCAAAAACACTTTTAAACAGAATTTAGAAAGGTTGTGAAATCATCACAGAGAAAGTTCACTATACTCTGTCAAAATGAAAATAAACTCTAAGGGTATTTGTATTTTAACACCTTAAGCCTTTTAATCTAAGAAAGAATCTGTAGTTTAGAGATGGAGTTGCCCCTACTTTACGGAGGAGATTGAGGCCATCCACCATGAACTCCTGAAAATTGCCTTCCTTCCGCTTTATGTTTTCTCTATCTATCCTTTCCTCTTCCCTGCTATCTTGAAAGACACGTCCTTCCTACATTCCAAGGCTAACCTTTTTGCTGTGCTCTTGTCTCATGTCTTTCTGTGTTTCTGGCACCTCATCTCATCAATCATCTCCATCTTCAATATCTCCATTGATTCCTTCCTCCTAGTTGACAGACATATGCAAATCTTCCTCTAACCTATAAAACTCTTCCTTATCCCTGCTCTTTTTCAAGTTACAGTCCCATCTTTCTACTTCCTTCAACTTTTCTCTTATAATCTGCATTTGCTATCTCCATTTCCTCACCTCATATTCACTCTGCTAACTTGCAATCTAGCTTCTAATCTCACTAGCTTATTGGATTTACTCTCTACAGAAAAGACCTTCTAATTAATAAATCCAGCAACTTCTCTCTGTCCTCCTTTTGCTTGACCTCTTGACAGCTGTCAGCAGAGATGGCTACCTCTAGTCTCTGCTGCTTCTGTGACACTTAATGCTCCTATTCTTCTGCATCCGGGCCGTATCTTCTCAGCATCCTTGTATTTTAAACTTTACTGTCCCCTTTTATCACAGGCATTTCTTAAGGTGCTAATTTATGCTGCCTTCTCTTCTCATTCCACATCTTCTCCACATTTTATCTCCTCTCATAGCTTCAAAATCTCCATAATCTATTTTCTTATCCCTGATTTCTCTGCGGAATTTCAGACCAGTTTATTGAAATACTAGTAAATAGATAGGTCTATATATGTATCCCACAGGCTCATCAAACTCAACATGTACATCTTTGAATTCATCATTTACTCTCATACCCCATCCACCAAACTTGCTTCTCTTATTTTCCTTTTTCAAGTTAGTGCCATTATCATCTTCCCAGGCACTCAGGCAAAAAGTCCTTGGGTTCTCTTCATCTTTCCTCTGCCTATCACCCTCCCCCTTCAATATCCAATCAGTGAAAAAGTATATTCTACCACGGAAGCATGTCCAGCCTCTATCTTGTTCTTTCTACTCCAATTAGGTGGTTCAGATCATTATCTCATGCTTAGACTACTTAAAAATTGTCCTAACATCCTCTGTTACCTGATTCTTTTCCTCCTGCAATACATCCTATAAACCCCATTCAGATTCATTGTCCTAAAGCACATTAATCAATCATTCATCCATTCAAAATATTCATTGAGTGCCTATTAAATCCAGAATGATAAAACTGCACAACTCGTGGGGACATTATTTGTATTGTCGTACATGTGAACGCCACCCACAGAAATTACGCAGGTTATAAACCTCACAGCTGTAGACAGCAGCCCTAATTATGGTCTAAGCAGTAACTGTAGTCACCAGGGGCACAGTAGGGAACCAAACAGAAAAACTCCCTGCTGTCTTGGAGTTCTCAATTTAGTGGTGAGAGACAGACAATAAATAAGCAAAAGCATAGATCTGATCATGTCAATTCTAAGCTCAAAAACTGTCAATATTTCCTCACTAAAAACAAAAAACCTAACTCCTCTTTATGATACTGTAGTTAGTCTGGTGTCTGGTTATCTTTCCTGCCTTCTTTCTCTCTGAGTTCCCCTACAATCTAGCCACACCAAACCACTTCAACCCATTCTTCAAAACATTCCTTGTACTACGCTGCTGTCTTTTTGTTTGTCCTCCCACCTTAAATATCCTTCTACTTCAGTCTCTCTGTTAAAGTTCTAGCCATTTTAAAAGCCTGTCTCAAATGTTACCCTTTCCAAAAGCCACCCCACAAAATCTTCATAATCCATCTCTTCTATCCCTCCAAAAGAAGTGACACTATAAGAAAACATAGGCCTTAGAATCAGATAGACCCAGATTTGAATCCTAATTGTTCCAATAATAGCTAAGATCTTGGAAAGGTATTAGACTTCACTCAGAGTCAGTTTCATGATCTGTAAAAATGATGGTGATAATACTTACTTTGTAGAATTGTTATAAAACAAACGTAACTCATATCAAGTGTCTAATAGTACTATGTAGTAGGCATTCAATAAATGATAGCTATCAAAATGTTGTTGACTGTGGGTTTGAATTACTCCCTTTGCTATTTACTAACTATACAATCTTGAGCTAGATTCTCAATCTTCTTGAAACTCAGTTTCCTTCTATGTAAAACAGAGACAATCATAACCAAACCTCAGGGTTGTATTGAGAATAGGTAAAGTGTCCAGTACAGTGCCCGGCCCACAGGAGGAACTTGGACAGATGAGAGTTTCTGCTTACTATACTCTCACTCCAAGCATGGCATCTATGTGCTCGCATACATGCACACGTCACACTTGGGTCTATTTCTCCCACTAGATTAGGGACTCTTTAAGCCAGGTACTGTGTTTTCTCTCATCCTTCTATTGCCCCCACTACTTTTCACAGTACCTCAAATTTAGCTGGGATTGAACTGCTATTTGCTACATTTCCCTTCCTGTCCTTTAACTCCTCCCTTCCTTCTTTCCTCTTCTGAAATTACAGAACAGCTCATATGTATTTTTCTGTGGCACTATTCACAATCTGCCTCTTGGTGCCCTCGTCTTGTCTTATGTGCCCCCACCACCTCTTTCTCCCCACACCAGTGCAAGATAGGTTATAAGGTGCCTGAGTAACAGCAAGATGCTTGAGTGACAGATTCTCCTCTGTGTCACCCCTGAGAGGAGTCTTGAACCGGGCCTTTTATGTAGTAGGAGCTAAACATCTTAGTTAATTTGAATTAAATCCTCACTACCTGGACCATAAAAGCCTTTACTGAGAGCTTTAGCTTGAGTTAATCATGGGAAGTACAGGTTTACCAGACGTTATCCACAGAGTGTATTTGGATCAAACTGATCAATTGTTTGGGCCCAAATATGCTGAGCATCTGTGTGATGAGTGATGCATTTCTTAACTCCCTTATATAGTTCGACCATAAAAATGAATGTTCATGACAATTTTCACAAGCAAGGCCCAGCTGATGCTTTTGACTTTGTCCATTGTATCAGCATTTTGATAAAGTGATACATTACTTGTTGCAATTTCATAAAGATATTCTGAGAACAAATTCATCTTACCAAGACGTCAACTTTAAGTTAAGAAATCACAGTCAGAATTTGATTATGCGACAGTTTTCCTCTGCTTTCTCCCCCATGATCTTTGATCATAGCGTTTTATATTAAGTCCACATCAGAAAGTCACAAAGGTGACAACTTCTCATTTGGGCTTTAAACCTATTATATAGTCATAAACCGCCCTGCGAAGTCACTCTACACAGATCCATTTAAAGTGCTAGGTCTGCCCTGACAGTTGTGCTGACTTCTGCTAAAAACTGCCCGATGGGTTTTGTTTCTCGTTACTTGGTTTCATGTTGGATGATGAAAGTGCACCACTAAGGATGCTGCTTTTGTCAGCTATCAAATTTTTCTTTATATCCACTTTATCCTCTCATAATAAAAATCCAGGAATCATTGTGATAAAAACAAAAATGACCACACTAAGGATTCACAATAAAATAAAGAGTATAAGAAGGCAAAAAGCGGCCCTGGGAGTCCCACAGCAAATTCTCTCCATTTGTCTTTACTTTATAGGCTCTGCACAGAGGGCCTTAGCAAAGCAGTCTATGACTGTATATTAAGTACAAAGCCCAATCTCCAAACAATTGAAGAACAGTTACATATAAATTATAATATGTGTATAAAATACTGTGAAAACATTAAAAAGACCTATCTACATAAAAATGTTCAAAACATTAAATTTAAAAGCAAGAAATAAAACTGCACATATGTATAAAACACACCTCCTGAATTTCCTATTTTTTATTTTTTGTGTGTGTGGCAAGATGGATTATTTCTCCTCACAATGGTCTTCCTGGAGATTACAAAAGCTGGAGGCCATGAAAGGGCCCTTTTGTAACATAACTTGAGGATGCAAAGAAGATAAAGGTTTTTTTTTCTTTTAACATAATAAAGTATAGGAGATAATGCTAAGAGGAGGCTACTCTTCCTAGTGTAGAAGGCCTGGTTTTGTGTTTTCAAGAACACACTTGAAGCACAGACCTCAAGGAGGGCCTGCTCTTGTCCTTTCCTCTCCACTCAAAGATCCAAAGGCCCAGTTCTCCATCCAGCAGTGGAACTGAACGAAACACACAAACTTACTGACAATTTCTACCATATGGCCAGACACAAGGGGCCAGACTTTGTTTGGTTTCAAATGACCAAGGAATCATGAAGGCTGGAAGAAAACAGGTATAACTGAAGTGCGGGACATCATGCACCCCATGACTCTAGAATTAAGGCTCCACATCCATGAGGCTTAGGGACAAGGTCAATGGAATGAGAAAGTTGCACCTGAATCTCCTACACCTTGTAGATTCTGTGAGATAGACCATACCATTTAAACCAGAGATAAAAAGAAAATATTAAACATTCTTCAGTATTCCAAACACTTTCTTGTTTTGCTGACTATTTTAACACAGACTACAACCATCTCTCCCTTCCTTGATAAAGGACTTAGGATGAGTTAATCACATTTGTAATTACATCTTCCTAGCAAATGAGTGCATTCAGAACTTTGAGAAAAGACTTCATGATATTCTACTGGATAGCCTAATTTACATATTATTGGGCTGTAAGGATGTAAAATGTGGTAGTGGCATCTTGACTTACAGGCATAGAATGTAGGAGGCTATAAGCCAACTCTATAAGGCTGCATTTAAAACTGCAACTCTAAATGTTCTAGATTAATATTCAGTGAGCAGTATGTACAGTAATGGCTCCCATTTATTACTGAGCACCAGGTTAGCTTCATGCCTACTCTATGAGTACTATGTTCTCAGTTTAGGAATGAAACAAGTGCAGTTTACAGGAATTAAAAATTTTTCCCAAGGTAGCACAGTAAGAGAGAGGCAGAAGTCAATTGCATCTCCAACTCCAAAGCCAGCGCTCTTTTCACAATGCTCAGCTGCCTCACGAAAATAACAAGGAGATCCGTGGGGAGGAGTTAGAGAACTGAGCCCCGTTATCCAGAGGCACTGAAGAAACATAAGAAGCTGGAGATTGGGAGGGAATGGGGGTGGGAGCATGGATGGAAGAGCCAATTAATTCCCCTCATCTAACGATTAATTTTGACCAAATACACTCCATTTTGATTCTGCAGATCAAAATAAAACCTGCTCTTCTACTTTATAAAATTCTCCTGAGCTCAAGGGCCCATGAGGGCAAGGAGACTATCCAACAATAGTTTACACGACCCTCTTTGGCAGTTGCTTTTTCAGCTCTGCCAAAAGTAATTAATTCCACTCATTCAGGGGTTGATTCAAAGTGATATTTCTTAGGGAACAGGCTATCTTTTTTCTTCCTCAGGGAAGGAAGAAAGTGAAGAGAAAATCCACAAATAAGGTTCCTGATCATATGGCTATAAAAGTAATTTAAAACGTAGGCTGCAAATTTGGATATTATTTGGAATACTGTCCTTTGATCTCAATTTGAGGCCTGTTCTCATCCACTAAAACCTCATTTAAAGCAACTTTAAAAAAATCAGCTTTATTGAGATATAATTCATATAACAAGGAATTCACTCATTTAAAGTATATAATTCAATAGCTTTTAGTACATTCAGATTTGTGCATCCATCACCAAAATCTATTTTAGAACATTTACATTACCACAAAAGAAATAAACCTTACAACCCCAGCCTTAGGAAACCACTAATCTACTTTCTGTTTCTATAAAGTAACTTCCCATTGATAAAATCCTAAACGTTTTCTGGTTTTGAAGACATCAGTCCTATCCTGAAAGCTCTCTGGAGAATATCAAAAGTAGTCAACCTCTGCCAGAAAAAAAAAGGAAAAGGAAAAAAGGGCAATGCCATATTTTCTAGTGTGAAGTCTGCTGTCACTATTTAGTTGGAAACCATTCTATCTGCAATTTGGCTTTCAAGAATTTAAATGCACTCACCAAACACAGGTCTTTCTCCTCCTCATCAGGCAGGGTCCCCTAGGTCTGCTTTCTCAGAACACTGACAGCATACTCAAGTGATGGTCTTCCTCCAGTAAATCTCAGTGAATGGAGCAAGGGCTGCTGGGAGAGAGCTGTACTTTCTGCTGGTTACATCTCCACTTATTGGGGTTTTTTTGGAAACTCCAGGGAACTCAGGAGTTCCCAGTTTATTTCCAGGTATAACAGAAGAAAGGTATCTTCAAAACCCCGACATATTGGGTTTGGCAAAATTGTGATGTGTGTCTTCAAGGGCTATATTCTTCCTCTTTGGGCAGCCCCTTTCTCCCACTTTGGAGACAACATGATGTGGTAGAAAGATCAGATCAGGCACACTTGCTTTGAATCCTAGGTCCATGTATTAGCTATATGATCTTAATCTCTTTGATCCTTAGTTTCTTCATCAGTAAGATAATAATGCTACCATCCAACTGGTAGAGTTACTGTGAGAATTAAATGTAATGACATATATGGAAGTGCCAAACACAGTGTATTGGAAACTGTTATGCTCAATAAAAATTAGCTCCTTCACTTTTACAGTGTCTTCCCATAAACTCCAGATCCCCACAGTCTTTATTTTCCTCTCTAATTGTCTGGGGCCTGCCCAACATAGAATAAACTTTGTGTTCACCAATAACTGAAGACTTGAGTTTAATTGGTCCATTACTAACAAACTATGACATTAATATAAATTACTTAACCTGTGGCTGCTTTGGTTTTCCATATCTCAGAAGGTGATAGATCACAATGCTTTAAAATTTAATATGCATATGAATCACCTGGGTATCTTGTTAAAAAGCAGACTTTGCTTCAGTAAGCAAAATTCTAAGATGGCTTCTAAGATTCCCGTCCCCTTGTGTGCATGCCCTATCTGATCTCCTCCCCTTGAGCTGGGCAAGACCCATGCATATGATGAGATGTCACTCCCATGATTAGGTTACGTTATATGGCAAAGGTGAAGGGATTTTGCTCATGTAATTAAGGTCCTAAATTAGTTGATTTTGAATTAATGGAGGGGAGATTGTCCTGGGTGAGCCTGACCTACTCAAGTGAGTCCATTAAGAGAGTGTCTAAAGGGCAGAAATGGAAGGTCAGAGACTCTCTTTCTTGCTGGCCTTGAAGAAGTAAGTTACTATGAGTTCTACAGTTACAAGGAAATCAATTCTGCCAATAACCATGTGAGCCTGGAAGAGGACTCCTTGCCTCAGATCCGACCCTATCCCTGGCTGACATCTTGATTACAGCCTTGTGAGATCCTGAGCAGAGGCTGCCCCTACACTGTGCCCGGCTTCCTGACCTACGAAAACTATAAAATAATAATGTGTTGTTTTAAGCTGCTAAATTTGTGGCAGTTTGTTACAAAGCCATATATAACTAATACAGGAGGTCTGGGTGAGGCATTTCTAATAAGTTCCCAGGTGACTACTGATGATGCTGGTGCATGTCCACACTCTGAGTAATAAGAATATATCACATAATCATTCCAAGACTCAGAGTGATAAGGCGTATTGGGGTGAACCATTGAGTGCACTTTTATGAGTTCTCCAACCTTAAATATAAATATTAATGATTCCTAATCTCTCATTGTAACCTCTATTTTCTCAAGTGGATTCTCATGTGACTTTTGTGGGAAATTCCCTCTTGGACTTCCAGACGTTTATTTCCAACTAGAATCTCATCCCTTTCATTTATTACTCTTGCAAGAAAATGAAAAATATATTCCTTATCAAATGCAAATAGTACAACACAGAGAGATAATTATCATTTTATCAATTCAGTCCAATACTCTTTAACCACACTCGGTATTATAAGTAACAAGATCTTAATGATTACACTTGAGAATATTAAAATAAAACTGAGCAAAAACTAATTGTTTCTTGGTTTTGCCAAATACAAGTTATTACTCACAAGATAAGTTTTTCAGCTTACTATCTTATTAAACCATTTTTGATGATTTTCTTGTTTTGACTGTGTGATTGGATACTACTGGGTGTTAAGGAACATCTATTCTACAGAGCCTGACTGATTTACTTGGTCAAACTGTCAGGAGTCTTAGTACTGTAGGATTTATCTGCATAGAACTACAGGTTTCAGAATTCCATTAGCTGACAACTTCATTCGTCACAGTAATTTATCTTGCATTGATGAAGAGTGAAGATCACTGACGGTAGAACCAGAACTCAATCTCTTTTTGGACTTGTGTAAAAAGAGGAAGTCGTTTTCCCTGGACCTTTTCTTCTGCATTTGCTAAATGAATCTAAACCTTCAGTTCAGTTCACTCTAATTGAATTCATTTCAAAAAGTATTTATTTAGTACATTACTGTCCTAGGAACTAGAAGAACAGTATGAATAACTCACAGAGCCTGCCCTTATGCAGTTTATGATCTAGTGGGAAAGAAACAAAACATGCAATTATAATATAGCATGATAACTGTCAAGAGAGGTACAATTGCAATGGACGTAACATTTAATTTTGAATTTGAAGTATGAGCAAGATTTAGTCAAGTAAAGGGAAGAAGGGATTCCTAGCAGAAGGAACATTGTGTAGTACTGGTGAAAGAGCAACAAATAGAAAATTCAGTGTGGTTAGAACATAGCTAAGAGGCAGAAAGAGAGAGAAATCTGGAAAAGAATGCAGAGACCAAAACATGATGGTTAGTGAACTATGTAACACAGTTTGGACTTGAAGTTAAGGCAATAGTTTGCAAAACTTGGTTCTCGGGAAACTGTTATATTCTCAAAAATTGTGGAGGGCCCCAAAGAACTTTAGTTTACGTGTTACATCTATCAGTATTTACCATATTAGAAATTAAAACTGGGAAATTTTAAAATATATATTTATTAAAAGAACAATTAAAAACCAATTACATGTTGACATAAATAAAAAAGATTTTTGCCAATCTCTTCAATGTCTGGCTTATATAGAAAACAGGCTGATTCTCACATCTGACTTCAGCTGATTTATTGTAATGTCCCATGTCATATAACCTCTGGAAAATTCTATTGTACACTCACGAGAGAATGAAGGTGAAAATGACAAATAATATCTCAACATTATTATGAATATTGTTTTGACTTTGCAAATCAAAGGATCTTACAGACCTCTAGGGGTCTCCCAGACCATAAATTGATAGCCACTATCTTAAGAAAATGAGAAAACCTTGAAGGGTTCAAAGAAGGGAGCTAGACATCAGAGCTTCGTTTTTGGAAACTTACTCTGCAGAGAAGAAAATGTGTTGTAGAGGAGTAAAAATAAAATTAGGTAAGCTAGTATGGATTCCAAAAATGTATATCTGATCAAGTCTAGCCCTACTGAGCTACCCAGAATGCATAGCTCATGCCAAATATTTATTACAGAGTTAGACCTCAGTGCTATTACCATAGTAACTGTGATTCATTAGGGCAAAATCCAGTTTAGAACTGGAGTCAGAAACAGAGAAAGCTTGGCAAGAGATACAAATTCCTTGGAGAGTCTCAAGCACTGCAACACAATCAACCAACCACTCCCTCCCAGTTAGATGCTATTGACCAAAGAAATGGATGAAAGTGAAAATGTGTTTAGTTAAGGACCTGGCAGAGAAAGCCTTGGCTCAAGCATAGCATATAATCATCATCATCATCATATACTACTAATAAGTAACATTTTTGAGCACTTACTATATGCCAGGTGCTATGCTAAGAGCTTTATCATTCTAAATGTAATCCTCACAACAGGATGAAGTAGGTAATATCATCATCATCCCCAGTGGGTGTTATTATTATCATCCCCATATCCAGGAGGAGAAAACTAATGGGAGCAGGCGATGAGATAACTATGACTAGGCAAAGGCAAAACCAAGTAACTCATCCAAGGTTATAAAACTAACAAAGGACAGAGCTAGGATTTGAACCTATGTCTGTCTGACTCTAAAGCCTGTGTTTAGCCACTGTGCTATACTGGCACACTGCAAATCACAATGTAAAATACCTCATGAATAAAGCTAGATTCTGTATTAAATAGATACATGTTCATAATTAGTGGTAAATAAATGGTTTATACTGAGACAAATCCTGATACTTGAGTAAAGTAACATTTTTGTCAACCCTAGAAACAAGAGACCTGAAGGAATAGTTTATTGCTGAGAATGGTTGATAAGATTTAGGGTGAAGGTGTACTTTTCTGGGGACCAGACTCACAATAGTTTACATTTTGATTGTCATTTACAAATTCAAGAATCTAGCCATTACTAACTGGGACGCAGTACAAGAGAGTGGTCAAATCTAATCAGACTGTCGATTTGAATCCCAACTCTACTACTTGCTAACAATATAACATTGGGCAAGTCACTTATCCTACCTATGCATCAGTTTCTGTGGCCCTAAAATAAGGATGATAATAATCCCTAACTTAAATGGTGGCTCTCAGGATTAAACGATTTATGTCAAGTATTGATTACAGAGTATATTACAGATCAAATCTCAAAAAATATTAAATGTCACAGATTCAATGCGCAAAATTATTAACTATTATAATTAAATTCTACCTCAAGAGCTCCTCCTTCACTGTAGTTATTTAGGGTGTTATTTAAACATTTTTAAGGACCTAGATTTTCTCATGTGTAAGTAAAAGTGTACTGATGTGTGAGGGCCCTGCCAGTTTCTAGTTTCTGTGTTATCGTCGGCCTAAAAATCTCACTATTTTTCTCTTCATGCTGCCCCAATGAAGGCTTTGCCAAAATAATCAGTCATGTACTCATTCAAATAGGAAGATTTATAGTTCTAGAATCAAACCAACCAGATTATGGACTGAATTTTTGACAGAATGAATTGGATCTTTTGGCATGTTCTAAATAGAGCCTTAGTTTGCCAAACTTACCATAATTTTTTAAGAACATAAAGTTTAAGTAGAATTGAGTTTACTGAGAGGTAAATAGTCTCTAAGTGTAAAGTAATTATAATAATCATTTTACTTACAACATTGAAAAATTTCTTAACTTCCTGTTCTTATAGTAAACCCTTTTTTCTTTTAAGACACACCTATCAATGTAAGGCACATCAACACGGTTTCGAAAGGTTCTTTCATCTACTTGTGTAAAAACACATACACACCACTTGGCTATATGTTGACCTTTTATGATTCCCTTTTACTTAGTTAAGGACAAACGCTGCCATTTCAGGACTGAAACAGAGTCCTTTTGGCTGCTAGGGAGAGGGCAATAAACATTTTTCTTTATACTACACTGGCAATGCAGTCTTAGAGTGTATTTAGCAATACACTTGAGACAACTGCTATCTCTGAGGGCTGCTTTCTTAAGACTGGGAATCGATGTAGTCATTTTGCTGGTAACCAAGCCACTTGGAATTATTGACATACAAAGATTCAAGTTCTGACTTTACGAGATATTCTCAAAGCTATAAAATTTTTTAAAAAGTGGGCTTGAAGTCTGACCTGGAAAGACAACAGAAAAAACAAACATTCCAGTTTTGCATAACACTTTTTTAATGATAGTCAATCACAGCAGAATCATCTATAAAGATGCTGTAGGATACTGGGGGTAAGGGAGACAAAAGGATTAAGGCAAGGCAGAGGACAGGGAATGAGCTTGTGTTGGGCTTACAAGTTTGTCCACTGGGACATATTCTGTTCTCATATATAAGTAATATCAAGGAGCCATAAAGGAAAAATGCATTCTTCATCTCCCAAACTGAGAGTCAAGGAATAAATAAAGGAATCTTACTTACATATGGAATCTTATAGCTGGAACAGACCTTAAGGACCATCTAGCTTAGTTTCCACATTAAGTGACTTCCCAAAGGTCACACACTTAATGATAGAGCTAGGAACAGAATTCTAGTTTCTTGATTCATGATTTAGTGTTTTTCTTAATATTCTATAAGCCCTCTGTAAGCAGAGTCCATATAAAATGTTTTTTATAATGTACTTATTAAATAAGTTATTTGTAAAGGAAGCTCTAAATTATCAAAATAAGCAAAAGTCCCAGTATGGTAGAAGTGCTTAAGATAACACCCAAATCAATTCCTAATAGACAAAATTCGCTGACTGGTAAATCTATAGAATGCCAAACTAAAAAGAAAGCTGTACCCATCGAGATGCATTATAAACAGAAAAATCTCCACGCCCCCTCAAAAAAAAAAAAACACAATAAAAACAGAGAAGAGCAGTCAGAAGTAAAAACAGGAAAATTTTGCTCAGCCAGTAATAGGTCACGAAGACTAAAGAAGGGCAGCTATGAATGTGGGAGATATATTTCCAAACACCTTGCCTCCTGCTTTGTCCCTTCTTGACTTCAGTTCTTAGGCTAAAATCCTCAACTCTCACAACTCTCACTTTATCCTTTCCCTGTCTTTCCTCTTCAGGCCCACAAAGGATTTGTGCTGGCAGTTGGTGTTCATTTAACCATCAAATTCCATTCTCCTTCCCACACTCTTGCTTATAAAAGTAGGAGAAGTGAACATAAATGTATGAGTTGGCATTCTGATGGATAACAGCTACTACAAAATAGCTACTACACAGTTGATACCCAATGAATATCCAATAAATATTGCTTACTTGTATGCATTCTACTACTAGAGATAAAGTCCTATGAATCTTAGAGGCTCTGCAATCTTCTAGAATCTCAATGATCATGAAAATGACTCAGGAAAATATCACACCCTCAACTTTTATCAGATGAAATTTTAAGAAAGTTATTTATTCGTAGCTTCTGAGAGTAAGATGCTAGAGTCGGGATACCTGAGATAGGGATTGGAAAAGGAGGGAGAAGATTATGAGATAGAAAAAGGACCAAAAAAGAAGATTAGGAGAATACAAAAAGCAAACTTCAGAATTCCATTTCCAGCTATGTTGACGTAATTGGTACCAGACTTGCCCTCCCACTGTAAACAGTAATAAAAATAATCAAAGTATATGAAGCAATTGTTTGCAGGCCTCGGACAAAAAGTAACACAGGATGAAACACTTGAAAGAAGAACAACAGCTAAGATGAGCACCATGTTCACTAGGCTCTCTACTAGTGCACAATCTCAACCGCAACAGAGAGAGGTAGAGTCCAAGCAAAGCATAACAGAGTCAACAGAGAAAATGAAATGGAATACTAAAAAATATTTGATTAACCCAAAAGAAAGCAAGAAAAGAGGAATGGATGAAGAAAAACACATAAAACAAATCAAATACAACAAGCAAATGATAGAATTAAAATGAACCATATTGATAAATACATTTAATATACATAGAAGAAGCACAGTAAGAATCATTTATTATCAAATTGGATAAATATGAGACCCAAGTATATACTGTTCGCAGGTGTTGCACTTTAAATACAAAGACACAAATAGACTGAAAGTAAAACAATGCAAAAAGAAAGTGTCCGCATTAATATGAGACAAAGAAGATTATGAAACAAAAATTATTCTCAAAGACAAATAGCAATGCTGCAAGCAATAAAAAGGGCACTTCAAGAGGAAGACATAATAAGCCTAAGTGTACATGTCCTAATAACAGATTTACAAAATACATGAAGTAAACACTGACAGAACTAAAAGAAGAAATTGAGAAAGCTACAATATTTGTTGGAGATTTTGCACCCCTTTCTCAGTAAGTTATAGAAGTTGAAAAAAACTACTAAAACACAGAAAACATGAACAATACTATCAACAAATTGGACCTAAACGACATTTATAGAATATTACACTTAGTAACATCAGATTTTGTTTACTCTTTAACTTCATATAGAAAATTCATCAAGGTAGACCATATGCTAAGTGATGAAATATATCTCATTAAATAAAAATGTTTGAGATCTTACAAAGTGTATTATCTGATATCAATGGAATTCAATTAGAAATTAACAATGAGATGTTTAGAAAGCTTTCAAATGTTTGGAAATCAAATATCACACATCTAAATAACTGATAGATCAAAAAGGAAATAAAAGGAAAATCAAAAATACTTCAGCTGAAGGATAATGAAAACACAATCTATCAAAATCTGTGGGAAGCAGCTAAATCAGTTATTAGAGAAAAATTTTAGCATTAAATGCCTATATTAGTAGAAAATAAAGATTTGAAATCAATTATATGTTTTTGCCCTAAGATTATAAAAAAGAAAACTTATTATCAACAAAATAAAAGAAAAAATTTTAAGAAAAGTGCACAATTCAATTAAATAGAAGAAGAATCAGAGAGGAAAATTAAAGTTCTTTGAAAAAGTTAATAGAAACAATAAATCCTTAGCAAGACTGATCAGAATAAAAGAATTTACTAATATTAGAATTGAAAGGGGGAATATCATTACAGATCCTACAGACATTAAAAGGATATTACCAGGAAAAACTTTAGGCCAATTAATTCAATATATTGGATGAATGGACAAATTTCTTGAAAAACATTACTTAACAAAACTGACAGAAGAAACATAAAATTTCAATAGAATTATATTTATTAAGGGTATATAATTAATAAAAAAACCTTCAAACAATATTTAGTCCCAGGCAATTTCACTGGTGGATTGTATCAAACATTTAAGAAACAAATAATATCAAGTTTACATAAAGCTCATCAGAAAAATAGAGGCAGAGAGAACTCTTAACAACTGATTTTATGAGGTCAGCATTACCCTAATACTAAAACCTGACAAACACAGTACGAGAAAACTACAGATCATTACCTCTCATGAAAAGACATGCAAAAATCCTTAACAAAATGTTAGCAAATAGAATCCAGCAAATAAAAATGTTTAATGCATCAAAAACAAGTTTAACCCAAGAATGTGTGATTTATTCAATATTTTATTATCAATTCATATAATATACTACATTAAGTAAAAATAGCAGAAATATATGATCTTTTCAATAAATTCAGAAAAAGCATTTGACAAAATTGCCACCCATTCATGCTATAGAAAACTCAGCCAAATGTGAAAACAAGGGAAATTTCTCAAGCTGACCAAAGAGAAATTAGCAGATGGCATCATAATTAATGGTGAAACATTAAAACTTTTCCCCTCAGATTGAGAGTAAGGCAAGGATATACACTTTCATTTATATTTATATTCAGCATTATACTGGATGTTCTAGCCAGTGCAATAAGGTAAGAAAAAGAAATAAAAACCAAAAGTTGGAAATGAAGTTAAAAAACTCTCTCCTCACAGATGATTGTTTAATTATTGTACAATATAAATATCAGAATTAATAAGTGAGATTACAAGCTTGGAAGATATAGGCCAATATAAAAAGAAATTCAATTGTATTGCTCAACACTATCAACAAACATTTGGAAAATGAAATGCAAATAAAAATCCAATTTATATAAGTATCGAAGAACATAAAATAATTAGAAATAAAATTAAAAAGGTATTGGGATATTTCACTATATTGTAGTATTTCTGAACACAAAGAGATAATTTTAACAAAATATGTCCAAGACTTGTACATAGCAAACTACAAGCATTACGGGAAAAATTTAGGAAGTCCTAAATAAATGGAGAAATAGAATATTCTTGGCTCAGAGAATCACTATGCTTAAGATGTGAATTTTCCCCAGAGATTCAATGCAATTCCAATCAGAATCCCAGCAGGCTTTTTAACTAAAAGTTAACAACTTTGTTCTAAAATTTATCTGAAAATGTAAAACCAACCTAAATAACCATGCTGGTTTTGGAATAACTTGAAAGAGATTAGAAAATAAGTTTAAAAAGAAAAAAAATGGAGGACTTACACCACCTGATTTTAAGGCTTTTAATAAAAGATAAAATAATCAAGACAGTGTGGCATTATCCTAAGGATAGACAAATATCAATAGAACAGAATAGAGAGATCTGAAATACATCCATACATATACAGACTCTCCAAAGGCACTAAAGATACTCAACGGGTAAGGGATAAAATTTTCAAACATAAAGCTGCAATAACTGAATAACCATACGGGAAAAAAAGTACCTCAATTCTTACTACACAACAAACACAAAAATAAATGACTCAAAATAGATCATAGTCTTAAATGTGAAAGCTACAATAATAAAACTTCTAGAAGATAACATAAGAGAAAATCTTCTGCATATTATAGTAGGCAGATTTTTTAGATAGAACCAAAAAACATGAACCATAAAAGTAAAATTGATAAACTGGCTTCATTAAAATTAAAACCTACTGTTCTTTGAATGACATCCCCAGGGAAATAAAAAGGGAAGCCTCAGACCAGAAAAAAATATTCACATTACATATCTGACACAAGACTTGCACACAGAATATATAAAGATTCTTACATCTGAATAATAAGACAAACGAATTAAAAATCAGGCAAAAATACTTGAACAGATACTTTTCAAAAGACTATACAGTATAAGAGTGCAAATAAACAAATGGAAAAGATGCTCAACATCATTAGTCAAGAAAGAAATGCGTATTAATGCCTCAATAAGATAACAATTAGTCTAATGAATACAATTAAAAATACTGACAATCCAATTATTGGAGAATATGTATAACAACTGGAACTTTCATATATTACAGGTAGGCATGTAAAATTATATGACACTTTGGCAAACATTTGACATTTAAGTCAGACAAACACTTATCATATAACCTAAAATTTTCTCTCCTAGATATTTTTTAAAGATATATTTTCAGAGCAGTTTAGGTTCACAGCAAAATTAAGACTAAAGTACAGAGATTTCTCATAGACCCCTAGTCTCTATACATGCATAGCCTCCCACAATATCAACATTCTCCAACCAGAGTGGTATATTTGCTACAACTGATAAACCTACATTGACACATCACAATCACCCAAAGGACACAGTTTACATCAAGGTTCACTCTTGGCTCATTCTATGGATTTTGACAAATGTATAATGACATGTGCCCACCACTGTAGTATTATACAAAGTATTTTGACTGGCCTAAAAATCCTCTGTGCCCCACCTATTCATCCCACCCGTGGTAATCACTAATCATTTTACTGTCTCTCTAGTTTTGCCTTTTCCAGAATGTAATAAAGTTGGAATCGTACAATACATAGCCTTTTCAGATTGGTGCCTTTCACTTAGTAATATGCATTTAAGGTTCCCCCATGTCTTTTCGTGGCTTGATAGCTCGTTTCCTTTTATTATTTTTATTTTTTTATTGTGGTAACATTGGTTTATAACATTATATAAATTTCAGGTGTCCATCATTATATTTCGATTTCTGTATGGATTACCTCATGTTCACCACCCAAAGACCAATTGCAATCCATCACCACACACACGCCTAAGACCCCTTGCATGCTCCTCCCTCCCCTTACCCTCTGGTTCATTTCTTTTTAGAGTTGAATAATATTCTTCTGTCTGGGTGTAGTTTACCCATTCACCTACTGAAGGACATTTTGGTAGTTTCAAAGATTTGGCAATGATAAACAAAGCTGCTGTAAACATCTGTGTGCAGATTTTTTGGGCAGACATAAGATTTCAACTCCTTTGAGTAAATAGTAAGAAGCATGATTCCTGGACTGTATGGTAAGAGTATGTTTAGTCTTGTAAGAAACTGTCGGTCTTCAAAAGTGGCTGTACCAGTTTGCATTCTCACCAGCAATAAATGAGAGTTCCTGTTGCTCCACATCCTCATCAGCATTTGGTGTCATCAGTGCTCCGGATTTTGGCCATTCTAGTAGATGTGTAGTAGATCTCATTGTTATTTTAATTGGCATTTCCCTAATGTCATATGATATGGAATATCTTCTCTTATGCTTATGTGCTATCTGTATATCTTTTTTGGTGAGATGTCTATTAAGGTCTTTGGTGCACTTTTTAATTAGGTTGTTTGTTTTCTTTTTGCCAAGTTTGAGCATTCTTTGCATATTTTGGATAACAATGCTTTATCAGATATGTGTTTTGCAAATATTTTTTCCCAGTCTGTGGTTTGTCTTCTCATTCTCTTGACATACTCTCTCACAAAGCAGAAGATTTTAATTTTAAAGCAGTCTAGATCATCAATTCTTTCTTTCATGGGTCATACCTTTGGTGTTGTACAAATATATTTTTTTAATGTTTTCTGTGGAAAATATAACTTGTTTCAAAATATTTACATATTTATATCTTTAAATAGTTGCATATTTGCAGTGCTTTTTCTATGTTGATTTTACTTTTAATAAAAGGCACAGAATTAGTAGGAGTATGAATGTACTTTGAGAAAACATTTATATCATGACAATCTATTTGGAAAATTGTAAGTCAAACCAAAGTGGACAGGAGTCACACATTCTGCTCAGATCTCTGAAATGTGGCTAAACTGTGCCTGAGGTTGTTCACAGTGTCCCATGATTTAAAAAAAAAAATTCTGCTGCATCTATAGTCATTTCTAATATTTTTTTAATTCCCCTTCACTTTTTTTATTAATTCTGCTAGATTTGGCTATTTCACTAGACTTTTTAAAAACTCTGACTTCTGTTTTAATAAATTCATCTTTGTTTCATATTTCATTAGCTACTATTTTACCATTTATTATTCCTTTCTGCTTTGTGTTTATTCTATAGTGGGGTTTTTTTGGAATGAAATGTTTAACAGCTTTATTGAGATATCTTTGACATACAAAAATTGTATATATGTAAGGTGTACAGCTTAATGGCTTGATATATGTATACATTATGAAAAGATCACCACTGGCAAGCTATATAACATATCCATCACCTTTACAGTCACCATTTTTGCATATGCATGTGTGGCAAGAAGATTTAAGATCTAGTCTCTTCGCAAATGTCAAGTATACAAACCAGCATTGTTTACCATCTTCATCTTGGATCTCTAAAATTTACTCATCTTGCATAACTGAAACTTTGTAACCTTTCACTAACATCACTCCAGTTTCCCCTCCTCTCAGTCTCTGGCCATGACAATTCTACTCTGTGCTTCTATGAGTTTGACTATTTTAGATTGCACATATAAGTGAGATCATACAGTATTTATCTTTCCGTGTCTTGTTTATTTTGCTTAGCATAGTGTCCTACAGCTTCAGCCATGTCGTCAAAAATGGTAGGATTGGGGCTGGCCCCGTGGCCGAGTGGTTAAGTTCGCACACTCCGCTGCAGGCGGCCCAGTGTTTCGTTGGTTTGAATCCTGGGTGCGGACATGGTACCGCTCATCAAACCACGCTGAGGCAGCGTCCCACATGCCCCAACTAGAAGGACCCACAACGAAGAATATACAACTATGTACCGGGGGACTTTGGGGAGAAGACGGAAAAAAATAAAATCTTTAAAAAAAAAAAAAAAAGGTAGGATTTCCTTAGGTCGAATAATATTCCGTTATATGTGTGTGTATATACGTATGTATATCACATATTCTTTATCCTTTCATCTGTCTAAATACATTTAGGTTGTTTCTCTATCTTGTCTGTTGTGAATGATGCTGCAATAAACAACAGGAGTGCAGATATCTCTTCGAAATCCTGATTTTATTTACTTTGCACATAAACAGAGAAGTGGGATTGATAGCTCATATGGTAGTTTAAATATTTAGTTTTTTGAGAAATCTCCACACTGTTTTACCTAATGGCTGTGCTAATTTATGTTTCCACATCAGTGTACAAGGGTTTCCTTTTCTCTTTATCCTCACCAACACTTATTATGTTTTTTTTTTTAAAGATTGGCACCTGAGCTAACAATTGTTGCCAATCTTCTTTTTTTTCTGCTTTTTCTCCCCAAATCCCCCCAGTACATAGTTGTATGTTTTACTTGTGGGTCCTTCTAGCGGTGGCATGTGGGATGCTGCCTCAACATGGCCTTGTGAGCAGCGCCACGTCTGCGCCCAGGATCCAAACCGGCAAAACCCTGGGCCACAGAATTGGAGCACGCAAACTTAACCACTTGGCCACGGGGCCAGTCCCTGTTTTGTCTTTTTGATAAGAGCAATCCTAACAGAGGTGAGGTAGTATCTCATTATAATGTTGATTTGCATTTTCCTGATAATTAAAGATGTTGAGCATCTTTTCATATGTCTATTAGCCATTCGGATTTCTTATTTTGAGAGGTATCTATTTAGGTCCTTTGCCCATTTATTAATTGGGTTGTTTGTATTTAGGTATTGAGTTGTATGAGTTCCTTGCACATTTTGTATATTAACCCACTACACAATACAGGCATACCTCAGAGATATTTCGGGTTTGGTTCCAGACTACCACAGTAAAGTGAATATCACAGCAAAGAGAGTCACATGAATTTTTTGGTTTCCCAGTGCATATAAAAGTTACGTTTACACTATACCGTAGTCTATTAAGTGTGCAAGCATTATGTCTAAAAATAAAGTACATACTTTAATTAAAAAACACTTTATTGCTAAAAAATGCTATCTATCATCTGAGCCTTCAGCTACTCATAATCTTTTTGCTGGTGGAGGGTCTTGTGAAAAATCTGTAAAGTGCAATAAAGTGAAGCACAATAAAACTAACTATGCCTGTATATGGTTTGCAAATATTTTCCCCCATTCTGTAGGTTGCCTTTTCACTCTGTTTCCTTAGCTGTGCAGAAACTGCTTAGTTTCAGGTATTGCCACTTGTCTACTTTTGCTTTTGTTGTCTGTGCTTTCGGTGTCATACCCAAAAGTGTATTGCCAAGTCAACACCAAGAAGGTTTTTCGTTATGTTTTCTTCTAGGAGTTTTACAATTTCAGGTCTTATATTTAAGTCTTTAATCCATTTTGAGTTAAATTTTGTGTATGGTGTGAGACAAGGGTCCAATTTCATTCTTTTATATGTAGATATCCAATTTTCCCAACATCATTTGTTGGAAAGACTAATTATTCCCTATTGTGCATTCTTGGCACCCTGGAAGATCAGTTGACCCTAAATGCATGGGTTTATTTCTGAGTTCTCTATTTAGTTCCATTGGTCTATATATCTGCTTTTATGTCAGTACCATACTGTTTTGATGACTATAGCTTTGTAATGTAATTTGAAGTCACAAAGTGTGATGGCTTCAGCTTTATTCTTCTTGCTCAAGATTGCTTGGCTATTTGGGGTCTTTTGTGGTTCCATATGAATTTTAGGATTGTTGTTTTCTATTTCTATAAAAGACATCACTGCAATTTTGATAGAAATGTATTGAATTTGTAGATTGCTTGGGTATTATAAACATTTTAACAATATTATTTCTTGCAGTCCACGAACATAGGATGTCTTTCAATGTATTTGTGTCTTTTTACATTTTCTTTATCAATGTTTTATAATTTCAGCATGTCTTTCACCTTTTTAGTTAATTAATTACTAAATATTTTGTGATTTTTGTGACTAATGTAAATGGGATTGTTTTCTTAATTTCCCTTTCAGATAGTTCATTGTGTATAGAAACACTGATTTTTGTATCAGAACTTAGAAGAAGGGGCCAGCTCCATGGCTGAGTGGTTAAGTTCGTTCGCTCCACTGCAGCGGCCCAGGGTTCGCATCCTGGACGCGGACATGGCACGGCTCATCAGGCCACGTTGAGAAGGCATCCCACATCCCACAACTAGAAGGACCTGCAACTAAAACATACAACTATGTACAGGGGGGTTTTGGGGAGATAAAGCAGAAAAAAAAAATCTCATTGAAGAAACAGAAATGTCTTCCTTCTACAGATGTTTCTTAGAAAAAAAAAAGAACTTAGAAGAAAACCTTTCCATTTTTCCGTTATTATGATGTCAGCTATGGGTTTTTCATATATGGCCTTTACTGTATTGAGGTATGTTCCTTCTAAACCTAATTTGTTGGGAGGTTTTATCATGAAAGGATGTTCAATTTGTCAAATGCTTTTTGTACTTCTATTGAGATAATCATGTGGTTTTTATTCTTCATTCTATTAATGTGATGTACCATAGTTATGATTTGCATAAGTTAAACAATCTTTTCATACCAGGAATAAATTCCAGTTGCTTCTGGTTTATAATCCTTTTAATGTGCTGTTGAATTTGGTTTGCTAGTATTTTATTGAATTTACTTGCGTCTATATTTGTCAGGGATATTGACCTATAGTTTTCTTTTCATGTGTTATATTTGGAAACTTGGTGATGCCGGCCTCATAAAATAGGTTTGGGAGTGTTTCTCCTTCCATTTTTTTTTTTTTTTTGGAAGAGTTGAAGAAAGGTTGGTATTAGTTCTTTGTATGTTTGGTAGAATTCACTCGTGAAGTTATCTTGTTGGGCTTTTCTTTCTTGGGAGGTTTTTGATTACTGATTCAATCCCTTTGTTATTAGTCTCTTTTGGCTTTCTATTTTCTCTTCATTCAGTCTTGGTAGGTTGTATGTTTCTAGGAACTTATTCATTTCTTCTAGGTTATCTAATTTTTTGCATATATGCATAAGGATCTCTTATGATCTTTTTTATTTCTGTATCATCCATTGTAATATCTCCTCTTTCATTTCTGGTTTTTTTTTTTAAAGATTTTATTTTTCCTTTTTCTCCCCAAAGCCCCCCAGTACATAGTTGTATATTTTTAGTTGTGGGTCCTTCTAGTTGTGGCATGTGGGACACCGCCTCAGTATGGCTCAATGAGTGGTGCCATGTCTGCGCCCAGGATCCGAACTGGTGAAACCCTGGGCCACCAAAGCAGAGCATGTGAACATAACCACTCGGCCATGGAGCCGGCCCCCGTTTCTGGTTTTATTTATTTGAATCTTCCCTCTTTTTCTGGGTTAGCCTAACTAATGGTTTGTTGATTTTGTTTCTTTTTAAAAAACCAACTCTGGGTTCTGTTGATTTTTTCTATTATTTTTCTATTCTCTATTTCACTTATTTCTGCTAGAATCTTTACTTCTGTTAATTTTGAGTATTTTTCTAGTTCCTTGAGTTGTAAAGTTGGGTTGTTTAATAGAGATCTTTCTTCTTTTTTAATGTAGGCATTTATCACTATGAACTTCCCTCCTAGTACTGCTTTTACTGCATCCCATAAGTTTTGGCAAGTTGTATTTTTGTTTTCATTTATCTCCAGGTATTTCTAAATTCCCTTTTGATTTCCTCTTTGCCTAATGGCTGTTCAAGAGTATGTTATTTGGCTTTCACATATCTGTGAATTTTCCTGTTTTCATTCTGTACTTGATTTCCAGTTTTATTCTACTGTGGTCTGAGAAGACACCTGGTATGATTTCAATCTTTTTAAATATGTTAAGACTTGCTTTTTTACCTAACACATGACCTATCCTGGATAAGGTCCCATGTGCACTTAAAAAGAATGTGCTTTCTGCTGCTGTTGAGTATAAAGATGTGTATATGTCTGTTCTGTACATTTGGTCTACAGTATTCAAATCTGTTTCCTTATTAATTTTTTTCTGTCTGGATGTTTTATCTAGTATCAAAGATGGGATATTGAAGTCTCCTATTGTTTTTTTATTGCTATCAATTTCTCCCTTCAGCTCATTCAATATTTGTTTTATATATTTAGTTACTCTGATGTTGGGTGCCTATATATTTATAGTTATACGTTTCTGTTGAATTGGCCCTTTAATCATTATATAATGACCTTCTTGTCTTTAGTGACAGTCTTTAACTGAAAGTCTCTTTTGTCTGATATAAGTATAACCACCCCTGTTCTCTTTTGGTTACCATTTTTATGGAATGTGTTTTTCATCCCTTTACTTTCAGCCTATGTATGTATTTACACCTAAAGGGAGTCTCTTGTAGACACTATATCACTGATCCACTGATCTTTTTTTTAATCTATTCTGTCACAGAAAACCATCTCTGATTGTAGATAATATGAGCTTATATATAGACAACCCTAAAGACTCCACCAAAAAGCTATTACAACTAATAAATGAATTCAGTAAAGTTTCAGGATACAGAATCAACACACAAAATTCAGGTATGTTTCTATACACTAACTATCTGAAGAGAAAACAATACCATTTACAATAGCATAAGAAAATACTTAGGAATAAATTTAACCAAGGACGTGAAAGATCTGTACACTGAAAATTACAAGACATTGATGAAAGAAATTGAAGAAGACACAAATAAATGGAAAGAGATCCCCTTTTCATGCATGAGAAGAATTAATAATAAAATGTGCATACTACCCAAAGCCATCTATAGATTCAATGCTATCCCTATCAAAATTCCAATGACATTTTTCACAGAATTAGAAAAACAATCCTAAAATTCATACGGAACCACAACAGATCTTGAATAGCCAAAGCAATCCTGAGAAAGAAGAACAAAGCTGGAGACATCACACTTCCTGATTTCAAACTTTACTGCAAAGCTACAGTAATCAAAACAGTATGTTACTGGCATAAAAATAGATACACAAACCAATGAAATGGAATTGAGAGCCCAGATATAAACACACACATATGCAATCATCTAGTATTTGACAAGAGAACTAAGAATACTCAATGGGGAAAGGATAGTCTCTTCAAAAATGGTACTGGGAAAACTGAATAACCATATGCAGAAGAATAAAATTGGATGTCTATCATATACCACTCACAAAAATTAACTCAAAATGGATTAAAGACTTAAGTGTAAGATGCCAAACTCTAAAACCGCTATAAGAAAACATAGAGGAAAAGCTTTTTGATATTTGTCTTGGCAAAAACTTTTTGCATATGACTCCAAAAGCCAAATGACAAAAGAAAAAAATAAACAAGAGAGACTATATCTAACTAAAACGCTTCTGTGTAGCAAAAGAAACAATCAACAAAACGAAAAGGCTGTCTACAGAATGGTAGAAAATATTTGCAAAGAAAATATCTGATAAGGGGTTAATATCAAAAATATATAAGGTACTCATACAACTCCATAGTAGAAAAAACAATAGAGATTAAAAAATAGGCTAGGGACTTGAATAGACATTTTTCCAAAGAGGACATACAAATGGCCAACAGGTACATGCAAAGATGTTCAACATCACTAATCATCAGGGAAACACAAATCAAAACCACAATATCACCTCACACTTGTTAGAATGGCCATTAGCAAAAAGACGAGAGGAAAGTATTTCAGAGGACGTGGAGTAATGGACCCTTGTGCACTGTTGGTGGGAATGTAAATTGGTGCAGTCACTATGGAAAACAGTATGGAGGTTCCTCAAAAAATGGAACTACGGCATGATCCAGCAATTCCACTTTTGAGTATATATCCAAAGGAAATTAAAACACTACCTCAAAGAGATATCTGCACGTCCATGTTCATTGCAACATTATTCACGATAGCGAAGGCATGGAAACAATGTAAGTATCCATTAACAGATGAATGGATAATGAAAATATGGTGTATATATGTATATATACACACACAAACATACATACAGTGGAATATTATTCAGCCATAAAAAGAAGGAAACCCTGCCTTTTGCTAGAACACAGATGGACCATGAGGGGCATTATGATAAGCGAAATACGTCAGGCAGAGAAAAATAATTACTGTATTGTATTGTTCCCACTTATATACAGCATCTAAAAAAGCCAAACTCATAGAAACAGAGAGTAGAATGGTGATTGCCAGGGGCTTGGAGGTGGGGGAAACGGGGAGATGTTGGTCAAAGGGTAGAAATGCCCAGCTATAAGATGAATAAGTTCTGGGGATCTAATGTACAGCATGCTGACTATAATTAACAATACTTGAAAGTTGTTAAGACTAAATATTAAATGTTATCACCGCATACGCAAAAACACGGTAATTATAAGAGGAGATGGAAGTGTTAACTAACATTGTGCCAATCTTTTTGCAATATATACATATATCAAATCATCACAATGTACACCTTAAACTCACATGTTATGTGTCAATAATATATCAATGAAGCTGTAAGAAAAAAAGAAAAGATGCTCAAAAGCATTAGTCATGAGGAAAATGAAAATTAAAAACACAATCTCATAGCACTAGTAGGGTGAAAACACCTACTCGAACAGCTCAAATGTAAACGTCTCTAATACCAAATTCTGGCAAGGTTGTTGAGCAACTAGAACTCTTATACATCACTTTCGGGGGAGTAAAATGATACAATTACATTGAAAAATGATTTGGCGGTTTCTTATAAAGTTAAGCACACGTACACCTTCTTAAGTTTTAAGTATTTACCCAACAGAAATGAAAACATATGTCCACCAGAATACTTGTGCAAGAATGTTCATAGCAACTTTAGTCAAAAAAGTCAAAACTGGAAAGAACCCAAATGTCTATCAACAAGAACACGGATAAACAAATTCATACAATGGAATACTATTCCAAAAGGAACAATCTAGGGGCCAGCCCGGTGGCGCAGTGGTTAAGTTCCCATGTTCTGCTTCAGTGGCCCGGGGTTCCCCAGTTCGGATCCTGGGTGCGGACATGGCACCGCTTGACAAGCCATGCTGTGGTAGGCATCCCACATATAAAGTAGAGGAAGACGGGCATCGATGTTAGCTCAGGGCCAGTCTTCCTAGGCAAAGAGAGGAGGATTGGCAGCAGACGTTAGCTCAGGGCTAATCTTCCTCAAAAAAAAAAAAAAAGGAACAATCTATACTTGCAACAACATGGATGAATCTCACCAACATCTTGCTGAGTGACAGAAGCCACATACAAAAGAAACAGGCTGTGTGATCGCATTTATATAAAGTCTTAGAACAAGCAAAATGAGTTTATGGTAAGAGGTCAGATCAGAGTTTGGGAGAGGGTGGTCTCACAGGTATGGAATTTGTCAAAATTAATTGAACTGTACACTTAAAATCAGTGCACTTTATTGTATGGAAATTATACCTCATTAAACAAACAAAGGAAACCTCATGGAATTTAAAATGTTGTCAAACACCAGCAGTATACTCTTGAGGTTCAGTGTTTTGCAACTCTATTTGCACATGAGAAGCACCTGGGATTTTTTTCAATATACAATTCTATGACTCATTACCAAATATTGAGAACCCACGATCTGCCTTGAAAACCGTTCCTATATCAACCGGGAAGTTGCTACTATAATAGTTGGATTCTCACAGCATCTTTTAGTACAGAGATCCGTCCCCGTGCCCAAATGAACGAGCCCATGCCTGCTTGGAGCTGCAAATTGTTGGTACACGAACATGGCCACAATATTAACAATTATGTCACACATTCCAGAAACCGATTTCACTTGCCATGAAGCTGTCAAAAGAGGGCTTCCATTTGTTTTATTTTTCTTCTAAGTGCACATGGAGGGAAAAAACCTACAGAAACCAAAATCATGTCGTTACATGCTATTGAACTACAGATGGTTCTGTAAATCCAGCCATCTCCTCAGATCCTGTACACCACTCTAAAACACCTCTCATTAGCAGGCTTGTTTCTCCGAAGTGACAACGGAAGTCTCTTCAAGGATCTATAGTCCAGTGGTAGACATTAGCAACAGTACCTTAAATAGAAAGAAAATTTTGCAAAATATAATGCGCCCCAGAGAACAGAAAATGAGAATCCCACTAGAGGAGGAAATAGAAGCAATAGGAAACTGGCTTGGAAGGCAATAAAAAAACCTTTTCCACTTTAGGACGACAGCCCCAGGAATGAGATTCAGAACTCATTTCTAACACAAACCAAACTGTACTGCCAAAAGCAATACAATTTAAATAAGTAGTGCAGAGGAAAGAATCTCTGACTAATCCTCTGGTAACCTAAATCACAGGCTAATTCAATTGACTTTTGGAAATTTCCTTTCCCTCTCCAAGTGGTTTTACCTTGTATGAAGTGAAGGGTTAGGATTACATAACTTCCAAGCCTGGTCTACTTCAGCTGTTGTGATTAAGCTTCAACTCCAGTATATACTATCTTCCAGGATGTGAATACACTTGCAGGATAGGAGGCCATTCCTCGGGTCCCAGTAGCAGAGAGGCAGAACCATGGGCTTTGCTTTGATATGGTGTACGAGAGAGGTTAAACAGCAACTGAACAAATCAGTGCCAACTCCAGTTCAACTGGATTGTTCCCCATCTTTCTCTGCATCTCGCACCTGTAAATCTCTCAGTACAAAAACTGTAGTCATCCTCTGTTCTGTGTTAAAGCAGTGCCCAATTTATGACTTCTGCCTGCACCTTTCTCTGAGAGAATGATTGTTATCTGAAGAGGAGTGACACTGCATTTTCATTAGAGATAAGAATTTCAAGCAATGCATTGGGTGTGGGTTTAGCATTGTGGTCTTATTTGGTGCATTGAATTCTCAGGCGTGCACTTAGACTTGGAACATCAAGCAGAACTGTGATGAATGTTGAACTTTAGGGAGGAATTATGTATGCAGACAAATGACACACAGCAACGAAAAACATTCTATTGTTTTGAAATGATACGGGGTGCTTACGTTTGTAGGTTCAGTCAGAAGCTTCACATCAAAAGACCAGAGTTGTTTGTGGTCAAATTATTAACAGTTGTGCCCTTTAAGTCACCAAAAATGAGTTCTTGCCTAGGGAGAGCAGCAAGCTAATTAGCTTCTCAGCTGGTAATCTTAACTCAAAAGAGAAAACAACTTGTCCAAGAATAAATCTCTCTTTATATATGAAATCCCATACAAGTCAATAATAACGCAGACAACATTCTCTAAAACTGGGCAAAGAAATCAAACAAAAAACTCACAAAAGATTATGTACAAAAGGCCAATAAGCCCACATGAAAACATACAAAACATCATTATTCTCTCACACACACAGAGAAAAGAAAACCCCCAATAATTACAGTGTTAAAATGGAGGGCTCTTAACTGGGCATATAGAGGGCCAGGGGAAAACTATTGAGGGCTAAACCATTGGTGCCCAGGAGGAAATTCTCCACTAGTGCATGGATGGCTGGTGGGGAAACCCTGGGCAGTGAATGCACCATGGTCCAGGCAGAGAACTCTCACCCAGCAAGTAGTCTGGGGAGGAAATCGTGGCCTACATGGACCAGCACGAATTGGTGCACCTGGTAGGGCTGGGAGAAACTCTTGGCTAGCATTCTGCAGAGACCAGGGTATACTCTTTGCTGATGTGCACCCAGAGATCAGCTGGGGCCAGGAAAACTTTTAGCAGATCATGAGGTTGAGGGAAGATCTCTTGGCTGACCAGCCTCCAGGACTGGAAACACTCACCCTGTGCTGGCCTACGTGATTCCACTGCGCTGGCATTAAGGAAGCCTATGTGGTCAGGAGCATGGTTAGATAGAGGGGGATTGTGTTGGAACTGAGGCATCACTCAGACCCTATTTCAGGGAAGGACTTGTTGCACCAGCTGCTGCGAGTGCTGTTTGAAGACCCTTTAGCTGCAGCTGCCTCACCCAAGGCCATGCCCCTTCCCAGATGGCCCACATACAATGTATGATTAATGGGGGACATGAAGGAGCAGCAATCTTGGCCAAATTTGGGACAATGATGAAGGATTATTCTAGCTTCAGAGCTCCTTGTAGGATTTTGTTGGTTGTGCATCACAGCTTGACTTCCCCCTTTGCCCAGCACTGCTTCTTTCCTTTCCCTGCCACAAGTGTTGCTACTAATAACAGTCCTTGGTAAACATCCTACCTGTGGAGCTCAACCGGGACTTAGACTGTTTCAGAGGAACCTACCCTGTGTCAGGGATGGAATAAATAAGGAAATGTTGATGATAATAAAAGAAATCAAGATACATTAGATGTGAGGTATCCATTAGACATGAAAATGGACATATTCAGGTAGATAATGGAATATACAAGTACGGAGCTCAGGTAAGAGATGCAGGATAGAGATAGAAATTTGGAAATTCATAGATGTATAGACTACTCTCCCCCACCCGGAGGGATGATGAGTAGCCAATGGAGGGCCAGCAAAGGGGATCTCATCACAATAAGCACCCAGACCGGAAATGGCCTGAGACTCCCCTTCCCTAGCCGGAGACGCAAAGTCAGCATCAGCAAGACAGATCACACCACAACAAGATGCAGACCTGGAAGGCTCTCTTCATCTTCCACAGACAAGGAGTATCCCACCACACCAAGCTCCTGTGCAGGAAGCTCTCTCCATCCCAGTGGGCCAGAGACTCTCTTCCTCCACCTAGAGTCACCAGGTGGCTCAGCCTGGAGAAGCTCATTCCATCCCCTCAAAGCAGCACCAGCAGAAACCAGTGAGAGCTTTTAAAAATAACTGGCTGTTTTGTAGAAAAAAAATTTTGTTGGGGAAAACACCCAGAAAGGGAGACCTGTTAGGATGCCATTGTGTAACCCAGATGCACAATGATAGTGGCCAGAAATAGTTGCTGTTGGTAGTTGTGGAGGTGAAGAAAAGTATATGCATTTGTGATATGTTTGGGAGGTAGAAGTAACAGGACATGTTAATGGAGGGGAGGGAAAGAGAGAAATCAGGAGGACTCCCAGGGCTCTGACTGGAATCACTGGGAGGAGGAGGATGCCTTATTTTGAGCTAAGGAAGACCAGGAGAAAAAGAGGTTTAAGGAAGAAATCAAGACATATTAGATTTGAGATATCCATTAGACATTAAAATGGACATATTAAATAGATAATAGAAGATGCAAGTATGGAGTTCAGGTTAAGAGGTGCAGGATGGAGATAGAGAAGGTGTATAAATGGCAGTTAACACCAGGAACTTGATGAGATCACCTAGAAAGAGAGGATTTACAGAGAAAAAAGGAACTAGAACTTGAACCAGGGCAATAATTCGTACAGAGATCGGAAAGAGAAGGAGTATAGCAAAGGGACCTAAGAAGGAAGAGCCAATGAAGTAGGAATGTGAGGTTTCAGAAGATGAATGGAGAAAGTGTTGCAATAAAGTGGCCAATTTTGTCAAGTTTGCTGAAGATAAAGTCAGATGGAAAAGTCGCCAAAGGATTTGGCATCAGGCAGGTCACTGGTGAACTTGACAGGGGTAACCTCAGTGGAGATGAGGGGCGGCTTAAGGTAATAATGCGGAAAGAAGTAGAGACACTAAGCCTTTGGTTTGAAGATGAATAAGATGAGTGCTGGAGGGAGTGGAGCTTTTGAGGCCATAGATTCTTCTGGAAGCGGAATGGTGAATAGAGTCTTTATCACTCCCTCCCCCATCTTTAGGACTCTATAAAAATGCCACTTTATCACAGGCCTTCCCTGACCACCATTTCTAAAACAGCACTCCGACTCTCTCTCTCTCTTACAATATCTTATTTTTTTCACACTTTTTTTTCTCAGCACCAAGCATCACCGACCTGTTCATTTGGTTTTGATCTGCACTCCTGCACTAGAGTGTAAGCTACACGAGGGCAGAGATTTCATTTTGTTTATTGCTTTTTCCCCAGCACCTAGAGCAGTACCTAGCGCATAGTCAGTGCTCAGTGCATATTTGTTGAATGGATGAACGTACGAATGAATGAAGGAATCTTCTCTAAGCTTCAGTTTTCTCTTTCATGAAATAGGGTTAATAATATCTAACTATATGAATTGGTTTTAAGAACTAAAGACACTAACCTATGTGAAAGACCTACCACAGTGTCAGGCACACAGAGGCCCCCAAAGATGATGGTAGCAGTAGCGATTATTGCTGTTATTACTCCAGAGGGATTGAATTTATGCCTAAAAATATGAACAACATGGGGAGAATCTCACCAGGAGTGTATCAATAAGGCAATAAGGATTTGTCACCAACTCTCACAGTAGACACTATTTGGCTCACTAATTGCATTATCCACATTAGCCTTTTTAAGCCCAGAACATCATGTCTGGTTCCAGATTAAAAGATGGGCTTTAAATTCTTGCTATCATATATACACAAGTGCTACCAGGGCATTGGAATCATTTCCACAGATAGAAATCGAATCTCTTTCTCTGGATCACCAGGCATGTGGTGTCTGAAGCATCTATCACACTGAAGGAATCCAAGTCCATCAGAGGAGCCTTCCAAAGCACATCTAGTTTGCTCAGTAATGCACATCTTTAGGCAATCTACTGATTCTCAGGGTCTAAGGAATGACTGGTGAAGTGTTGGTTATTATGGTTTAAGTTAATGTGGGTCAGCACTTCACTTCCACACTCTCCTCTCCTTAAGCAGATTTGCTGTTGTGTGTATAGGAGTAAAACATGCTTTTGCGTTCCCTTAAACTATGTCTGACATCATAACAGCAAGGCAGTAGAAATCAAGGAGATTTGCAGCACGTAGCAAGTCACCTCCTGATTATTCCTGGACCAGAAAAAATAAAAGATTCGAGCCTACCTCGGATCCTTTACTTCTTTTCTTCCAGGTGCCCATACTTTAGCCCAAGTAGTTCTTAAACCTAATTATACCTCACAGTTGAGGAGGTTGCTAAAAGGCAGACTCCAGGGCCCGTTCCATACTTAAATTTGAGGTTGATTTTTAACACTCTCCCCAAATAAGGTTTTACCAAAGTCTCCAGGTGATTCTGATAACTCAGGTTTCAGAAACATTAAACTATTAGAGATGGTGTCTCTTTCTAGAATATTTTTCACTCTATCGCCGCACGTTGAAATCTAGCTCATACTTCAAGGAACAGTTCAAATTTAGCCACCAATTTGGTGCCTTTCTTGATGGCATAGCTCCCATTGTGGGAGAAGAGATGCATCATTCCCAAGGGACGGGAGGGCACTGGGATGTGACATGGAGGGCAGTAGAGGAAGAACTACAAGTTTTACAGTGATATTTCCCACTCGAGTCTGTGCGCTTGGATGCGTGCAAGGGCTAGAGGCTGGGTCCAAATAAAACAAAACAAAGCAAAGTAACCTGCAACAGGCCTCTGATTTATACAGAGACTGGATTCTAACCAGCTGGCAGCATTATTTGGGGAGGAAGATTGGATGCTGCTCCATAATTTGGAATTTATGTTTAAAAGGAGAAAGTGGCTATCAAATAGAGTGCTACACAGGTGCAGTAAATGGGGAGGGGTAAAGTACTGAAGGGGACTTTCCTGTGGTCGAATAAGAGGAGAGCAGAAAGAGGTTGGGACTGGAGGGTTGGTAAGGGCTATCTTAACATATCCTAGGCGAGTGTTTGGCAATGCATAGTCCCTAGGTCACCTGCATGAGCACCATTAGGATCCTGAGTTAAATCCCAGATCTACTGAATTAGATCCCTTGGGAGTGAGACCTAAGAACTTGTGGTTTAAGAAACTTCCCAGGTGTTTGTGACAATCAGCCATGTTTGGCTATTACTCGGCTAGAGTGCCCAGGCAGCTTCTCTTCTTTGGTATTAATTCTCTAGTACTCTAGTATTAATTGTTTCATCTCTTATGCATTAGCTTCCATGCATTGTAAGATTCTGTGAACAGAGGCAGTGTTTAGACAGCAGTCTTTAATTCACAAATATCTCTTAGTATCCATCATTGCCCAGCTCAAAAACATACCTGTTAGAAGCAAGAGAGAGAAGCTCCAAATAAGTGATCCCATGCAGAAGAGAGTCCTTTGAATGGCTGAGGCATTCGTGGTTTAGTAGGGCTCCAGCAAGCAGAAGAAATAGCTATACCCACTGGTTCTCTCAAGCCTCACTGAGTTCAGTCTGTATTGCAAATTATTTTATCCATTCTCTCTTTTTTTTTCTTTCTTCTCCCCAAAGCCCCCCCAGTACATAGTTGTATATTCTAGTTGTAGGCCCTCCTGGTTGTGCTATGTGGGACGCCGCCTCAGCATGGCCTGATGAGCGGTGCCATGTTGGGGCCCAGGATCTGAACCCGTGAAACCCTGGGCTGCTGAAGCAGAGCGTGCAAATTTAAGCACTCGGCCACGGGGCAAGCCCCAACCATTCTCTCTTTCTTTTATTGGCATGAACAATAACGAAATGCCTAGCATAGAGTAGGAATGAAAGATATGTGCTGAATGTAGGATTGCCACATAAAATATGACGCCCAATTATATTTGAATTTCTGATGAACAATGAATAAATTTTAGCATAAGTGTGCCTCATGAAATATTTGAGACATACTTTTATTTAAAAATTTTTGTTTATTTGCCAAACTTGGCAAACCTAGCTGGGAGAGCAAGTGAGAGAATGAGGGAAGAAGTGTGTCTAATTTGTCCCTTCACTAATTTCACCTTAAGCAAGAAAAATAGCATGGTTGAATAGAAAGACTTAGAGTCGAGAAAGAAGACCTTTACTCACATAATAAGTGACTTCAGAAGAGTCCTTCCACTAACTTGACCTCAGTTTCCCCATCTGTGAAATGAGAGAATTTAAAACTAGATGAGTTCCCAGCACCTTTCCTGCTGAGAGTCTGGTGCTTTATCACCTTTGGAAAGGGGTCCATCTACTGTGCTCCCTGGATATATCTGAGAGCCTATATATTTGATACTGCATCTCCAAGTGAGGATGTAGCACACAGGACAGTCTCTATAAAGTATTTGGCGATAGTAGTCATTTCGTCAATAACTCTCATTGTGATAGGTAAGAAACCGCTCTCCACATCACCAATCCTCCTTGAAACTATAACGTGGAAAAGCATATTGGTTCATCAAGACCTCACGGTATATGCGACCCGAGAGAGCACTAAATACAGGCTTTTACCTCCTTCTTCCTTTGTTAGCTTCCACTTTTGCAGTCCCTGCTTCTTTAAAACATTTGCCTTGAGATAAATCATTAGATTGTGCATTTTTTCCTCCCCTCTATTCCAGAACAGGTTTTAACCTAATCCTCCTATTATCATCTGGGCATGAAAATTACATATTTGCCCTCATCCTAGTAGGAAGTCAAATTAATGAGGAAAGAAGGGTGTCACTTTGCCAGCATTCATTTTTACACCGTCCCTCCAGAGAAGGATATTAGTATTATCATCCTTGGTCACGGATTCGTTTGCATTTCCTTCACCAAAAACAATTTCATTATCTATTACGCCCATGATTTTCAATTCTAGTCTGTGCTAATTGATTTTTCCCTATTTATATCTTCAGCGGCTGGGAGAGCTTTTCTCTAGATAAGGTAGATTTCATTTTCAAGTCTTCATTATATTCAGAACTCCATTCTGTGGGCAAGTTCCTCCATTACAGCTGAAGATCACCGTTCCCTAACTGCTTCCTATTAATTAATCACTATCTTTCTACATGTAATAAATAGTATGACTGCCAGCAAGAAGAAAAGAAGTTTAGTCTTAAAAGACAGGCATTTTTTTCCTTTGAAAACTACTCCAGACAGCATAAATATTGGCCTCACTATGATGTTTTGCCATATAAATAATAGGAATTGTCTTAACTTGTTATTTTCAAGCGCTGGTTGAAAAAAGACAAGACTACAATTGCAAACTGAAACCTTTCAAAGCAAGTGAAGGCTGGATTCAGCTCAAAACGGCACAGTTGTAAGCCCTTTGTTAATTAGCATCCTATCTACACTTGTCATGAATTGCAATCTTTTGTTTCAATGGCAGTGATTTTTATATCTGAGAGGGGGTAATGTTTAATAATAAGCTTAAATCTGACAAGTCATGAATCGCATATCTTGCATTTCCTAAGGAGGACCCCTTGGGCTCCATTCGCATGCAATAGTATGCCACAGGCTTGGTTCTCAGAAAGACCCAAGTCTTAACTTAAGCAGATAAATAATCAGGAGCCATGATACAACAGGACACTCATTCATGCATTTTCTGTTAGCTATTACTTATAGATATTAGATGGTGATCTTTAAGTTAACATGGACCTCAAGTGGAAAAAAAAAATCACCATACTAATGGAATGGCTTTGTATGTATGCGTGTGTTTATAATATTTCAGCATCTTCAAATTGATTTAGCCTATAAAAGGTAACTTGATGGAGGGGAAAAGTACAAAAATGAAAATCATAAACCAGAGCTTCCAAATGGTGTTCCTGGAATGGGTTACTAATACACTCCGATTGTTTTCCTCAGCCCTCAGGGCAGCTGGGTGTGATCTGAGGCATCCTTCTCATCACTTCAGTGTACCATACTTTTGTTATCTTTTTCTACCCATGCTGTGATGTGAAAAAGGTTGGGAAGACTTTTTCTATCCCCTAGGGCTCAGATCAGAATTACATTCAGAATTGCTCCGAAACTATGATAATCATTGCCTTAGTGACCCACCAGTACTCATAGGGGTTTATCCTATCCCTCTAATGTGTTATGTTTCCGGCTGGATAAAAGCTTGGGAACAACCGTTTCACAACCTGCATGTGTCTTTGTGTGTGTCGGGGGCATACATGAGAAATCCAAGGAAACATACACTGTAAAATAAAGATATTATGAACGTGTAAATACTCATTTCTGCCTATAAGGCTGTGCCTTATCATTGTTCTGTCTCTTCCTTATCCCAGGTCTGGTCATACACCAGGCATCCAAAGAGGCCTTATTATTTAATAGACTGGCTTAAAAATAAGAACCCAGTACCCTACAAAAGGGTGGTGTTGGCTCAGGCAATTTCAGAGACAAATGTGTAGCAGTTGCTGCTTAGGATGCAGGAGATCACTTCCTGACTGAAGGCTTTTGTCTGGACAGGCTGAGGTGGAGATTTAAATCCATTCCTTTCCTAGGTCTCATCTGTCTTTCTTTTCTTTCCCCTGTCTCCACTCCATTTCCCTCGCTCAGCTCTATCCTGCCCTGCCCTTCTTTTTCTCCTTTTCTCCCTCTCTGTTTTCCTCTTACCCTCCATAGAAGGTCTGCATTGGTATTGATAAGGTAGTAACATTCATTAACTGCCTTCTATTACCAAGTAAAAGTCCTTTCCCTGGCTTGTGATTGGGAAGAAATGCAGGCTTGACTAATAAGTGCCTTTTGTGCTATTTCAATAAACAATATTAATGATATTCACTTGTTTTTCTGCATAGAATGCTCTTCCCCCACATATTTGCATGGCTCACTCCACTTTCTTCAGTTCTCTGCTCAACAAAGAAAGCTTCCCTTACTGCCGTATATTAAAACAGCAGCACTTCACCATACGCATCACTCTTCTCCAACTCCTTACCCTGCTTCTTTTTGTTTGTCTTTCTTTTCCTCCCCTAAACCCCAGTACATAGTTGTATATGCCAGTTGTTAGTCCTTCTAGTTCTGCTACGTGAGCCGACACCACAGCATGACTACTGACAGACAAGTGGTGTGGTTCCACACCTGGGATCCAAACCCGGGCCGTGCCGAACTTTAACCACTAGGCCATCAAGGCTGGCTCCTTATCCTGCTTCTTCATAGAATTTATCCCAATCTGAAATATTAAATGTCTATTTGTGTATTTCTTTGTTGTCTTTCTCCCTTGAGTGGATTGTAACATGAGCACAGGCACTTTGTTTCATTCATTATTTTATCCACAGTGGCTAGCATCTCGTTGGCATTCAATAAATATTGGTTGAATGAATGAACTTCCACATTTATAAGCAAGACAATATGTGCGCCAAGGTTCTGTTTTAAGAAAACCCCCTTAGTCCTTATGAATAATTTGAACTATGCATTTTTTTCTATTTGCATAAGCATTATTAATAAGTGAACTGACAGATAGTCATAGTAGGCGCAAAAATCAGAGAGGGGATTAAAATGTCATCCTGCCCAAGAAGCTTCCCTCAGTATAAGACTCTCCAAAGAGATACTTCCAACTTCTTAATTCATGTAGCAATTTGTACCACTTACAATAAGCTACCTCATACTAGGCATTGTTACACACACATCTGATCTTTTGGCCAGATCACAAGTCTTTTATAAGGACAGAAAGCATGTCTTATACAGTTCCTTATCTTTCACCCTGTAGCACACTGCCATGACTATATTAGACAGTCTCTAAATACGTGATAGTTTCATTGCTTATTTGCTGTTTATTACCCTGATGTGGGTATTGGGGAATGATTCCGTTATCTTGTCTGTCCAATGAGGGGTTGAGCTAAATTATTTCTAGGATCTTTCTGGCTCTGATTCTCTATGGTACTAAACTCAATATGCCTTTAAAACATATATCTCTTCTTTAAAAGGCTTTCTTTTACTTCAACTATAATAAGTTGGAAGCATTTGTACTTAATTCTTAACAAAGGACGTTTTGTTAAATTGGTTAAAAATTAGCAACTGTCTGAGATGTCAAGCTGAGTATAATAATGAGCTGAGTTAAAAATAATTTAATGAATTCATGTATCCTTTTAACACATATAATTTAGAATGGGCTAAAAATGACTTCCACGAAAATGGACCATGCTAAAAAATCTCTACCACACAACTGTTAATATTTCTATCTTGTTAGATTAGATCTATACTCCATTACAATGCAACTGCAAAAGAAATAATTTTTTAAATTTATTTTATTGCCGTAACATTGGATTATAACATTATATAGCTTTCAGATGTACATCGTTATATATTTCGAATTCTGTATAGATTACATCATGTTGACCACCCCAAAACTAATTATAGTCCATCACCTCACATGTGAGCCTAATCACCCCTTTTGCCCTCCTCCCTTCCCCTAGGTTAACCACCAAGTCAATCTCCGTTGCCACGTGTTTGTCATTGTTTCAATCTTCTGCTTATGAGTGAGATCATATGGTATTTGACTTTCTCCGACTTAGAAATAATTTTTATTTTCTAACTTAATCAGACCTTTTTGATCTTGGAACATGAGCCTGGTTCACCTTCACTATTCTAGAGCCTCCATCTCCGATGCTAAACTATCATTTTATTGAAATATATCTACATTCTCTTCAGTCATGCCATGTTAGTGTGGTTGTATGTTTTCACTCTTAATCTCATTCTCTACTCCTCCTGTGACTCCTGGGCAACCTTCAGGGCCAAAATGAGGGGTTCTCATCCCAATTCTGTAATAAGGAGCCACTGTTAACAATTAAGTCTGCTCCAAGCACCTCTCTCCTTGAAGGCAGACGCCACACCATCTCTAGGACCAGCTTAATTCATTCTTCTCCACCACCTTGTTAGGGAGAATCAGAATTTCCTCATTTCTATGAGAATGAGAATAATGGACCATATGTCAGGCCACCAGCCCTTCTGTTAAGAGATCCTAGAAGTATCCTAGAAGGCCTCCCTTGATGATTATAATAAAAGTTAAATATTCTAAGCAAATGGGACTTCATCAGACTAAAGAGCTTATTCAAGGCAAGGGAAAACAGGATTGAAACAAAGAAAACAACCCACTAATTGGGAAAAAATATTTACAAGTTATATATCCAACAAAGGGTTAATCTCCATAATATATAAAGAACTCACACAGCTCAACAACAAAAAATCAAACAACCCGATCAAAAAATGGGCAGGGGACATGAACAGACATTTCTCCAAAGATGATATATGGATGGCCAATAGACACATGAAAAGATGCTCATCATCACTAATCATCAGGGAAATGCAAATCAAAACTACACTAAGCTATCCCCTTACACCTGTTAGAATGGCAAAAATAACCAAAACAAATAGTGACAAATGTTGGAGAGGTTGTGGAGAAAAAGGAACCCTCATACACTGTTGGTGGGTATGCAAACTGGTACAGCCACTATGGAAAACAGTATGGAGATTTCTCAAAAAAGTAAAAATAGAAATACCTTATGACCCAGCCATCCCACTACTGGGTATCTATCCTACGAACCTGAAATCAGCAATTCCAAAAGTCCCATGCACCCCTATGTTCATTGCAGCATTATTTACAATAGCCAAGACGTGGAAGCAACCTAAGTGCCCATCAACCGATGATTGGATAAAGAAGATATGGTATGTATATACAATGGAATACTACTCAGCCATAAAAAAGGATAAAGTCATCCCATTCACAACAACATGGATGGACCTTGAGGGTATTACATTAAGTGAAATAAGCCAGATAGAGAAAGACAAACTCTGTATGACTCCACTCATAGGTGGAAGTTAAACATGTAGACAAAGAGAACTGATTGGTGGTTACCAGGGGATAGGGGGGTTGGGGGGTGAGCACAAAGGGTGAAGTGGTGCACCTACAACATGACTGACAATAACGTACAGCTGGAATTTCACAAGGTTGTAAACTATCATAATCTTAATAAAAAATTTTTTAAAAAGTAAATAAAGTTAAATATTCTTTTGACATGTAAAACTTCATTTCATCCTTATAATAATCCCAAGAGTTATTGCCAGTATATTATTAGCATCATTTTACAGATGTGGAAACTGTGATGTATAAATATTTATTAAGTGACTTAACTTGTAAGTAACACAGACAGTACTCAAACTCTGCTCTAGCCAAAGCTCATATTCTTTATTACTAAAGTGTATTACCAATTCAGAAGAAGGCCAACACTGGAACACATCCTGAGCAGCCCCTGGACAGATAGTTTTCAAAAGCTCACTGAACACCTACATTAGTTACCTTAACTACTTATCTATTGTTGGAGGAGGTCATCAAGAGGATGTGACTTCCAGTTGACCCTTGAGCTGGACCTGGACAATGGAAGGCTCCTCACACCCTCCCCTGTCTTTGGAATGTACATTATGCCCACCATTCTGACACTAGGAGCCATTTCAAGGATGCAGCCTCGAGAGAGTAAGGTGTTGTTGAGCCCACCTGGATGGCATACAAGGCTGAACCCAGTTAAGGCCTCTATATACACTTTTAAGATTCTGGTGGGCTGGTGCGGAGATCTACTTGTCTTATGGCTGCCCAAGACAAGCCTTGTATGTAAGTTCCCTCGTTTCTTAAAGCTGCCACTTACCAATCTGGAGTGGTCTGCCTCTTTCTTTGGTCCCCCCCTTGCCCTCCAAGTATATGGGCCAGTTTCAAATTTTGCCTGGGGAACTCCCAAGGTTGTGAACCAACATCTATCATTATAAACTGAAGACATGAGCAAACATTCCTATGGCAAGAGAGAGACTTTGCTTTGCTAAGGAATTTTCCTATATAACAAAGATTTTTAGAGCACTAGAGAGCATTTTATGATTCTTGGAAAACAAAGCAATTTTTTAATACCTAAATGTACACGAATATACACATACATACATATATATTTTTCATGGGGATATAATTACACGCCAAAATCATAGGTTACTAAATTATTCCACTGGATTACAGTCTAATACGTGTAATATTTTCTGATTTTTCCATATATTTTCCAATTTGACACTTCTATTAAGGGAAAAATAAATCACAGGTTCAATATTTCAGTAAGACTGATTGCTTGATAAAACCTATGATGTTTTTCTGAACTGTATCTGCTATGGAGTTGACTGGCTGTGGAGGTTTGGGAATCGACAGAGTATAACTGCAGCGTTCCACATACGCCGTTTACATATGTGTCCACACTGCTCCCACCCCCATATGGGCCCAGAGCTTTTGTTGTGCCCAGTTCTTCCTATTACATAGTAAAACTTTTTAACATCTTATAATACAAGTATTTCCAGAATGTTTAACATACAAAAAAGAACTATGGAGAAAGGGAAATACTAATCTCAAATGGCAGAATTTCAGACACAGAAAGGGAGGATAATCTTCACACAATCACCCCAAAAACCCCACACGCCGCAACAACCAAACCAGTTCATTGTGACTTATATGTATGGCCACTCCTGGTCTCCTGGTCTATCATGCTATATATGAATACTGATAGCCTGAAACAGTGTTTTTCAAATTTGACTGAACATAAAAATCACCAGAGGAGACTTGTTAAAAATACATATACCTAGACCATTCCTCAAGAGATTCTGATCAGATTATCTAGGGTAGGTCCAGGAGTCTGTTTGTAAGAAGCATTCTGGATAAATCTAATGTTTAGCCAGCTTTGGGAACACTGACCTTAAGAGAATCGAGTGTGTGACAATAGTTATTGTAAGATATGCACTCAAATTTTTGCCATCACCATTTAGGATAAATGCAATCAGGTAGACGAAATACTTTAAACTTTCAGAGCAATTTTAATTCCTTTCCTGCCCAAGCTGAGAGTGAATCATGCTTCCAATCTGAATTTTGCTCATCTTCATTGGATTGCTGTACTATATTATCAAACATCTCCACTCATATTTTCCGGTGAGAAAGCTGTTCAATATTCGTTTGTCAATAAAAAGCTGCCATTCCTATCGCCATAGCTCACTCAGTATAATAGGAAATGTCCTATCATATGTTTTTAATGAAGTTTAATATAATAAGGAATATTTAATGGCAAGTCAGACATTATTATATTTTATAGTTATATCCTGATTTACCTAAAACTAGTCTAAACTTTAGTTTCACAGGAAAACATTTATTTTATTTTCTGCAGTAGGCACTATTAACGATGTCACAAGTAAAAGCATGCTATTAAGTCAAAATAGCTTTTTTTTTTAATGAAAGCAAGTTATTAAACCACAGCTATCAATCATAAGCTTATGCTACTATGGCATGCTGAGACAGACTTTGTGCCATCCAAGTGTCTTCCTTTATTCCACCTGTAGGAAACACACACACACAGCACAGAAACTACTTATCTCCAATAACCAGTAACTGCATTATATTTTTAAGTGGAAACCAATAAATAAAGTAGCTTCTACAGTATCTGAATAGTTTTAGATAATGTTGGGGACATAGTAGGTGCTCAATAAATAACAATTTAATAAAGGAAACAAAAAGCATGCTACATTATTATTATTTTTGTTTGATATATTTTGTTTGAGGAAACTCAAGCAAAGCTCAGCAAGAGGGACTCCATTTTGTCTGATCTCTTGGCCACATGCTTTGAACATGAATAAATCAAGTAAAATAATCATGAAAGCTTCCTTTTTCACATTGAAATTCACATAACAAAATCTTCTATGTAAAAATAAATAACCTTAAGGGAATGAGAAAATCATTTTATTCTACTCTTTTTTAATACCTTAATGAATGAATGCTAGGGTTCAATAAAGGTTTATTACACATGTCTTCTTGAGAAAACACTGTGCTAGATACTGGAGAAGGAGGATATATTCGTTGTATTAGTCAGAGTTCTCCAGTGAAACAGAACCAATAGGATGTATGTGCGTGTGTCTGTACAGAGAAAGATTTATTTTAAGGAATTGGCTCATGTGATTGTGGAGCTTGGCAATTTCAGAATCTGCAGGGCAAGCGGGCAAGCTGGAAACCCAGGGAAGAGCTGATATTGCAGCTCAGGTCTGAAGCCCGTCTGGAGGCAGAATTCCCTCTTCCTTGGGAACCTCATTCTTTTTTCTCTTTAAGCCTTCAACTGATTGGATGAGGCCCATCCACATTAGAGAGGATAATCGGTTTTACTCAAAGTCTACTGATTTAAATGTTAATCTCACATAAAAAATACTGTCATGGAGATATCTAGACTAGCGTCTAACCAAATATCTGAGTACCATGGCCTAGCCAAGTTGATTTATAAAATCAACCATCATAGAGAGTTATAGAAATAAATAATATATATAAATGGCCTATGAATTATTCATATTTTTGAACCAGTAACTTTATATTTTAGTATCCATTCTAAGAACTAATCATAGATGTGCATAAAAATTTCAAAACAAAGATATCCTAACAGCTCTATTTTTTATATCAACAAATTAAAACGGCCTAGCTGACCACCAATAGTGGAACAAACAAATAAAATATATTACAGCTATACTATAGAATAATATACACATATTTTTTAAATGCATGTTTTCAATGAAATTTAGGCTTAGGAAACGTGTTAAACCAAACTAGAATCCTAAACTTGATATACACATGATCCCAATTTTGTTTTATGCTCATACAGAGAGAAAAGGACTGGAAAGATAGATGTAACCACAGGACCAGGAACAGAATTTGCCACCCCAAAATACGCCTCTTGGGCATAAGGATTATTTTAAGCTGATGATTATTAAGAAACAGCCAACACAGGAAAAGCTCTGAAAACCTAGTGGAAGTACCCTTTTGTAAGGGAAATTTACATTTATAAGAGAACTCTCCATTTGTAAGGGTGTCTCCCTGTCTGGGCCAGGAAGAGAAGGATGACTCTAAATCTCTAGAAACTCCTATCAATGGAGAAGGCCATGACTCAAATCTGCAGAACAACTTTACCCTGGTTTACGGAGCCTTTCCTGGTAACCTCCCCCATCGTAACAACAGAATGTTGAAGCTATTTTTCAGGGGTAGCGAGCCAGCCAGGAGCATGTGCAGAAGAGGAAGTTTTAGCCTGCCAATTGAAACTCATCCTGCCAGCCTTTCCACCCACCAGTGGGCCCTCTCTGGTCCCTTAAACTTTCCCCCAAACCTTGGATAGATGAGACAGATTTGAGAGCTTGGCCTCCTGTCTCCTTGCTGGTTGACCTCACAGCAAAGCCTCTTTTTTCTCAAAAGCCAGTGTGCCACTTGCCAGCTTCTGTGTGCATCAAGTGGCAAGCCCTCGCTCAGTAATGTAGATACCAAAGCAAAGGTAACAGAGTTTATCTCTGGGTTGTGAGATTGAGTGATATTCTTTTGTATACTTTTTCCCCTCAAGTTTGCAGAAGAAAATAGTTAATAACTTTTTTATTAAAGATAAAATCCTCTGACTTCATAGGCAGGCTGAGTATAGGCATTTATCTCTCCCACCTCCAAAGATCTCATTAAAATGACAAACAATGAAAAACAATGTATATACAAAAAACAGTTAATAGAATACAAGTGAAGATTGGTGGTTACCACAGGGGCAGGGGGTGGGAGAGGGAAAAAGGGGCCAAGGGGCACGTGTATATGGTGACAGATGGAAACAAAACTTTTGGTGGTGTACATGATGCACTCTATACGGAAGCCAAAATACAATGATGCACATATGAAATTTATATAGTATTATAATGTGACCTCAATTAAATACATAAATACTGAAAAATTAAAAAATAAAAAGAATACAAGGGAATAAATGAGTGCCATCAGCAAATGAGCGCTGTCAATAAGTACCTGGAAGCAGAGGAGCGGTAATTAATAAAGCAGGGCTAAATAAACCACTGCCCCGAGAGAGGGTGCTCAACTTGAGCTGCACGCTGGAATCCCATGGTAAACCTTCCCCAACTGCTAATGCCCATCCCTACCCCCAGAGATTCTAGTTTGGTCCAGGGTGAGGCCTTGGCATCCAAATTTTTTAATGCCACCTAGATGATTCTCTAAGAGCAGCTAAGCTTGAGAACCACTGGCCCAGATAAAGCAGTGCTTTTCCAATGTGCTGTCAAATACGTTAATATGCATATGAAACACCTGGGGATCTTGTTAAAATGCAAGTTCTGATGCTGGATGGCTGGGGTGGGGCCTGTGAATCTGCATTTCTATCATGCTCCCAGTTGATGCTGGGTTCTGCTGGTCCATAGACCACACTTTGATTCTCTAGCCTGGTGGTTCTCAAACTTGAGGGTACATCAGAATCCCCTGGAGGGCTTGTGAAAACTCAGATTGCTAGGCCTCACCCCCAAAGTTTCTGATTCTGTAGGTCAGAGGGTAGGGCAGGGCCCCCAGCTTTACATTTCTAACTAATTTCCAGGTGATGCTGAAGCTGCTGCACCCGGGACAACACTTTGAGAACCAGTGCTATGTTCAGCTTAGGAGAAAGCTACTACACCCTCGAAAACTCCGCAGAGGGTGTAATTTCAATAGTTTAATTAAAAGTCTGTATAAATGAGATGCTTCTATCCCTACTTGTCTCTCTCAGACCTCCAGAGAGCCAAGCTTCTCCCTCTCCTGTAAAACTCCGAGAGCTCTTCCCGAAAGAAAATGCACAGTCCCAGCGCAGTCTTCTGAATTCTGGCATTTAACGATCCCCGGTTTTTCGTTTTGTATTTTGAAGTCCTCACTCAACGGCCCTAAAGCGGCAGCAGCTGCGAATCCTCACTGTGCATCGGAATCACAGGGGGAGCTTGAAAAAAACTGAGAAGCTCTTGAAAAAGTACGAGTGGGAAGGACTGCATCCATTTAAATATAGACCCCAGACTCAACAAATATGGGTAATATGGTTTTAGAACGTAATGTTGTCAACCTTGAAAAAGTAAAAATAAAAATTTCAAGGCAGGCTGAGAAAGAAGTGTTAGGGTGCTAATTTCCCCATTTTGCACAGCAGCGAGTTCATACCATTTAGAACTAAAAGGTGAAGTTAAGAAAGAATACAGCGACTTCCTGAACTTCCTAATTTTTTAAATAATTTTTAATAATCTTTTTTAAAACCATAGAGAGATCTTTTGGAAATTAATATATCCTATGCTAAAGAAATATTTACCCGAAACTCAGCAACTATTTGTCTTAGTTTCACTTCAATATGTTTTTCATAAATTCAAGGCATGTGCTTAGGAGTTCGGCTGTCATAGTTAGACTCTTCAGCGGACAGATCATTATGAATGGTGCCAAGATGCCTCTGATACATTAGGCATACACTAGATAACATGAGAGACGGACTCAGAGGGAGCTTGGGGGAGGTATGTACAGCAATGGCTCTTTCCTGCAGAAGGCAGAGCCTGAGACTAAGGCACAAGGTGCTTTAGAAACTTGGGGCCAAGTCTTATGCTTCCAACTTTCAGGGTAGCCAGGATCAGGAAGAAAGGCGCTGGTGACACATGGCAAGAAACCACTGGGAAGCAGAGGAGGAAGAAGGCACCAGAGATGGTGCAGGCACTGTGGCACAGGGACAGCCACAAAAGTCTCTGTCATTCAGGGACAATGAAAGCCAGAGTCCCGGTAAAATCTTGGGAGATCACATGGCCCCTGCTCCAGCAGATGGGAATCTGCAGCCTTGCAGGGAAGTGGACAAAAGAGACGGAGATCCTTGATGAGGAACTTAACGCAACCCAGGCCTCAAGACCTGGCCTGTGAATGCCAGGGTTCCCGTCTTAAGAAACTAGCCACCCACAGGATGAGGGAACCACCCAGAGCCAAAGGGCCAAGTGTGCCTCTGGGTAGAGTAGCCAGAATTCTGAGAGCAAGTCTACGTAGCAATACATGGTCATGGACAGGCTGGATGTGGGAAGCAGAAAAGCCAAAGCTGAGTTGAAGTGGGGTGCCCAAGCCATGAGAAGAAGCAATGAAAATGGTCCCTGTGCTTAGCAATTCTGCTATACTCACGGGCACTTTAACTACATCTTCCCCATTGTGGCCCGCTGTGTTCACATGTTCTACTCTTCCTCCCACCCCCTCGACATATACATTCATTCTCATGTTATAAATACCTAATAAATTTTTGATATTGCTAAAAAAATAACTCACGAAAATAGTCTCTGTCTTCATTCCCAGCCTAAATTATGTTCTGATGAACTATGTTGGAACTGTGCAAATCCTTAAAAGGAAGCAGTTTTATGTGTTACTCTGGATTAGTGGTGTTTGCTAAAGCTGAGAAACATTTACTTCATACTTGCGTCTGCTTACCCCAACCCCATTTAACTATGGGCACCGATATCCAGAACTACAGGCTGGGTCCTGCCTCTCCTCTTAGATCATGATTATCATCCCACAAAGAAGTGTCCCTCCTTGTCCCCACTTCAAAAGTCCCAGGAGGCCTCACAGCTGAGTCCATTCAGATTTTTATTTCTTTAATGCAGCTGCTATCAGAGGCTTTAAAATCTACCTTTTTTGCTATTTTTAAGTTTAAAACTGTCATAGGATGTATGTAACAGCATGATTATACCAGTAAATCACAGTGTCCCTTTGTACTTTGGCTTAAGCTTTAAGGTAAAGGAAACGTGCCAGGTCAGAGGGCAGGTGATAGCTACCGTCAAGCTGATCAGGAATACAAAAATAATTCATAGGCAATCATCGGCCCAGTGATATTTGCAGTCATTGCTTAGATCTGGATTTGCAATATGTGCCTTTTAAGGGTCTTTCGCTTCTTCCTGACCTCACTGCTCACAGAACATGCCAGAAGGTAAAGGGTGGTACCAGTCATGTTTACATGATCAAAACTGGGGTTCTCCATAAGCATGAAAAATGGAGTAAAAAAATGTATATATTTAATACTTTCCTCCACAAGTAAGTTTTGTAAAGCAAGCTCTATTTTAATCATACCATCTACTTCAAGAACTAAAAATTTAGAGAAAGATTGCTAGAAATTGACCTTGAGGCAAAATCAGCTTCCTTATCCAACCTAAATTGTTCGCTCTGTTTTATCTAACCTCAGTGTCTTAGTCAGCTTGAGCTGCTGTAACCATATACTGTAGACTGGGTGGCTTAAAAATAAGAAACTTATTTCTCACAGTTCTGGAGGCTGGAAGTCCAAGGTCAAGGTGCTGGCTGATTCTGTTCTTGGTGAGAGCCCTCTTCCTGGTTTGCAGACAGTGGCCTTCTTGCTGCATCTTCACATGGTGGGGGGTCGGGTAGATGAGAAGGGGAAGTAGGTGGGGAGGGGAGCGGGGGAGGGGGAGAAAGGGAGGAAGAGAGAAGGAAGAGGAGAGAGGGTAAAGGAGAGAGAGGAAGAGAAAGAAAGAAACTGCTTTATTCTTATAAGGGTGCTAATCCCATCATAAGAACCCAACCCTCATGACTTTAAACCTAATTACCTCCCGAAGGCCCATCTCCAAATACTACCGCATTGGGGCTCAGGGTTTCAACATACAAATTCTAGGGGGACACAAACATTCAGTCCATAGCACTCGCTGAATTCCATTGCTCTTACACAGGGAAACCCTAAATCCTTCACTGATGCTGCTTCAGATAGCAAGGGACTCTGAACTGAAGCATATATTGGTGCCCAAGCCTCCTGCCCCAGTTCTTCAGGTCCCAGTGCTGCTCCACCCTAAAATGAAGATCCTTTGTTAACAAATACTCTTACTCTGCTCACCAGAGATCAGCTCCTCTCGTGGCCACAGAAAGAGACTGGCTTTCTATGATTTTCCCTTTTTGTTTCTTTTAAAAACACCAACAGCAAAAGAAACATAATAAATGCAAATGTACTCCATGATTGCATACTCCAATCATAATCTTTGCTAAAAGACTCATTTTTTCTGTCCTCAATGCTTAATTTTATTTAAAATTGTAATTTCCACCAAACAGTTAAGGTTATTGATTTGCTACTTGAAAAGGTCTCCCAGTTTCTTTCTAACAGGCTTCTTTTTTGCTGCTGTTTGTTGGAAGAGGTCAAGACAGTTTCCCCTTGTGCTTAATTTTAAGGATCTGTAAGTAATGCAGAAAGGACTCCTGGTCTCAAAATCATCTTAGCCGCTATCCACAGACAACTACACCAACCATACCACCTTTCAATATGCCATACCACAGTAAAGATGGACATTCATTATATGAGTAATCTGTGTGTATTAAATTATTTAGATGTCTATTGTTGACATATAAAATAAAGGAAAATACCATGTTTTGACTGAAGTCATATTATTCTAATTTGAGAAATCACTTTCTTCCATCCTGTATACTTAATTCTGTGGCACTACTGCATTTTATCTTTCTCTACAAATTTATCTGACTTGTTTCATTTTCATCAGGAATTCTTGGCTACTTCTTCTGCCCTCAAATTGAGATATATTTACCTATTACCTGATTTTGGCTTCATGGCATCTAGACTATGAAAGTCTCCAAGAAATGACTCTTTTATGTTTTGAAAAATGGCATATTACTGGGTTGCAGTTAAGTAACAAGCAGAAGTGGGTAAAGTTGCTGGTGGTTGTATAAAATATGAAAAACCCAAAAGAACTGCTTGGCTTTAGTAATTGTTTTCCTTAGAAAATAAAGCTCTACCACTTACTTGTTTAGAGAAAGACATCTCTTGTCACTATTATCAGCACTTGTGATGGAGCCCACCCCAGGATAATCTTGAGGCTTAAAGTGAGAACGCAGGGGAAGAGGCGGCACACTGGCCACATGCAGCCGACGGGGTGATGAAAATGCAGGTGACTGTCTTGTTGCACAAGCAGCACACCATGCAGTTGTTTCTAGTGAGCTCACGCCTTATTTTTATTGCAGGATTACATGGCTATATTCATTTGTCAAAAATTACTTTTCCTCACCAGTGTCATCTATAAAATAAAATTTAAAAATAGCAAAACTGTCCCATTTTCCCCAGCCGCATGTGCTATCGGAGCAAGCAATCACTTGAAAGATTTCTCTATGCAGTGACTCCAATGAGAAAATTCTGAGCAGAGGCAAGATAGTTTAATAAACCCTTCCCTACGGTGCCGTCCAAAAGGAATCAGTGGTCTCTTCCTCAACTAGGCCAGCATTCATTCATGCCTCAAAACCATCAATACAGTTGAAAACTCGGTCTCAAAGCTGTTTTGGCATCATGTCAACCAAAACAGCCATATCAGTGCCCGACTTATCCCCTTTCCTGATGGCAGATACGGTTAGCTTTAAGCATATAGATCAGGACAAAGTAGGAATAATAAATTAGTACATGAGTAAAAAAGAGTGCCATATATATTAAAGTTGTGGGGATCTAGCTATACCTTTGAGCTGGTCCAAAATTAGTTGGCATTCCACTGACACAATTCAAGCTTCTGAAATACAGAGACTCCGTTATCCATTCTAGACATATGCTAATCATCTCGGAACTGTGCTCACTGAGAGCACACCGAGCAGGTCTGGAAACAATCACAGTCTGCCTTACATCAGAGAACTCCCAGATGTTTGCCTGATGTGGGCTTCCCTGGCAGGTGTCACCATAAGAGGGGGTTCCAGCCAGGGTGCTGTCAGCACTGAAAAGTCTTGTCATACACCTTTTCACAGTGGTGGAGAAATCAGCCGTTTCCTCCAGATTGGAAACAAGGACCATATGGCATTTATTTTTAAAGGATGTCACTAAGGTATCTTTCAAGGTTATCAAATGATTCCCCCAGCTCCCTTTTTATAATAGACAGTTGCTAATTCTATCATCTGGGAAGGATGAAGGTAAAGTTTTCTCTCTAATGCTTCATATTTCTTGAATTCCACTCTATATAACAAAGGTCAATGCTTGTGGATCTTACAAGTAGGATTGTTTGAGGCTTTGGTCAAAATATAGGAGGAGGAGGAGGAAAGCAATTTATTTTTTTGAGGAAGATTAGCCCTGAGCTAACATCTGCTGCCCATCTTCCTCTACTTTATATGTGGGACGCCTGCCACAGCATGGCTTGCCAAGTCGTGCGTAGGTCTGCACCCGGGATCCGACCCAGCGAACCCTGGGCCACTGAAGTGGAATGTGCACACTTAACCACTGCACCACTGGGCCAGCCCCAGGAGGAATGTAATTTTTAAGGCAAAGAAAACACGGGAAGCCAAAGAAAGATTTCTCCTCTAACATTGAGCTTTTCATTTAATTTTCGTCTCTATTTTCACTTCGAGTCGCCTACTCAGCAGTGACATCCTAATGATTCTAAGAGCAGGCTGGAGCAGGGACGCATCTCAAAGGGACAGCAAACCTCCTGGTGTTTGTGTACTACCCATGGAAGTGCACATGTCTGTGTGCATGCACACACACTCACACCCCAGTGGACTACAAACTCAAACCCTGTACCTGCAAAAAATATAAAATACTTAACCCAAGGGACAAGATTTAGCGAAAGAATCTGTAATCAGTCTAAGACAGTGTTCCTAAGTCCTTGGGCCACTTGCATTAGAATATCCTGGGGTGCTTGTCCAAAGATATCCAAGTCTGGATAGCTACATACTGATATCTACATTACTGATATTTTGGATCAGAAAGATCCAGATCCTCTGGGGTGAGGCCCATAGATCCTAGGTGATTGCAGGCCCACTTGTAGTGTGAGACCACGGCCCTAGGACAACCTAAATGCTGTTGCAGTCAAGTGAAGTTGGGACCCCAGTTTGGTTTTGAATTTCACCTATCTCCTCTATTTTACCCAAAGAACCCAAGGCTTTTCTCATAGATTCACTCACTTAGGGTGCCCCTGGGATTCAAAAGCAGCTAGAGTTCAGAAGCAACTCTTCCAGAACAGTCCCACTGTGGAACAGAACCCAAAGTTACTCTGAGAAAATTTAAAAGCAACCCGAGGGACTGCAGAGGCTGGAAGAGATCTGCTTTTTAATTAATTGGCTCCTAAAGCATCAAGCCCTAGTGCTTTTAAAGGAGCTTAGCAATTTTTAACTGGTGGGAAAAACTCTTCTCCCAAATATTCAAGCTGAAAATCTCAAAGACATATTCTTCTTCTTTAAGCCATTGCTCCCATATTCCAAAACCAAAAAATCTTGCTTCCTCTAGTTTTTAAATACCTCTTCACATGTTTTTCTTTTCAGCTTTACTTCTAAAGACCATAGTGTTGATGTCCATCGTTTTATGTCTGGATTGTCACAATGACCTCCTAACTGCTCCCCTTTTTCTTGTCTCACTCTTTTCCACCATTATACACTACCAGCAGACATGATTTGCTAAAACACAAACCTGCTCAGACTTCTGATGATTCCCTCATTTCTTAAAAGAACGGTCTAGACGCTTGTATCTCACAGTCATGAAGTATCCCAAGTTTTCCCTTTCCTTCTGCCAAAGTAAATCCTCCCCATTCTTTCATGTGGCTCTGGTCTATCCATGTGAAAATGCAAATAATCATACCAAGAAATATGTATCTTTTCTCCTTAATTAGATCCTAAACTCCTTGAGGGCTGAGAGCAAGTCTTTATACCCCTCTCAAACCAAATATATTGCTCAAGTATTTGTTAAATAAATCAAAGAGTGACTGACACTGGATTAAGCCACCAACATTCATTCTCACCTCCTGACCCGAGGTGCCACGGGGCAGTTTGTGAATTTTCCATGTGCTGAGTACGTGGAAGAGTTCAACCCTGTTAGTCACCTCACCATGCACCCTTCAACTGCAAGAAAGTGGTCCCAGAAGTTTGGGACCTTTTCCTCACACATGCAAAAACCAAGCAGCTCTGCAAGAATGATTTATGCTGGGAAAACGACACAAATTCTATGTCTAGCTGGTTCCTCGTAATAGTTCCAAATTCCAATGTGTGAAAAAGATTCCAATCTTTACCACAGTGGAAAGTCTGTGATGTGAGAACTACTTGAAGAAATTTTCCATCTCAGTGACAAAGTAGACCATACAAAGTTTTTAGTGGCTACACATGCTACTGATTTAAGGAATTGTAATAATTCCTTCAAAGGCAGTAAGAGCAACCATGTCAAGCAATGTTTTGTGCTAGCATGAGTGAAACCAACTCAAATGCCAAGTTCGTCTGAGTAGCAGAATAGCACGTCGTTTAAAGATAATGCTGCATTTGTTAGGAAAAAAAATTGTGTCAAATAAAATATATTTCTATGGCCAAGCATGTCATTGTACCATTATTATTATTGTCAGAAATTGTGATCAAGAGACCTGGAAAAAGGAGATATGCCTAAAATTTTGTCGGAATATGCATCACTAAACTCAGCATTTGTCTATTTACACTTAGATTATCTCCAATACAAACACACGCACACAGAATTTGCTTAGCACTTAATTTTTTTACTTTTTAAAATTGAAATTAAAACTAAATTAAGTTTCTTTAAAAAATTAAAAATTAAGTTTGAAGCAGAAATGAGGATAGCCCTGGTACAAATCATATGTTACAAATTTATGGAAGGATTTGGAGTTTGGGTTTTAAAACGTGATGTGTAGAATGCTAAACTTTAAATAACATTTTATATATTCTGGCTTGACTGTCATACTTCTAAATTTATCTTTTTACTATTCGTACCCAAGAAAATGATTTCTCTCATGAAGTTTTCAGGAAATTAAAACAGTATTTAAGATACAGTTCTTTTGAAAATATTTTCAAAACAAAATATGTTTGAATTTCACAAATTATCCCAAAAAACTTAAAAAAGTAAATATCTTATAATACCTTGTAAAAAGTTTACTAATTCCTTAAGTAAGCCATTATGTCCTTTAAAGCCATTTAAATAATAGGGGTTAGGTTTGGCAGCTACACCAATGAGCATCCAGATGCTGCCATTTCCTGGATTTAATTTTACATGACGGTTCTGTAACTAAACCCATATTTAGTGTCTTGTGACCTTAACTTTAATTAGGATAAATTCAAGGGGGGAAAAAGCGCTTTCGGACAGAGATTGTTTCCATTGGATACTTCAGAAGCATGAGGAAGGTGGTTACAATTAGGGGAACTGCATCTTTCAAAATGCTATGCAATGGAAGAAAACATAATAAAAGATCTACAAGAATCCTTTGGAATCACTAGTCCAACCCCTTTATCTTATTCATGGGGAAACTAAGTCCAGAGAAGTGAAGTGAATCAAGTGTGGTCAGCCCCCAGGGCAGGATTAATTGTCCCTTCCATTATCTATGCTTTCTCTTAAGGGTAAATTTCTTTTTTTTCTTTTTTTATGCTTTTTGTTGAGGAAGATTGGCCTTGAGCTAACACCTGTTGCCAGTCTTCCTTTTTTTTTTTTCTCCTGAAAGCCCCAGTACATAGTTGCATATCCTAGTTGTAGTTCATTCCAGCTCTTCTATGTGGGACGCTGCCACAGCACGGCCTGATGAGCAGTGTGTAGGTCCACGCCCAGGATCTAAACCAGCGAACCCTGGGCCACCGCTGAAGCGGAGCGCAAACTTAACCACTTGGCCACAGGGCCAGCCCTTAAGGGTAAATTTCTAATTCCGGGTTTGGTTTGCTAGGTGAACTCAGGTACTTGCTGAGCTAAATTTATAAAATAACAGACTATTAGTCTCAGATGGGCACTATAGAGAACCTTTTCTCAACTGTAAAAAAGGGAGAACATTTATAACTTGGTTTCGTTAAAAATATAAAGGAACTAAAAAGCCCTGGTTGTAGAGCTTAAATCTAAAATTCCGAGTCTTAGCTCTTCGAATATCTTTAATTAAGTTTTACACCCATTTCTGAAATGCACCTTTTCCCTATTACAACCATGCCTCCAAACTACTAGTCCAGTTTATTGTCCATAAGTACAACTTACAAAGCAACTAAGAGGGTAGGTTGTGTTTTACCAGAGGGCTCAGAGCAGGGGTCTTTAAAATAGCTTACAATGGGTTTAATTTACAGTAATATAATTTATAAAAATGTATACAGAAAATTTTAAATGAAGACTTATAAAGAAAGTACCCACCACATCCTCGGTGCCTCTGCATTCCAGCATTATCTTCCAGGCTTTCTGCTAAGCCCAACTCTGCCTCCGCCGACTCCTGTACCAACTGACCTGCCCTAATAAAGTTGCTGAGGAGTGAGAAGATATGGCTGCTCGCACCACCAGGCCTTGATTATTTCAAACCCTTTACACCTGTGTCCCTGGTAAACAGTGAAAGGATGCATTGCTGAGAGCAAGCAAAAGAAAATAGCAACCACCTGAAAGATGACCATAACAAGCCCAAGCCACATAGCGAGTAGGAAGTGGAAAGTTTGCCTCTCATCTGTGGTGCATACCACAAGGATGGTTGCTGTTTCATTAGAGTAAGTTTTTTTATTGTGGTAAAATTTACATCACATAAAAGTAATCATTCTAAAGTGTATAATTCAGGGGCACTTAGTACATTCAATATGTCGTACAACCATAACCTCCATCTACCTCCAAAACAGTTCAATATTTCTGGACTCTCAATTCCATTCCGTTGTATCTATATGTCTACTGTTATGCTGGTACCACATTTTTTTTATTACTGAGGGTTTGAAGCAACTTTTGAAACCAGGATGTGTGAGTCCTATAATTTTTTTCTTCTTTTTCAAGATTGTTTGGTCTATTCTGGGTGCCTTGCATTTCCATATGAATTTTATGATCAGCTTCTTCATTTCTGCAAAAATTATCATTGGGATTTTGATAGGGGTTGCATTGAATCTGTAGATCATCTAACAGTATATTCCCCCCCACCCCATCAAAGCCCCCAGTGCATGGTTGTGTATGCTACTTGTAAGTCCTTCTAGTTCTTCTATGTGAGCTCCTGTCACAGGATGGCAACTGACAGACCAGTGGTGTGGTTCTACTACTGGGTAACAGACCTGGCCTGCTGAAGTGGTGAGATCCCCAAACTTTAACCACTAGGCCATCAGAGCTGGCTCTTAACAATATTAAATCTTTGAATATATGAAAATAGATGACTTTCCATTTGTTTAGGTGTTTAATTTCTTTCAGCAATGTTTTACAGTTTTCAGTAAACAAGTCTTACACTTCCCTGGTTGAACTTATTTCTAGTATTTTATTCTTTTTGGTGCTAATATAAATGAAATTTCTTCTAAATTTCCTTTTTGGAATGTTCATTGCTAGTGTATGGATATCTAATTTTTTGTGTGTCTTGTTCTTGTATCCTGCAAATTTGCTGTATTCATTTATTAGCCATAAGTGTTTGTGTGTGCGTGTGTGTGTGAATTTTTTAGTATTTCTATTGGGGAAATTAATAAAAGAAACCTTAACTAAATTGGGGTCAGGAATGCCAGTAGGGGGAGCTCCCACATGCTAGCATATATTGTCAATTACACCAAGTAGGAAGAGACAGGAGACTTGCATCTTGGGCAGGAAATAAAACTACTTTACTACTGAAGGAAGATTTCCCTCCCCACCCAACAACAGCTCAGCCAATGAGAAGCCATTGGCACCCTGAACTGTTACTTTCCCCAAATTAACTTTCATTTAGAACAGTCCCTCTCTACTTTCCCTTTTTCTCTATAAAAGCAGCTCCCCTCCTTTGTTTGTTGGATTTGCCTATGGTTTGCCATTGCATGCACATCCCAATCTCAATTCTTTTGGCTATTCCTGAATAAACTTGATTCCAGGCTTTTTCACATTAACACTATGTATAAGATTATATCATATGCAAATAGAGATAATTTTAATTCTTCCTTTCCAATATGGATGCCTTTCATTTCTTTTTACTGCCTAATTGATCTAGCTAGCACTTCCAGTACAATGTTGAATAAAAGTGGTGAAAGGGGGCATCATTGTCTTCTTCCTGATCTAGAGGAAAAAGTTTCAGTTTTCACCATTAAGTATGGTGTCAGCTCTGGGTTTTTCATAGTTTATCCTTTATCATACTAGGGAAGTTCTCTTCTATTCCTAATTTATTAAAGATTTCTATCATAAAAAAAGTATTTGATTTTTCAAATGCTTTTTCTGCATCAATTAAGATGATCATGTGATTTGTTTCCTTCATTTTATTAATGTGGTGTATGTATCACATTAATTTATTTTTTTATATTGAGCCATCCTTGGATTCCTGGGATAAATTGCACTTTTTCATGCTGTATAATTCACTTAATATGCTGCTGAATTCAGTTTGCTGGCATTTTGTTGAGAAGTTTTGCACGTACATTCACAGGAGATATTGGGCTATATATTTCTTGTCATGCTTTTATCTGAATTTGGTACAGGGTAACTCATAGATTTGATAAGGGGTTAATATACAAAATACGTAAGAAACTCATACAATTGAATACCAAAATATGAATAAGCTGAACAGACATTTTTCCTAAGAAAACACACGAATGGCCAACAGGTACATGGAAAGGTACTCAACGTCACTAATCATCAGGGAAATGTAAATTAAAACCACCATGAAATATCACCTCACACTTATTAGGATGGCTATTATCAAAAAGACAAAAGATAACGAGTTGGTGAAAGTGTGGTCCCTCTAGTGAATTTCTTATTTCAGTTATTGCACTTTTCAACTCTAGAATTTCTATTTGATTCCTTTTTTAAATAATTTCTCTCTATTAATATTATCCCTTTGTTGAAACATTATTGTCTTACTTTAATTATTGAGACATGATTTATTTTAATTCTTCCAATATATTCATAATAAATGATTTAAAGTCTTTGTACAGAAAGGCCAGTATCTGGGCCACCTTAGGGACAGTTTCTATTAACTGCTTTGTTTCCTGTGTACGGAACCTAAATTTTCCTGTTTCTATGTGTGTCTCATAACTTTTTGTTGAAAAATGGGTCTTTCAGATAATGTGGCAACTCTTGAAATCAGACCTCACTCCTCAGGGTTTGTTGTTATCACTCTGTTGTTTTTGCTGCTCTTTGTTTAATGACTTTCCTGGGCTAATCCTGTAAAGCCTGCATTCTTTGTTGTATGTGAGTTTGTGTCCAATATAAGTTCAGCTTTGTTAGGGTACTAGTCAGCTAATTAATTGGGCTAAGATCCTTCCATGCTTGGATCCAGTAAGTCTTCCAGTCTTTGCCAAGGGGCTCTGTGTACACTGGAGCATGCTTTCAAAACTCAGCCAGGTAGTTTACAAATCTGCCCATCCTACTTGTGCAAGGTCTCAAGGTCAGCCAGAGAGGAAAGATTGGCTTCCTCTAAGGTATTTTCTGAGCATGCACACAACTCTGCACATGCATGCGGCCATCTAGATTGCCTGGAAATATTTCAGATTCACCCATAAATATCTTTTCTACACACTAATTTTTTAAGTTTTTTGGTGAGCCTTTTCTTGGCCCCAACTGTTATTGCTGCTTCAAGCAACTGTGATGTTAAACAATTGCCATTGATTGTTTTTGACAGATGCCCTGGGGATAGGACTATTCTGCAAAGTAAGTGCTGAGTCAGGTCCTAATAATGACAACACACTTGGAGTGAGGTTTTTCCAGGTAGCTGTGAAAGACAGGTTAAACAGTGGCAAAGCTCTAGAAATGGGAATGCTCTGGGAATGGGACTTTTGTTTTTTCTTGCTGAGGAAGATTTGCCATGGGCTAACATCTGTTGCCAATCTTCCTCTATTTTGTATGTGAGCCAGTGTTACAGGATAGCCACTGACAGACAAGTCATGTAGGTCCACACCCAGGAACTTAACTCAGGCTGCTAAAGTGGAGCATGCCAAACTTAACCACTAGGTCACTGGGGCTGGCCCAGGAATCGGACTATTTGAGGAGCTCTACACCCAGTCTGCCCCCTCCTGTGACTGCAAGCCTGCTGATTTTCATAGTGCCCAATATTGTGAGGCTTCTGATTTTCAAGGCTACTGCAGAGCTGTAAAGAGGGAGATGGAGAGTAGGCTAAACTACAAGACCAGAAACCCTGCTTTTCTTAACAACTTTCAGAGTTTTTCTTAAAATAAATGATCCTCAGATTGTTGCAAGCCTTCAGTTAATTTCCAGAGTTCTGAAAAAGTTAATTTTGGCAATTTTGCCAGACTTTTTGTTGCTTTTATGGAGGGGCACATTTATGAAGGTCTTTATCATCCAGAAGTTCTACAGTAGTCCACATCTGTGGCAATTATTATTCAGTGCTCTTGCATGACTTGACTCTTCTATTCTTGTAATAAGCCCTATCTTTTTGTCTCCACACTAGATAAAAAAAAGATATTAATGTAATCGAAATATTAAATGTAACCTAGGAATGGTAGCATAGTTACTGATGGGACAGTCCTGTGAAAGATCCCTCTCTCTCATGCACCTACTAAATACTATCCTCTGTATACTGAAGTGATGCTACTAATGCAACACCAACAAAGCTTGTTAATATAGTAAGGGTGATGAATCTACACCTATTCATCCACACTTCTGTATCCAGTCTCTTCGTGATAAATAGAACATAGGTGTCAGGAAAAGGGATTTAACTAGTCTACTGAGAATAGAACCCAAAACTTTGGCCTCCATTGCATGGTGGTCTGAGGTAATTAATCCAACACTAACTCTATGATGTTAGAGTAAACTCTGTTATTCCTGCAAGGATGGAGCACGGATGAAAGAAAAAATAATCTTCATTTGGACAAGGGTTTCAACATCCCCTAACAAATTTTGGCCAAATCCTCAAGTTTTTTTCACATAGTTATCTTCTGATAAAAAAAGCTAACAAAGAGAGAAGCAAACACACTTACCAAATAATTGGTTATTGGAAAACTGAGAACTGACATTAAGAAGCTACATACATTTTGGGGGATCACTCATTTGACAGATACCATTTAAAGGAATAAACTGGAAGATTATTCCAGTTTCTTATAGACAAGAGGGACAATTGCTTTTGTAATTAGATGTTTACAAGTATAGAGTCCCCTTAACTAAATTGCCTTTCAATCTCACAAATTTGGGGGAAAAAACTGCATCTTCTTTGGCTTTATAATGAAACAAATAAAAATAGCTCAATAAACCTCATTTGAACTTAGCTATAGTTGTTGAAGCAGTTTTATTCTTCTTACTTCAGGATTACAAAAGCACTTAAGATATGCTCTACATAAACTGATCCCTTACCTACGCACTCCTGTTACACCTCAGAGCAGCCTACATAATTGGAAATATAGAAATGGTGGCACATATGTGCCACAGGGAAATTTAGAGACACGTTAAGCAATGAACTACAGCATGTTATAAAGGAGTGCATCTCAAACTTTCATATGAATGCAAATCACTTGGGGGAAATTGTCAAAACAGATTCTGGTACACGCATTCTGGGGTGGAGCCTGAGATTCTGCTTTTCTAACAAATTCTCATTGTGAGGCTGAGGCTGATGTTCTGTGGACCACATTTTTTGTGCAATAAGAAAATGACTAAATCTGGGTTCTTTTTTTTTTCAAATTGAGGTAGTATTGGTTTCTAAGATTATATAAATTTCAGGCGTACATCACTATAATTTTGATTCCTACGTAAGCTACATCATGTTCACCACCCAAAGACTAATTACCATCTGTCACTGTACACATGTGCCCCACCCCCTCTTTCACCCTCCTCCTTTCCCCCTTCACCTCTAGTAACCACCAATCTCTGTATCTATGTGTTTGTTTGTTGTTGTTGTTTTTATCTTCCACTTATGAGTGAAATCAGATGGTATTTGACTTTCTCCCTCTGACTTATTTCACTTAGCACAATACCCTCAAGGTCCATCCACGTTCTGGGTTCTGGTTTTGACTCTACTGTAACACATCATGCTTGTAAGTTGTATTTTTCTTTTTTATTATATGGTTGTTACTAGTTATCTCAAGTCTTTCCTGGGACTAGGAAAGACACAAAAATGGGAAAATATCAAATTACCAAAAGCAGAAACAAAAATAATATATCTAATGAATCAAGTAAGACACGTTCACACAATTCAAAAACTGAGGAAATATGTCAAAATATCTAAAAGATAATACAGCCAGCTGATTTAAAAGTAGCAGAGACGCTATCCCAGTTTTGCTTAGAGCTTTACAAAGAGACCCCTGGATTCCACGTGAGGAATCCAGAGTTATGGCATGGGTTCTACCTTAACTAGCTCTCCGTGGGAGACCTTAGGCAGTCTGTTAGCCTCCTTTTCCTCGGATCCAAAAGAAAGGCTTTGGAATAGTTGCTCTCCAAGTTCTCTTGTAGCTCTAACACTTTTTTCTCTGCTTCTCTTATGAAACACTTGGCCAATGTGGATGATTTTCTCCCCTTTCAAGTCTGTTTCAGCAAGTTTTTTCCAAAATCTGCGCGATGCCATAATTCCTTTAGGTTTAAGGAAAATCTCAAGTTACTTTAAGGTGGATAACTAAACCATTCCAGGTTTCCATCCAGGCAGCATTCATTTGCTGGCCTTGCAAGTCTCTGGTGAACCCAATGGGCTTTACTCCCCCTGACAGAGTATCAACTCAGCTGGACTTTGCCCAAGGCCACAGTTCCAAGTGGGGGTTCTGCCAAAGGCCAACATCCGAGTTGAGAAAAAAAATCTACCGGCACCACTTCCCTGGCTCCTCAGTCTGGATTGTTAATTAATTACAGATGAAGTTTTCTGCCCATTTTTGTCCATGACAGGCCAAAAGAAAGACCAACCAAATCCTTCCGAGATTTCACGGCGACCACTACTGCAGGGAGATCGCTTGGTGGGTTCGGTGATAATGCTTCTGCAGAACTGACCCTTCAGAGCAGTGTGGGAAACTGTCATACAAGTGTAAAGGTATTGTTTTCTTCCAAGGATAGTTGAGAAGCAGTGAAGTGTTCTGGTTACGAGGATGGGATAGAGTTGGAATCTTCATTCTGCCACCGTATGATAATAGGGCAAATTGGCCTTTCCCTACCTCGGTTTCCTGCTCTGTACAATATGTTTTGTCTTGAGGATTAAATGAGGTCATCTATGTCCTTCCTATTCTAAGTGTAGCCCACGGACCATCAGCATCAGCACCACCTGGGAATATGTTGGAAATGCAGACTCTCAGGCCCCTCCCCAGACTTATTGAATCAGAATCTTCAGTTTAAACAAGATTCCCCTATGCTAAGCATTCAGTAGAGGGCCTGCTTCATAGTAAGTATTCACTAATCAGAGGTCATTGTTATTACGATCTTCATTCTCACTTCATCCTCACCACCATTCTGTGAGGGAAGCATGGTAGTTACTTCTAGCTTGCTTGGCTCTTTGCATTCATTAACAGAGCCCACCACTAGCCTCCTCATCACTATAAGGCCATCTGGCTTTCTTCTGCTGTATTGCTTCAACTCCCTTCCATCACTCCTAGTTTTTGAAGGTTTGAAGGTCCATTTTAAGGAACACCACACTGCCCAACATATGGTGATTCCTTCCAGATTTTACACACATCATATATTTACTCTCTGGATTCAATCATGTCATGTTTGAGTTCATATTTTAGTTATTTTAATACATTTGTTGACATGGGCTCTGAAGGTAAAATTCTGTCTCTGCCACTTACTAGCTTTGTAATCTTGGGAAAGTCACTTAACTTCTTTGAGCTTCTTATGTGAAATGTAATTTAAATGTGGTAATGTAGGTAAAGCATGCCATAGTAAGTGCACAATAAATGATAGCTCTTAGTATTATCATTACCGTGTTTCTTGTTATTTTCAAAATCACATTGTCTCTGTCACTTCATCCACACAAAAACAAGACAAGTAGTCTGGCACCTACTTTCAGACAAAGAAATGTGAAGTGATAGCTCACTAAAGCCATACAGTTAATTTGTACGGAACCAAGTTTAGAACTCAGCCTGCCTTCCCACTGTATCACACTACTTCACAGGGTGAGTAACGTGGAACTTCAGAAAGGATTCCGGGTCGGGCCATGAGGATAGGATGGAGAATGCCAAATGAGGGTATAACCAATTGTCAGTCTGGGGAAATGGCCATTGCTTTAATCCAAGTGTATCCAAATCAACTAAACTACGGTCCAAATTATAAGCCTAAAATTAGATGCCAGAAAAGGATTCGAAATCAAACAGCCACCCCTACAAGAACAACTTCAGGAATACCCCAGAGATTACTGCCTAAGCCAACAAAGCTTCTTTCTCTTTTGCCTTGTTTAGAGGACCACCCACCTACCACTGGGCCCTTTGAGTATGGTCAACCCCATGAGGTAAGGTGAGTTAATGAAGAAAGCGTTATTGGCAAGTCCAAAGTGCCTAACTCCTCTGCTGGGAATGACCTTTAAAAAATCATTTAATGTGGATTGAAAGGGAAGGGACGTGAACACAGGTGGAGCCAGGTTAAGTTCTGAACAGAAGAATAGTTACTTGGTCCTTGAGAGACCAAAGGGACAGGGCAGGAGACGTGTTTGGAAAAGTGTTGATAGTTGAGGGTGTGCCTCCTGATGATCTCATTATTGCTAATGGCAGTGAAAATTGATACAGCCCCTCTGGAGAACAATTTTGCAATATGGATCAAGAGCCTTAAAATGCCTTTGACCCTGTAATTCTACTTCAGGGAATCTGTCCTAGAGAGATACTACGAAATAGAGGGGGGAAATTTTTTATTCTTAACAAAGGACCTATGACAGATCTGGCAATCTTGGGAGCATGATTGATGAATGTGAAGCTTGAAAATGTTTTTCCTCTTCAGGCTCCAGTGGTCATGCTGGAAAAGGGGTCTAATCTGGCAAGGACTTTACCACTTCTTATTTGTGTTACAGAAACATGAACCACTGATTTGAACATTTTACAAGTGCCCTCACACTAAGAAAGGCTGGGATTAATCACTTTATGAAAGACTTTGATGCAGATTTTCTTAAATATCAAGTGCTATTCAGCATATTTATCTACTTCTTTACAGAGAAATTTTAAGCTGAAAAGTCCTACCCTCTGCAATTTCCTCCATGGAATAGAGCATAGGCAGCCCTGCCAATTGAAAATCAACCAGCACTGTTATTCCAAAGCTATTTTGTCCTTAAGGAAAATAGATTTCTAAGTAACTTTTCAGGAACATAGCTATTTCATAAAGTTGAGTACATCTGGGGTTCTTTTCCTGACTTGGATCTATTCTCCACAGCAAGATTTAATGCAAATTCTCTGCTCATTTTACCTCGAACACAGATCTGAATATAGAGCACCTTCTTGGCCATTACTAAAAGGTCTGAAATTTTAAAGGTTACAATAGGATGAATAGGTTTGGAAAGGCCAGAAAAAGTTGCACACTAAGCCCCTATAATGTTAATGGTCAGAGAATATTAGAGACTACTGCGAACTGGTAGTTTTATAACAATAGTCTCTTACCTTTACTATCTGAGAATATCCTTAGGTTCTAGGATAAAAGTGATTTTTAGTTGAGCATCTGTTTATGTAATTAGTGTAATTATGCTTTATTGCATAATTAGTGTTAAGTGACTGTAATCAGCTATAACATGTAATTACTTAATTGAGTCATTGTAAAAAAAATCCTTGTGAAACTGAATATAATCCTTTGTACATCTGCAAAAGAGAAATACTTTTATTTTTTAATTTTGATTAGTTAAAATTAGTTTTTGTTTGCTTTTGGAGCATTTACTTTGTTCAAGTGTGAAGAGATTCCACATAACATTTCAAAGAAATGACTACTCTTTCAGTTCCCCATCTTCCAAATTTCATGGTGAAAATCACCCTGTGCTCCAAATCTATTATTTATCTCATGCACACTAGGTCCTTTAAAAACAGCTCTCTGTACAAAGTTTGGAGCCCTGCCTGAGGATGCTCAGGTGTAAGAGAAGATAATACTAACAAGAGACAAATAACAATGCCTTTCAAATCCCTTCACACCTGCCTACAACTGAAAGTTATCATCATCACAACTCAAGATACCAGATTTGAGTTCTTCAGGTTTTTAAATAATCTAATGGAAAAGAAATTTATTATGTTCTTTGCCTATAAAGAAAGTTTGAGATGGGAATTTTTCAATTATACCTTGTCCAACTTTTTTTGCTTCCAGCTCATATAAACGTGAATTAAATTGGTGTTTACAGGTAATGGTTAATTTTTTTTAATTAAAAAAATTAATCTGGGGGCTGGCCCCGTGGCATAGTGGTTAAGTCCAGGGCACTCTGCTTAGGTGGCCCAGGTTCGCGGGTTTGGATCCCAGGCATGGATCTACACTACTCGTCAAGCCATACTGTGGTGGAGACCCACATATGAAAAAAAAAGGTGGAGAAGGATTGGCACAGATGTTAGCTCAGGGCTAATCTTCCTCAAGCAAAAAAAGAGGAAGATTGGCAACAGATGTTAGCTCAGAGGGATTCTTCCTCACCAACAACAACAAAAAAAGAAATCCGTCCTGATCTAAAGAATAAAGCTGGGTTTTATTTTTTTGAAGAAGAAGTGAGTTTCTGATCACTAAAATTATTCAAGCAAAGGTGCTCTTTGAGAATGTCTTAAATGAAATCCTTGCATGTAATTATAAATTTTATTAGGTGACCCTTGAAATCCCCTCCAAGTCTTGGATTCTACAGTGTCTGTTTTTATAAACCCAGGCAAATGAAAAACTCAGTTTAGCTATAATGAAGAGGAAAGCATCACATGGCTACAAATGTGTCTGCAGTCAGGGAACAGATGACTGTTCTAAGCCCATTGGGAAAGCCATCAATGAGCAAAACGGAATAAGGCAAAGATGATCTTTGCTTATTAATATCACTTTAAGTAAAAATAACTGTGAACCCATATTCATCTCTGACTTGTACCAGCTCCCTTATTAAATGTTTTTACGTGTTTTATCTCATTGAATCTCCCCAACACCTTGTGAGAAGGGTATTATTTCTATTTTATTGATGTCTAAACTGACACTTTTAAAACACTGCTTATCTAATGTGAAGTAGCTAGAAGGAGTGGAGCCAGGATTTCAACATCCATGTATCTGAGTCCAGTTTCTGGGCTCATAGCTACTCTGCCACATTGCTCCCCTCCCTAGACATTTGGTCTTCTCCCTCTGCCATCTAACTCGAGGGTCCAGCGCACTCCCACTCCCCTCTACTGTCAGGTAGAAAGAAGGAAGTTGATAAACTCACACAGGTCCATTTAAGCACCGCCTTTGATTTACATTGCTCATCACAGTGGTTTTTAATCCCTGTTGCGTGTTAGGTCACCAGGAAAATTTGAAAAAACAAGTCAGTGCACAGTCCCCAGTCCATATTAATTAAATTAGAAATTTGCTGGGTGGGACTCAGGCATCAGTATTGTTGAAAACTACTGGCCTACAGAATACATTTCCAAACACTAAAGCCCCTTAAAACTTGGACACTGCCTGTATTTCCACTCTCATGGCCCCCAGCACTCAGACCTATCCGACAAGCTGACAACCATCCAATCGCACACCTTGGTCTCTTTAACGTGACTCATGCATTCCCTTCACCTGGAGTGTCCTTTTGGCCTTCTTTAGCTGGTTGTCTCAGGCATCTCCAAGTGCCTGTTTAAAAGTTATTCCCCTCACCTGTGAAATCTTCCTTACCGCCCTATGTTGAACTAGTTCTCTCTCCTCACAGCAATTTATGCATCTAGTTCAACACTTCCCATTAGCGCTGTCCTGTCTCCTTTACTAGATTGTGCGTTCTCTGAGGTCACAGATTGGGTAATCATTATACCCCAGGTGACTAACATAGTGAGCCTCTAAATTTTTCCCATTTTTAAGGAATGAATGTGTAAATACATTAATTAATGAATTCAAGAAAGGTCTTTATGATTTTGTATATTTCTCTTCCCAGTAACACGTTTATTTAAAATGAAGCCTGCGTGGAAACAGTTGTATTTAAAATAAAGAAATGGTTCATTAATGGTGGAATTCCAGGCATCAGTAGGGAAGATTTTTATCCTCAGAGTCTTATTATATGATACCATTAACATGCATAATTATTCTCCTTAGGTGTAAATGTAAGACCACAGGAGAAAATAGGCTTCTATGTCAGATTACATATTCCTTCTCAGCTCCAGCAGGTAAGACGTGCCAAGCATGTATAACCGCTTGCAAATGGCTCAGCGCCCAGGTCTCCCCAGTGCTTCTCGTGTGCTTGTGATAAAGTCCGGGTGATCTCACCGGTGCAATCTCATCTGTCTTTTTGCAGGGCCATTAGCAGCTGAGAGAAGACAGGAGGTCACCAAATCACAGTGCTAGGTGGTCACTATCATTTCCCCACTGCTGTACACAATCCCTTCCAGCATGGATTACTGATCCTTGTATCACCATTTCATATAAGAGAAGCAAATAGTGTTGGAGTCATTAGCTTTTATGTTTCTCAGGAATTTTTCAACTGTATTTTCCGTGAGGTATTTTCTACAATGATATTATATTATACAATCGGCCGTCTACGACAGCCAGTCTTTCTGGTTTAGTTTGGTTATGCACTTATTTTTACAGAAGCAAACTTGAAAAGGATCAACAATAAGCACAGAAAACTCCCTAATACTTCAGTGACATGGATTTTGACAGCATCAAAGATAAAGAGGGGCAATATAGAGAAAATTAAGATAGACCAGGAAACAAAATAAGACAGTTGGCACGTTTTGTGGCGAATCAAATAGTATCACATGCAGGGCAAGTTCTCCCACCACCACACTCCTCACCCGCCTTTTATGATCCTCTTTCAGACACTAGTAAGGCTTGAGGCATAACAGAATGTAGTACCTTCCTATGATCTGCAGGAGCCAGCAGAAATCCAGGATATAACAAGTCACTACTAAGCCCAAGGATCCTAGGGTGAAGGGGTAGTTCAAATATAGAATTCAACTGAGGGGAGAGCGTTGAGGTTCACTCTGGAGAAGACCTGGCCTGACCTCAGACTATCCCGGACCAATGGAAAACTCAAATGTACCTGCTATTTGGGGAGGATCTAAAGCCGTGGCCATGTCTAAGGAATCAACAATCTTTGGGAATTATCACATATATTTTGAGGGCATCAAAGGTGAAGCTGCGCTTCAGAATGGAGTATAAATATCTAAGCCAAGTGCAGAAGCCCTTAGGGAGGACAGGAGCATTCCTGGGGGCCCAAAGGTAGTAGCACAACACTTGAAAAGAATGGTAAGGCAGACAGAGGGGATTCCAGAAGTAGCACTGGGAATGTTGATGATCAGATTCTCTCACTTCTTTTCCCTGTTACCCACAGGAAAAAAATCTCAGCAATTTTGCCCCAACACCAGAGAACTGGCAGGGAGAGAGACTTCCACAGAACCAGTAGAAGGAGCCAAGGAATTAGGATAAGAGCATGGAAGTGGTGAGGCAATGAAGATGGATGGGAAAACACAACATGGCTTTCAGGCTTCTTAGTAGAGCAGTGAGAACAAACAATGGAGGAGACAGGAGCTGTAAGGCCTGGAAGCACAACTGAGGCACATAATATGACTACAGGCTGTAAGTTGTAGATCAAAGAAAGCATAGTAGATGGTTCGTGTCAAACCTTACTACTTTTGTTCAAAATAAAAATCAGTGTACCTTTATTTTTCTCTAAACGTAAAGGTAATAGATACTATGGTTAAAAACTTAAGCAACGTGGAGCAGTTTAAAGAAAACAATTAACCCTGCCACCTCCAAAAAACAAAATCACCCCAAACTTAAGTGCCTAGAGATGGTCACTGTGAACATGTCAATGAACATACTTCCAACGTCTCTCTAGGCATGTATACAAAGGCATTTTTAAAAAGTGATTACCCTATGCATGCTCTTTTATAACCTGATCTTTCCCTCAATAATATATTATGGACATTTTTTCTATATCAGTAAATATCAATCATTTTAAGTAGATATTATTCCATTTAAGAACTACCATAATTTATTTCACTAATCTGTTAAAGAATATTTAGGATGTTTCCTGTTCCCGACTTTCCTCTATTATAAACAAAGTATGAAACATATCTTTACACAAATCTTTATGCACCTAATTCATTCTTTGGGATAAATCTTAGAATTGAAACTGCTGGGTCAAAGTGTACACACCTTATAATTTTTTATTATACCATCACACTGCTCCCTATCCCCACCAGAAAGGTTGCACTAATTTATTCTCCTATCTTAATCTGTCTCAATTTGATGAGTACTTAATGATATCTTATTTTTTGTTTGCACTCCTTTGATTTCTAATGAACTGGTCATATTTCTGTGTGTTTTTTGGTTGTTTATATGCTCTATACTGAGTGACAGTATAGAAATCAGTCAGCCAAATAGAGGCCATGGGCCAAAATCAGCCAGTGTGCCAACCCTGGCCTGCCACCCTGGACTGCATGGCCTGCAAGCTGAGAACGGTTTTTATGTTTTTCAATGGTTGGTAAAAATATCCAAAGAAGAAGAATATTTTCTGACACATGAACATTATGTGAAATTCAAATTCCTATGTCCATTAATAAAGTTTTATTGGAACACAGTCGCATCTATTCTTTTGCATAATACCTCTGGCTGCTTTCTCACCACAACAGCAGAGTTGAATAGTTTTGATAGAGACTGCGTGGCCAGAAAGGTCTAAAATATTTGCTATCTGGTCCTTACAGAAAAAGTTTTGTGAAACTGTGGTAGAAAGCAAAGATTGAGAGGACAGATTTCAGAGCCAAGGCACCCTGGTTTCACATTCCTGCTCCACCATCTGCTATTTATTTGACAGCAGACACTTTAGTTAATTCTCTCTGCCTCAGTTTTTATTCATCTGTATAATGGAGAAAATAATAGTACTCAACTTAAAATGTTTTAATTTAGCACTTAGAATAGTGCCTAGTATAAGTGCTATATAAATATTAGCTATTATTTATAGTCTTTTTAGTATAAATTATCTTCAGTATAAATTATATTTAGTATAATTATCTTCTTTAGTATAAATTATTTTTTGCCTATCTTTCCTTGCATTATTTGTTGTCGTTAAATTAAGAAAGCTAACAAACACTGAGGGATCTCATCAAGATGGCGGTGTAAGCAGACTCTGAACTCATCTCCTGCCACGAACACAACCAGGCTACAACTATTTCTGGAAAAATTACCCTGGAGAGAAAACTGAAAACTGGATAAAAAGAACCCCCACAATGAGGGACAGTCTTGACTCAGGTGGAAGAGGCAGAAATTCCTGCTGGAGAGGAAAAAAGCCACCTTTGGGAGCAGCAGAGCTTCTCAGCTGGCCAGGCGGGAGCCACCCTAAGGTATGCAGCCCTCCCTGGAGGACTGAGGTCCACAAGCATCCTTCAGACTCAACCCAACTGAGACAGAGGTCTTACTGTCTGGCTTTGCTGGCTATTAACTGCAGCAGGGACACCCCCAGAAAAGCTATCGGCCAAAAGCCAAAAAGACCCAGGTCTTAAAGGGCCCACACACAAACTCACTCATTGCAGCAACCTAAAATCACCAGAGAGAAGGCTGACAGTCCTTTGGTGAAACAAGACTCACCTGGTGGGCTTTGGGGGCATCTTGGTGAGAGGAGGGACCTCTCCAGAGACTGAGACGTTGGTGGGGGCCATTGTTCTGAGCTGGTCCTGGCGTGCTGACACAGACCCCAGTGGGCGCCATTGAGGTTCATCCCTTGGCCTCTTAGCCAGGGGTCTGCCACGCCCACCAGAGGACAGATTTAATCCAGTTCAGCCAAGGCAGGCAACCAGCCCTAGGGACTTTTCTGTCAACAAGCCCTCAGGCTACTTTTCTGTCTGCATTGACTTTGTGCCTTGATCCTCTACAGGTAGGCAAGGGTGTCTGCCTCTGTGGGGCAGGGCCTGTGTGAGGACCAGGTGAACTGTGGGGGGCATTGGTGGAGAGGTGGGGGCCTCTGCAGTGCAGCGTCAGAGTATGCTCCAGGGGGTTGAGAAGTGTGCATGGACCAGGACTGTGTTGATGGTGTGTGTGGTCCTGGGGGTGGTGAGGCTTATCAGTGGCAGAAGACCTGTGCTTCACAAATAGCCATAAAAAGGATGAGCCCCACCTTCCAAAGCCTGAAACAGGAGAGTGCTGCCATGCCTAGGGCCAGCCCCACTCATCTGCACTCCTAAGAGAACTGAGGACAGCCTTGTAGGCCTGAGGCCTATCACAACTGTAAGCCCCTGAGCCTAGCAACCAGTTACACTGGGTACCAACCCAATTAAGAGGACAACTACAATAGGAGTGTGCTGATAGACTTTGTAGCCAATGGTGGTGCTGATGCTCCCCAAACCAGATTTACAAACAGCTGGCCAAGGAAGGAAAGACTAGACTCCTTGGGTTGCTGCAGTGGGAGCAACCCTGCCACAGCAGAACGACACAAGGAGCCCACAAAGGGGTTATACCTGGATCTTCTGGACTGGTGGCAAGAGGCAAGCACACTGCTGGGCCTCATAAGGCATCTCATACATAAGCCCACTTCTCCAAGATCAGGAGACATAGCCAACTCACCTAATACATAGAAATAAGCACAGAGAAAGAGGCATAATGAGGAGACAAAGGAATACTTTCCAAGCAAGGGAACAGGACAAAACCCCAGAAAAAGGACTAAAAGAAACAGAAATAAGCGACCTACTCAACAAAGAGTTCAAACAAAATATCATGAGGATGCTCACAGATATGGGGAGAAGACTGGATGAACACAGTGAGCACATCAGCAAAGAACTGGAAAATATAAAAAACAACCAATCATAAATGAAGAATACAATACTGGAAATGAGAAATTCACTAGAGGGACTCAATAGCAGACTAGAGGATTCAGAAGAAGGGATCAGCGAGTTAGACAAAAGATTAGAGGAAATCACCCAAGCAGAACAGAAAAAAAGAATTAGACAGAATGAGAACAGTCTAAGGGATCTCTGGGAGAATATCAAGCATGCTAACATTGAGATTATAGGTGTCCCAGGAGGAGAAGAGAGAGACAAAGGGACAGAAAATTTATTTGAAGAAATAATAGATGAAAATTTTCCTAATCTGAGGAAGGAAACAGACATCCAAGTTCAGGAAGCACAGAGAGCTCCAAACAAGATAAGCCCAAAGATGCCCACACCAAGACATATTATAATTAAAATGTCCAAAATTAAAGACAAAGAGAGAATCCTAAAAGCAGCAAGAGAAAGGCCACAAGTGACATATAAAGGGAAGCCCATCAGGCTGTCAGCAGACTTCTCAGCTGAGACCCTATAGGCGAGAAGAGAATGGCTCAACGTATTTAAAGTGCTAAAAGGAAAAAACCTATAGCCAAGAATACTCTATCCATCAAGGTTGTCATTCAGATTGGAAGGAGAGATAAAGAGCTTCCCAGACAAGCAAAAATTAAAGGAGTTTATCAGCAAGAAAAGAGTTCTACAAGAAATGCTGAAGGGACTTATTTAAGTGGGAAAGCAATGACCACAAATAGAGATAAAAAAAAATTATCAAAAAAAACAAAACAACAAAAAAGCCAGGCAATAAAATCACTTGTAAAGGTAAAAATATAGTAAAGGCAGCAGATCAACTACCTGTGAAGATAATATAAAGGCTAAAAGACAAATGTACTAAAGTCACCTATTTCAAAGATAAGAGGGTAATGGATAGACACACACTAAAAGAGACTATATATGATTTGAAAAACATAAAATGTGGGAGGAGGGGAGTGAAAAAGTAGAGCATTTAGAAAGAGGTCAAGCTAAAGAGTCTATGACTCGATATAGACTGTTATATACATAGAATATTAAATGGGATCCTCATGGTAACCACAAATCAGAAACCTATAATAAGCAAGCAAGAAAGTAAGACAAAAGAAAGCAAACATATTACTAAAGATAGCCATCAAACCACAAGGGAAGAGAGCAAGAGAAAAAGACAGGAACAGAGAAGAACTACTAAAACACCCAGAAAAAAAAGAGTAACAAAATGGCAATAAATACATATTTATCAATAGCTACTTTAAACGTCAATGGACTAAATGCTCCAATCAAATGCCATAGGGTGGCCAATTGGATAATAAAACAAGACCCATGTATATGCTGCATACAAGAGACACACTTCAGAACTAGACACTCACAAACTGAAAGTGAAAGGATGGGAAAAGATATTCCATGCAAATGGCAAAGAAAAGAAAGCGGGGGTAGCAATACTTATATCAGACAAAATAGACTTTAAAACAAACACTGTAACAAGAGACAAAGACAGGCACTATATAGTGATAAAGGGAAGAATCCAACAAGAAAATATAACACTTGTAAGTATCTATGCACCCAACATAGGAGCACCTAAATATGTAAAGCAATTATTAACAGACATAAAAGGAGAAATAGTAATACAATAATAATGGGGGACTTTAACACTCTACTTACACCATTGGGTAGATCATACAAACAGAAGATCAATAAGGAAACACTAGCCTTAAAGGACACATTAGACCAGATGGACTTAGTGGATATATACAGAACATTCCATCCAAAACCCACAGAATACACATTCTTTTCAAATGCACGTGGAACATTCTCCAGGATTGATCACATATTAGGCCACAAAACAAGTCTCCATAAATTTAAGAAGATTGAAATAATACCATGCATCTTTTCTGACCACAAAGGTATGAACTAGAAATCAACTACAGGAAGAAAACCAAAAACGCCATAAAAATGTGGAGATTAAACAAAATGCTACTGAACAACAATTGGGTCAATGAAGAAATCAAAGAAGAAATCAAAAAATTCCTGGAGACAAATGAAAATGAAAATACAACATGCCAAAATCTGTGGGATACAGCAAAAGCAGTTCTAAGAGGGAAGTTTATAGCAATCCAGGCCTACCTCAACAAAAAGGAAAAATCCCAAATAGATAATCTAAAAGCACATCTAAAGGTACTGGAAAAAGAACAACAAACAAAGCCCAAAATCAGCAGAAGGAAGGAAATAATAAAAATCAGAGGAGAAAAAAAGAGACAAGGCTCAAATAAATAAAATCAGAAATGAAAGAGGAGAGATTACAACGGACACCTCAGAAATACAAAAGATAATAAGAGAATACTATGAAAAGCTATACACCAACAAACTGGATAATCTAGAAGAAATGGACAAATTCTTAGAAACATACAACCTTCCAAAACTGGACCAAGAAGAAGTTGAAAATTTGAATAGACCAATCACCAGTAAGGAGATCAAAACAGCAACCAAAAACCCCTTAAAAAATAAAAGTCCATGACCAGATGGCTTCCCTGGTGAATTCTACCAAACATTCAAAGAAGACTTAATACCTATCCTTGTAAACTCTTCCAAAAAATTGAAGAGGAGGGGAGGCTTCCTAACTCATTCTACGAGGCCAACATTATCCTAATACCAAAACCAGATAAGGACAACACAAAAAAAAGAAAATTACAGGCCAATATCACTGATGAACATAGAAGCAAAAATCCTCAACAAAATACTAGGAAATCAAATATAACAATACATTAAAAAGATCATACACCATGATCAAGTGGGTTTCATTCCAGGGATGCAGGGATGGGTTCAACATCTGCGAATCTATGAATGTGATACAACACATTAACAAAATGAAGAATAAAAATCACATGATCATCTCAATAGATGCAGAGAAAGCATTTTACAAGATACAGCATCCATTTAAGATAAAAACTCTAAATAAAATGGGTATAGAAGGAAAATACCTCAACATAATAAAGGCCATATATGACAAACCCACAGCTAATATCATTCTCAATGGAGAAATACTGAAGGCTATCCCTCTAATAACAGGAACCAGACAAGGATGCCCACTGTCACCACTCTTATTTAACATAGTATTGGAAGTCTTAGCCAGAACAATCAGGCAAGAAAAAGAAATAAAAGGGATCCGTATTGGAAAAGAAGTGAAACTGTCACTCTTTGCAGACGACCTGATTTTATATCTAGAAAACCCTAAAGAATCCACTAAAAAACTTTCAGAAACAATAAAGGAACACAGTCAAGTCACAGGATACAAAATCAACATACAAAAATCGGTTGTGTTTCTATACACTAACAATGAAGTAGCAGAAAGAGAAATTAAGAATACAATCCCATTTATAATTGCAACAAAAAGAATAAAATACCTAGGAATAAACCTAACCAAAGAGGTAAAAGATCTATACACCGAAAACTATAAAACATTGTTGAAAAAATCGGAGAAGACACAAAGAAACGGAAAGATATTCTGTGCTCTTGGATTGGAAGAATTAACATCATTAAAATGTCCATACTTCCTAAAGCAATCTACAGATTCAATGCAATCCCTATCTAAGTTCCAACAACGTTTTCACAGAAATAGAACAAAGAATCCTAAAATTTATATGGAACAACAAAAGACCCCGAATAGCCAAAGGATTCCTGAGAAAAAAGAACAAAGCTGGAGTTATCACACTCCCTGATTTCAAAATGTACTACAAAGCTATAGTAACCAAAACACCATGGTACTGGCACAGAAACAGACACACAGATCAATGGAACAGAATCAAGAGCCCATAAATAAACCCACACATTTATGGACAGCTAATATTCGACAAGGGAGCCAAGAGCATACGATGGAGAAAGGAGAGTCTCTTCAATAAATGGTGTTGGGAAAACTGGAGAGCCACATGCAAAAGAATGAAAGTAGACCATTCCCTTATACCATGCACAAAAATCAACTCAAAATGGATTAAAGACTTGAATGTAAGACCCCAAACCATGAGACTTCTAGAAGAAAACATAGGCAGTATGCTCTTTGACATCGGTCTTAGCAGCATATTTTGAAGTACGATGTCTGACCTGGCAAGGGAAATAAAAGAAAAAATGAACAAATGAGACTACATCAAACTAAAAAGCTTCTGCACAGCAAAGGAAACCAACAAAACGAAAAGACAACCTAACAACTGGGAGAAGATATGTGCAAACAATAAATCAGATAAGGGGTTAATATCCAAATTATACAAAGAACTCATACAGCTCAATAACAAAAAACCAACAACCCAATTAAAAAATGGGCAAAAGATCTGAAGAGAGATTTTTCCAAAGAAGATATATGGATGGCCAACAGGCATATGAAACTATGCTCAACATCATTAGCTATCAGGGAAATGTAAATCAAAACTACAATGAGGTAACACCTCACTCTGGTTAGAATGGCTATAATTAACAAGAAAGGAAACAACAAATGTTGCAGAGGATGTGGAGAGATGGGAACCCTCGTACACTGCTGGTGGGAGTGCAAACTGGTGCAGCCACTATGGAAAACAATGTGGAGATTCCTCAGAAAATTAAGAATAGATCTACCATATGATCCAGCTATTCCACTGCTGGGTATTTATCCAAAGAACTTGAAAATGCAAAGGCACAAAGATACCTTCACCTCTATGTTCACTGCGGCATTATACACAATAGCCAAGACGTGGAAGCAACCTAGGTGCCCATCAAGGGACGAATGGATAAAGAAGATGTGGTATTTATACACAATGGAATACTACTCAGCCATAAGAAATGATGAAATCCGGCCATTTGTGACAACATGGATGGACCTTGAGGGTATTATGCTGAGGGAAATAAGTCAGAGGGAGAAAGTCAAATACCGTATGATCTCACTCATAACTAGAAGATAAAAACAGCAGCAAACAAACACATAGCAACGGAGAATGGATTGGTGGTTACCATGGGGGAAGGTGGGGGAGGGCAAAAGTGGTGATTAGGCTCACATGTGAGGGGATGGACTATAATTAGTTTTCGGGTGGTGAACATGATGTAATCTACACAGAATTCGAAATATATTTTGATGTACATCCAAAAGGTGTATAATGTTATAACCCAATGTTACTGCAATTAAAAATAAATAAATAAATAAAATTGAAAAAAGAAAGAAAGCAAAAAAAAAAAAAAAATGTAAAATAAATTAAGAAAGCTTTTGCATAGTAGAGATTTTAGCTCTTATCTATGGTGTATTATAATTATTTTTCCAGTTTGCTAGCGATTTTTCAACCTTGAAGCTGACTTCAATTTACTCTAAGAAAGCGTTCTTACAAGTCCCTACATTAATTCTAGTTGTAATTTTATAAAATTTTAGTAAACAAATGGGGTCAAAATGAAATTGTCTAGTCTAACTACCCTTCTCAAGCTGAATTGTCCCCCTAAAATATCCAGATGTAGTTAAGAATTCACTACCTCTTAGCGAGTTGGGACCTCCCACTGCTCCCAATTTTAATTGAGGGTCACAAATGACAAATTTTATCCCTGTTCCTTATGTAAAACCTCCAAACATGGGAAAATAACTATCCTCTCACCTTCGCCTTTAACTTCGTCCACCCACACCTCCATTTCATGTCTTCATGTTTGCATGCTGAACCTGTCCAAGGCCTTCGAGTGATTGCCCTGTGCCATGGACTCACTGATTCCATTCACCATTCCAGTCTTTCCTCATAGAAAATCCAATTTGTCGTTATGCCTTTTGCTTTGTGCCTTATTCTGCAACGTGAAAACATAAGGTTTAACATAGTCTTGCAATTAACTTCTAATATCTCATCACATATAGTACCCTATTAGGGCTTAGGGAGTTCACAGCTCCAAATTCTAGAAGCCTCTCTCCTTTGTTGATCAAATCATTTATATTTTGAATTGCTTGCTCCTGGGAATCATCCAGACATCCACGTAGCACACATTATGTAAAATGGAATGGCGAGACATTGTACAGCATATTAAATAAGTACTTGTGGGACCTTTGGCCTTCATGATATTTGGCACCAGGGTGAAAAGCATACTTACTGCTGCCTCTAATAACTTGGGGCACTGGCACACCTTCTCATGAGCATAATGATGCTTTAGGCTTTGATGTACACAGCTCAAACTTAGAACTGGGATATGCCTATATTCATATAATGATATAGAATCTTTATCTCTAAATATATACGTATAAAGATACATATATACTTATATATACACATATATAATATATATTTATATATAAATATATTTTATATGTATATATATGTATTTATATATTTACAAAAATAAAGATGTATCAGATATATATATATAAAAAGATGTATCAGAGCTGGGTTTATTTCCTTCTAGAATCTCAAAGAAAACTAGCATGCATTTCCCAGTGGCCAAGAAATCTAAGATCTCACAGAATACATTTCAGGTATAAAAATGTTATTTATCCTGACCAACCATAAATAAAATTTACCAAAATATATTAATAACTTTCCCTTGCCATCCAAATGGCATTGGAGTCACGTTTCTGACTTCATAAAGCTACCCTTTAAGGTGGAGCTAGTCCAGCAGTAGACAACTTTGTGATTATTAAAGTGACTTGGAGTAACAGTTGTTTTTTTGGCCCAATTGCAATGAAGTAAACATTCAACTCTCCAGCAGATGTAATTAGATATGTTACATAAAGCAAGGTCATCTACACAGTAAGAACATAGTCTAAAAAAAAGTCATGGAAAATGTCTTTTGCTTTCCTGTTTTATGAAATTATAAAACTTTAGGATTTCACACCCTTCCTAAATACACATTAGCACTAATGCTTACTGAATAATAAAATAGAGAGGTTTAAAAATAAAAAACGCTGCAGCTGAATCAGTCCCGTGGTCTTATCTATTACCAGTATCGAGTCCCCATATTCTGTGGCTGTTGCCCCTTAGTGGTCCTCTGACACCTCTGTGAAGCCAGACACCACTTTGGCTGGCAGGATCAGAAGAGCTTTTTAAAAATGTATAAATATAAAGCTGTACCTATTTAATGTCCACATCTCAATGAGTTTGAGGATAAGCATATACCTGTGAAACTATCACCACTATCAAGGCTATAGCCATATTCATCTCTTCCCAGAATATCCTCCCACCCCTTTTATTATTTTTTTTTCAGAAAAGCTTTTAATTGACATTTTTCCTGTCTTGCCATCAGAGTAAATTAGTCTCCTGCCCGGCTTCAAACCTCTCTTTTGAAAAAGGCTTATATTCAAGAAAACGTCCTGTTCCCATTGTAAAATTGCATAACCTCCTTCCAGGTCAGCGCCTTCCTATCACCATAACAACCAGTAGGGTAAAAGGGAGGATTTATGACCCTCCGTGCTGACCTTCAATTCAGTCTGGATAGCTGGTCCTGAGGGAGGCCCTTCTTATCTCTTTGTGTACTCCAAGCACCTTGTTAACAATCTGCTGAACATCCTCCCGTTTGCATTCCTCTCATTCGTCAAGAATCAATAGATCAAACAAATACTCTCGGATTAAATAGATCCTACTTATACACTGGAAGGAAAGTGAGAAGCATTTTAAAGCGATAAGAAAGTACAATCTACTGATAGCAGCTTGGCTTAATGAAATAGGAAACTCTACATGAGCTGTATAACGTGACCCAGTGTTAGGGAACAATGGGGAAGCGTTGCTAAACTGAGCAAGTTTGCATCTAGACCCCTGCTATTTGAGGGGGGAAACCAGTATACCACCCTTGATTTCAAATGAAGCCATTCTCTTTACAGTTATAGGAATGAGGTTTCCAGAGCAAGAAGGGGTCTTACAGAAAATAAAGTAACGTCTTGTCTTGCCCCTCTGAGTTGAAAGCTGTGAGCTTTGACATGTGTGTGTGTATGTTCATAAAATCCTGTATGTACATACACTGAAGCCAATTCCCTACACATTCATCCTCTGTCTCAGTAAAAGCACAGCATGGGTCTCCTTCCTAAGTGGGTGAAATGAGTAATGTAAGGGCTGAAAGGGGGGGAAAATGTTTTGTACAAAGATGATTTGTAGAAAAGAATCAACTCTTTCCTCCTGAATCTTTACATGTCTAAATATAATAACCATCAGATTTTTAAAATTCGAAAACAACTTCTACAAAATAGTATATTTTGTTTTATACCTGAAGATAAGCACCAAAAATAATTGCAGTAAAACGCTGTACAAATTCAAATAAAACACATCTGGTGATTACCTTCTGCCCTCTGCCAGTCCCTGTTTTCAGAGGGGGTCGGGCTAAAATCCTTATTTTCTGCGAGAGATGGGCAGTGCCGTCAACGTGGAGAGGAGGGGAGAACAAGCACATCCCCTTTTATTTCCCACAGCGACGTGCTCACGGGGAAGAGAGTTCTGCGTGATTATCAATAAGTTCCAGACTTCCCAAACTGGATTGCCCCTCTGAATCACTTAGGGAGCTTGTATTTTTCTCCTAACTATGCATTCATGAGCCCCACCTCTGCCTGCTAAATTAGAATATTCAATTACCTAGCAATTTGTTTGTTTATTTGTAATAAGCAACGTATCAATATGGCTCTCAATTCAGAAGTCACACATGCAGTCATCGGTATACAATAAGAAGTAATCTTCTAGTTCACTCCTCGCCTCTAGTTCCGCTATGCTGTTAGTGGTAACATGAAACCACTGTTACCAGTTCAGTGAGTATACTGTTACCAGTTTCTTGAGTATTTTATGAAAACAACTTATAGGGGCCAGCTCCGTGGCCAAGTGGTTAAGTTCGCGCGCTCTGCTGCGGCGGCCCAGGGTCCAGATCCTGGGCACGGACATGGCACCACTCGTCAGGCCACGTTGAGGCGGCGTCCCACATCCCACAACTAGAAGGACCTGCAACTAAGATATACAACTGTGTACAGGGGGGGTTTGGGGAGATAACGCAGAAAAAAAAAAAAAAAGATTGGCAACAGACAGTTGTTAGCCTAGGCGCCAATCTTTAAAAACAAACAAACAAACAAAAAAGCAAGGAAGTACTATAGGCATAGTGATAAAAATTGTCTAGGGTAGAGTGAGGGCACAAAGGCAGATGTGGTCATTTCTTGAAAAAAAACAACTTATATATCTGCATGCAAATGTGCATATATATCATTTTGTTAAAAGAGTAACAAGCTATACATACTGATTTGTATCTTCCTTTACCCACTTCCCATAATATTTTGAAATTGTTTCATATTATTTCACAAAAGAATGCCACGGTTTTTGGTTTGTTTTTTTAGTTCACAGCCTTCCATTGTCTGGATAAGCAACAATATATTTAAACAGTCTCCTACTGCTGGCGAATTAGATTTTCTTCCCCACTTTTGCTATTACAAACAATGCTACAGTGAATATTCTCACACTTATGATATTTGCACAGATGCAAGTATCTACATAGTAGAAATTCCCAGAAAGAGAATTTTCTGATCCAAAGGTATGTAACTTTTTTATTTTAATGGGTATTGCCAAATACCCCTCCACAAAAAATGTGCCATTCTCATTAGGCATTTGGAAATTTGATAAAATCCTCAAGCACTTCTAGTGATCACACCAGATTAGAGACCAGTAATCTAGAATATTAGCTAATGTGTTAAGCTTGGATTTGTAGATTGAATCCTTTGCCTATTTTTCTGCAGATCCACTTCTATGAAGCTTTCCCTGTATCATCTGGCCAAATACTCCTCAAACTTAAACGTGCGTATGAACCATTGGGAGTATGGTGGATCTTGTTAAAAGGCAGATAACTTGAAATTCTCTATTTCTAACAAGCTCCTAGGTGAGGCTAATGCTATTGGTCCGTAGATCACACTTTTGAGTAGCAGTGTCCAAAGGGACTGTCACAGTCAGCAGCACGCAGATTAGCGCTTAGATTGTACTGTTTAGTGCAGTGGTGCTCAATCTCTTTGGTCTCATGACCCCTTAAAACTCTAAAATTATAAAGGGCCCCTCCAAAAAAGGCTTTATGTGGGTTAGATCTTTTGATATTTACCATGATTGAAATTAAAACTGGAATTTCTTAAAATGTCTATTTTATTTCCTTTCAAATAACAGATAATAAACCGATTGTATGTAACATAAATAACATTTTTATGAAAAAACTTTCCAAAATAAAGAAAGTTAGTGAGAAGAGTGGTATTGTTTTACATTTTTAAAAATCTCTTTGATATCTGGCTTGATAGAACACAGCTGGACTCTTGTATATGTTTCTGCGTGTAATCTGCTGTGTGTTGCACGTCATGTAGCCTCTGGAAAACTCCATCGTACATTCATGACAGATCAAGAATCAAAAAAAGAAAAGAACATTTTAGTATTATAATGAAACTAGTATTGACTTTTTAGATCCCTCAAAATATTCTTGGGGCTCCCCAGACCATGCTTTGAGAATCACTGGTGTAGTGTGCATTCCTTCTGTCACACCATAAAGACTATAAACTTCTTAAGAATACAGACCATATCTTATTCTTGTCCTTTATTTCCATAGAGCTATCTCAGATTGAGTGCTGAATCAGTGTTTCTTGATTTGCTGATCATGAGAATCAGATTTTGCAGTGTACTCTCATCCCATTTCCCTTGCGTGGGCAGTTGTGAACTGGACCATGGGGCTATGGGTAGAGGGGGAATAAGTCTCCTTTCACTCCCCCCCGAAAGGCTTGCAATGAAAGACATGAAGCTCACCTATAAAGAAAAGAATTCCATCATGGTATTATTATGAAGTGCTTTTACATCAATTCTTTTATTTGATACTAAAAATACACCTGTAAGCTGGGTAGAACAGTTGTTATTACCCTCATTTTACAGACAATGAAACTGAGACTCGGACTAATTTGCCCAAGTTTTTATAGCTAGTATGTCATGGCTGAGCCAGGGTTGAGAAAACAGAACTCAACCTCTGATCATGAACAGGTTGAAGGAATGGTTTAATGTATTTTATTGTGTATTTTTTTCGGTGTCATGGGATAAGAATACCATTCAAGATTGAGAATATTTACAACAAGGCGCCTTTATGGTGATCAAATGTTTTCAGTTCTTTGGGGGCATTCAATCACCTGCTAAAGCTGTTTATTGCCTGACGCTTGACAATGAACATTATCCTTCAAATTGCTTCCTATTATAGTGTTGTTGCATAATTAGGTTTTCCAAGAAGTCTGTCTTAGTGTCATCATAATTTTCATTAGCATAGTGAGTAATGACAGTTTCTTCTGCTACCAGACCGATGTAGTTATTTCTTAACAAGCCTGGTATGTTACCTTCAGAAGGAGAAGACTAAGGTGGCAATTCAGGAGCTCAGAGTCCCTGTAGACAGCAAGGGCAATTTCTGCTTGGAAAGGATAGGTAATAGTAGGAAGGTCTATAGTCATTGAAGAAACTTTAGAAGCATGTTCTGGAGTGCTGATCCTTTCAATCCCAGCTCCAATTCCCAAATCCTAAAAATTGGAATCAGAGTCCTATTGTATTATTCCTGGGTGGATACTGGCATACTTTGGCCATGTTGAATACTTCGGGCTCTAAAATCTACAGTAAAAACTGCCAGGAGGCAGGAAGTGGAGTGGAGACTAGGATGCTCTTCTAAATATGCCTCGAAGTTCACCCCAGGGGTCTGTCAGTTGCAACATAAAAATGAATACAGTTAACTGGCAAATGTTGGTTCTATACGATTCAGATTTGGTTGTTTTCTGAAAAAATCCAATTAGAAAATCTGGTGGCTAATCTTAGACAAAATATATATACTCAGGCTATGCGTATGTGTGTGTGTGTGTGTGTGTGAGACAGAGAGAGAGAGAGAGATTTAAATCTAGCCATTTGGTATCATCCAGAAATCGCCATTATCAAAAATCAATTAATAAAAACTCTTTCCAAGAGCCGGCCAGTGGCATAGCAGTTAAGCTCACACATTCTGCTTCGGTGGCCTGGGGTTCGCCAGTTCAGATCCGGGTGGGGACCATGGCACCGCTTGGCGTCCCACATATAAAGTAGAGGAAGATGGGCATGGATGTTAGCTCAGAAACCAGTCTTCCTCAGCAAAAAGAAGAGGATTGGCAGCAGTTAGCTCAGGGCTAATCTTCCTCAAAAACGAAAAAACAAAAAACAACTCTTTCCAGTTTTGAATGCATTATTTTCATTTAGTTAAACCATAGTTGGGGATATAACTAAAAAGAAATACTTGGGAAGAGATCAGCAGGACTTTTTTATTATAACATCCATAAAACATGGAGCATCACAAATGATCCTCCAGTTTAAGAACTGATGACAACGAATAGCTGTGAGTACGTGTGTGTTTTCTTTTACTGAGGATAAATCTCCTGGCTTATTAAATAGCTCACTTTGCAGTGAAATTGGTTCATATGATGCTTTTCTATATAGACAAAGCAATTGTCTCTTTTTTTGGTGACAGATATTTTCTTACCGATCTTTCTCTTAAGCGTCATGTACTCAGTGTTACAAGTGTCCAATGACAAAATAGGATTTGTCCTTTACTCATTAAGTTTTTTATTGGGTGGTGGGGATTATGTATTCTGCTGAGCAGAAAAACACAGCAGATCCTTGAAAAATAATGTAGTAAAGTGTGTGAAATAACTACCATTGGGAGATAATCTGCTTTGTCATTTAGAATCCACTGCATAAATAAGACTAAGGTACTTTTCTAGAGTTATTATGCAAGACAAAAAATTCCATAATTGTGGACCAAGCCATAGACAAGTGATCAATGCAGGATTCATGCAGCCCGCATGCAGCAGAAATCAGGGCAGAGGGAATGGAGATGATTCAACTTAACCATCATTAACAAACACAAAGAACCATGAGAAATACGTTTTGTTTGATAGAATCTAAAGAGATTAAAAGAAAATTACCAGTTTATCTATAACATGGAAAACTAGGCTTCAGAATCAAACCTCTAATATCGTCTCTGCTCTTTATTTTCTCTCTTCAATTCTCACCGAATATTTGTCACCATCAACCCTCTTGAGGTCACTGTCTTTTACTAAATCAGTGTTTATTGAGCGCTGAGAATGAGCAGATAGATCACTATACAGCTCAGAATAGGTGGTTATAAAAAAGTGGAGGATGGAGGCTTTGCCCTGATGGCTCCTATAATCAATGAGAAAGACAAACAAATAAAATAATCGTACCAGAAATACATAAATGCATATATGACTACCCATATGGAGAAGCTATCCTGCTTCTAAACAAGACAGACTATCTGTAAATTTTCAACCAGCACTTGCTTAAGTACAAAGAAAGGTTGATTCAGAGCTTAATACAAAAACTGATTTTTTGAGTACAAAATTTTAATTGACAACACAATTGGAATCATTGCATAAAGGGTTTTCATCTGCATCTGTACAAGTCATGTTTGGCAGCAATTTGTAAATGGATTATTTGAGAATGAGTATTTCCTCATTATATTATTTAAGCACCTACTATATATCCAACAATGAGCTACACTTTCTCATAGACAGGCAAACCAGGAAGGAGAGTAGAAGATGTAAAATATTTGGAGAAACTACAGGTCCCTCCAGCTCCAACGTTATGTGTCTGTACATAATGTGAGCATTATTTCCACGCCAGTATGGGCAGTTCTCAGGGAAAATAGAGATCAATATCCTTCAGTTGAATATAAAAATTTGAGAGCATCTAGTATGCCCAAGCTCTCCGCACATTGTTCGGGGGTGTATGAAGATGAGTAATTCTCAATCCCTGCCCTCAAGGAACTTATAGGCAATTACAGAAAGAGCTCCAGTTTGAAGCCAGATGTTGTTAGTAACATTAGAGAAGACCACCCAAGGCGCTATGGGGCCTTACAGTAAGGACAGGAAGAACACGTCATCTTGTGTGGAAGAAAGGCTTCACAAAAAGAAGCAGGACTGAAGACAGACTTTGAGAGATGGCTAGGATTTCAGAGCAGTATTGGCAACCGTGCAGAGGCTGGAAAGCTAAGGATGAACTCACAGGTTAAGGATTTGTCTATTTTATCTAGAAGAGAATAGGGACGGAGGGAGTTAGTGGAGTACACGGACAAACGTGGAATTCGGACCATTGTGGCCCTTCACTTTTACTCGTATTGTGGTCCCTGGATGAAATGTTCCCCTCTTCCTTTTAAACTTCCCACTCCACTCGATTCCTCACCTTCCTTCAATTACTGGCTTAATTTTTTACTTCCTTAGGCTTCCTTTGACTACTCCAGTCCTTCTCTGATCAATCATAGCCCTTAATATGTATCATACAATTTAGCACTTAATGAACTACTGTCTTCTATTGTTCACAGTCACAGCTGTTACACTGGCCATGAACATACCAAACCCCTCCTGGCCGGCTTTACCACCTCCAAGCCAAAGTCAGCTTAATCATTAAAGGCCAGGCCTACTTCTTCTAGTTTGTTTCCTCTAATCAGAGGCAGGGTGCTCTTATTGACTGCTCCGCATCCCCCTGGAACCAAAGCAGAAGTATAGTCAAAAGTGCTATGGGCTCAGGGCTTAACACTACCTTCAAAATAAAGAGTTACTAACATAGTATCTGCACTTTTCCAGAATTTTCTACATGATGCTGCTCTTAATGGGCATCTCACCATATACCAGTACCATATAACAAAAATAATGTCATCACCCTCGTTGTGCCTGTAATTTTAATAGCAATAAATATTCACTGAGTGTTTTATGTGTGTCAAAGGTTATGCCAGGTGCTTTGTATGTTTTATTTCATCAAATTGTTGCAGCAACCTGGTGAAGCTGGTACTGTTAATAATCCCATTTCATAGATGAAGAAATTGAGGTTCTTAATTTATTAATAGTAGCCCTGAAGTTGGAAACACTTTTGACTCGAGGGCCCTTGCTCCTTATGTCCTGCTTTACTGCCTCTTGTGCACAGGTGAGCTCCAGTCAGTGCTTCTTCAGTATGCATAACATTTTACAAACCATTAAATAAAACATGGCAGGAATCTGATCTGCATGCCTGAAAACTTTACACACACATGAAAGACTCTCTTCTGAATGGTACGATGGCTGATCCTGTGGGAACAGCAACTTCTTCAAAGTACCACGAGAGCTAAAGTTCTTTTTCAAATATTCTCCTATTAAAGTGTCAGCTTAGAATGGTGCCAGCCTTCAGGCAAAGTTTGCTGGTTCGTCAATCCCGGTTAATATTTTTTTTTTTTTTTTTAAGATTGGCACCAGAGATGACACTTGTTGCCAGTCCTTTTGGGTTTTTTTCTCCTCCTTCTTCTTCTCCCCAAAGCCCCCCAGTACATAGTTGTATATATTCTAGTTGTAGGTCCTTCTGGCTGTGCTATGTGGGATGCTGTCTCAGCATGGCCAGATGAACAGTGCTAGGTCTGTGCCCAGGATCCGAACCAGTGAAACACTGGGCCACCGAAGCAGAGCATGTGAACTCAACCACTAGGCCACGGGGCCGGCCCCTGCAGCTAACAGTTTGTCTGTTTTTGTTGCACACGTCATCTCAACTTCTGAAGATAAAACTCTAAAGATACATGTGTAAATAGAGCATAAGAAGGCTTGTACTAAGAGCTATAAAATGGTTTCTCCATTTGTGTAAAATAGAAACGTATATCCCCCATTAACCTCTTAGCTATGAAGACTAAAATGGTAGCCATTTGGGAGAGGTGCTTCATATAAACTAAAGTTGGGATAGCATTCTGAGCATGTTGGTGCCCTATGAGTATCTAGGGAGTCATGGGACATATTCAGAGTAAAGTAGGGTATTTTTTTTCCTGTGGCTGGCTGATGTAACAAATTACCACAAATGTGGTAGCTTTAAAATAAAAAGAAATTTATTCCTTTACAATCCTGGAGACCGAAAGTCCAAACTCAGTTTCACTGAGCCAAAATCAAGGTAAGGCAGGGCCGTAGTCCCTCCTGAGGCTCTCAGGGAGAATCTGTTCCTTGCCTTCTCCAGCTTCTGGCGGCTGCTGGCATTCTTTGACTTGTGGCCACATCACTCCAATCTCTGCCTCCATGGTCACATTGTCTCCTCCTCTTCTGTCTATAATCTCCCTCCGGTTCCCTCTTATAAGGATATGTGGGATTTCATTTAGGGCCCACCCAGCTAATTCAGGACAATCTCTCCATCTTAAGATCCCTCATTTAGTCACATTTGCAAAGACTCATTTTCCAAATCAGGTAACTCTTACAGGTTCCAGATATTAGGACCTCATATCTCTGGGGGTGTTATCCAACCTACCACAGATAGAAAAATAGTCAAATAAAGCACCTTGTTGATTTAACCGTGTTTATATGGACGATATGTCCCATTTGTTCACAGACATCTTCCTACAAGAACAGTGACCTCCTTGCCTTCAGTTATTCCTCTCCTTCTCTAGCCAAGCATTCTCTACATTACACCCAGTGTGGTCTTTCTGAAATACTTATTACTTCCATGACTCCCCACTGCCTAAAGGAATATAACATACAAACCTGTTGTTGTTACACAAACCAAAGTGGGTTCCCTCCTGGCGAGTTAAATCAGACTCTCCACCAGAAGTAGTTGTCTCACAAAGTAAAGTATATTTGCGGCAAATAGGAGACCAAAGTCATGACGTCCCCGAACAAAGGGAAGCAGGGACATTTATTTCAGATGTGGAATGAATATTCAAAAGAGAGAGGTGGATATTTGCTTGCGCAGGCTCAGTTGGAAAACATGCTTCCACATACATGCAGGTTACAGTAATAAGGCCTAAGCTCCTCCTGGAGAGATCTTAGCATTAAAAATAAGGCAAAGGTCACAGGCATAGCTCCTGTGATGAGGCTTGGTCCGGTTCAGGGAGGTTGGTGATTGTACCTCCTTAACGTAACAAAAGGAAAAAGATCAATGTGGAAAAACAGTTAAAATATCCAAACCCACCCGTGAGTTCCTTGGGGTAGCTAGTCAATGACATTATTATGGCATGTGGGTACAACTCCTTCTTCACCTCGCCCCAACTCTTTCCTTTCTGACCTCATCCTCTGTCATTGCATTGCATGTCTCCAAACCTCAGTCATACTGAACTGGTCTTTGCTGCCTGAGAAAGTCATGCTCTTTCAAGCCTGGTTCTCCCTCCGCCTCCCATATCCTTTCCTTCTTCACTTACTCAACTTTTCATCTTCTTTTAAGACTCAATGGAACCATCTCTTCCTGTGTAAAGTACTTCCCCAGGGCAGAGTCTGATGTTCTCTATCCTGTGTTCCTGCAGAAACTAGTGCAGACATCATCTTATAATTAATCACATTTATTACAAAAAGCTGTTTAATGGCTATCATCTAACACCATTTTATGAACTAGTGCAAGGGCAGGAGTACGGTGGTAGGCTGAATAATGCTCTCCACCAAATGTCCATATTCTAATCCCCAGAACCTTTGAATATGTTACCTTGCATGGCAAAAGGAACTTTGTAGATGTGCTTAAGGTTGTGGGCTTTGAGATAGGGAGGTTATCCTGGATTATCCAAGTGGGACCAATCCAATCACAAGCATCCTTATAAGAGAGAGACAAGAGGGTCAGATACATAGAGAAAGAAGATGTAAGTGTGGAAGGAGATGTCAAGTAGGAAAGAAGAAGCTATGCTACTAGCTTTGAAGATGGAGAAAGGGGCCATGAGCCAAGGACTATAGGTGGCCTCTAGGAGCTAGGAAAGGCAAGGAAACAGATTCTCCCCTAGAACCTCTAAAGGAACACAGCCTTGCCAAGATCTTGGTTTTTAGGACTTCTGACCTCCAGAATCCTAAAATAATAAATACACTTGAGATCACTAAGTTTGTAGTAACTTGTTACAGCAGCAACAGAAAATGAACATAGGCACTGTCCTACGTCACTTTGACTCCAAGCATAGTGCCTGGCACATAGTGGGTAGTCAATTTGTTTGCTGAATGAACGAACAAAGGCAGTGATTGCTATACTGGTGGGGGATTCCACTGAGATAGTCCGTCAACATTGTAGGTCCTAATACCACTGGAGCGAGGAGCATAATGTTACCCCTAGTAAGCTCTCTGACTCTTAGCTCAGTGATCTTCTAACTAGAATTTCAGAAGACACTGAAAAACATTTGTGAGAAACAGGCGTGGTTGAAGTGTTCCTGTTGTTTCTACCTTCCCACACCCCAGTCCTAGTACTCAGACCAGAAGTGTATAAAAGACAACCAAACTTTTTAGATTTTATCTTTGCCCCATAGGTAAAAAAATGCATGCAGCAGCAAGAGCATAAAATACTTCCACATATCCCTTTATGATAATCTAGTGTGAAGAAACAAAACAGTACAGGAAACATTTCAAAGGCATTAGGACTTTTTTTCCCCCAGAAAAATCCCATCGGGGACTACCGTAGTCCTCTGACCACCTCTCCCATGCCAGCAGCAGGCTGCAGAGTAAGTTTCAAAGATCACATCCAATGGTCCTCTCAAACTGAAAGCAGTAGTTTTAGTCCACAACCCAATACCATTCAAGGGATACAGGGCCTCTCTTCTGGAATCCACAACCTTGGCCTAAGCCTTGCCTTTTACTATTTCTAAGTGCCCATCTACCCCCAGTAAACCACTGAGTTGCATACACTCGTCCCACCAATTAAAGAGCAAAACTATGGCCACAAATCTAATTACAAAGATTAGAGCTCAATTTGTCAGAAACTGCATTCTTAGAGGTGGATATAACATAGGCAGTGAGGGTTTCATTTGAGGATATCAGATAAGGATGTATAAAATACTTATTAATTAAATACTTCCTAAACCACAAAATGCCAGAAAATATGAAATATGCATCTGGGAGTCTTAGAGAAGAGGGAAAATAAGGGATAACTGGCTTATATTCAGATGCTGCCAGGGAGAAATGTACTAAGGCAGGCAGACTTCTGGTTTTAAAAGCCAAGGACAAAGGCTGCATGCTTCTCTGACGTCAGCACCTACCAGAAAGAGCTGGGCTGACCAGGAGCTCATTCCCTCCTGGGGGCTGCATATTGGAAGAGATGATGGGGTATTCTTTCTCAACTCTTCTCCCTGCACCAGTTTCCTAAGAGGACTCATTACAGAGCCAGCAGAGGAGGTAGGCCTCATGAGACTGCTGGGGCCCCAATTATTCAAAATCCATCTCTTCACCTGCTTGCTGAGGCCTAAAATGCCTTTAACATGGAAAAACCTTATAGGCCACAAATGGAGCTAAATGACTTAGAATTTGAATGCCTGATTGAGGCCGCAAAGGAGCTAAAATCAGCCACTCAAATCATCAAGAGTCAGTACCATCATTGAAACTTTCCTTGGTCTAGTAGGAAAGAGGAGAAAAGAGCAGGAAGACATTGGGCAGAGAAAAGGATGCACGAAGAGGAGGTTACAGATGCTGAAGATGTAGTTATTCCTATTTACCTCTTCTAGGTGGGACAAATTGCAGAGCATTTTTGACATGGCTGCTTGCAAAGATAAAGGTACACTGCTCTGCTTTGCATGTTTAATGAAGTGTTGGTGTTTTTCAGCGAAAGGAGAAGAAAAATAAGACAAACCTCCCTAAGGTTTGTTCTAGCCTTGAGGTAGAAAGCCATACTTGAAAAGTTTCTCTCTTTCTGGTTAAAGAAAAACCATCATTTCAAATTTCTGTTTGTTCTTTGAGTCGCTAAAGATCGAGGCCTGAGGTAAATGGCTCTTGTTTGGAAAAGTTCATACCTGGGTCTTTTTGTTTCTGCAAAAGTAGGTCTGGTCTGGGACAAAACTTGAGTTGAAATGGAAGAGTAATTTGAAGGTTTGGCATGGCATCCATGAGGAAGAATAAGACAAGGTTGATTGCAGGAGGAAATCGGATCCAGAGAAAGAGGTTTCTTGTTTCTTTGTTTATTTGTTTCCACAGCCCCTCAAAGAGGATCTATTAGATGGAGCACTTCTATTCTTTCATACATTGGTAGGTAAAGATGCCACATAGAGGTAGCCTGTGAGGCCAACATTCAGCATAGCGTCAAGGTCCAACATATCTAGATGAAGACACATTATTCCCTCACAGTATTCGGGCTTGCATTCTTCCCTCTCTCTTTTTCTCCCTTTCCTTTTTTCTGTCCTCATTTATCTATCCACCTGATCATTTAACAAATATTTATTAAGCATCTATTGTGTGACAGGTGCCAGGCTATGCACTTGGTCTACATATTTGAAGTTCACAGTCTAGTGGAGGTCAAGGACAAGTAAACATACTTTCTGGAAGGCATTTGAAAAATTTGCATCAGATGACCTTAAAGGTGAACAGCTTTGACCCAGAAACTGCACTTTATAACAAATAATAAGACAAGGATATTCAGTAAAGCATTTGTATAGTGGTTGAAAATTTTTAAAAAGTTAAATATTGAACAACGGAGGATTGGTTATATTGTGCAGCTTTTAAATCATGTAAACCAGCAATATTTAACTACATGATGGCATTTTTACAATATATTAAGTGGAAAAAACAAGATGCAATACCACATATATATATTATGATTAAAAATGCATATAAAATATACAAAGAGAGAAATAAGCAAAAAATGGGAAGACTACATACAAAAATGCTATCAGTATTTACATCTTTGAGTGATAAGATCGGGGGGATATTTTTAAATTTTGTACGTTCTATATTTTGACATTTCCCTAAATTTTGTAAATAAACATGTAGTACTCTTAAAATCACTTTTAAAAAACAATTCTGTGCCAAATGATTTCATTCTTTAGTGTTATTAAGTGAAGTCTTCCAATCACTATTTTTTTCATTAGTAGACTACCCAGAAGGTACTAACGGTGTCTTTAGGTGATCTGAGGTCTCCATGGAGACCCCAAATCAATAGAAGTAGTGTGAATGCAGGAAAAGCATAAAATATGGAGTCAGGATATAGTTGGGCTCCACTGCCCAGTGAATGATTGTTATCCTTCTGAGGAAGGGGATATAGGATAGCAAAGGTGCCTGCGTAGCAGAACCCCTGTAAGGATTTATTTAGACAGTTACATGAAATGCATTATGAAAACATAAAATGTCATATTGATCTTATCAGTATTGTTCCTCAATCATTAAATAAGAACAAAGAAAAAAATAGACAATAATAAAATTCCTGATATTTATCTGATCTCTAGGTTTGGAAGGCCTATCTAAGCATTATAGAAGGTCATAAATTCATGATTGAAAATATTTGCCGCAGATATCGTAGAAAAAGGGTTAAAGTCTCTAATATAAAATGGATGGAAAAATCAATAAAATTTGAACACTTTCACAGGGAAATAGGCAGAGTTTTGCACAAGTAGTTTGTAAAAGAAGAAATACAAATGGGAATAACAAATGAAAAATGGTTTCAAAATCACTAGTAAGCCAAAAACAGAATATTAATAAAGGAAGTTTTGCCTACTAGATTGGTAATGTTTTAAATGATAACATCCACTGTTGATAATAATTTGAGAAAGCTGACATTCTTAAAAACAGCTATTGTTTCTTTATAGTTTCCAGGTTTTGCTCAATGGGAACTTATTAATTTTGGAATGAGAATATAAATGTTTTCCTAAAAAACACATCAACATACAATTTAAGTATAAAGCAGCCATACACATACAATACAATTTGAATATAATGTAGTGATGAATATTTTATGTTTAAAAAACCTGAAAAATTTTGCATATAATACAATTTTTTCACAAATCCAATCATACTGAAAATTAACTGGGAAATATGCTTGAAGAAATCCCATGGAAAATCTATATATAAATATATATGGTGTTATAAAACAAATCATAATAATCATTCGACCTATCTTCTCACAATAAACATTATAGAAATATGTATGTGTATTATTAGTAGTACAAATAAATATCTTGTATGATTTCATTTTCACATATTAAATTTCCCAAGAGTAAAGTCCACTTGTAATTATTCACCTAGCTTCCTGTTGTTACTACAGATGCTTGTCCAAGCCACTAAAATATAAATCAGCCTTTCAAGGTGTTGATTTAAAAATTCACCCAGGCATATGCACTGAAAAATGCTTCTTTCCATCCAAAATTATTTGAAAAATATTGTCCCGAGAATTGTTGATCACATCTTTGGACATTTTCTAGGTTCTCTATCAATTAGCTACTGTGCTTTAGGTTTTAAATACGCTGGACTCTTTCACAAGTCAAACCCCTTGTAGGGGAAGTTTGCTTTTTTCTTTTCTTTCTTTACATTTTAAACAAATGCAAAGCTGCACATCCTACACAGCATTCTTAAAAGTCCCTTCAGGACAAACTGTCTCAGGACTGAGAGCTGGTACTCAGGTTGGTTTCCTAATTTCTTGCCCATGATGATAGTTATGAATTTCTAAAGACCTCAGGCTGGTGCCTGTAATGGCTATCTTGTTTCTCCCAACAACAGACAGAGCAACGGCAGGTGAGCTCTCCACTCTGCCTCCTGCCAACATACCTCTGCCCTCCCCAAAGGCACAGTGCTCTCCGCCTGTCAGTCCTTGATCTCCTGGCTGAAACTGCCTACCAGGATGCCAATTAGTGCCAATATGGCTGTGGGTGCAAGTGCACACACAGACTCACAGCAAAGAACAGGTGGAAAAAGCCAATGATTTGTTTTTAGTATCATCTAGATATACTGCGCTGAAACAGACTTTCTATTCAAACTCAGCTTTTTAGTCTGCTTAAAACACCTCCCTCTAAATTAAAGTGATTTCTCATCACAATGCCGTGGGATGATATATCCAAGAACACCTTAACTGATTGTACTGTCAACATTATCACTGCCACTTTATTGTTACCAGCATTTCTAGTGCAATGAAAGGAGCCAGCGTTTGGGGTAGGCACCTATGTAAACTTCATTTATTCACATAGGCACATACATATAGAGTACAAGGCAGACAGGAAGGATGCAACAAGTGTTTGATTGAATTATCTCATTTAATGCTTACAAATTCTCTGTGAGATATGTATTATTCAATTCATTTTACAACTGAGGAATATGAGGCACAGAGGGATGAAGTCATCTGTCCGTGATCACACATTCTGTACATGGCTGAACGCAGAATTAAAATCAGGGCTATCTTAAAAATCTCCAGACTTTAACTTTCTTGTGGTCTGTTTGTGTGCCTATTCCATCTCTATGCCCACAGTACTGTTACACTTTGGGTATTGCAGGTGCTCAATAAAAGTTGTGTCATCAAATTTATATGCCAAACAGATGCTCGACAGTATTAGTCATTAGGGAAGTGATACCAACTCACACCTACCAGGATGTCTATAATCAAAAAGACGGACAAAAACAAACTCTGGAGAGTAATATATGGAGAACGGGAACCCTCACACACTGCTGGTGGGAATGTAAAATGATGCAGCTGCTTTCGAAACAGTCTGGCAGTTCCTTACATTGTTAAACATACAGTTACCATACGACCCAATGATTCCACTCCCAAAGAAATGAAATTTCTCTCAAGAGAAATGAAAACAAATGTCCACACAAAAACTTGTACATGAATGTCTGTAGCAGTATTATTCATAATAGCCAAAAAGTGGAATCAATCCGAATGTCCATTCCCTGATGACTACATAAACAAAATATGGTAAATGCATATGATGGAATATTATTCAGCCACAAAAAAGAATGAAGTACTGATTTATGCTACAACATGGGTAAACGTAGAAAATATTATGCTAAGTGAAAGAAGCCAGAGATAAAAGGCAATATATGATTATATTTATATAAAATGTCCAGAAATCTATAGACAGAAAGTAGATTAGCAGTTGCCTAGGGTTGGGGTGGGAGTGAGGGACGATGAGAGGATTGGTGGCTGAAGGTTAAAGGGTACCGAGTTTCTTTTGGGGATGATAAAAATGTTCAAAAATTGACTGTGGTGAGGGGCCAGACCAGTGGTGCAGTGGTTAAGTTCACATGTTCCGCTTTGGCAGCCCAGGGTTCGCCGGTTTGGATCCTGGGTGCGGACGTGGCACCACTTGGCAAAGGCATGCTGTAGTAGGCGTCCCACATATAAAGTGGAGGAAGATGGGCACGGATGTTAGCTCGGGTCCAGACTTCCTCAGCAGAAAGAGGAGGATTGGCAGCAGATGTTAGCTCAGGGCTAATCTTCCTCAAAAAAAAAAAAATTGACTGTGGTGATAGTTGCACATATCTGTGAATATACTAAAAACCCTCACTTTAAATGGATGAATTGTATGGTATGTGAATTTTATCTTAAGAAATCTGTTATTTTTTTAAACCAAGCGTTAGAATAACGCATGTACTATGAGCACACCATGCATATATTAGTCCATATGTGTATGCATACATGTGTTTGTCTGTATGTGTGTTAATATAAGACGTTCATTTCAAAGGTTTCCTGAAGCCATTGTATTTTTGTACTTGCTTTTTAAATCTAAAGGTACTCAAAAAACAACTATGTGGTAAGCCATCTAAAATGTGTAGGTCAGAAATAGCTGCCCTCAAAAAAGCTTGATTGGAGGAAGGAATGAAAATACCATCTGTTAGGCACCTGAGATGGGCCGAGCACCATACAAGTTATTTACACACAGTGTTTCCCTTGGTAAATGAGTGATACGGTAAAAATAAACAATGGAAAGAGAGGTGAAAATATATTCCTCTAACATCTTTTAAATACTGCTTAAGATAGTGTCCTATAGTAGATAAAGCACATACTTTGTGATCAGGTCCTAGTTCAAAAACACAGTTCTTCCATTGGTTAGCTGTAGAAACACAAGCAAGTTACTTGAGCCCCAGGAGTCTCACCCGTAAGACTAGAAGGTTGTTATTTCTGCTATTGTGTTTGCTATAAGAATTAAATGGGAAATCTAGAGTATGCTTGTCATTAGAGAGCAACTTCTCATCAACGTGACTTTCTTTTCCCTTTCCTTGATTCAGGTCCCCTTCAAAAGTGGTGTGTGTTTGTGTGCGGGATGGTGGTGGTGGCTTGGAATTTGTTATCTCCTAATATATCTGAACTCTTGAATTAAGGTGATATCTACAACATCACTGTCAATATGACAGTTTGCTTATTTTTTTATTATTACTTTATTGAGGTTGTAATAGTTTATAACATTGTGAAATTTCAGTTGTACATTATTATTTGTCATTCACCATATATATGTGCCCCTTTACCCCTTTTGCCTACACCCCAAACCTCCTTCACCTCTGGTAAGTGCTAATCTGTTTTCTTTGTCCATGTGTTTATTTATCTTCCACATATGAGTGAAATCATGCAGTGTTGGTCTTTCTCTGTCTGGCTTATTTTGCTTAACATCATACCCACAAGGTCCATCTGTGTTATTGCAAATGGGATGATTTCGTCTTTTTTTATGGCAGAGTAGTATTCCATTGTATATATATACCACATCTTCTTTATCCATTCATCAGTTGATGGGCACTTGAGTTGCTTCCATATCTTGGCTATTGTTAATAATGCTGCAATGAACGCGGGGTGCATAAGTCTCTGAATTGTTGACTTCAAGTTCTTTGGATAAATACCCAGTAGTGGGATTCCTGGGTCATGTGGTGTTTCTATTTTTAATCTTTTGAGAAATCTCCATACTGTTTTCCATACTGGCTGCACCAGTTTGCATTCCCACCAGCAGTGTATGAGGGTTCCCTTTTCTCCACATCCTCTCTAACATTTGTTATTTTTTGTCTTGGTAATTATAGCCATTCTATCAGGTGTAAGGTAATATCTTACTGTAGTTTTGATTTGAATTTCCCTAATGATTAATGATACTGAACATCTTTTCATGTGCCTGTTGGCCATCCGTATATCTCTTTGGAAAAATGTCTATTCATGCCCTCTGCCCATTTTTTGATCGGGCTTTTTGTTGTTGTTGAGTTCTTTATACATTTTGGAGATTAACCTCTTGTTGGATATAGGATTGCAACTATTTTCTTCCAGTTGGTGGGTTGTCTTTTCATTTTATTCCTGGTTTCTTTCACCTTGCAGAAGCCCCTTGACGTTAGCCCCTCATGCAAGTGTAAGCCCTAGATAATAGCCTGTAGAGTCACAAGTAAATTTAAGTTCCTCATATTACTCCCCCTATGGCCCTTGTGATAAACAGTCTGCCTTGCCTCTCAGGGCCTTCCCCTTTCCATCCTTTAGGTAAGACCCCTGCAAAACTTCCAAAACCCCACTATTTTTGCTTTGAATTGGCCAACCTGACCTTAGCCCAAGAATCCCAAAGCAGTACACCCACAGACCCTAATAAAGGCGTGTACCCCAGGTCCTTCCACTCTCTCTACCTGCACATCTGTCTTGACCTCCTCGTGTGGCCACTCGAGGCATGCTGTGTACTTCCTCCAGGACCCGTGAGTAATAAACTTTTCTATTTCAATTCCCCTGTGGTCTTTTGTTGAGCCAAGTTTCACCATCTGATAGTCCAGGACTCTAATTAACGAATGTTGATTTAATAAAATTACAACAGTATACCTTGTGAAATAATAGCCACAATCAAGGTAATTAACATATCCATCACCTCACACAATTACCACTTTTGACCTGTGGTAAGAACACTTAAGATCTACGCTCTTAGCAAATTTCAAGTATAAAGTACAGTATCGGTAACTATATGGTCATGTACCACATAACGTTTCCATCAACGACAGACCCCGTATGCCACGGTGGTTCCATAAGATTAGTACCATATAGCCTAGATGTGTAGGAGGCTATATCATCCGGATTTCTGTAAGTACATTCTATGATGTTTGCACAATGACAAAAATCACCTAATGATGCATTTCTCAAGAATGTATCCCCGTCGTTAAGCAATGCATGACTGTAGTCACATTGCTGTGCATTAGATCTTCAGAACTTATTCATCTTGCATAACTGAAACTTTGTACCCCTTGACTAAACTCTCCTCATTTACCTCTCTCCTCAGCCCCTGGTAACCACCATTCTACTCTGCTTCTATGAGTTTGACTATTTTATGTTTCCCATATAAGTGAAATCATGAAATATTTATCTGTCTGTGTCTGGTTTATTTCATTTAGCATAATGTCCTCCAGCTCCATCCATGTTGTCACAAATGGCAGGGCTTCCTTTTTCTTAAGGTTGAATATTATTCCACTGTATACATATACTACATCTTCTTTATCCATTCATCCATCGATAGGCATTTAGGTTATTTCCATATCTTGGCTACTGTCAATAATGCTGCAATGGACTTGACAGGTTAGGTATCCCTTTGAGATAGTGATTTAATTTCCTTTGAATATATATCCCAAAGCGGAATTGCTAGATCATATAGTAGTTCTATTTTTAATTTCTTGAGGTACCTCCATGCTGTTTTCCATGTGGTTGTGCCAATTTACATTCTCACCAACAGTGTACAAAGTGCTCCTTTTCTCCACATCTTCATCAACACTTGCCATCTTTTGTCATTTTGGTAATAGCCATCCTAGCAGGCATGAGGTAGTATTACATTTTGGTTTTGATTTGCATTTTCCTAATGATTAATGATGTTGGGCGCCTTTCCATATACCTGATGGCCATTTGTATGTCTTCTTTGGAAAAATATCTAGTTAGGTCCTTTGCCCATTTTTAAATCAAGTTATTTATATTTTTGCTATTGAGTGGTATGAGTACTTTATATATTTTGGATATTAACCTCTTACCAGATATACGGTTTGCAAATGTTTTCTCCCATTCTAGAGGGAGTGTTTTTCACTCTGCTGATTGTTTTCTTTGCTGTGCAGAAGCTTTTTGATTTGATGCAATCCCACTTGTCAATTTTTGCTTTTGTTGCTTGTGCTTTTGGTGTCATATCCAAAAAATCATTGCCCAGACCAATGTAAAGAAGTTTTTCCCCCGTGTTTTCTTCAAGTATTTTTATGGATTCAAGTCTTATGTTTAAGTCTTTAATCCCTTTTGAGTTGATTTTGTGTATGGTGTGAGATAGGGGTCCAATTTCATTCTTCTGCATGTGGTTATCCAGTTTTCTTAACGCCCTTTATTGAAGAGACTGTCCTTTCCCTATTACGTATTCTAGGTACCCTTGTTGATGATCAGTTTACCATATAATCATGGGTTTATTTCTGAGTTCTCTATTCTGTTCCATTGGTCTATATATGTCCGTTTTTATGCCAGCACCTACTTATTTGATTACTGTAGCTTTGTAATATAGTTTGAAATTAATAAATGTGATGCCTTTGCCTTTGCTTTTCTTGCTCAAGATTGCTTTGGCTATTTGTTTTTCTGTGTGTGGTGTGTGTGTGTGTAGTTCCATATGAATTTTAGGATTTTTCTTTTCTATTTCTGTGAAGAATGCCATTGGAATTTTGACAGGGATTGCACTGAATCTATAGATCACTTTGGGGAACATGGACATTTTAACAATATTGATAACGTTAAAATGGTATAGCCACTTTTGAAAACAGTTTGGCAGTTCCTCAAATGGTTAGACATAGTTACCATATTACCCAGCAATTCCAGTCATATGCATATACCCAAGAGAATTGAAAGCATATGTCCACAAAAAACATTTACAAAATATTCATAGCAACATTTTTCATCATAGTAAAAAAAGTATAAACAATCCAAACATCTAGCAATTAGTGAATAAACAAATTATGATATATCCATGCAATGGAATATTTTTACCCATAAAAAGGAATGAAGTACTGATACGTGTTACTACATGGGTGAACCTTGAAAACGTTATGCCAAGTGAAAGAAGCCAGAAACAAAAAAACTGTGTATTGTATGAATACTTCTATATAAGGTTTCCAGAATAGACAAGTCCACAAAGAGAGAAAGTAGAGTTGTGATTCTGGAGGGTTTGGGGGAGAGAGGAATGAGAAGTGACTGCTAATGGGTACAGAGTTTCTTTTTGGAGTGATGAAACATTCCGGAATTAGTGGAGATGGTTATACAACTCTGTGAATATACGATACAGTATGAAAAAAAAAAGAGTGAACTGGAAAAAATGATTTAGTAAAATCTTACATCAGTTTTCTAAAACCAAATTGTTACTGCTTTCCATGGTTTTTATGGCCTTAATCCATGAACATAAAAATATGTACTTTAAAATGGAGATAAGAATCAATTTAGAAGTTAATGGCAAATGTCTTGCCCTCAGAAATATGACAATTTAAATGAATTTGATGCTTCTGAGTTTGAATCACATCTGTTCTTGAAAAAATAATATTTGAGCCTTTTCATCCTACCGATCCTTGAAAAAGATGGCAAAGCTTTCCTTACTGACTTTTGTCATAGAATAGAATCCCAGGAATATCTAATAAAAGCTAACAAAGGGCAAACAGAAAATAGACACAAAAAATATCGTAATTTGACATAAATAAGCAGTTCTCAAATTTATTCCTAAGATACATTGTAAAAGAAAAATGCTCTTCAAGAAAAGGTTTCCATAATTGAAAAGGTTTGGCAAGCGCTGCTTATCCTTTTTTTGAAGATACAAGATGCCTGAGAAAGGCCTGAGAGATTCTACAGTCATTGGATAAATTTTTAAACCCAGATTTTGCTGAATATATTTGATCAATAAACTCTGTTCCAGACTCTTCTAAACATCTTCCAGTACTTCATTCGCACAGTATATACTTTGGGAAACATTGATGGGGCAATTAATATATTTGGCAAATAACACAAGTTTCTTGATAACACTAGATGTGACTCTTAGACCATTTTTTAATTATTGATGCCTTGCCACAAGGACGGCTACAATAAACCTAGCTAGGATCCTTGCATCTGGAACTATGAAAACCGGAAGCAGGAGGCTCATGAGAGGTACCACCTAGGGTAGCTTCAGGCTGGGAGGAAATGCTGGATTTCATTAGCCCTGTTCATTCAAGGCCTCATTCCCCTAAGAATTTTCTGGTGGAAAGTAGAGCTTTCATTAGAAACCCTGTCAAGAGTATGGCTGAAGGTAGAAAACACTCATTTCTCAGTCCAGGAATAATAATCCCCAAAAATAGAACATTTGTGTGTGTGTCAAGAGACTAACAACTCAGACTTGGAAATACTGAAGGAAATAGTGACTTGCAGATACAGTATCTTTTTCTCTCCCACCTTTCACCAGCCCTTGGAGGAAAAGCTCCAAAACCTGCATCCAGAGATTTCAGGCATTGTGCCAGGGGATAGATTTCCATAGGGCCAGTGGGCCACAGGGCATCTTACCAACCATATAACCAACTTCAGCTGAATCTGTGAGACTAGGCAAGTAACACTGATTAGTAGGAAAATATGTCAATCAGATGATCTTTATGCTGATAGACAAAGGGAAGAATGATCTGACTTTCAGAAAATTAGTGACACTATTCTGGTAAATTCTGATCTCATTTGTCCTCTATTTGACCAGCTAAATCAGATTTTACTCTGAACTCAAGAACTATGTGGTTTGATGTTTCAAAAGAGTATTCAACATATGCCACTGTTTCTTCGTTTTTGGAATATTTTAAATGGGATAAACTTGACCTTGTCTAACTTCTTAGTTTACCTTTGTAAAAGAGAAGAAAAATATAATGTAAGGAAGCATCTTTTGCTTTAATAAACCATTTAATAGAACAACAACAAAACTATGCGTGCCAATATTTTATCTGCGTGTGTAGAAGAAAAAAATGGTTTTCCCTTGTTTTATAACTTAGAATAGTGTTATCATATCTGTTACCAATAATTATGTCTTTTGATGAATTTAAATAATTATGTTCTCAATCTTAGAGGTATTCAGAGTACTTTCAAACTATTGTTTCCCTTCTGGATGATTCTCATACTTAACAGTTCAGATAGGAACACCATCCCTGTTAAGGGGATTTCAGGCCTGTGGGAGGTGAGGAAAGGACATTCCAATGATGAAGAGGTCTTCCGTTCCAGTGGTCAATCAGTCATACCAGGTAAGCAGCTGTCACTCTGCCTGTGTATAAAGCTAGCCCTCTAAACAACATATAACAACAGCCTTTTAAAGTTGAAAGAATGTCCTGATTGGGGAAAAAACCTACCTAATTTTCTATCGCCTGTTATTATTTTCCTTTGGCAGGGGACAGGTAATAGAGGCTTTACAGGAAGCGAGTATTTTTTGTACTTGTTTTGTACTTTGATTTGAGCACTAAAACAGGAATTGGCTTTGGTCATCTTTTTCTACTAGATCTGCTTCATCTGGGTAACAGAAGAGCACTTACAAGTTAGGTCCACCCAATGTAGCTCTCTCTCCTTAACAACATCCACGTAGGACCTAAAGCCCAGACATTATAAAGATATAACTGAACCCACATTGTGGAATAAACTATAGGTGGGCTGTTAAACAGTTTCCATAAGCATATGCGTGTGTTCTACCATAAACATACAGAGTAAATTACAAATATTATATTGTATAACTTTATAAAGCATAGGTTGCCTACAAAGCTAAGGAAGTTAACACAAGTAAATGGGCCAGCTATAAGGAAGCAGAGAGTGGTAGAAACTGGAAAATTGGGGACTACATGCTAAAATAGGGCAGCTATTAAGCTATTACTCATCTAACACAGTTTGTTGCCACGTGGGAATGAAAACACTGGTGTGCAAGATCTTCTGAGTTTTCAAATGAAGCTGGAAATTCAGTTTTGTATTAAAATTTCCCAATTTCTAAATCACCTGACATCTGTAAGTCAAAAGTGGACCAATTTGCAACCTCTGTTGTGAGCTGCCACCCCCTCCCTCTGTAGGATATTAGTGGGAACCTTGGGCTGAAGTGGCTGTCCCCGTTCTCATGTGGATTATCTTCTTCCACTGGCCTTATTTAGTGTTTCTGTGTCCATATCCGGTGCTAATCTAGATCCTATGAGTTCACATCATACATGCCACTTCTCAGATCAATCAACATATATTACTTAATATTACTAACTAATACTAATCTTTGGATCTTCTCTTGCTCAAAGTTCAGCCTTTAAAATTCAAAACCCTGTCTCGTACTACAAAGGAAATCAGCTCTGTATCTATTGCTCTAGCTATTTCCTTTCCTATTTACTACTGTTCAATGCGGTCAGCACTGCAATGCAGGGAATGTCAGGGCCTCAGAATAACAGTAGTCTCTGCTAATGGCTTCTGCAAAATAGCTTCTGGAGCTGCAGTGAGAGGAATTTTATAACTTCCCTGACTGCAGGGAGGGCAAAGAACGGCTCTCAGGCTAAGTCTTGTTTGAAAGGCTTTGCTCCCTGAAGTGCTTGCTGATCTAGTGTTTTCTTGTTTCCCAGTATCGACAGTTGAACTTAAAAGGAGTTAGTGACTATATTATTACGTGTAATTGCGCCCACTGTGTAACTCTACCATAGTCCATACTGTCCATCTCCTTTAGCAGACGATGAGTGCTGAGGTCAGGGACTGTGTCTTATTCATGTCAATGTGCAGGATGTCAAGCACAGTGCCTGGCACATAGTAGACGCTCACTAAATATTTGTTGAATGAATGAATAAATACATCCATCCTACACAGACATTTTCCACCTCTCCCTCCAGTGAGTTAAATCAGAACTAGCCAGTATCAATGATGATGAAGTATGAAAACCATGCCAGGTAGTATCCTTATATGTAATCCACAAATCACCGCTCAAAAGACTTTGCAGACATTTTAATTTTGAAGCTGACATTTTAATTTCATCACTGTGAAGCAAATATTCTGCAGAGCTCTGGTCGGCTGCATAACAGCCCTCCAAAGATGTCCAAGCCCTAACCCCTAAAACTTGTGAATAAAAACTGTTACCTTCCATGGCAAAAAGGACTTTGCAGATGTGATTAAGGTTACAGACCTTCAGGTGGGGAGATTATCTTAACGGGATCAATCTAATCACATGAGTCCTTAAAAGCAGAGACCTTTCCCAGCCATGTTTAGAGGGGTGTGACGACGGAGGCACGGTCAGAGAGACGGGACATTGCTGGCTTTGAAGATGGAGAAAGAGGGCTATGAGCCAAGGGATGTAGATGGCCTGTAGAAGCCTTCTAGAGCCTTCAGAAGGAACATGGCCATAATGATACCTTGATTTTAGCCCAGTGAGACCCATGTTGGATTTCTAACCTACCGAACTGTAAGACAATAAATTTGAGTTGTTTTAAGCCACTAAATTTGTGGTAATTTTTTTTTTACAGCAGCTATAAGAAACTAATACAAGAACAAAGCCAATTGTCATATTAAAAAGTTTCTGGCAATACTCATATTACTAGATTTAATTTTTTCTGTATTGAGCATTTGTTAGGTTAGATAAAAGATGATCATGAAGCCTTCATAGGCCAAACTAGAATATGCCTTAATGGCAGCAATGTTCAATAAAATACTTTATAAGCATCCTGTTTATCTTTAACAACCTCCATTTCATAGAATATGGTGATTAACATGAAAAAAATCTGAGTGCTATGGAACATTATCCAGCCAGCTAGAGTACAAGCCTTTCAGATGGTCCTGTTTCCATTAGCGTTTACAAACCTCTCTAAGAGGTCCCCTAGAATAGGGGTTACAATTAGAATTGCAAAGAGATGAGTCCATTTTTAAAAAGTGTTTTATGTCAGACAAATCTGGGGACTAAAAAAGCAGTATTGGCCAGATATTTTTCCTTATTTCCAGGAGAATCTCTCTGAGCTTTAAAGTAAGTGGGCCCACTCTTCCTGTCCTGGGGAATGGGGTTGGCTCTGCGGCACTCCAAGAAAATCACCGATAATGTTGCAAATGAGAACTTGTATATGAAAGCATGTTGAAACTATAAATTGCTATATAAATGTAACGGTCTATTATTGCTGCCAAATTCCCCTCAGTCTACTCACGGTCCTCTTCAAGGCTATAGTCACACCTAGCGTCTCATTAATAACGACAATACTAATTCATATTTCAAGTTATTTTAACCTTCCAGTATTCATTTATTTGCATCATCTCATTCTATTCGCCCAAGAAACCTGTGACATAAGAGGTTCAGGTTTATTAACCCCACAGACAGAGGAGGGCATATAGTTTGAAATCAGGTGATGGCAACTTGGCAAATATACTAAAAACCATTGAACTGTACACTTTAAATAGGCAAATGGTAAGGTATATGAATTATATCTCAACAAAGATTTTATGTAAAAAAATTATTACCTGCAAATTACAAAACATTGAGTGACCAGCCCAAGGTCTCATTGACAGTTACGTTCAGAGCTTGGATCATGCTGGCAATGGAAACTCAGGGAGGTGGAAGAAACGTAGAAGCAGAACAGTGATTATTATAAACCACGACGCGTCAGATCACGAGACGTGATAATTCCAAGCTCTGCTCAAACCTGAGTTCCTCTCACCCCATGCCACTGCGGAAGCTTTTAAATTTCTTCATGCCTTGATCAACTCCTCAGGCACTACGATGAGCCTGAACCTAGAGGTAAAGGCTGTTAACAGACGCCGCTCTGCAAAGCAGGTCGGACAGAAGCAGTAGCGGTGAGGCAGAATTGTCAATGTGCTCTCCCAATAGACTGTGTTTAATGACATTTGTTCTGTTTGTCTCCAATATAACGTCCAAACTAAAAGCGGATGTTTCAAGTTTATTTACTTTCATGTCCAAATCAGATACTTGTGCAACACAAAGAAGCTGTATCTGCTGAATGTGCTCTATAATAACTTCCATTCCAACTTTTAACTGAAAGAAAAGCAGCAATCACCTCCAAAGTTACATGACAACAAAAATGAGAGCTCAGAATAACCATCGTCCTTCATTTATTTTTCCATTAGTGAAAGAATAAGGATCTTGTTATGAAACATGTTATTGAGAATTTTCTAGGCAGAATTGTGCATCTCTCACCATTCCCATAAATGATGTATGCAGATTTTACATTTTACTTCCACATAATTCCCAGTGTGTACCTGATCTATGAGCTGACATTTCTTTGTGAATATTTAAGCTAATGTCTGCTCTGGTCTCCTGTGCAGAATCAAACAAAACTTTACCCACTCAACTTTAGTCAAGTCTTATGTATTTGCTTATGAACACTATCTGGGAAAAAATGGGTCATCTATTTTAAAGAGATTGTTTTGTATCTGTATAAATGAGGGTCCCTAAAAGGCTTTTTAGGGATTTTATTCACAAAGAACACATTTCAAAGAAACTTTACATTTACCTAGACTATAGAAAGCTATCCCAGCTGAAAAATGAAAATACCATCTCACTAATTACATCCTTTCATTATTGGAATAAAGTTCTGTTTGATGTAGCAGGGCTGTTTCAGTAAATGATGAACTCAAATGTCTTTCTCTGAAGATGAAGGGCATTTAGTAGACTTCGTTGTCCTTAGAGGTATGTCACCTGAAAAAAACTGTGATGACCTGCTAACTATGGAAAACCATTTGCAAGCGTCATTTTGTTTTCCAGAATTTTACCCTTACTGAAACTTTTTATTGCAGCTGATCTGTCTGTAACAATCTTTTTATTTTGCAGCTTGGATAACTGACCCATAAGAATGCATGCCAACTCTTCAGTTTCCCAAATAAAAAGATTTTCAATTTTGACTCATATTTTTATTGACTTTACATCTAACCACATCCATATGAGCTCCTATCATATCCCAACCCATTTTGGCCACTTATTAAATAGGTTAGCTTTCTTCCGTATCTCTAACATTTACTCACCTGACAAATTTCACTTCCATAAACCTTTCTTGACAACTGAAATCACTACATGTGGATTAACTACCGTGTGTTAATGATTTATTTTAATTTGTCCCTCAACTTGGTGAGTGTGGGGAGCGAAGCCAACACACAGAGAAATGCAAGTAAAAGCATTCATAAAACAGAGAGGATGAAAGGGGCCCTAGAAATCATCTGGTCTGTGCCCTCATTTTATATATATGGAAACTAAACTTCATGAAAAAGAAAAGAAATTACTTATCAAAAGTCACTATTAATAGTCATGAGAAATGTGGGCATGGGAACTCAGATTTCCTAGTGTATTTCTGTTTATGCTTCTCTGAACTTTAACTGCTTCATAGATTTACTTAAGTTTGGGCATCTTCCCACCTTACAGTTTCCTAAACACTTCTCACTCATCTAGCTTGGTTTTTCTTCCCTCTCTATTTTCTTATTTGATATTCCCATAATACTCTGTGCATACTTTTATTGTGGCATTCGTCATGCTGTTCCGATGTAGTTGATTTTCTTTTTTACCCCATTGGACTGTGAATTTCTTGAGAGCAATAACTGGATCTTACTCATCTCTGAGTCTTTATGTACAGAACTACAACTGGCATGAAATAGGTCCCCATCAAATGTTTGCGGAATAAAGTCCGATTTTAAATGTCAGTCTCAACATTCAAATTACAACTGCACTAAGATACCATTTTCACCTACTAGGTTGAAAAAACTCCCCAAGTTTAATGATACACTTTTTGTTGGTGAGGCCGTGGGGAGAGAGACATCTAAATCGTTGCTGCTGAGAATGCAAAACACTATAATCTCAGCGGAGGGGAATTTGGCAATACCTAGGAAAATTACACATGTATTCAGCTTTGGACCCAGCAACCTCACTTGTAGGAATTGATTTCAATGAAACGCTGGCAAGAATATGGAAATATGTGTTCACAACATGATTTACTGCGGCACTATTTGTAACAGCAAAAGACTGGAAAATCACCCAAATAGTCACCAATAGAAGACTGAGTGAACAGGCTGCAGTACATCTACAAAACGGAGTACTATGCAGTTTGAAACGGGGATAGAAAACGTCTGTACACTCCATTAGCAAGTAATCGTCAGGATACATTGTTAAATAAAAAGTATCAAGGTAGAGAAAAGGCTGCATGTTATTCTATTATTTATCTAAAATGTATTTGCTTTATTAAAACAAAAAAATGAAAGGATAAATCATAAAATAACAAAATAATGGTTACTAATAGGAGAAGAAAGGAAATAAGGAGAAACGAACAGTGACGCAAGCTCGGCTTCTTGTTTTGTTGATTTACTTAGTAGAATATACCTTGTTTTTGAATATACTCTATTTTGTAGCTTTGACTTTGAAACCATGTAAATATTTTATGTAATTATAAAACAAAATTCCATTTAGAAAATCAATGCCTAAAAATAGAAAGTAATATGAAGCAAATTCACCTAACCACGTATCCAATTGACAACATAACCTCCAAAAGAAGAACAATTCCAGGAGACTTTCAATGATAGCAATTTGGTGGTACTGACTTACTGGGATATGTCCTATGGATAAAATGACTGCAAAAAGTATCTTACAGGTTTTTCTTTTTTTTAGTAATTATATCACTAATGGTAGTGTTGGCATTGTTATTGAGGTTAAAGCAAACTGGTCAAGTATATTGAGGTCGTTGAGAAGCGTGATTTTCAGTGTGTTTAAAGGAGATACATGTGTAAAATTAATAAGATTAAGTAGAATAGGAATAGAAAGTATTGGTATGAACTTGTAATATATTTTACTCTAAAAATAAACACAACAACTCATATTTCCCAGGTCTGAGCACTAAAAGGGCCAATCATGGTTTTGAACTACAGCTTCCTGCTTCAGAGGAGCCACCGATCTTTGAAGAAATGGCTGATTTCAGCACTGGCTCAGGGAATGTACAAAATGAGCCTGGAACACGTTTTAATACCATAAAGGAAGAAAACCATCAAAAACTTCTGGAGTCATGTCAAAAGGACTCAAGAACAAATCTGAATAAACTCTGAATGGCTTAAGATGGGATCATAGAGCATTGATAAGAATACAAGCTATAATAAATTTAAATACTTTAAATATGTTGATATTCATAGCTTCATAATGATACTAAAAAGAATCATGGCTCACTTTTGGAGGATGCCAGGAAAGAAACCCATTATTCTGAAAACTGGTAAGTCAGGAGAAATAATCATTTGTCTTGCTTTTCCTATACAACCTGCACCTCACAGTAACTAAAAAGTCAATTGGGGAAGTTTCTCTTTGTGGAACTATCCCAGCTAGTAAATGAAGAAAGTGTGATCGAATGAGAATATCACCATTTGGTAATCCCTAATGAACTGATGGTTCTGGACAATGATTATTAATGCTGACAACATCACAAAAAAGGATAACCAGATCTCATGCACTCTTGAAGGAAGCACACTGCACCATCTATGATGCAATCTTGCCCCTGCAAAATTGAATGTGTATCTGAACAAGCCTGTAGATCTAACGATCAATTTACAAGAAATACAAAGGACAGACAGATATGCTAAGGACACCGTGGGGATGCAGGCAGCAAAACCAAACTGTGAGAACTTTCACAGACAAAAAATTATTTCCTCAAAAAAAAAAAAAAGAACAAAAGTTTTCTGAGAACCTAGAGAGTAAAAGAGACTGACGAGATATATCCATCAATTGCAATATATGAACCTTATTTGGATTCCAATTCAAAAAAATTATAAAAAGTTAACTATTGAGGAATGTCTATTTGATGATATCAAAGAATTCTCATTTATTTTTAGAAATAATTTTTACAGGGCCCTTAACTTTTAGAGATATATCCCAAAATATTTTCAAATAAGATATTATGTCTAAAATCTACTTTAAAACGATCCTTAGTCTGTGGCTGAGGTGTAGATGAAATAAGATCAGTCAAGAATTGATCACTGTGGAAGCTGAATGATGGGTACATGAGGGTTTGTTAATACTATTCTTTCTACTTTCATGTAAGTTTGAAAATTTCAATAGTAAAAATATCCACAAAATTTCGGTCTGAAGTTTGTAAATAAGTAAATAAAATTTGGTTTAATATTTCATTACCAAATCTGCCATTGTAACCATTTTAGTGTCTCCTGCATGAACCTCATTAAGAAGAGAGACTGGCAGGTAGATCTATTCCACATATCACGAAGTCTTCACGAAAAATAAAATAGTTGATTTTTCTTCTCAGTCCACACAGGGAAAGGTTGAAAAAACTCTTTGATGTCCTGTCTTTCCTATATTCCATCAGGATAACTTCTGTCAGCAAGTTTAAGAAGGGTCATGATGAAGCTGAGAGGGTTTACCCTACTAATAGAGTAGCTCCAAGGGAAATACGAAGTAAATGAAGTGGTCTGCTGTATGAAACGCAGTATTAAAAAGATGAGTAAAACTGGACTTGATACAGGCTGGCATAACTAGCCAACGGGATAGACCTGTGGGTTTATCATAGCAACAGGACTTCATAAGTTGTAATGATGCTCAGATTCAGATGGGTAGCATCATCTTAGTTCCATTTTTATCCCATAAGAGAAGGATCATAGCTAGTACAAGGTGAGAAGGGCATCAGGACCTGGCCTCAAAAGAAAAAATGGAGCTAACAAGAGATAATCTAGGAACTTTAGGGAATCTAGGACCCTCTCAGTTAGTCTAGGAGTTCCAGAAGGGGCTTGGTATACAAATTAGGCAATCAAGACAGAAGTCATGTGATATGGATTTGACAAATATAGCAGCTTAGGCACCCTGTAGTGTCATGGTTGTTCACAGCCAGTACTATACACCTGGATAATGAATATGATCATGAAAACCTGGCTGACTTGTCACATTTGGTTTAAAAAGTAGATAGGTCTAAGCTTGTAGGCCGAAAGCATTCAGTGCCTACACCTAAGCAGGGATGGGAGAGGCAGGGCCCGACACACTGCTTATTTCCATGCTGTTAGCCCTGCCTCTAATGCATATTTTCCTGTTAAGGTGCCACAATTCATCTTTTGAAAATCAGGTCAAATGTCATTTCCTCTAGGAAATATTTCTGGATGGGAATGGAAAAGATGGCACCTCCTTTAAACCCCCAGAGTATTCTGACTGTAATTCTTTTATGACATTGATCTTACTCTGCCTTTTTCCTTCCCTTGTACACTTACTTTGCCCCTATGAGATTATAAACGCCTCAAGGGCGGGGATCATGTCCCCATCTTTCTATCTCCCTCACCATGGAGTAGATCCTATAAAAAAGTACGTGTTTGAAAGTTTGACTGTCTTCCAAGTTAAAAAGTTGAATCAGAACTTCAGGTTTAAAATTGATGCCAGCCAGCAGTTCCTGTTTCACACTCAACCACTTTCCAACAATAATACCTATGAAGACAGGAAAAAAGACACACACAAAAAAAACCCCACAACATAATAATGCCAAAAAAAAGATTGACAGTTAAGTAATTGCCAGAACCTGGAACAGTTTTTCTCTAATTATAGGACATACAGAATGAAATTGGCAATCACAATTGGAAGTTGGCATATGCTTTGCAAATAGAAATGAAGAACACCTGTTTTCCAGATAGACCTGAGGAAAGGTGTCATCCCTCCCACGCTGCCTGGCCTCAGGCCCCAGGTGTGTGCCATTCAGAAAAACAGGAAGCCCAACCAATACAACGCAGATTTTTTTTAGGTGACTAAGGTATCATTATACTCTTCTATCAGTTCTTACCTTTCTAATTCATTCAGGACCTATAACTAAGGAAAACAATGTGACAGAAAGTGTGAAATGAAATAGGAACTGGCCGCGATATCCTGCATTCGGCAAGGACTAGACCCAAGTTCACTAGCTTTGTCTGAATTAGAGAAGGATGCTCCCTCTTAGTAGAACCAGCTTCACCACACACACACACACGCACACACACACATGTTGGAGAATGAAGTACACGCTGGATTACATCCCCCACTAAACCAGAGGCCCTTCTGTACAGTATACCACACAACCATGCTCAGCAGAAGAGTGCCAGTAAGTAAAATGCTATAGTTGGAGGAAGAAATGGAAAAGTAACTGGCATTGGCAAACGCTGGAGTTTAGAGTTTTTCACTTTCTTCTTTAGCTCAGTGTCAGAGAAATGAGCATGGAGAGAAGAAAAAAACAAAACAAAAAAACATATATAAATGATGATCCCACATCAATCTAACAAAGTCTGCTTAGATAAGTGGTTCTCAACCCAGGGGCGATTTTGGCCCCCCAGGACATTACTCAATGTCTGGAGACATCTTTGGTGGGCACACTACTCCATGACACCATCTTTGGTGGGCACACTGGCATTGAGTGGGTAGAGGCCACGTATGCTGCTAAATATCCTATAATATACAAGACAGCTCCCCACAAAAAAAGAATTATCAGGCGCAGAGTTTCAATAGTGGTAAAGTTGACAAACCCTGTATAAGATAGAAAAATGCCTGCTACTATTATAAGTTGGGCTAGGAAATAAAACTATCAATCTAACTTGAGAATAAGATTCTACGTATACATATAAGTTCGTGAAGATCAGGGAAAAAGGGACGCCTCACATACCTCACAACATTGCGACAGACTAGAGCTCTCCTTGTTCCAAGAGAAGTAAGAAGAATAAATGACTAACATGGGGTCTATGAAAGGATAATGCAAAACATTTTTGAAGTAGAGATGTTTTTGAAGACTTAGTGGAGGAGAAGATTCTGACAATTATTTGTTCTAGGAAACAGGAAAAAAAGTTAAACTTTTTAGCATTCTAAATAGAATTCAACAAGACATGGTCTCTATGAAATAAGAATAGAGAAAAATGAATGAAAGATAAAAGAATGTTATGCAAAGACGTCTAGACAAGCTAAATAGGAGCTGTGTAGGAAAATGATTCCAAAGAAACTAAAGTAGCAAACCATGAATAAAACACACTCTACAAGCAGAAAACAACAGGACAGTACAGAAACCGATAAAATGGAGGACAAATTGAGAAACAATAGCAGAGAGGAAAAGGCAGACAAAAACAATGTGAAAAATAAAAAGAGGAATTCAACCACAGATAATTGGTGTTCTTAAGCAAAATACTAGAATAAATGGAACAGATATAATAACAAAAGCTGTGACAATTAAAAACTTTTCTGAGCTGAATAAATACCAGAGTCAAAAGTTCTCAGGGTTTACTGAATACCAGCAAAAATACCTTTTTTAAAAAATAAAGACCTACTGCTCTACACACATTCTCACAAATATTTGATCTGAATTTATTAATAATTAAAAATATCCTACAGGGGCCGGCCCGGTGGCCGAATGGTTAAGTTCACATGCCCTGCTTGGGCGGCCCAGGGTTTCACTGGTTTGGATCCTGGCCGCGGACATGGCACCACTCGTCAGACCATGCTGAGGCGGCGTCGCACATGTCACAACTGGAAGGACCCACAGATAACATATACAAGTATGTACTGAGGGATTTGGGGAGAAAAAAATATCCTACGAATTTTGAGGCATGCAAGGGTAGGGGCAAAGTTTTCAACACAGAAACAAAAATCAAACATTTCAGACTTCATCCATCTTCCTTGATACATGCAGAAGTGCATGTTAATAATTGTGCAATATATACAGAGTTCTGAGGAAGAAACATCCTCTCCCAAGAACTATCTACCTAAACAGGTTGTCATTTATTTAGATCAGATATGAAATAGCCTGAAAAATGTACCAACTGAAAGCCCTTCTTAAAAAAAAAATACCGACTACATATTCCAACCTACTTAGCACTGAGGCCAAATGGATAAGTCAAGTAAAGGCCATTCCTACCTTGAGAGGACTGCCATTGCTCACTGAATTGAATGAAACATGGAGCCCCCAAAAGGATGCAAATACGATTGTAAAATTTGAATGCAAATGGTAAAAAGTTGTATTACAAGAGAGCTATGGTGAGAAAAACATAATTGCATACCAAAAAACTAGATCTTAAACACTAATGGGGAGAGATGGGCAGTTAATAAGGAAACGATTGAGCACATGAATAAATAAATACATAAATAAACAAAAGAAGTCATTATAAATGCTATCAGTACTATGAAGGAAATAAATAGGATGCTGTGATAGAGAATAACTGGGTGACCTACTTTCTTAGGAATAACTTTCTTAGGATGTTTCATTGAAGCTGAAACACCTGAAGGCTGAGCACATGAAGAGGTGGGAGTGAGAGGGGCAGAGCGCACTATGGGTGAAGGTGGCGACAAGCACACAAGCCCTGTGGTGGGAAGGAGCGTGGCACACTGGAAGAACCAAGCTAGAGCCTAACTAGCTTCCTGCAGAGGGAGCCTGGGAAAGCATGGTGAGACATGACGCTAAGGAGACCGACAGGAGCGGCCACATCACGCAGGCTCTCACAGGCCATAGCAAGGGTCTGCAGGTTTATTCCGAGAGCAATACATTTTAAACTAAGAAGGGATATAATCGGATTTACTTTTCAAAACAAAAGTATAACTGCTCTGTGGAAGTATACTGAAGCTCTTTTAAATGACACAAAGACAAATATTTTGCAATTTACATAAACTGCTTCAAAGCACAGAAAAATATAACAGCTTCCTGTATAATTTTTTGAAGAGAAAATAACCCTGATGCTAAAAACTGATAAGGATAGCTCAAAGAAAGAAAGCGAGATAATTCTCACTGATAATATAGATATGAGTCCTAATTAAAGTAATGATAAAATAAATTTATTGGTATATTAAAAGCAAAACATACCATGACAATCCCAGGGAAATGTCGATGGCAAGGATTTTTCAACATTAGGAAATCTATTAATATAATTCACCAAATTAAAAGGCCAAATGAGAAAAACCAGATAAATACTGCTAAAGATGGAAAAACAAAGTACTTGATAAAATTAAAGGTCTATTACTGATTTTGAAATTTCCAAATAAACTAAGTATAGAGGCATACTTTCTTAAAATAATGTAATTAATCTATTGTAAACACCCCCTAAAAGGGATTATCCCACTGTTTTCAACATTTTTCTCCAAGTTGACAAAAAATTTAACATCGACAATACCAAGAACAGCTATACAACATGCAATACAACCTTCACAGAGGATTCACCATATGTAAAGACAGTGTGTTATTTGTTCTATGTGACTTATCCCTTCTCTTCATCATAAGTACTATTTTTATCACCATTTTACAGATGAAGAAGTTGAGATCATAAAAAGAAATGATATATAGAAAAACGAATGCAAAAATATCATTATTTGTGAATGACAGAATTACATTCCTAAAAATCCAAGAAAATAAATTTCAAGTAGAATAGAGTTCAGTCATTTGGCCAGATAGTTTTTTTTTTAAAAAAAGTACATTAATTCTATAACAGAAAATAACAGTAGACAAAAGCATTGAGACACACAGTTTATGCACTCAACACTGTGAATTTGCTCATTCTGCCCAAACTAATGTATATATGTAAATAAATTCCAATCAAATCCTAAATTCAATTATTTTGAATTGACAAATGGATACCAACATTCATAACAATGAATAAAAGGGCGAGAATATCTGTGGAAAATTTAGAAAGTAAGGAAAGATTTGCCCTATCAGATAAACATACATCATAAATCTAAGAAAATCAAAATTGTAACACTATTGTAAGGGCAGCATATCTGATCAATAGAGCAGAGTAGAAAACTGAAAAGATTTTCAATAAATTTTCCTGATACAACTCAGTATTTGGCAAATAACATTACATTAAAATAACCTCATTTCACAACACTAAACTATAAAATAGGTAGACTAAAAAATAAAATATAAAACAACAAATACATAATAAAGCCAGAAGGAAATATAGGTGATTATTTCTCACAACTTGAATTATTTTTATAATTGAAAGTTATTATCATTTTGGAAATAAAAGTACTAAAAAGTGATTTAGAGAAATATAAATATCAATACCCCAGTAGAAATAGGGAAAGACACATAAAGAAAGTCATTAAAAGGAAAATATAAATGGTAAATAAATATTAAAACATTCAACCAAAAAAAACCTGTATGATCTTGGGCAAAATCATATTTAAGCTCTTTAAGTCTCAAAATTCTCACTTATAAAATTGTTACCCAACCAAAGTGGGTCTGCTTCTTGGTGAGTTGAAATCAAAGCCTTCACCAGAAGTAGTTGTCACACGCAGTAAGATTTATTTACAGCAAATAAAGGAGACCATGGGAAATTGCTTCCAAACCCATAGCACCATGAGCAAGGGAAAGTAGGGGCCTTTTATTTCAGATGGTGAATGAATATTCAAAAAGGAAGATTCGTTATCACATGAAGAGGTGGGCACAAGCTCATGCAGGCGCAGTTTGAAAACATGCTCTCACATACATCACATGCTATGCTAATAAGGCTTAAACTCCTCCTGGGGTGAAGATCTTAACATTAAAATGAAGCAGAGATAACTCTTGGACACTTCTCTGCCCATCTGCACAGGCGTAGCTCTTGCGGTGGGGTTTGGACTGGTTCAGGCCAGCTGGTGATTGCATCTTTTAACATAACTAAAAAACACCTTTGAGAAACTATTAAGTGCTTCTGAAACCTCCTTTCAGTTACTTGGGGCAGTTAGTCAGTGACAAAATGATAATACCAGGAAAGGGAGCGGTTTGTCTTCACTGTCCATGAGTTATCATAAAACATACACTGTGATAACAATGAGCTACAGTCTTTGAGTGGGAGCTGCTTCCTGATTAAAGGATATGCTTCTATTTACCATGTCAAGGAAAGGCAGGATCTAGCAGATTCCCATGTGGACTTATTGGTAGGAAAAGTGGATCACAACGCCCTTTCAGCATGGCTAAAGTGCAGTTCAGTCATCAACACTGTGCAAAGAATTATTTTTCTACCTGATTTATATAGGTGATCTCAGCCAAGTCCATATTTCTGTTGCTGGGGAGGATGAGATTTGTTAGATGTTTTCGTCTCTTGCAATTACATAAGACACAATTCAACTATTCTTCTCCCTTGGAAATAGAGTGCCTTAGAAAAGATTTCAAAGTTTGTTGACCTTTCATGTACTTTATAATAAAAATAAGTAAACTGATGAAAAGAATTGCTCTCACGAGAGAAAAACAAATCCACAAATGAGAATTTTAAAATCTGAGGAATACCTTGTAAGGTAGAAACCCATGAAGCTAACCCAGGTGTACTAGGAAGGGGAAGTTGACCACGTGTACAACAATTGGACTGATTTTTGTGTGTGGCAAAGGAATGTGCCCATTGTAAAAAAGCATTGCCATCAGAGGCCCATTCAGATGTGGACTGGAAAAACTAAACATAGTATGAGGAAAATCTTAAATGGCATTTTTGTGATTAATCAAAAGGGTTTTGTAATCAGGTTCCAATCTGTCTTATAGAATTGGGAGAGTAAGGTATTGGGGTAGATAAAGAGGTAAGGCAATCTCGAAATTAATTTTTGTAGCAATTATATAAAGTTTAAATGTTATGAGGACTTAAATGAGAAGACATAAGGTTAAGAATACAGGCCTAGTCCAGAGTCTTGAGACTTCTGTCTACAATAGACGCTGTCTTCTTATCCCGGTTTGGAGATATTTCTATTGGTCAGTTGAAGTTGAGTGTCAGAAAGGGAATTGAAATCCACTCAACCTGGTACCTGGAGATCCAAGAGTTTCCTCAGTTTTTGTTGCTTTTTCTGAAAAGTAACAAGATCAGTTAGAGGTTCACGGGAATACTCTCAGGTAGGAGTGCCAGCCATAGGCCTCCACGGCCACGCAGCATTTGCATGATTCAGTCCTTCTGCTTCTCGTTGTCGGTGAAAGGCATTATCTGTTTGTGAATTATAAAGGGGATGAGGGCGGTCCTGCCTGGAAATGGGTGCTATTTTCACTTGTGCGTGGTGTATCCAAGGTTTAACTCCCTTTAATTTTACTGAAGAATGTGTATCCAGAAGGATTTCACAGGGTCCATTCCACCTAGGTTGCAGTTGGTCCTCAGGGCGTTGACTTTTCCAAGTCTTGAGGAGGACCCAATCCCCCAGGCTTATGCAGTACAGGGGAAAGTCGGTAGGAAACATTAATGGACTAGAAGCATATTTATGTATAGCAGCTAAAGTAGCACCTAGAGACTGTACGCATTTTATAGCATCCACTTCTTTTATAATGTGACCGTTTTCAAGACTGCAGCAATACTTAGTCTTAAGGAAGGGTCTCCCATATAACATTTCATAAGGGCTCAATTGAAGCCTACTTCTAGGGGCTACTGTTACCCAAAGCAGGGCAACTGGCAAGACCTTATCTCATGTTAGGTTGGTTTCCTGATATATTTTGGCAATTGTTTTCTTTAAGGTATGATTCATCTTTTCAGTCTTTCCTGTGGACTGAGGTCTTCATGAAGCATGTAGCTTCCATTGTATTCCAAGGGGCCCAGACACCACTTGTGTTCCTTTGGCTATGAAAGCTCCTCCGTCGTTGCTTTGAATTGAGAAACAGCTCAAAGCGAGGGATAATTTCTTTTAGTAAGGCCTTTGTTACTTCAGAAGCTTTTCTATCCTGCCCGGAAAGCCTTCGTCCCATCCTGTGAAAGTGTCCACCAAAACCAGCTAATATCTTTAATTTCCCGTGGTTTTTGGCATAATAGTAAAGTCTATTTGCCAATCCTCTCTTAGTTCTGGCCTTGGGGTTTGCACCCCCTTGATTATTGGCAGTGGCCCGGTTTGGGGATTGTTTCTGGCACAAATCAAGCAATTTTGTACTACCTTTTGGATAGTCCTTTGTATTTGTGGACCAACAATAAACTTTTGTAGCCAATGATAGGTTGCATCTCCCCCATAATGGGCTTCCTGATGTAGATGAGTAATGATTTTTTCCGTTAAGTGCTCCGGCATAAGCACTACTCCCTGTTCATTACAAATCCAGCCTTTTTTAGTTGTTTGGTACTGATCACCATCTGAGCTTCCAGAGTCTATATGAAATCCCCATTCATCTGCTCTGTTTAAATCTTTTTCTGACTACTGAGGCTTAAACAGGGACAGATCCACACTTGGGATGAGTGCTCGGGCCTTAGGATTTGGGTTTTTGGTTTTGGCTGCCTGATCAGCCAAACTATTTTCTTTAGTTATACAACTATCAGTCTTTTGGTGGCCTGAGCAATGCACTATGGTCACTTTTTCCAACATCATAACAGAATTTAATAAGGCCAGTATCTCTTCCACTTGTTTAGTTTATCTTCTTCCTGAAGTTAGTAGCCCTCTCTCTTTCCACATAGCCCCATGTGCACGGAGAAGGCATACTTAGAATCAGTATAAATGGTTATCTTTCCCTTAGCTCCAAGGTGCAGGGCTCTCATGAGGACTATGAGTTCTGCCTTCTGGGCAGATGTCACTGGAGGGAGTGCTTCTGCTTCCAGGGCTTCCTTTTGAGTTACTGTTGCATAACCGGCCTTTCGAAGTCCATGGTCCATGAAGCTGCTCCCATCAGTAAACATTCCTATATCTCAATTCTCCAAAAGCTGGTCAGTCAGCTTGGATATGCTAGAATAAACTTCTTCAATTATTTGTATACAATCATGGACAGGTTCTCCTGTCGTAGTCGGAAGCAAAGTGGCTAGATTTAGGGTGGATACCACCTTTAATTTTACATTCGGGTTGTCCAGTAGGGTGGCCTGCCATTTGCCCAGTCTCCCTGAAGTAAGCCAATATCCACTCTTTTGTTCCAGCAGAAGTAGCACACTATGTGGAGTGTGCACAGTAGTAGGCTGGCCCGGGGTCAATTTTTCAGCCTCCTGTAAAAGTCACAGGTCACAGCTACAGCCCGGAGGCAAACTGGTGACCCTTGAGTTACTACATCCAATTGTTTGGGCAAGTAAGCTACTGGCCTTCTGGCAGTACCTAAATTTTGAGTTAGTACTCCAAGGCCCACCTTGTTGTTCATGTACAAAAAGGTCAAATGGCTTTCTAACATCTGGGAGACCAAGTGCTGGGGCTGCTAAAAGCTTTTCCTTGATGGCGTGAAACGCCTTATGGCACTCTGCAGTCCAGCTTAATGGCTCATTGTCATTTGCTCTAAGAGCCTCATATAGAGGTTTGTCCATGAGTCCAAAGTTAGGAATCCAAAAACGATAAAACCCAGCTATTCCAAAAAGTCCTTGCAGTTGTCTTCTGGTGGTGGGCATAGCCACCCCAGCTAATGTCTCCCTTTGATCTGTCAATAAGTTTCTTTGTCCTTTTGATCACTCCAATCGTAGGTACTTTACAGTTGGTTGAGAAATTCACGCTTTTCTCTTAGAGACAATATATCCCCTTTCTGCCAGAAAGTTTAAAGTAAGGATTGTATTTTGGTCTGTAGCTTCCTTAGTTTTACTCTCAATCAGTATGTCATCCACATACTGGAGTAAGACTCCCTCACTCAACTGGAGATCCCTTAACTCCTTGGCTAAGGCTTCCCCAAAGATGGCGGGGGCATTTTGAAATCCTTGTGGACGTACCATCCAACAATATTGTTGTTTTACATTAGTCTCTGGATAATCTTATTCAAAGGTGAACAGTTTCTGTGACTCAGGACTTAGGGGTATGCAGTAAAAAGCATCTTTTAAGTCCAGAACTTTTAAACCAGCAGACGTCTCTAGATAAAGTCGTAAGCAAAGTATAAAGATTTGGTACCACTGGATGTATATGCTCTAAAATTTGGTTAATAGCTCTCAAATCCTGTACAAAACAATAGTCTCCAGTTCCCGGTTTTTGTACTGGAAGGATAAGAGTGTTACACAGAGACTGACAAGGTCAGATTAATGGGCACTTAAGAAAAGTGTCTATCAGACGCCTTATACCCTCTTTCACATGTCTCTTTAAAGGGTATTGTTTCAAATTTGGAGTTTTGGTGTCTGGGCAGAGCTGAACTGCTATTGGATCAGCCGTCTTGGCTCTTCCTGGTCTCCCATTAGTCCAAACATCCGCTCTTCCCTTTTGCAGAATTTCTTCAGGGACTTCTGATTGTGGCTCTTCTCCCAATTGTAACAGCGCTGCTTGGAAGGCACAGGCTTCCTCTGGGAGGACTTTAATAGCTATTTTTTCTGGTGAAAAAGACAGTTGGGCATTCAGTTTTGTTAGGAGATCTCATCCCAACCATGGGATAGGGCAATTAGCCATAAACAGAAAGCTGTGCTTTAGATATGCTTTCCCTCTGAGACACCCGGGTGGTTGTAGGAAAGGCTTATGAGAGATTTCTCCAGATACACGTGGTATGGATGTGATCTTTGGGGAGAGGGGGCCCTGCCTGGAGTTTAGCACAGAATAAGTAGCTCTGGCATCAGTTAGAAAGTCTGTAAGTTTCTTTCCCACTGCTATTGTTACCCGAGGTTCACTGTGGGAAATGTCGACGGAGCTAATGGAGTTTAAAGGAGCCCCCAGCTCCATCATTCCTGGTCATTATCTGCGAGCTCAGCATCTGGCGGTGGGGGGTGCTTTGAGGCAAGCCTCTTTCCTTTCCAGGCGAAGAAGCGTGGGATATTCTCGTTTCCAGGGTCCCTTCTGCCTACAAATGACACATTGCCTTGGCCCACAGGCCTGAATACCTCTTGTGTTTGGAAGGTGGGAGCCCAAGGGGTCTTGCCCGTGGCTGTCTGTCTTTTCTCATTGGCCTTGGTGGATTGTGACTGAGGGCTGCAGTGAATAGAGTTGCTTGCTTCGGCATGCCCTGCTGTTTTTGTTTCTCTTGTTCCTGGTGGTGGCTGTTAAACACCTTAAACGCAATCTCAACAAGCTGTGAGTTGGGCATCCCTAATCTCCCTTCCAATTTTTGCAGCTTTCTCCTTATATTGGGGGCACTCTGGCTGATAAAGGTCGTATTGATCAGCCTCATGTTATCTGGATGCTCTGGGTCAATGTCAGTATACTTTCTGTAGGCTTCAAAGACTCTGTCTAGAAAGGTTGAAGGATTTTCTTTTGGCCCTTTTTGCATCTCCTGAACCTTATTTAAACTCTTCAGTTTTGGGACCCTCCCCTCTGCATTCCAGTTATTAAACCTGCTTTCTAATGGTTTATTGCCTAGCCTCCAGGGTCACTGGGATCCCAGCCTGGGTCAACTCCACGTATGGCCTCAACCGTTGGAGCCCTGATTGGATTGTTAGGTTGTAACTCATGGAGTCTCTCAGCTTCCTGATGAGCTTTGTCCAGTGCCATCCTATACTCCTCTGGGGTGAGCAGGGTGTTCATAAGGGCCTGGATGTCAGCCCAGTTGGGGTCATGAGTAGCAAAGATGGATGTAAATAAACTTTCCATGTTTTGTGGATCATCTCAATAAATAGGCATGTTGTTTTTCCAGTTGTATAAGTCTGAAGTTGAAGAGGGAGCATGTGCATACAAAAACCTGCTGGGCTGGCCTTGGTCATTGAGACTCGCAGGGACTTGCCTTAGTGGGAATTGCCTTGCCTGGGGTAGAGCATTCCTCAGGCCCAATAAGTACCCCAACGGGTATGAGGAGGTGAGACCATTCCTGTCTGACTAGTAGGTAAAGGGGAGAGTATAAAGTCAAGCTAGCAGCTTCAGAGGGGTCATTATGTCCTTCCTGGTTATCTCCAACTGTGCCTCCAGCATATGGTGGATGAGCTGTAGGAGACAGAAAATGAGGGGAGAAAAGGTCATCATCTGACTTTGATTCTGGGAGAACAGGTTTTTTCTGTGGATCCTCCCTCTGAATCATGATGTTACATCTCTTTTTTCCAAATTCTTATTATGATATAGAGACATAAAAGACTGCACATAAGGGATCTCATCCTATTTCTTTTCTCTTTTACAGAATAGGTCTAATTGCAAGATGGTATTATAGTTCAGAGAGCTGCTCTGGGGCTATACCTCATCTGACCCCAATGAGTACCGGGGCCAGCTTGTATTACAAAAGAAAATCATTTTCTTTTTCTTCATGGGCTTATAATGGAACATTGCCCAATTTTGAAGAATATATCCTAGTGGACTACATTCTGGTATACCATTTTTATTTCGCATTTTAGGGGGACTTTTCTCAAGGTGGCCGCAAAAAACAAGGTCTTTGTGGGAAACGTGTTTAAGGTCTAACAGTGTGCTTTGTGGGAACAGCTCCCCCAAGAATAACCAACGTGTTGGCTTTTTCCTTTATGTGTTCTGGATCCCACAAAGTTCAGGCGGCTGAGCGCCGGGCAGACTGCTGCTGCTGACTGCCTCACCACGAACAATGGGGGCCCGGTAAGATATTTCTTCAGAAGAGGGTCCCTGTGAGGCTGTTGCACATCTCGGGCAGATGACCTGACACCTCCGTGAAATCCCCCGTCACCTGGGAATGTCCCAAAGGACGGGAGGGAACACTGTTTCTTTTCTTCAGAGTCAGAAGACCCTCATAAGATTAATCTAAAAAGGCAGTTTGTTACAGTCACTGAGAAATTCAGTTTCCAAGAAGCTAATTTTAACAAATAACACAGTCAAACATAGACAAACATGAATAGACACATAAATCCAATACTCTGGGACTCTACTCCAGAGCTCAGGACTCCGACCCGATCCTTTGAGTGGCACACTGGCTGTAACCCTTTTATATTATCTCCCTTGAACCTACAATTCTAGCCTTAGAACTTTAACCCAGCAAAAATATCTTCAGTGGGGACTTTTAACCCACAATCCTGATGAGATATTAGATAATTTTAGGCACAGGCGCATTTTAATGAGGTCACTCACCCAAAAGACGTCTGATCCTGGAGCTGTTTCTTCTCCCAAAAGAAAAAAAGAGTGCTGAGGAGGCTTGGAGAGCTGTGGTGGGAAACGGGAACCAATCAGCTGAGCCTCCAGATAAAAACATCTAGGCAGCTGCTTAGGTTCAGCAGAAAGGCCCTGCACCCCACCAGGAGCTCCAGAGCCTCTGGTGGGCAGTCACAGCACCTTGGCCATTTGTAGTCACCAAATTGTTACTGCACAAAATTGGGGTTCTCTTGCCCAATGTGTATAAACAAGCCAATTAATTATGGCATCAGCCTTTGGGAAAAGAAATCAGCTTTTTTCTGTGAGATCGATCTGAAGGTAGACAAGGGGTACGTGCCCTCAGATCTGTCTCCTTGATTCAGGATTTAGGGCAAAATTAAAGAGGTTAGGGAGAACAGGCTGGTATGCAGAAACACTGGTGGAACAGGTTTTGATTGGTGGGCTTTAAGCATTTATGGTAAGGTTCTAGACATTTATGACAGGGTTCTAAACATTTATGATGAGGTGGGGAAGGAATTTTCACACTGGATCTTCCTGAATGATGGACCCCTCACTTCTGATGAGTCAAACTTTTAAGTGCCAGTCATATCCTGGTCCTTTGGTTCTGTGGGGAGGAGAATCTTTGGTTCCATGGTCATTTCTGATCGAGATTTCTTCTTCTGTGCATGCTCTGGCTATGTGACTTTGCAAATTTTCTGAAAGACAATTCTTTTATTTTATTTTTTTAATTTAAAAAATGTTTTTAAATTGCAGCAACATTGGATTATAACATTATATAGCTTTCAGATGTACATCGTAATATATTTCGAATTCTGTGTAGATTATATCATGTTCACCACTCAAAAACTAATTATAGTCCATCCCCTCACATGTGAGCTTAATCACCCCTTTTGCCCTCCGCCCCCTCCCCTATGGTAACCACCAATCCATTCTCCATTGCTATGTGTTTGTTTGTCATTGTTTTTATCTTCTACTTATGAGTGATATCATATGGTATTTGACTTTCTCCCTCTGACTAATTTCCCTCAGCATAATACCCTCAAGGTCCATCCATGTTGTCACAAATGGCCGGATTTCATCATGTTTTATGGCTGAGTGGTATTCCATTGTGTATATATACCACATCTTCTTTATCCATTCGTCCCTTCATGGGCAGCTAGGTTGCTTAACAAGACGTGGCTATTGTGTATAATGCTGCAATGAACATAGGGGTGCATATATCTTTATGCATTTGTGTTTTCAAGTTCTTTGGATAAATACCCAGCAGTGGAATAGCTGGACCATATGGTAGATCTATTCTTAATTTTCTGAGGATACTCCATACTGCTTTCCATAGTGGCTGCACCAGTTTGCACTCCCACCAGCAGTGTACGAGGGTTCCCTTCTCTCCATACTCTCCCCAACACTTGTTTCCTGTCTTGTTAATTATAGCCATTCTGACCGGAGTGACGTGACTCCTCATTGTAGTTTTGATTTGCATTTCCCTGATAGCTAATGATGTTGAGCATCTTTTCATATGCCTGTTGGCCATCAGAATATCTTCTTTGGAGAAATCTCTGTTCAGGTCTTTTGTGCATTTTTAATAGGGTTGTTGGTTTTTTTGTTGTTGAGCTGTATGAGTTCTTTGTATATTTTGGATATTAACCCCTTAGCTGATATATGGTTTGCAAATATCTTCTCCCAATTGTTAGGTTGTCTTTTTGTTTTGATGATGGTTTCCTTTGCTGTGCAGAAGCTTTTTAGATTGATGTAGTCACATTTATTCATTTTTTCTTTTGTTTCCCTTGCCTGGTTGGACACGGTACTTGAAAATATGCTGCTAAGACTAATGTCAAAGAGCATACTGCTTATGTTTTCTTCTAGAAGTTTCATGGTTTTGGGTCTTACATTCAAGTCTGAAAGACAATTCCTAATCTGTTGAGAAGAGATGAGGTCAGTTGAAATGGTCCCGGAGGGCCTGTGGTTAGGTTACTGTGCACAATCTTTGGCAATATTCCATGATATGAAATGATCAGAGGAGTGGGGTTAAGCAGGGATGCTGGCAGGATTAGTGTGGAGTAGGTCCAACAGTAGAGATGAGATGGTGAAGAGCAATTTCACAGAAGGAAGGAGGAGTAAAATCCAGGGGTGGGTGATGACAATTAGAAAGACAAATATGAGACTAAGAAAACCAAAGTTAAGTATAGACAGGTTTGTTTGGTTGAGGAGAAATATGAATTAGGGGATAAGAGAGGATAAAGTCAATATAATGAAGCCTACTTAAAAATTTCTAGCTGAATGTTATTGACAAGGCCACATTTCCTCTTTATTTCAGAGTAAAAAGCCCAAAGATTTTCCATTTTGAGCTGTTCTATTAAGCTTTGTGCAACCTGTTCACTTCATAGTGGTAAGGACATGAGATTTGGAACCTGGCATACTTAGGTAGAAAATATAGATCTGATACGTACGATCCAAGTGGTCTTGGACAAGTCACTGTACTTTTGTGGGTTTCTGTAGAGCAGAATGGTTAGAGTCTGGGCTCTAGAGAAAGACCAAGACTGACTTCTAGCTCTTCCACTTACAAGCTGCCTAATTTTAGGCAAGTTAAACAACCTCTCTGTGCCTCAGTTTCCCCATCCATAAACTTCACAGGGTTGTTATCAGGAATAAAGTACTTTACGCATCCAACACAATACCAAGCACCCATAAGAACCCAATAAACAGCAGTGATTATTATTTGTCTTAGTCTGAGAGCCAATGGGAGTTGGCAATTATTAGAGAAACACAGATTGCAGGTTTGGCTGGTAAATTCAACAAACCTGGATGCATTTATCTTGCCACAAATCCCTGCCGCAAAAAGCACGATTCACATCACAATGCATAGGAAACCTCACTTCAACCTCAGTCAATAGTATATTTCTACAAGGCGTTCTACTGAAATGTCTTCCTGGAATAGTTTGGATTTGCTAATAAGGAACACCTATCTCAGCCTAAAAAATGGATCTGGCACTCTCCCTTCAAAAGTCGGGTACCAATTAAAACACAGAATAAGTGAGGCTGACCTCAGCTTACCTCAATGACTGGAGAGGAGCTAACTGCCAACCAACTGCTGTTTGGTCAGCCTGCCAAGCTAGCACAGGGAAAAAGGCATATGATTTGGGGCCGCAGAGACCTCAGGTGGAGTTTTGGCTATTAGCTTGAATAATGTCTCTGAATCTCAGATGCCTCATCTGTAAAATATGGATAATACTATCTGCCATTCAGGAATTTTGGTGGAGATTAGACATATCCAACGCACCTAGTTAGGGCCAATCGTAGATGCTCCAAGAAAAAAGTCTATTATACTATTATTATAAACTGTATTTACCTTTTCATCTCCAAGTTAACTGAGGTGGAAGGCAGATTGTTTTTCTTTTTTCTTTTTTGTTTTTGAAGAAGATTAGCCCTCAGCTAACATGCACCGCCAATCCTCTTCTTTTTGCTGAGGAATATTGTCCCTGAGTTAACATCCGTGGTCATTTTCCTCTATTTTATATGTGGGACACTTGCCACAGCATGGCTTGATAAGCAATGTGTAGGCCAGTACCCAGGATCCGAACCAAACCCGAGGCCTCCAAAACGGAGCATGCAAACTTATCTGCTATGCCACCGGGCCGGCCCAGTTTGTTTTACTCTTACTCACACCTTTTGATGGGCCCTTAGTGAGAACTATTCCAACAAACTGAGGATAGCCAGCCAACATTCAACTACTTTAATTTAAAACAGTGTGATATGTAATCACCTAATTTTTAAAATAAAATATAGAAGTATGTGTAATAGAATCACTGATAATTCTTAAATTTGTTTTAGCCAATGCTTTCACATTTTTCAATGAGTCTCTTGATTTTTGCAACAAGGAAACAACAAAAAAAATTGCTGTCAGTTTCTATCATTTTTTTTCTTTTCCCTACCATTTGAGGATGGTGACACTAATTAAAAATATTAGGAAGCAATAGAAAAAAATAAAAGAAATTAACATTTATTGAGCTCCAACTATGTGCCAGGCATTGAGCTAGGTATTTACATACATCATGTCATTTTAGCAGTACAATATCCCTAAAATCATAGAAATTTGGAATTCCTTTTCCTTTTTGAGGATGATTAGCCCTGAGCTAACATCTGCTGCCAATCTTCCTCCTTTTGCTGAGGAAAACTAGCCCTGAGCTAACATCTGTGCCCATCTTCCTCTACTTTATATGTGGGACTCCTGCCACAGCATGGCTTGACAAGCAGTGCCATGTCTGCAACCAGGATCCAAACTGGTGAGCCCTGGGCCACCGAAGCGAAACATGTGAACTTAACCACTGCACCACCAGGCCGGCCCCACGGAATTCTTTTTATCCCCATTTTACAGATGGTGAACTGAGCTTAAATATCTTGCCCAAGTCACACAGCGAGCAAGTGGCTAAGACAGAAATTGAAACGAACACTTTGCTCTTTTCATTACAAGAGCCTGAATTGGAATTGCTGACCACTCTTAGATCTGAGATAATCAGCCTCAGGTTACCAGGGCGACAGCAGTGGCAATTTCACTTCTGGAGCAACGTGCATTCTGTGTCCGTCCATAGTGTTAGCAGGCCTAACTCCAAAAGATGTGGGTCCATTTCCTTTCCTAATTCCTCTTAACTTTCGTAAGTCAGTCAGAGCTGTGCTGCCCATTGCTCCCTTCAGCCTATTTGTCCTGAGGATTTGTTAATTCAATTATTTTATTCTTCCAATATTGATCCTCGCATCGTGCTGTAAGCCTTTGCGGTCCTGTTCCCTGACGCTCAATGATTTCCCATCAAGTTTTCATTCTGCAGTGCATTCAACTAGATCAACATCACCTTCTCCTTTGGTATTCATCTGCCCAGATTTCCTTATTAGACTTTAAAATTAGATTTCTCTGCTGCCTGAAGCAGGGCCTTCTTCTTCGCTGAAATGGCTGAATTATTTCAGCACCTTCTCAAGGAAGCTGTATATGGAACTACAGCTCAATTTTCAAAGAAAGGGATCATATGACTCAAGTTTGAGGCACGTCAGAGGTTTCAAATGCAGACGCACCCCACAAAAAAGTCATATTTAATGAATATTAATTCAAGAATCCTCAACTCTTGGTAGAGATTTTGAAATTGTTTATTTTTAAAATTTCTTAGGAGAGCATAATGTAGACGAAGGGTGATGAGATTGACAAGAGTGGGCGAGTGAATGAGAATGATTTGAAATCAAGTCAGAAGCATTAGATTATAGTACTTCAAGGAACGACACTTGAGAAATTAAATGTCACTTTTTTTTTTTGTTGAAGGCCTAGCTTGTCTTTTCTGATAACCTACATAATGACAACTGTAAGACCCATCTTTGCGACCTGGATAGATCATGCATAATTGAAAAAATATGCCATGGAATCAGCCAAGATACTTGACAGGAGGCATTATGGTATAGGTGATTGGGCACTGGACTAGGAATAGAAAGATTCAGCCTCATCGTGAGAACAGTTTCAGTCAAACAGTGAGAGTAAAAGTCTGTGCTTTTAAGTAAGGATGGGTTGGCGGGAACAGGCAGCCTTCTTTCAGTCAGAGTTGTGATTAAAGGTAACTTGAGGAGATATTAAGGCTGAGGGAGAGTTGTTCTAGGATATGGGAGAACCCGACTTCATTATTTTGGTCAACATCATTACTTTTATCATAATCCCTAACAATCGAGTTCTTACCATATGCCAGGTATTCTGCTGAGCATTTTATGTAAATTATCTCACTTAATCCTTTGAAACAATCCTGTTTGTTTACAGGTAGGTAAATAAAGCTCAGAAAGGCTGGGTTACTTATTCAAAGTTACACAGCACTTAAGCAGTGGAATTGGGGTTCAAGTCTAGGTATTCTGACTTCAGAGTCTGTGCTTGTAAACACTATCTTATACTGGTTTTCAGTTGTAAGCAGAAAGAAAGAAACCAGGAAAGAAGGGCCTAAAAACACTTGGAGAATGTTATAATTGATGGAGTATGGTCCCAGAAGAAGAGTGAAGGGAAAGACAGAAGATATTTGCCTTAGAAATGAATGAGAAACTTCTTTCTCTCTTATAGAACAAGGAGAGAAGCAAAGCAAACAAAAAAACAAAGGAGACACAGAGATTTTGAAATGGAGAGAATAGATCTTGAGGGAGCACGCAATGTATAAGTCAAGTAGGAGGCCACAATCTAAAAAGTCTAGAATGGTAATTGGGTATTGGGATAGGGCTATGGCATCTACTAGGTCAAGCCACTGCTTCTGTTCTCCCGTGGTGACTACACTGTACTGGATCCATCACAGCTCCAAGACTAGCAAGACAAATGCTAGTATTTTGGGCAGCCCCTGAGAGATCTGGACACTGGACACATGGATCAACTGTCCCCCCACAGGGGGAAGCTGAGAGGTGGGATTTTTCATCTGCTCACTCTGTGCTGAGCAGGAATGAGGATCAATGGCACCTACCAGCCTAAGCTATCGCCTCCATTATCCCCTGGGCAGCCAGTCTGTGCTGGACTCGTCAGAGCTCCAAGACTAGCAAGACAGAAGCTAATCCTCAGGGAGCCCCTTCAGAATAGTTGGGCCACTAGTTGAGGTTGGGAGCTAGAGAGTCTCTTCCTGGTCCTCTGGTGCTGAACTCATGGGCAGGGTCTCCTTTGTAAGTGTGTCTCAAATCTCCCTACCAGCTTCAGTGAGCCTGGTTTCATGTTCTACTGGGGTGTAAGACACTTCCAGTTGGTTTCTGATTCCTCACAAATGCAATGTGCTTGTGAATTGTTGTTCAATCAGTGTGTTAGTGGGAGGAAAAGTGGTCTAGGGCCTCCTACTCTGCCATCTTGCTGATGTCAACTCCTTGTGCCTTATTTTTTTTTTTTATTAGATTTTGTTTTACTTTCTTAGTATACCTTGTTTTGGTGGAATGTATCTTTCAGTAGATTCCTACAAAAAGGTTCATGGAAGTTAAATTTTTGACTTAACATATCTGAATACATGTTTATTCTACTTTCTTGCTTGACTGACATTTTTTGACTGGGTATAGAATTCTAAGTGGAAAATAATTTTCTCTCAGAATTTTGAAGGAATTGCTACATGGTCTTGTAGCTGACAGTGATGCCATTGAAAAGTCAGATGTCATTTGATTCTTGATCCTTTGTAAGTAACCTACTTTTTCCTACCAGGAAGCTCTTACAACTGTCTCTTTGTCCTTGTCACTCTGAAATTTCACTATAATATGCTTTTTGTGGGTCTTTTTTCACATCTTGTTCTCAGTGGGCCCATTCAATCTGGTAACTCATGTCCTTTAGTTCTGGGAAATGAAAATCATCTTGAGTCACTTCTTTGAATTAATTCCTCTCCATTTCATGCTTTTCTCTCCTTATGGAATTCCTATTATTCAAACATTTCACTTCTTAGGGTGATCCTCTAATTATCTTATATTTTCTGTCTTTATCTCTTTTTTATCCAGTTTGGTTTTGTGTGCAAGCTCCTCAGCTTTGTCTTCCATACATTCATGAATTGTTTTATTTCTACTAACATGATTTTAAGAGCTAGTTTTTATAACCATATTAAAATTGTACAAGAAAAAATAAGAAAATACAACTATACATTAATTTTACTTATGAATATATATGTCATATAGCATCAAAATTGCTTAATAAATGTTTGGTCAATTGAATCAAACAATAGTTTAAAAAATAGTAATAATAGTATATCATGTCCAAGTAGAATTTATCCCAGGAATGCAAGAGTTGTCCAACATCAAAAGTTCTATTAGGGTTAGTGACTACATTATTAGATTAAATGAGAAAAGATTATCATCTCAAAGTATGAAGGAAAACATTTGAATCAATTTAACACTCATTCACAATTTTTAAATAAATGCACATATTATTATTAGCAAACTAAGAAGAGAAGTTTCTGACATTGATTAGTCAAACATCATACTTAAGCATGAAACTAAGGAAGCATGTTCATTAAAGTAAAAAAACAGGACAAGTATTCTTGCTATCACTGAAATTATTCAACACTGTGCTCTGTTAGAAGGCCTAACTTAATGTAATGAGACAAAAATAAATAAATTAGACAGGAAGATTGAAAAATAAGAGAGGGGCCGGCCAGGTGGCACAACGGTTAAGTTCGCACATTCCACTTCTCAGCGCCCCCGGGTTTGCCGGTTCGGATCCTGGGTGCGGAAATGGCACCGCATGGTACGCCATGGTGTGGTAGGAGTCCCACATATAAAGTAGAGGGAGATGGGCATGGATGTTAGCTCAGGGCCAGCCTTCCTCAGAAAAAAGAGGAGGATTGGCAGTAGTTAACTCAGGGCTAATCTTCCTCAAAAAAAAAAAAAAAAGATAAGTAAAAAGAAGAGACATTATTAAGGTAAATTATTGGAGATAATAAATAAACTTAGCAAGGTTTTTGAGTATAATATCTCTATATAAGAATAAATAGCAGTGATAACAAATTAGAAAGTGTAAATAAAGAAACAATTGTATTCAGAATACCATTAAAACATTGTAATAATTCACCTTGCTACCTTGAACTAAAACAAGCACAGGCTACAGACAGCCTTTAAGAAGAGAATTATGAAAGAGCACTGAAGAAAATAAAAGATGACTTAACAGTGGAATGGAGTACGGAAAGATTCCGTTCTGTAGACATGGGAGGCAGCCTAAAACTGAGCAATCCATTGTACTTTCGATCCCAATAGGATTTTAGTATAAAGTGATTAGAAAAGCCACATGGAAGAATAAACAAAGACAATTCTTGGTGATAAAAAGAACAAGAAAAGAGAATTTGCCCTACAGAGCACAAAACCTCTATTATGCTACAGGATTTAGTTATTCTACTTCTGGTTGTACAGGAGACTAGAAACCCATCTATTACAAAATAAAATCTTTCTTAAAAAATAATTTCTGCTATATTACCACTATTACAGGAAATGTGAAAAGTCATCTAAAAGAAAAAAAGAATTAAAAGAAAACTTTCGGGGCCAGCTCGTGGCTGAGTGGTTAAGTTCTCGCGCTCCGCTTCGGCGGCCCAGGGTTTCACTGGTTGGGATCCTGGGCGCGGACATGGCACCGCTCATCAGGCCATGTTGAGGTGGCATCCCACATGCCACAACCAGAAGGACCCACAACTGAAAAAATATACTACCATGTACTAGGGGGATTTGGGGAGGAAAAAAGCAGAAATAAAAAAAGATTGGCGACAGTTGTTAGCTCAGGTGTCAATCTTTAAAAAAGAAAGAAAGAAAAATTTCATTTTAATGAGTACTGAAATGGTAGCTATAGAGAGTAAGTACGTAAAGAGGATAATTGCCCTGAGAGAAAATGCTTTTGTACACCGTGATCTGGAATTCAAAGTTTGGCCTAGAGATAAAGTAGCTGTTAGGCTGAGTGATAACCACATTAACGTGAAGAGTGGAAGATGGCTGAAGTCCCTCTTGGTCCCAAGTCAGTAGTGTTCCTGAGACTGCTTGCAGAAAAAAAATTCAAATTCCCTGTGAAAGAATCTTAAGTTTTAGAACCTCAGTATTTCCAGAGATTAATATCAAGTAAATTAGCTCACAATGAAAAATAACCAATTAACAAATGAAAATGAGTCAGGTGAGATAACAAACATCAAATTTAGATAGCCCTCATATAAGGAATTTACATCCTGAAATTATCATGTTCAAAATATAAAATATCAATAGATTTTTTAAATGGAGTGTGTCAGTCAGAGCTGAACCAGAGAAGCAGAACCAGTAGGATATATATCCACCCACCCACCCCCACTTCCTGAGTGCCTGTCCTATGGATTTTGGACTTTCTTAATCAGTTCCCATGGCTGTAGGTCCAAAATAAACAGGGCAGACGGGCAGGAAGTGAAGTTCTTGGGCTGGCTCAAATTCCAGTCATAGGTTGAAGCTTCTACAGATAATATTCCTTCTCTTTCTCTCAAGGAAATGTTAGCCCTGCTTTTAAACCCTTCCAACAAATTCCATCAAATCCACCAAGATTATCCTAGATATTCTCCCTGACGTAAAGTCAACTGATTAGGGACTTTAATTATATCTGCAAGATATCTTCACTCCAACACATACATTATTGTTTTATTGAATAATTGGGTACTGTAGACTAGCCAAGTTGACATACAAATAGAGCCATTACATAAACTCTAGATAAAATACAAAATTCAACCACTTGAAGGCTGTGGAGAATGAACAAAAACCAGGCAGATTTTAAACAGGAATTGAAATTTGAAAGAAGAGACCAGCATAGGTGAGTTTACTGTTTTTATGAGTTTTGCTTAAGTATAGGTCACAGTCAAGGTACAGTGTGAGATCACAAAAATCGTGTTTTAAAAAATGCACTTATTTTCTCTCCTGAAAAGCCAGAGAAGATAGCCACTACAGAACAACAACCACTGGGAAGTGAGGAGAGAATCCCAGAGACGAGAGCACCAGTGAAAGGGAACTTTAAATTCTGTGTATAAACTCTGCTTAAATTTCTGTCTGATGGGTGAACCAAGCAGGTGGAGGACAATCTAAAAGCACACTGCAACTAATACTAAAAGAACAGACCTGGGATTCGAATTTCTGCCCACTACAAGACAAAAATTGCAGTTTGAGACTAAAGAAGGTAATTGCTTGCTAAAACAAAATGTCAATATTCTTCTAAAGATATTCAATGGGATAACAGAGCAGATACTCATAATCAATGGAAAGATAGAGAATCTAAACAGAAAAATACGAGCAAAAAAAAAGAACCAAACTTTACATAAGTTTCGTTCCTTAATCTTCACCTAAGTCTTGCGTGTTATACAAATGTTAACTCAAAATGGATCATTGACTTAAATGTAAAATGTAAAACTATGATATTTTAGGGGAAAAAACAGGAGAAAATATTTAGAATATAGGGCTAAACATTAAGTTTTTAGATTTGACACCAAAAGTACAATTCATGAGAGGAAAAATCGATTATTGAACTTCATCAAAATTGAAAACTTTGCTTTGCAAAAAATTCTGTAGAGAGGATGAAAAGATGAGTTTAGACTGGCAGAAAATGTTTTCAAAATACATATCTAGCAAAGAATTAGTATCAAGAACATATAAGGAACTCAGTACTTGACAGTAAGGAAACAAATAACACACTTAGAAAGTAGGGAAAGTACATGAACAGGTATTTCACCAAAGAGGATATACAGGTGCCAAATAAGCACATGAAAAGATGTTCAACATCAATATCATCAGGGAAAAGTAAATTAAAAAACCACATGAAATATCTCTACACACATCAGAATGGCAAAAAATGCAAAATAATAAAAATACCAAATACTAATGAAGATGTGGTGAAACTGTGTTAATCATACGTTCCTGGTGGGAAAGTAAAATGGCCAATTTGGAAAACATTTTTGCCATTTCTTTAAAAACCAAAAATGCAATTATTATAGAGACTAGCAATTGCACTCCTTGGCATTTATGCCATAGAAATAAAATTATGTTCACATAAAAACCTGTACATGAATGCTTAGAGTGGATTTGTTTGTAATAGCCAAAAACTGGAAACAACTGAGATGCCCTTCAAAGGGTAAATGGTTACAAAATTGTGCTATATACATACCGCGGAATACTACTCAGCAATATAAAGAACAAGCAAATAAAGTGATGTCATCTTCGTGGTGGCATAAGATGTCCTTCCTTTTTGTCCTCCCTTTTTAGCAACTAATTTGGCATCCACCCACAAACAAAAGTACCTCTGTGGGAGTTGTGGGATCCAACACCATTTGTCAAGTGACCCAGGAGGAGTCTGAACCACCTGTGCATCAGGTGATAGGCAGACAGATGTTGGAATTGGCTGCAGAACCAGCAGCAGCTTGCAAAATGGCCCACAGCTCCTCTCAGCCACTGTCTGGGAAAACAAGGAGAGTGCTGACTTGAGCAGACACCCAAGGATTAAAAGCCTTTGTACAAGTCCAGCCTTCCTGAGAAGAAATTCCAGAAATCCATTGGAGCAAAAAAAATATGAATTTGGATACATTGGAGAGGGTGAGAGGAACTTTGCCAGCAGTACCCCTCCCACAAGGCAGCACAGCAGGGGGCTGAACCAGCTAGCAGTGACTGCCTCACTGCAGAAAAGGGAGAGCAGTGAGTAAGTGCCGGCTTTCCAAGAGCTGGTTTTTTGAAAACATAAACAAAATTAACAATGCTTTAGCTAGACTAAGAAAAAAAGAGAGAAGACTCAAATAAATAAAATAAAAAATGAAAGAGGTGACATTGCAACTGATACTACAAAACATAAGATCATAGGACCATAAGAGACTAGTATGAACAATTATATGCCAACAAATTGGATAACCTAGAAGAAATGGATAAATTCCTAGAAATACAACCTACAAAGACTGAATCATGAAGTAATGGAAAATCTGAAAAGACCAATAATGCATAAGGAGATTGAATGAATAATCAAAAACATTCCAGCACAGAGAAACTCAGAACCAGATAGCGACAGTGGTGAATTCTACCCCATATTTAAAGAATTAATGCTAATCCTTCACAATTCATCAAAAAAACTGGGGAGGAGGGAACACTTTCAAGTTCATTTTACAAGGCCAGCATTACCCTGACACCAAAGCCAGATAAGGACATTACAAGAAAAGAAGACTATAGACCAATAACCTTGATAAATATAGATGCAAACATTCTCAACAAACTATTAGCAAACTGAATTCAAAAACACATTAAAAGTATCATACATCATGACCAAGTGGGATTTATCCCTGGGATGCAAGGATGGTTCAACATTTGCAAACCAATAAAATTGTGATACACCACGGTAATAGAATGAAAGATAGAAATCTTATGATCATCTCAATAGATGCAGAGAAAGCCTTTGACAACATACAACATCTTTTCATGATAAAAAACTCTCAACAGATTGGGTATAGAAGAAACATACATCAAGATCATAAAGGCCATATATTGTCATATATGCATGTCATATATGTGGATTTGCCAAGCCACAGCCAGCATCATACTCAATGCAGAAAAACTGAAAGCTATTCCTCTGAGAAGACGACGACGACGAAGAAGACAAAGATGCCCACTCTCATCACTCTTATTCAACATAGTACTAGAAGTTTTAGTCAGAGCAATTAGGCAAGAAAAAGAAATAAAAGTGAACCAAATTGGAAAGGAAGAAGTGAAACTCACTATTTGCAGATGACATGATACTATATATAGAAAACCCTAAAGAATCCACCAAAAAACTGTTAGAAATAACAAATACAGTAAAGTTGCAGGATACAAAGTCAACATAAAAAATCAGTTGCATTTCTATACACTAATAATGATCGAGTAGAAAGAGAAGTCAAGAATACAATCCCATTTACAATCACAACAAAAAGAATAAAATATCTATGAATAAATTTAACCAAGGAGGTGAAAGACCTATACACTGAAAACTATAAGACATTATTGAAAGAAATTGAGGAAGATATAAAGAAATGGAAAAATATTCCATGCTCATGGGTTGGAAGAATAAACATAATTAAAATGTCCATATTCCCTAAAGCAATCTACAGATTCAGTGCAACCCCAACCAGAATCCCAATGACATTCTTCATGGAAATAGAACAAAGAATCTTAAAATTTATATGGAGCAACAAAAGACCCTGAGTAGCCAAAACAATCCTGAGAAAAAAGAACAAAGTTGGAGGTATCACATTCCCTGAATTCGAATTACACTACAAAGCTACAGTAATCAAAACAGCATGGTACTGGCAGAAAAACAGGCACACATATCAATGGAACAGAATTGAAAGCCCAGAAATAAAACCACACATCAATGGACAGTTAATCTTTGACAAAGGAGCCAAGAACATACAATGAAGAGAAGTCTCTTCAATAAGTGGTATTGGGAAAACTGGACAACCACATGCAAAAGAATGAAAGTAGACTATTATCTTACACAATACACAAAAATTAACTCAAAATGGGTTAAAGACTTGAGTGTAAGACCTGAAACCATAAATCTCCTAGAAGAAAATATGGGCAGTACACGCTTTGATATGGATCTTAGCAGTGTGTTTTTGAATGCAATGTCTAGTCAGACAAAGAAAACACAATAAAAAATAAACAAATGGGACTCCATCAGATTAAAAAGCTTCTGCACAGCAAACAAAACCACCAACAAGAAGAAAAGACAGCCCACCAACTGAGAGAAAATATTTGCAAATCATATATCCAATAAGGGGTTAATTTCCAAAATATATAAAAACTCACACAACTCAACAACAACAAAAAACAAACAGATCAAAAAACGGGCAGAGGATATGAACAGACATTTTTCCAAAGAAGATATACAGATGGCCAACAGGCACATGAAAAGATGTTCAACATCACTAATTATCAGGGAAATGCAAATCAAAACTACAATGAGATATCGCCTCACACTTGTCAGAATGGCTATAAATAACAAGACAAGAAATAACAAATGTTGGACAGGATGTGGAGCAAGGGAACCTTCATACACTGCTGGTGGGAATGCAAACTGGTGCAGCCACTATGGAAAAGACTATGGAGCCCAGCCTCGTGGCCAAGTGGTAAAGTTCATGCATTCTGCTTCGGTGATCCAGGGTTTGACCGCTTCAGATCGTGGGCATGGACATGGCACCATTCATCAAGCCATGCTGAGGCAGTGTCCCACATAGCACAATCGGAGGGACCTACCACTAGAATATATAGCTGTGTACTGGAGGGCTTTGGGGAGAAGAAGAAGAAGAAAAAAAGATTGGCAACAGATGTTAGCTCAGGTGTCAATCTAAAAAAGAAAGAAAAAAGAAAACAGTACAGAAATTTCTCAAAAAATTAAAAATAGAAATACCAGACGATCCAGCTATCCCACTACTGGGTATTTATCCAGAGAACATGAAATCAACAATTCAAAGAGACTTATGCACCCCTGCGTTCATTCTAGCATTATTCACTATAGCCAAGATGAGGAAGCAATCCAAGTGCCCATCAACAGATGAATAGATAAATAAGACATGGTATACACATGTAATGGAATACTACTCAGCCACAAAAAGACAAAATTGTGCCATTTATGACAACATAGACCTTGAGGGTATTATGCTAAGTGAAATGTCAGACAGAGAGAAATACTGTATGATTTCCCTCATATGTGGAAGATAAGCAAACACATGGATAAAGAGAACAGATTTGTGGTTACCAGAGGGGAAGAGGGTGGGGAGAGGGCAAAAGGGGTAAAGGGGGACATATATATGATGACGGATGGCAATAGACTATTGGTGGAGAAGACGATGCAGTCTATACAGAAACCGAAATATAACAATGTACACCTGAAATTGACACAATGTTACAAGCCAATATGACCTCAATAAAAAAAAATCAACAGAATAGAAAAGTAGCCTACAGAATTGGAGAAAATATTTGAAAACCATATATTGGGTAAGTGGTTAATACCCAAAATATATAAAGAATTCACACAACTCGATAACAAAAAAACAAACAATCCCTTTGAAAAATGGGCAAAGGACTTGAATAGACATTTCTCCTAAGAGGACATCCAAATGGCTAACAGGTACATGAAAAGATGCTCAGCATCACTAATTATCAAGGAAATACAAAGCAAAACCACAATGAGCTATCACCTCACACCTGTTAGAATGGCTGTCATCAAAAAGACAAGAGATAACAGGTGTTGGTGAGAATGTGCAGTAACAGCAACCCTTGTGCACTCTTGGTGGGAATGCAAATTGGTGCAGCCACTATGGAAAACAATGGGGCAGTTTCCTCAAAAAATTAGGAATACAACTACCATATGATCCAGCAATCTTGTTTCTGGGTATACATCCAAATAAAATGAAATGAAAACAGGATATCGAAATGATACTTACACTCCCGTGTTTTTACGGCATTATTCACCATAACCAAGATAGGAAAACAACCTTAGTGTCCATGGATGGGTGAATGGATAAAGAAAATGTGTTATACATAGATACAATGGAATATTATTCAGCCGCAAGAAAGAAGGAATTCCTGCCATTTGTGAGAACATGGATAGACCTTGAGAGTATTATGCTTAGTGAGATAAACCAGACAAAGAAAGACAAACATTAGATGATATCACTTATAAGTGAAATTTTAAAAAGCAAAACCCGTAAAAACAGAGAGTAAACTGGTGGTTACCAGGGGCTGGAGGGTTAGGGAATTGAGGAGACGTTTAAAAGTACAAACTTGCAACTAGAAGATAAGTTCTGGGGATCTATAGCACAGTATAGTGATTATAGTCAACAATACTGTATTATATACTTCAAAATTGCTGAGACTATATTTTAAATGTTCTTACCACAAAAAAGAAATGATGATTATGTGACGTGATAAAGGTTTAGCTAAAGCCTCAGTGTAATCATATCTCAATATGCAAATATGTCAAATCAACGCATTATACCCCTTAAACTCCACAATGTTATATGTAAATTATATCTCAATAAAAAAAGGAGTGTGTCTTTGCTAATTCTTTTCAGAAAGGAAAAATAGTGGTATGGTATACCAAGCTCCCTTAAGTATATCTCAAATGGTATTATCATTTTTAAAAAGGGTTTACAGGTGCTTTTAGAAATACACAGCAAAAAAAAAAAAATAGGATACTTATATAATCATCTGATTAGGAGAAATAGGACTTTCAGGGCAAATAGGATCATTTCCTAATTAAGGATAACACAATCCAATAACGTAGCTCACAGTCAGTTAAGACAGATAGCGAGGGCCCTGTCTTGCATGATATGTGTACACTGGTGGATGCACACATGTAAATCCTAAGAGCCTAAGAGACCACGCTAGACTAGATTTCTCAGTCTCACTTCTCTGATTCCAAAAGTTATTTCCATTGCTTTTCAGGCAAATTTAACTGCCTCTCTATAATTTAACTCAGTGGGAGTCTGGGGCCTTGATGGTAAAGTCATTACTCATTAGACAGATTTGTAAGGGATAATTTTTAATTATGTAGAACGGATGTAGGAATGAAAACATCACAAGCAGAATAGTAGAAAAAATTAAATTACTTGGTATAGACTAATGGGAACAGTTGGAGATAAGGACCTTCTTCTTTCCCCACTCCCACCCAGAAATAAACAAACAAATCTGCAATCACATCTACAGAATTTACAGAAATAACAATAAAAAACCCAAACAATTTGTAGTCTTTACAGTGTTCAATATATACTATGCACCATCCCTACAGTTTGCACGGAGTAGTGTGGCAATCTTTTTTAAAAACCGTCTTGGATGTGAACGTTAGTTTCTCAGTGGCAGACCTTCTTGCTCTCGGAAGACAAGGTTTTGAAATGATCACTCCAGAAAATTTCACCCTGGGAAGAAAGCAGCCAGCAGGTACCACCTTTTGATGGCTATGTAACTTCAGGAATCCCTGGTAAATGTTGAGTAAGCGGCCCAGCCTCAAGCCAGATCACATGAAAGCAGATCTATGTTAGGAATAGCCTAGAATTTTATGCTAAACTGGGACTATTCCCAGGCTATGTGAACACTGAGCAGGTTCAGGAGATCTCTGTATACTTGGCTTTCCTTTCTACAATCTCCTTACTATCTCTCTTCCAACCCCTGAAACGTCTCTAAATTATTGCTACTATAAGTTTAAATTAAGCCCTTATCAAAGAAGGCCTGTTGAGGGACTCTAAGCAGCCAGTGACGGAAGTCCACTCTTCTGCTTTGCTGCTGCTCCCACTTTGTGCTATTATAGGCTACCTAAGCAATCTAAATTGAATGAGGTTGAAGTGAAATGGCTCCTCTGATCAAATGACACAGAGTATTTGCATCACTTCCCTTGAGAAGTCATCTCATTTGTCAGAAAGCCATACATCATGCCTGAAATGCCCACCCCTGACATTTGAGAGAAATATCTTTCCAAATGGAATTTGAACCTTTTCACATCGTCACCATACACCTTCAGAAGCCAAAATGATTTCTGATTACTGCTATTTCATGAGTCCCAGGATACTTTCTGCCCAACACACCTTTACCTGAGGCAAGTTTTTGCCTCCTATCTCATCATTTAGAGCCCTGGGAATTGTTGACTACACGTACTGAAACAATACCCAGAATTATATTTTCGATACAATAGCTATAGTGCCTCTCAAGGGAACAAGTTCTCTCCACCGTTTTCTAAGATAAACACAGGAAAGAACATTCTACATTGCTTCTTGGGCATTCTAAATGCCTAAGCTGAATCAGAGCAGTCTTTAGCCTCCCGCCATCATGATATCCACAATCCCCTTTGTCTATTTTAGTCTCTGTAGCTCTGAACAATCATGATTTGGGAAGAAACTGCCATTCTTTAATTGAAACATTAGTGAGTACATTTCTAAACAAAAAAGTTCTGGTTTAGAAATCGTCCTTTTTCCACAAACCATGCAATTAGGCCCTAAACATAGTAACAAAGCTCAGAATTTAACTCTAAACTTATCCATTGACATTTTTAAAATGAACTTTTAATTTTAAAATAGTTCTAGATTTACAAAAACGTTATGAAGATAGTACAGACAGTTCCCATGTGTCTCACACCCAGTTCCCCTATTATTAACATCTAACATCAGTTTGTTATAGTTCCCATAATTAAGGAACCAATATCGACATATTATTATTAACTAAAGTCAATACTTTAGATTTCCTTCATTTTTACTTAGTATTCTTTTTTTTTCTGTTCCAGAATCCCATCCATGAAACCATATTCTACTTCGCTGTCACATCTCCTTAGCTATTATAGTTTCTTAGATTTCCCTTTTTATGACCTTGACAGTTTTAAGTACTGGTCAGGCATTTTATAGAACGCCCCTTAATTGTGATTTTCCTGATGTTTTTCTCTAGATTGGACTGGGGTTACGGGGTTTGGAGAGAAAGACCACAGAAGTAATGTGCCATTTTCATCTTGCCATATTAAGAGTACATAGTATCAACATAACTCATCACCATTGATATTTACTTTGATCACCTAGCTTGACGTAGTGTTAGCCAGGTTTCTCCACTATAAAGTTACACTCTTTTTTCCCTACTTCCAGACTGGTAGGAAGTCACTATGCACAGGGCACACTTAAGGAGTGGAGACTTACTCTACCTTCTTGCAGGCAGAGTATCTACATAAATTACCTGGAATTCTTCCTCATGGAAATTTGTCTCTTTCTTCAGTTTACTTATTAAGTAAATCCTTTAGTTATATAAGTATGGACTCTAATACACTACAGCATGAATCATTTTAGCCTTCTCCCCTTGCTTGCTTCTCTGTAAACTCTTAACCATGGAAAATCTAGTTCCTGCCAAATGCCACACATTTACTTAATTGTTCAATTCTTGTATACTCATACAATGGTTTCAAAATTGTTAACCCATGGGCCAGCCTGGTGGTACAGTGGTTAAGTTCACACATTCCACTTTGGCAGTCCGGGGTTCACCTGTTCGGATCCCGGGTGCAGACATGGCACTGCTTGGCAAGCCATGCTGTGGCAGGCATCTCACATATAAAGTAGAGGAAGATGGGCACGGATGTTAGCTCGGGGCCAGTCTTCCTCAGCAGAAAGAGGAGGATTGGCTACAGATGTTAGCTCAGGACTAATCTTCCTTAAAAAAAAATTGTTAATCCATACTTCTGTGGGAGCAACATTATCAACTAGAGCACAGTACTGATGTACAGTTCCTTTTGCCTTCAGTATTATAGACTCATTTCCAAAATTACTTAGGTCAGCACTTATTTTCCCTCACACCCTCCAGTGAAATTGTTTTACACATTTGTAATACAGGAAGATTGTTTTGTCACAGTCTGCTTTCCATCCTGGGGATGGAACCTCCTAAATGATTTTCTAATTTGCACACATTAGTCTTTACTCTTTGTACTGTAAAGTTCTATGAGTTTTGACAAATGCATACTGTCATGTATCCACAATTATAGTATCATACAAAATGGTTATGTGGGGGCCTGGAATTGGCCACCCCAACATATGTCTCTTTGGCATGATTATTTGGAGCTGGTTACTTTACAGACAGGAAAGCAACTGAAAAGTAGAATTTACTTAACCTTTGTAAGAGACATTTACATTGTAAAGGAGCTCTCCATCTGTAAAGATATCTCCCTCTCTACCAGGAAGAAGGGGGGATGACCTTATCTCTAGAAACTCTTAATCAATGGGGAAGGCAAGGACTTAAATCTGCATTTGTTTATTGTGCTTGTCTGGTAACCTCCTGTAACTGACTCCCCCCACCCCCAACATCCTCCTTTGCCTTTAGCTTGATATGATATTTAAGGTGGGGGCTTCAGCCATTTTTGCAAGTTGCTCAGCTTCCTAAGCCTCTCCCGTGTATACATGTTATAAAGCTTTGTTTAATTTTCTCCTGCTATTCTGTCTCATGTGAATTTAATTCGTTCTCCAGCCAGATGAACCCAGAGAGGGTAGAGGAAATGTCTTCCTCCCCTACAGTTACATTGCCCTAAAATATCACCTGTGCTTCACTTATTCAACCCTCCTCTTCTCCCCATAAGCCCCTAGCAACCACTTATCTGTTTACCATCTCTATAGTTTTGCTTTTCCAGAATGTCATATGAATGTAATCATATAGTATGTAGCCTTTTCAGACTGGCTTCTTTCACTTAGCAAGGTGCATTTAAGATTCACTCACGTTTTTACATGGCTTAACAGATCCCATGTGTCCTTTACATAGTCCCCCTCAATGGGAACATAATACAAAATTATAGTATAATATCACGACCACATACTGACATTGATACATTCAAAACACAGAATATTTCCATCACCAGAAGGATTCCTTGTGTTGCCATTTATAACCACACCCACTTCTCTCCTGTCCCCTGCTAAGCCTCTGGAAACCACTAATCTCTTCTTCACTTCTATAATTTTATTACTTCAGGAATATTATATAAGTGGAATCATACAATATGTAACCTTTTAGGATTGGCCTTTTTCATTCAGTATAAATCTATGAAGATTTATCCAGGTTGCTGCATAGATCAATAGTTTGTTCTTTTTTATTTCTAAGTAGTATTCCATAGTATGGATGTACCATGTTTTTTTTTTTTAAATTAATACTATAGGTTTATTTTTGATTTGTAAATTTAATATTGAGGTTATGAGTACACAGTTCAAACATAAACAAATTTAGCAGAAAATTAACTCTTTCTAAAAAATTGTTAGTGTGGTTAAAAATCACATAACAACAGTTTCTTTAACCATTTACCCATTGGAGGACATCTGGGTTGTTTTTAGTTTTTGGCTATTACAAAATAACTGCTATAAATATTCATGTACAGATTTTTCATGAGAAAATAAATTTTTATTTCTATGGGCTATACATCCAGGTCTGCAATTACTAGTTCATAGGGTAGTTGCATATGTAACTTTTTAAGAAACTGTCAAATTGCTCCAGAACAGCCGTACCATTTCACAGCCCCATCAACAATGTATGAATGGTGCAGGTTTTCTGCATCCCAGCCAACATTTGCTGTTGTCACTATTTTTTATTTTGGTGATTCTGAAAGGTGTATAGTAATATTTCATTGTAGTTTTAATCTGCATTTCCCTAATGGCTAGTGATGCTGAGCATCTTTTCATTTGCTTATTTGCCAACTGTATATCCTTTGCAGTGAAATTTCTGTTCATGTCATTTGCTTATTTTCCAACTAGATTGTTTCTTACTATTGAGTTTTGAAAGTTCTTTATATATTCTAGATACTAATCCTTTGATGGATGTGTGGTTTGCAAATATTTTCTCCAAGTGTGTAGCTTGTTTGTTCATTCTCTTAATATGAAGAAATGAAGAAAAACCAGTGAAAAAATTCAATACCTTTTCATGATAAAAACTCAGAAAAATAGGAATATGGGGAAACTTCCTAAACTTGAAAAAGAGCATCCGTAAAAAACCTGCAGTTAACATTATACTTAATTGTGAAACACAGAATGATTTCCTCTAAGATGGGACACAAAGCAAGGATATCTGCTCTCACTGTCCTTATTCAAAATACTGTTGGAAGCCAGTGCTGTAAGCAAGAAAAGAAAAGGCATACAGTACAAAAAGGAAGAAATAAAACCGTCCCTATTTTTGGATGACATGAATGTTTATGTAAAAAGTCCCAAGGAATCTACAGAAAACAAAAACTCCTGGTGTTTTGTAGAGTAAAACTTTTAACTTTTGACGAAGTCCAATTAACGGATTTTTTCCTTTAATGGATCATGTCAAGCCTAAGGACTCTGCCAAGCTCTAGATTCGAAAGATTGTCTCCTGTGTTTTTTTTTTGTCTAAAAGTTTTATGGTTTGATGTCTTACATTAAGTTGGTGATCCATTTTGAGTTAATTTTTCTTGTAAGATGTGAGGCTAGGTTGAGGTTTATTTTTTTGCCTATGAAGGTCCAACGACTCCAGCATTGTTTGTTGAAAAGTCTATCTTAATTATCCTAGCTACTAGCAGGTTTTGAAATTGGGTAGACTGATTCCTCCTTATTTATTCTTATTTCTTAAATTTGTTTTAGCCATTCTGGTTCCATTGCCTTTCCATAAAAATCTTAGAATAATATCATTTAAAACTACAAATTTTTTTTCTGGGATTGTGATAGGAATTGAGTTAAACTTGTATATAAATTTGGGGAAAATTAACATCCTTGCCATGTTGATCTCCCATTTCTTGCACATGATATGCCTCTCCAGTTATTTGGATATTCTTTCATTGCTCTTGTCAGTACTTTGTCATTTTCATCATGAATGTCTGTACATGTTTTGTTAGGTTTATACCTAAGTAATTCACCTTTTTTGTGACTTAAAATGGTATTATATTTTTAATTTTGGTGTCTACATTTTCATTGCTAGTATATAGAAATACAGTTGATTTTTGTATACTTTTGTGTATCCTACAACGTTGCTGAACTCACTTCCTAGTTCCAGGAGTTTTTGTTTTCTGTAGATTCCTTGGGATTTTTTACATAAACATTCATGTCATCCAAAAAAAGGGACAGTTTTTTTTCTTCCTTTTTGTACTGTATGCCTTTTCTTTGCTTGCTTACAGCACTGGCTTCCAACAGTATTTTGAATAAGGGCAGTGAGAGCAGATATCCTTGCTTTGTGTCCCATCTTAGAGGAAATCATTCTGTGTTTCACAATTAAGTATAATGTTAACTGCAGGTTTTTTACGGATGCTCTTTTTCAAGTTTAGGAAGTTTCCCCATATTCTTATTTTTCTGAGTTTTTATCATGAAAAAGTATTGAATTTTTTCAATGGTTTTTCTTCATTAATTGATTTGATCACGTAACTTTTCTTCTTTAGCCTGTTTATAGTGTATTACATTAAATAAATTTTTAATATTGACATAGCCTTTCATCACTGGAATAAACAGTACTTGTTTATGATTATAAACAATTATGCTGTATAATTCTTTTTGTATATTGCTGATTTATATTTGTTAATATTTATTAAGGATTTTTGCATCTATATTCATGAAGGACTTTGGTTTGTAGTTTACTGTTTTGCACTCTTTTTCAGGTTGGTATCAACTAATACAGGCCTCATAACACGCTTTCTGAAGTAGTCCTTCCTTTTCTATTTTCTGGAAGAAATTGTGCATTATTCCTTTAACTCATCCTTAAATGTTCGATAGGATTCTCCAGTCAAATCACCTGGGACTAGAGATATCATTTTTGGCAGTTTTGAAATTACAAAATCAATTTCTTTAGTGCTTATAGGGCTATTCAAATTATCTATTTCATAGTCAGTGAGTTGTGGTAGTTTATATTTTTCAAAGGATTGATCCAGTTCTTCTAAGTTATCAAATTTATATGTGTAGGGTTGTTCATAGCATTCGCTTATTAGCCTCTTGGTGTCTGCAGGGTCTGTAGTTAAATTTCCTGTTTATTCCTAACATTGGTGATTTGTGGGACTTTTTTCTTTTGTTGTCAGTATTGCTAGAGGTTTGCTAATTTTATCGATTTTTTTAATTGAAGAACCTGTCTTTTTAAAAAAATTAAGTGCCTCCATTGTTTTCCTGTTTTTGTTTCCATTGATTTACACTCATGTTTATTATTTCCTTACTTCTACTTGTGTTGAATTTACTCTCCTCTCCTTTTTCTAGTTTCTTAGGGAGAAACTCAGACTATTGATTTGAAATCTATACATTTCCCTCACCCAGCGTTGCTGCCACATTGTACAACTCCAGGGAGCACCAAAGTTTTCAATGAGAAGAGTGCCCATTGAAGATGTACTACGCAGTGGCCCTGCTCTTAAAATATAGAAAACCGAATACCAACAAATGTGTTCAACGACAAAATTGTATACCAATAACCTAACAATGATTTGACTATCCTCTTTTTCTCCTTGGAAATGAATAAATCTATTAACAGGCAGGAGTTACCATGGCGTCACTAAAAATATTTTAGTGAAAAGCAGTATACCTTTTTGTGTTCGGTAGTTATTGCTGTATCTGCCATTCATATCTTTGTCCAATTGTTAAAAAACTAATTTTTGCCTTTTAATGTTTCTCCCACAGATTTTCTGAAACTTCCAGTATTTCATAGTAAAATGTGCATAAAGTAAAAAGTAAAAAATCCAAGAAAAATTAGGCTTGCTAAGCCCTCCCCTTGCCTGCATCTGTTCCTGAAGTACAAATTGGCAGTTGTGGCTGATTAAAAACCATTTTGCTGGTCTTTTTAAACGCCCTTACAAGTGTTGGTTTAAGAGAGATGGTGGGAGATTGTAATTGATTTAATAGTTGGCTTCCAGGAAACTGAAAGCTGTAAGACTAGTTAACAGGTAATTTCCTACAAATTACCTGGAGTTAGAATTGACCCAACCTGGTAAACGATTGGCTATGGTAGGCAAGGGGATGCCAGAAGTCAAAGATTTCAAGTTTTTAAATTTGTTTGGCTGAGAGTGTTTGCATTATAGAAGAAATAAAGAACATGAAACACAAGTTAAAGGTGTGGAAATGGGGCAGAACATCCAGATAGAGACATTGGCTCATCAGGTCTTTGCAAACCTGGGGAGAGGAGAGGGTCAGAAAGATAGAATTAATATCATCCACAAAAGTTTATTGACTGGCTATTAGATGCCAGATTCTGTTCTCTGCTGTTAATATTTATTGAACACTAAGGACTTTACATGCATGGTGTCATTTTATCCTCACTGCAATTCTGTAAGAAGGGGCATTATTATCTATATTTCACATATTGAGGAAACTGAGGTTTGTTGAAGAAAACAAGAGCCTGACAGTAGTTAAGGCAGTAAAACGGATTTTCTTCAGGAACTATTGCAATAGGGAAAAAGAGACCTCAGTATACAACTGGGCTCAATTCTGAATACAGCAAGGACAAGTGAGATTTATAGCCAAGAGCAAGGGTGGGGGTGGGGGGTGCAGTGAGAGAGTAGAGGAAATATCAAGGGTATGGGGATTCTTGCTAAATAGACTTAAGCAGATTAATGCTGAAGGCAGGTCAAGGCGATAAGATATCAAAGGTGGGGGGTAAGGAATTTGATCAGATATTGAGGTTAATCAGACATCAAGGGCGAGGATTCTTGCTAAACCAAATTAGCAGGATTCTTGCTACAAATGGATTAGGCAGGTCAAAGACAAGCCCTGAGAATAAAGCTTGGTCAAAAAGAGGGCTCAGAGGAGCCTATCTAAAGTTTGGTCAAGGAGAGAGTCTTTGTCAGGCTCAGTGGTTAACTTTCTTGCTGAAGGGAAATACTAGAGCAGAAGTTTAACCTTAGCTGTGTCCGATCCTAGATTTGTCTACTTTTTAACCTCAGAATAAGGAGTTTCAGTCAGTCTAAGCAGAAGCCACTGGTTCCCAAACTTTGCTGTACATTAGAAACAACTGGTGACCTTTTAAAAATCTTCATGCGCAAGTCATAATACCATACCAATTAAATCAGGATTTCTGGTATCAGTATTTTTTAAAGATTCCCCAGGTGATTCCAACATGCAGCAATGTTTGGAAACCACTGAACTAATAGTAAGTAGGCCAAGAGGAAGCAAAAAGCAGTGTAGATTATGCCTTCAAGCAATTTGCTGCTACAAAGACAGCTATTAAGCTAGACAAGTTAGGAGTGTTGGGGAAATATAATTAAAAGAAACAAAATCTTCTCCTAACCTAGAATTTCTCTACAAAGGCCGTAGAGACAGAAAACAGTTTTATCATTGAATAAGCGTTAATCCAGAATGTGACGCACATCACAGGCAATCCACTATGAGATCACAAAAACAGAAAGAAATTTCACCCTTTTATATAGCTAAACAGATGGACATGTTTTCAAGATAAACAATACTTCGTGCTTAAGCAAGAGAAATTGACAGCACCTTTTGTCACACATAATTCATCCTAGCTCTATCGTGTAAATTGAGGAGACTATCTACATTAGTTGATTGGCTTCATCCAGTAGAGAAACAAACTTCTCATGTCTTAATGACAGATGGTAGTTTTGCAAATTAGAGCAACACTGAAATTAGAGTTGTTGAAAACAAGACAACAATATATATACAATGAAATACTACTCAGCCATAAGACGAAATCATGCCATTTGAAATGACGTGGGTGGATCTTGAAGGTATTATGCTAAGTGAAATAAGTCAGACAAAGACAAATACCATATGATTTCACTCACATGTAGAAGATAAACAAACACATAGATAAGGAGAACAGATCAGTGGTTACCAGAGGGGAAGGGGGTAGGGTGAGGGGGGAAGGGGTATGGTGACAGATGGAAGCTAGACTATTGGTGGTGAACATGATGTAGTCTATACAGAAACTGAAATATAATGATGTACATCTGAAATTTATACAATGTTATAAGCCAATGTGACCTCATTAAAATAATAAAAAAACAAAAAACTCAAGACAACAGGTTCAAAATGGAGTCGCTGATGCCAAGCCCACATCACCAGAAACATTTTGGCCTCTCCCAGAAATAGAATCTTAAACCACTAATCAAGAATCACATGGTCAGCAGTAGTGGGTAATCTGCCTGATAGACCCCTGCCATCCCCTAAAAGGAAATGATCTTGCCACAACCAATCCACTTTTTGTTAGTATAGCGTCTTTGTTTCTGCTTCCTTCTGCCTATGTCTTTTGTTGTTTTTTATTTTTTACTTATTTATTTATTTTTTTGAGGAAGATTAGCCCTGAGCTAACATCTGCTGCCAATCCTCCTCTTTTTTGCCGAGGAAGACTGGCCTTGAGCTAACATCTGTTCCTATCTTCCTCTACTTTATATGTGGGATGCCTACCACAGCATGGCTTGACTAGTAGTGTGTAGGTCTGCACCCGGGATCTGAACCGGCGAGCCCTGGGCCACGGAAGCCGAATGTACGAACTTAACCACTGTGCCACCAGGCTGGCCCCAAGAGTCTTTTATTTTGTACAGCTCCTCGGAGCTCCTTTCTATTTGCTAGACGGAATGCTGCCTGATTCACAAATCATTGAATAAAGCCAATAAGATCTTTAAATTTTACTCAGTTGAATTTTGCTTTTAACAGTCTCTTACCCTCACAGGGAAATGGGAGATAGGGGTGCTATCTCCCTTGATGTTTGCATCTTAAAAAGATGGCTCACAGGTCCTCGAGGAAACAATCCTGAGTTGTGAGACTGGTGAGAGGCTTATTTAGTCATTATAAACATTTATATACATTTGAAAATGAGACAGAAAGAAATTCTGAAACAAGAAGAGAGAGGGCAGTCCCTTCCTTTACTTTCAACAGGGAGAATTAAGCCTCCTATTTTTAATTTGTATCTACTCTTACAGGAGATATCAGGATTAAGGAGACTTTCTTCTCTTTTCTGCTGTACGGGAGGAAAAATAATTTTCCCTCTACCCTTCAAGATGCTTGACAGAGCCTCCACCCCGGTAATAAAAAACAGATTAACAGGAGAAAAAGAAACAGATGTTTAATAATATGTATACTTCCTGTATACATGGGAGAGACCCAGGAAAACTGAGTAACTCCCTGAAATGGCCCAGGCTGCCACCTTACATACCATCTCCAGCTAAAGGCAAAAGAAGATGTTGGTGGGGGCAGTTATGGGAGGCTATCAGGAAAAGCACAATAAACAAGGGTAAGGTTGTGTTGATGCAAATAATCCATAATCAATCTATAAATCAAAATTGGAATGAGTTTATTATAGCCCAGGTCTGAGGACTGTAGCCCTGGGCCTTCCTTCCCCTAGGAAGGAAGAGCACCAAAGAAGTGGGGTGTACGGAGTGGTCATATACCATCTTGGAACAAAGAGAACACATCACATATGATGGGAATGTCCCTTTACAATAGTCATGAGATTGCTTTGCTGGCACAGCAGATCAGTGGTCACAAGGTGAGCACAGCAAGTCGGTAATTAATCCTTAGTTTCTAGGAAGAGATGCTTAACCTTAAGGAAATGCCAATATAAGGGAAGATACAGCCCTGTCTTTTAGGGCATCATTCTCGCCTTTGAAACATTGTAAATGTTTAAAGCAGGCATGCAATACATGCTCAACAGGCCATTTCAGGCCCTTTTGGAAAAACAAGTTCAGGCAGAATTAGTTTTAAACCAAATGGCTTCCTCACATACTCCAATATATCCCATTGCTTTTCATTTATTTATCAGTTTTTATACAGATGTAAGTCCACGGCTTCTCCATTGATAAGAGTTTCTAGAAATTTAGTCATTCCACTCTTCCTGGTACAGAAAGGGAGATACCCTTACAGATGGAGATTTCCCTTAGAAATGTAAATGTCACTTACAAAGGATAACTCCTACTGAATTTTCAGTGCTTCTCCTTTGTCTGCTATTTCTTAAAAATAACCAGCTCAACGTAATCTTTATGCCAAGGAGGCATATTTTGGGGTGGCCTATTCTGCTCCTATTCACTGTGTTTACATGGAGAAATGTGAAAAAGTTTGCTGAGGATAAAAACCCTGCAGGAAAGAGACATTGAATCTATAAGAGAACAGCGGTATTAATAAAGACAGCTTTCAGGACAGGAGAGAAGTAGTGACATCAAAAATCTAAATGAAGTGGTAAGTTTGGGCCAAAAGGAAGGATACTTCTTTCTCTGAAATGAGAGGGTGAAGATGCAGACATATGATTTTCTGGAGGGAGGAGAGTTACCTGTCTTCCTCCTCCAGAATCTATAGTGTTCCTCCATTAGCATCATCTCCAGGGACTTAGCCCACTTTCAATAGTCACAGTTCCATACTGGCACATTTCAAGAGGGTGCAATTAACAGCAGCATTCCTTTAATCATCATCCTCCAATGAGGAAGAGTATAACAGATAATGCCAATAATTTATTTGAATTTGCTCTGATTCATATTACTAAAGTATGTTTCAGGCATTATCAGAGGCCTTACATTTCCAAGCCATCCCAGGCTCTGTAGCTGATAAAGAGGAACTCTGCAGGATGTGTCAAAGCCAAGCAGTTTCTGACAGGGATCTTTCTATTTTATCTAAAACTTCTTTTATAAATGTGAGAGATCGAACACGGTTATCTCTGAAAAACACAAAGAAGAAAATGAGTTAAATGCATCTCAAAGAGGTTCATTTTTTTCCCCTGCTGCCACTCCATGTTTTCAAGCGTCAGATGCCCTGCAGCCAAGGTCACTCGAATCACCCTGTTAAGTACGCCAGGAAATATTTGTATTTTCCTCTATTTAAATTAATTGATGGAAGATGGAAAAGGTAAAATCTTAAATGAAGAGACCAGATTTGTGTAGAGTTGTATGCTAATACAGACACAGCAAATGGAAGGGCAAAGCCACAAGGCCTAACACAATTCTACAGTGACAGCTTGAAGCACAAGAAAAAGCACAGAGCTCCAGATTCTAATTTCAGCCTTTTCAATACTGTTAGCTGGGGGACCTAGGGTAATGCCCTGAGTTAACTCCTCTGGGCCTCAATTTCCTTATTTGTGTTGGATTCGTTAAATTAATCAAAGAAGGCGGCTATTAGATTGAGGTGGCTCTAATGGTGCCTACGTAAGCAAACCAAAATCTAAGACTATCAGTACTTCATTTATGACATTGAAACCTGAGGACGGCCAATCACAAACAGCCAACTAGGTTTTAAGTTATAGCTAATCAATAATTTCCTTACTAGACTTCTACTTTTTCTCTATAAAAAATTTTCCCCAGCTCCCCTCAGCAGAGCACTTCTAACCACTTCTGGTTTGGTGCTGCCCAATTCAAATTGATTTTTGCTCCAATAAATTCTTAAAATTTTAATATGCCTCAGTTTATCTTTTATCAGATTCCATGATTTACCCTCCAACTTCTACTGATAAAGGAACAAGATAAAAAGGCTTCGAATTGCAGCAGAAGGAGCTACGGCTCGGTGTGAGAACAAAACAAAGTATTACAGTTATACTGGAAGAAGCCTTGGGAATCTTCCTTGCATAATTTTTTAAATAAGAAAACTCCCAATGTATGAAAGAGTTGTAAATAAAAGTACAAGAAAGAAGGAGTCTCATTTGATGGTCCTTCCTGGCCATGAATATAACTGATTCTACTGAAAATAAGTAAATTAAATATCCTCCAGAAGCCAGCTTTACTGTGCAATCAGGCAACTGGCAGCTGGAAATGCCTGATTCCATGCACCATGGGTGAGCAGCCCCCACTGAGGGCCAAGAGCAACCCGACCACTGGAAAGCTCTGGATTTGTCTCCAGAGCATTAGCATTTTTATTGCTTTATGGTCCATCCACATCCATATAAAAGTGATTTACTCCCTTGGTATGTGCAATATAACACTAAAGAATTAGCACTGGAACAGCCTCAGGGGTCAATTAACCCAAACCCAGAATGCTAAGCAGCAGAGATTAGTTTTTGGAATGTCTCCCAGTAATTAAATCTGGCAATGAAGGTGATTCCACCACATTTCTAAGTACCTTTTTCCAATTCTTTTAACTATCATTGAGTTTAATCTCGTCATGTACATAAAAATCACTTAGGGATGATTACAAGTACTTACATTATAGAAGATCAGAATATGCCACCCCAAATATGTTTCTTTGGCATGAGTGTCACCCAGAGATGTCTCTAAAACATTTTCCATGTCTAATGCTTTGTTTTTAAGTTGTACTTGCTTATGGGAACCAAAGCAGAGAACATTGCCAGATGGCCAAAATGCAGAACTAGTCCAAAGCAGAAAGGTCCAAGATGGCGATGGGGTACTGCACAAAAGGAAATATGCGCAAAAGGTGCCATGTACAAGAAGGGAAGATCTGCACATGCCACAAATGCCCCCACCCCAAGTGATGACGCAGAGATCCCTCCCTCTTCACATCCCGTAAGAACCCTGTTCACCTTCCCTTCAGGGAGAAGGTATTTTAGAGCAAGAGCTCTGCCTCCTCCATTCACTGATCAATGGATAACATTTCCACTCTGCTATTCCAAACCTGTCTCATTCTATTGGTGTGAATGTCTCCAGGCAAAAGGACCCACTTGTGAGTCACTGGTCCCCTAGGGCTCAGTAACATTACTAAGGATTATTTTGAGAAACAGCAGACAAGGAAGAAGCTCTGAAAACAGAGTAGGTAGAAGTTCCCCTTTTGTAAGGGAAATTTCCATTTATAAAGGAAATCTCCATTTATAAATGTGTCTACCTCTCTGTACCAGGAAGAGAAGGAGGACTCTAAATCACAAGAGAATCTTATCAATGGAGAAGGCCCAACTTAAATCTGCGTAACAAACCTTACCCACGTTTACTGTACTTTTCTGGGTCACTTTCTCATAACTGACCTCCCTCACACCCTTCTTTTGTTTTAGCTGAAGATGATTTTTTTATTCAAGAAGCAACGAACTTTATTACTTATGATACGGCAAGCAGCACATGAGCATCAACAGATGCCTCATTCCCTTGCCCTCATGTTCTCCAGTGGTGATGCAGAGTGCCCTGATAGATTGCCTGCATAGGATCCCTGTTGCTAGAATCCAAGCAGCTAAACCAGAATTACATTTGAATCTCCTAGCTTCCATTTCAGAGAGGCTGCTACCCACAGGGTGCGCCAATCAGACCTACCTGAGGTTACTGGTAAAGAAAGAGACACATCATGCCCAGGAATGGTCAAGGAAAAATCCTTTTAACCACGGGCCCACCAGGACCAATTCAACTGACACCATCTTATCAAGAGAGTAATTGAGAAATTGTCTTTCAGAAAATTTGCAAAGTCACATAGCCAGTGCATGTGCAGAAGAAAAGATCTTGACCTGAAATGGCCATGGGACCAAAGATTCTTCTTCCCATGGGACCAAAGCACTGGGACATGACTGGAACTTAAAAGTCAAATTCTTATCATAAGCGGGGGATCCATCATTCAGGAAGATCTGGTGTTAAAATTCCTTCCCCACCTTACCATAAATGTTTAGAACCTCATCATGAATGTTTAGAACCTTATCATAAGTGTTTAGAACCTTACCACAATGCTTGAAGCTCACCAATCAAAACTTGTCCAGCCAGCATTTCCGTGTAATAGCCTGTTCTTTATAGCCACTTTTCCCCCCCTTAGTTTCCTTTTTTTTAATTGAGGTAACATTGGATTATAACATTATATAAATTTTGGATGTACAACACTATATTTCGATTTCTGTGTAGACTACATCATGTTCACCACCCAAAGACTAATTACCGTCCATCACCACACATGTGCCTAGTCACCTCTCTTGCCCTCCTCCCTCCTTTCTTCCCCTCTGGTAACCCCCAATCTGATCTCTGTATCTGAGTGTTTCTTGTCGTCGTTGTTGTTTTTATCTCCTATTTATGAGTGAGATCATATGGTATTTGACTTTCTCCCTCTGAATTATTGCACTTAGCATAATACCCTCAAAGTCCCAAATAGCAAGATTGCCATTTGTTGTCCCAAATGGCAAGATTTCATCATTTTTCATAGCTGAGTACTATTCCATTGTGCTTATATACCACATCTTCTTTATCCATTCGTTCCTTGATGGGCAGTTCGGTTGTTTCCAAGTCTTTGCTATTATGAATAATGCCACAATGAACATAGGGGTGCATGTATCTTTATGCATTCATGTTTTCATGTTCTTTGGATAAATACTCAGTAGTGGAATAGCTGATCATATGGTAGCTCTAGTCTCAATTCTTTCAGGAATCTCCATACTGTTTTCCATAGTAGCTGCACCAGTTTGCATTCCCACCAGCAGTGTATAAGAGTTCCTTTTTCTCCACATCCTCTCCAACACTTATTATTTCTTGTCTTGTTAATTACAGCCATTCTGACAGGAATTAAGTGATATCCCATTGTACTTTTGATTTGCATTTCTCTAATGATTAGTGATGTTGAACATCTTTTCATGTGCCTGTTGGTGATCTGTATATCTTCTTTGGAAAAAATGTCTGTTCAGATCTTCTTTTGCCCATTTTTTAATTGAGTTATATGTTTTTTTGTTCTTGAAATGTATGAGTTCTTTATATATTTTGGATGTCAACCCCTTATTAGTTATATGGTTTGCAAATATCTTCTCCCAATTGTTAGGTTGTCTCTTTGTTTTGATGATGATTTCCTTTGCTGTGCAGAACCTTTTAGTTTGATGTAGTCCCATTTGTTTATTTTTTTCTTTTGTTTCCATCGCTTAGTCAGACATGGCATTTGAAAATATGTTGTTAAGACCGATGTCAAAGAGCATACTGCCTATGTTTTCTTCTAGAAGTTTTATGGTTCCAGGTTTTACATTCAAGTCTTTAATCCATTTTGAGTTAATTTTTGTGTATGGTGTAAGATAACGGTCTACTTTCATTCTTTTGCACGTGGCTGTCCAGTTTTCCCAACACCATTTATTGAAGAGACTTTCCTTTCTGCATTGTATATTCTTGGTTCACTTGTTGAAAATTACCTGTCCCTAGATGTGTGGGTTTATTCCTGGGCTCTCGATTCTATTCCATTGATCTGTGTGTCTGTTTTCATGCCAGTACCATGCTGTTTGGTTACTATAGCTTTGTAGTTTGTTTTGAAATCAGAGAGTGTGATACCTCCAGCTTTGTCCTTTTTGTCTCAGGATTCCTTTGGCTATTTGGAGTCCTTTGTTTTCCATATAAATTTTGGGATTCTTTGTTCTATTCCTGTGAAAAATATCATTAGGACTTTGATAAGGATTCCATAGAATCTGTAGATTGCTTAAGGAAGTATGGTCATTTTAACTATGTTAATGCTTCCAATCCAAGGGCACGGAATATCTTTCCATTTATTTGTCTCTTCTAATTCTTTCAACAATGTTTTATAGTTTTCAGTGTACAGATATTTCACGTCATTGGTTAAGTTTATTCCTAAATATTTTATTCTTTTGGCACAATTGTAAATGAGATTGTATTCTTAATTTCTCTTTCTGCTACTTCATTGTTAGTGTATAGAAATGAAACTGATTTTGTATGTTGATTTTGTACCCTGCAAATTTACTGAATTCATTTATTAATTTTAAAAGTCTTTTGCTGGATTCTTTAGGGTTTTCTGTATGTAAAATCATGTAAACTGCAAATAGTGACAGTTTCACTTCTTTTTTTCCAATTTGGAGCCCTTTAATTTCTTTTTCTTACCTGATTGCTCTGGCTAGGACTTGTAATACTATATTAAATAAGAATGACAAAAGTGGGCATCCTTGTCTGGTTTTTGTTCTTAAAGGGATAGCTTTCAGGTTTTCTCTGTTGAGCATGACATTAGCTATGGGTTTATCATATATGGCCTTTATTATGCTGAGGTACGTTCCTTCTATACCCGTTTTATTCAGAGTTTTCATCATAAATGGATGCTGTACCTTGTCAAATGCTTTCTCTGTGTCTATTGAGACGATCTTGGGATTTTATTCTTCATTTTGTTAATATAGTGTATCATGTTGACTGATTTGCAGATGTTGAATCATCCCTGCATCCCTGGAATAAATCCCACTTGATCATGGGGCATGATGCTTTTAATGTATTGTTGTATTCAATTTGCTAGTATTTTGTTGAGGATTTTGCATTGATGTTCATCAGCTAAAGATTTATTGATTTTGTTCATTTTTTCAAAGAACCAGCTCTTAGTTTCAGTGATTGTTTTCATTTCTATTTCATTTGTTTCCTCTCTGATTTTTATTATTTACTTCCTTCTACTGCTTTTGGGCATTATTTGTTGGTCTTTTTCTTGTTCCTTTAGGTGCACTGCTAGATTGTTTTTTTGAGATTTTTCTTGTTTGTTGAGGTAGGCCTGTATCGCTATAAACTTCCCTGTTAGAACCACTTTTTCAGTTTCCCATAAATTTTGGCATGTTGTATTTTCATTTTCATTTGTCTCCAGGTGTTTTCTGATTTCTCTTTTGATTTCTTTGTTGGCCTAATAGTTGTTCAGTAGCATTTTGTTAATCTCCACATATTTGTGGCTTTTCCAGTTTTCTTCCTAGAGTTGATTTCTAGTTTTATACTGTTGTGGTCAGAAAAAATGCTTGCTATTATTTCAATCTTCTTAAATTTATTGAGACTTGTTTTGTGGCCTAGTATGTGATCTATCCTGGAGAAGTTTCATGTGCATTTGAAGAGAATGTGAATTCTGTGGTTTTTGGATGGAGTGCTCTGTATATATCAACTAAGTTCATCTGGTCTAATGTGTCATGTAAGGCCAATATTTCTTTATTGATCTTCTGTTTGGATATCTATCCATTGATGTAAGTGAAGTGTTAAAGTCTCCTACTATTATTGTGTTACTGTCTATTTCTCATTTTATGTCTGGTAATAATTGTTTTATATATTTAGGTGCTCCTATGTTGGGTGCATAGACATTTACAAGTGCTATTCCCTCCTGTTGGGTTGTTCCCTTTATCATTATGTAGCGCCCTTCTTTGTCTCTTGTTACAGCTTTTGTTTTAAAGTCTATTTTGTCTGGTATAAGGATTGCTACCCCAGTTTTCTTTTCATTGCCATTTGCATGGAGTATCTTTTTCCATCCCTTCACTTTCAGTTTGTAAGTGTCTTTAGGTCTAAAGAGTGTCTCTTATATGCAGCATATATATGGGTCTTGATTTTATCCAATGAGTCACCCTGTGCCTTTTGATTGGAGCATTTAGTTCATTGACAACTAAAGTAGTTACTGATAAGTATGTACTTATTGCCATTTTGTTCCTTTTACCCTGGGTGTTTTAGTAATTCTTCTCTCCTGTCTTCTTCTCTTGCTTCCTTCCCTTGTGTTTTGATGGCTTTCTTTAATATTATGTTTGTGCTCCTTGCTCTTAACTTTTTGGTGTATTTATTATAGGTTTCTGGTTTGTCATTACGGTGAGTTTCATATATAATAATCTATATATATAGCAATCTTTGTTAAGTTGATGGTCTCTTAAGTTTGACCCCTTGCTAAAAGCTCTATTCTTTTACTCCTCTCTTTCCACATTTTATGCTTTTGATATATTTAACTTCTTTTTTGTGTATGTGTATCCATTACCTTCTTATTCTGGAAAGAGATAATTTTCGTACTTTTGTGTTTTGACCTTCATATTAGCTTCATAGGTGGTTGATCTTCTACCTTTACTGTATATTTGCCTTCACCACTGATTTTATTATTTATTCTGATAATTTTCATATTCCTATTTGTGGTCTTTTCTTTTCCACTTAAATAAGTCCCTTTAGCATTCCTTGTAAGATTGGTTTGTTGGTGATAAACTCCTTTTTGCTTGTCTGGAAAACTCTTCATCTCTCCTTCCATTTTGAATGATGACCTTGCTAGTTAGAGTATTCTTGGCTGTAGGTTTTTTCCTTTCAGCAGTTTAAATATACCATGCCACTTCTATCTAGCCTGTAATGTCTCTGCTGACAAGTCAGCTCATAGACTTATGGGGTTTCCTTTGTATGTAACTTGTTGCCTTTCTCTTGCAGCTTTTAGGATTCTCTCTTTGTCTTTAGTTCTTGACATTTTAAGTATAATGTGCCTTGGTGTGGGCCTCTTTGGGTTCATTTTGTTTGGTGCTCTCTGTGCTTCCTGTACATGCATGTCTGTTTCTTTCCTTAGGTTAGGAAAGTTTCCAGCTATTATTTCTTCAAGTAGATTCTCTCCCCTGCTGTCTCGCTCTTCTCCTTCTGGGACACCTATAGTATTAATGTTAGTGCACTTGATGTTGTCCCAGAGGTCCCTTAGACAGTCCTCATTCTTTTAAATTCTTTTTTCTTTTTTCTATTCAGTGTGGGTAATTTCCTCTAGTCTTTCATCCAGCTCGCTAATCCATTCTTCTATATCATCTACTCTGCTATTGATTCCCTCTAGTGAATTTTTCATTTCCATTATTGTATTCTTCAGTTCTGATTAGTTCTTTTTCATATTTTCCAATTCTTTGTTGAAGTTCTCATTATATTCATCTATTCTTCTCCCAAGATCAGTGAGCATCCTTATGACAATTAGTTTGCACTCTTTATCAGGTAGATTGTTTATCTCTGTTTTGTTTAGTTATTTTTCTGAGGATTTGTCCTTTTCTCGTATTTGGAACATATTCCTCTGTCTCCTCATTTTGCCTATTTCTTTATGCTTATATCTATGTTTTAGGTAAACCAACTATGTCTCCTGATCTTGGAGAAGTAGCTTATTTAAGAGATACCTTATGAGGCCCAGTAATGTGCTTCCTTCTCATCACCAGTTTCAAGTGTTCCAGGAGTGTCCCCTGTGTGGGTTACATATGTCCTTCTGTTGTGGCAGGGTTCCTCTTACTGCAGGTGCATGGGGAGGCTAGGCTCTCCCCCGGTGGGCTGGTTGTAAGGCTCAGCTGTGTATGGCTGCTACAATCCCTTTGGTCACTTTATTGGGGAGGGGGAGCCCCAGCACAGTTGGCTGCAAGGTATAATAGCACATTCCTGCTGCAATCTTTCTGTTAAGTGAGTAGGCCCCTGATGTGGCTGATTTCAAGGCTCATGGGGTCTCAATTGCTGTAGGCCTCTGGTCTGCTAGGCTGTTTCATCTCTTTCAGTAGTGCAGCTGGGTGGGGCCAACCTCAGGTGTGGCAGTACACAATTGTTTCAGGCATTGGAAGGTGGAGCAGATGCCCTATAAGGCTTAAGATTGCTCCCAACCATGAAGTACTGTGGCTTGAATGTGGCTTTTTTCCTCTCTGGAAAGATATTTCTACCTCTTCTGCCTTATCCATCACTGTCCTTTGTTCATGTGGTTTCTTTTTATTCAGATTCCAGTTCTCTCTCAGGAGCAATTGTTCCAAGGGTAGTTGTAAATTTGTTGTGTCCGTGGGAGGAGGTGCGTTCAGAGTGTTCCTATGCTGCCATCTTCCCAGCCTCCCTAACCTCTTAAATTTCATCCAAAATATTGAATCAGGGAGACAGATCTGAGGGCATGTGCCCCATCTCCCTGTGGATCAATATCACGGAATAAATCGGATTTCCCTCCCAAAAGCTGATGCCATAATTAACTGGCATTTTTTTAAATGCACATCAGGCAAAAGAACCTCAATTTTGTGCAGTAACATTCTGAATTTTCAAAATAGTTTTATATATTTACCCTTTCCTTTCCTCTGATTCTTACCCAGAAGGAAGCCAAGAGGACACCAACTAAATCTGGGGTGGCCACATTCAGTGACCAAACTGTTTTACTGAAACGTGTGGACCAGGAAGAGATAAGGTAAGTAGAGTCAGAAATAATTTTTAGATTATTTTTTAAAACTCCATTCCACTTCTCAATGGTGTCAGCCACCTGAAGATGATAACGGACATGAATGTCCATCAAATATCATTATCATCAACCCATTTTTTGGCAGCCTTTATGGGAAAAGCAAACCACTGTCAAACTGTAGATGGTTTGGAAAGCAAACTATGTCACAGTTTCCATTTAAGGGTCATCAATGGGTGGCCAGAGTTATCTGATTGGACTGGAACAGCAACACCATGACCATAAATAGTGTTGACAGTCATGAAGTACTACAGATAGCCTTAAGTGAGGGATCAAAGATTCCACATAGTCAATTTGGCAGAAGGCACAATGAACGACTCCTGCAACATGTCCTCCCACTGTGAGTCAAATGGGTTAACTTTTGGCAAAAGTCACAAATTTGGTATGAAGTTTTGACTTCCGCACCAGAAAGATATAGTCCGTTACTTTTGAACTGTCTACAAAAGTGGATATGTTGTCATGTCCAGTATGATGATGAATTTAGGTAGTGATGGTGGCCATCTGAGCAGTCTTGATCAGCAGCTTGATTCTACTTGGTCTTATCAAAGAATAGGCCCTTACTGTAGACATCTACATGAGTGCCTCAGTCCCTCCGATTGTCAGCTGAGATTTGTTTCCACAGTTCATAGCTCCAAAGAGGAGTATATTTAATCCACCAGTCTATAGTCTTCCAAGTTGTAGACCAGACACCTGGGACATTGGCAATAGCCCAAGTTAGTAAAAGTGTAAAAAGATTCATTAAGTGTAGTATTGGCCAGGGCTATTAAGACTGCCTTGAGTTCTGCCCACTGAGTGGATTAGCCACATTCAGTTTTGTTTACAAATAGCTGGCACAAGGACTGAACAGCAGTGGTGGCCCAATGGACATCAGGAAGTTTTAATATAGTTGAGCCATCAGTAAATCAGGTCTGGAAATTGAGAATGTCTGTGAATCAAGGAACCCACTGAGCCACAGTATTGCTTCATGAGGGCAGTGGAGTTGAAGATAATGATTCCTGTAAAGGTATGACTGCCTCTTTTTGATATAAAGCCAAAATGCTGTTCTAGCCCGTCCACCTGTGCGCTTGGCTATACCATTTCCATTTGACTAGTGAGGCTTGTTTGGTTCTTTCCTTGTTAATGAGCCTGGACATATTTTTATGTGTTTATTGGCTTTTTCTATTTATTTTCTGTGAATTGTCTGTTCACATTATTTACCAACTCTGTTGCTTTGTTGAAGTTCTTATATTACATTTTTCAATGAAGACAATATTTAAGCCTAAATTTTAAGCTACCACTTGAAGAGTTACTCATTTCCTTGGGTGTCTCCCACGTATATATGAGATATACATGTTCCTAAACTTCTTTTACTCTGGTTAATCTGTCTTGTGTTACAGGGGTCCCATCTTAGAAGGGTAAAAGGGAAATTCATTTTTTTCTTCCTCTACAATATACATAGAGGTGTTATTGGGGATTAATTGTCTCTGTGCTTCTCCAAGACTCTCAGGAGAAACTATGACTTCCACCGATATTATTAGCTTTGGTTATGAGGCTCAGGTAAGAACTCTCCACCCTACATATCAGATAAAACATTTCAATCAGAAAAAAGTGTTTAAAGCCCAGCTTTAGCCTATGTGTGAATGTGTGTATGCTAATGACCAACTACAGGGGCTATTAACTATGGGAATAAACATGGACATTTCAATCAGGCTGAGAAGAAAGAAATGAAGGGTGATAAAGAAACAGCCTAGTTTTTATGTCATGGAGGATCATAGGACTTAAAACGTAGAAAGATAGGCACTGGTGGCTAGGAGACAGTCTCTAACATCCCTGCTCTTTGATCATTTATTATCTAGAATGAAATACACTTTCCCAAAGCTAATCCTGCCTTGTCATAAGCACTTGGTATTGCTGAGGAGGACTCGTCTGAAAAGGTGAAGGGACAAAGTTTCTCAAAGAAAGATGAATCAGAATCATATTGAAGTGGTCAATTAAGGGAGTCACAGGATCATAGAATTGGGAAGGGACATAAGAAATTAGACCAAACTTCTCACCCAATGCAGAGTTCCCTCTACAACACTTAGGTCTGGTAAGCATTCAATTTCTGCTTGAATATTTCCAGTGACTGAAAGTCCTTTGGAGAAGGAGAATGTGAGAGTAGTCTTCCTTTGACTGAGCAGGAATCTCCCTTCCATAATTCATATTTATTGACTTTACTTCTGTCTACAGAAGCTATAAAGGATACACATGTAACTCCACTTTCATATGACAGTTCTTCAAATATTTAAAGATAGGCTTATCTATACCTTGTTGGGGCCCAGGGTAAGCTGCCCCAAAATATTGCTCAATGGCATATTGATTATTTTAAATTAAAGTTACTGAGAAGCATGTGATGCAAAAAGGGCATGTTGACCCTCTCTGTTCCCCCTGAAAGCAGGCAATAAATCTCCCATGTGAAAGGTAACTTTCACACACCAGGAGATAGAGAGGCATCTTTATCACTAGAGCTGGGGCATTCAGGGCCGAGAAGCCTGTATAAACAAACTTTGTTATTTTTTTACTACCTCAAGCCCAAACTCTACTTAGATCTCTTACTAATTAAGCATCAAAACTTGTGATTCTTTTCCTGTAAAATCCTTACAAATTTACTGTTTCTTGTGTAAGAAATATAAAAGCTGCCTGCTTTGGTAATTTCTTTGAGAATCATTTTTATGATCTCCTGTGCATAAGTATTAAATTGGTTTTCCTCTTGTTAATCTGTTTTATGTTAATTTTATTATTAGTCCGGCCACAAGAACTCAAGAGAGGTAAGAGGAAAATTTCCCCCTCCCTGACAACCTTATAAAGAGATAATATAAGAATTAAATTTATAATCTATGTAAAACACTACAATATGCATATACAGAGCTACACATGTTGCTCTAGATATCTTTTGACCAGTACAGTCCACAATAGACTATTGACCTTTGCCTGTGATAGACTTCTAGTAACATAGCCTGAAATTGCCCCCCTGCTTGCCAGACATCACACTGATGGCGCAAACCAACTAAAATTTCCTGGCATTTTTCATATAACCTTACTCCTAAGCCAAAAGGCCTCCATCCTATCCTTAATACCTTAATTCCTTGACCTTTAATGCAACACATTACAGACAATGTTGAATTTTACCTGAGCCCTATGTTCCTGGAAAGCAGAGAAGGTTAAAGGAATTGTAAGGGAGGAAGAAATTATCCTCTACCATTCTAGGTTCTTCTGTCTTATCTAAGAATTAAATTGACATGAGACAGATTAACAGGAGAAAACCCAAACTTAGTTTCATATGTACATAAATCCCACATACATGAGAGGGTCAGAGACAAAAAGATAAATTGAAGTATATATGCCATCTTGAGCTAAGGAATGGGACAGCTTCTGAAGGCAGGAGGATAATTCACAGGATGATAAGAAGAATAGATGTTCAGTAATTAGAGGTTTGTCCTGCTATACAGGTAGGTCATAAAAATTCATTTCTAGTAATAACTTTTATTATAGGCAAGGACCCCAATTTAAATTCTTTAAGGAAGACGTAAAGGTTTCTCTTGAGCCTGCAGGGTCTCAATTGCCTTTAGCTCAAAATATTCCACATGCCAAAGTGGCAAATCTTGGGGAAGACTGTTCTGAACCTCTTCAGTCCCACCTTTGAAACTTCATGAGAAGTTTTACCTTCTAGAAGTTGTGTTGGTAGATTGCTCCATCTCACTGAATAAGTCTCTTGCTTTAGAGAATAGATCAGTCCAATTAAACAGTTGTGTCCCATCTCAAGATGGGGTAATGCAACTGATCTTCCAAATTTAGGCCTATTAGAATTTTAATAAGGTGCACTACTATGAAATCAAAAGGAAAAAAATGGTTTATGATTGGAACAGACTAAAATCTCAATTTCTGAGTTCTGAAGGCAGTCAGTTGAGGAGATTTCTAGATGTCCAGCTCAAAGCATTTTCAGATGGAGTGAGGGAAGGCAGTGGCAATCTGATAGATTTTCCTAATTTTATGTTTGAATGTTTCTGATGTTCTTTCTGAGTGGCAACAGGTATACAGATTGTCCATACATAAACCATTGTGGTGATTTCTCTGAAATTTATATCAAATTGTTCAGCTTCAGTTTGCAGGGCTTCAGGAAAAGGGGAAGTTTTATTTCTCAATGATTCGAAGCCAAAAGGTGGGAGAAAATTTGATATGTTAATTTGGAGAGTTGTAGCCAGGTGTTGAAGGAAACTAGAAGAATTTAGGATCAGTCCAACTTACAGGTAGTAAACAAAACCTTAAAAGACAATGAACAGCACTAGAATCTAATATCTACAAAGGTGTATTATAGTTTCTATTAAAACATAATGTTTTCTCTAAAATCACCCCCATTTCTATCAAAGATAATCACAGTAAAACTAATTTATTTGTAAAGTAAGTCTAACTTCAAGAAACTTTGCCTCTTATTTTCATAAGTGCAGCAAGAATAGTAGTTGATCATATAGGCTCTTTTAAATCTGCTTTGCTGGAACTTTTTATAAGGAATCTCAGATTGAACTTTTAAAGGCCTCTTGAGGCCAGGAAATCAAGCCAAGGATTTGCCATCTGAATCACCTGCAATACTTATAGATTTGGGTGAATTTCTCTCTTCTTGAGGTTCCCCAAATATCCTGATGTTCCTGCTCCTGTGAGAAAGTGACCATCCTTACTTACCTGGTAAGGCAATTGAGAACCCTATAAGTAAGGTACCAGGCCAATATTTCCAAGGGGCTTTATTGGCTCCATAAAGTCAATCTTGATTCCTTAAAACTGTCTAGTCATATCTGAGTCTATGCACATTATCTCTCAAATATGATATTCCAGTCAATATCATATTATCAGCCTTGGTAATATAACCAGTTTCCAATTGTGTCCTGAAACAATGAATACCCACTAAATTTCTGAATTCTGGAGGGATAAGGTAAGGAGAAAAAGACAAATGTTTCAATTCCATTTACAAAAGTGTAGTCAATTGGTAGAGAGAAAAACTTTTGGAGAAAAAATTTCCTTATGTGTGGAACATAATGATTTAAAAAACAGTAAGATTTCAGACAACAGTCATAAAAATTATAATCATATTTATTGTTCATTCAGTCCCATGTAATTAATCCTTGTGGATCTTGATCTTTTGTTAGAAATTTTTGGTTTAGTAATTCAATTTTTCATTAGAGTTCTGAAATTTCTTACCCAGTTCAGTGGTATGATCTGAAAGTTATCAGAAACCTACACTTGTCAAAAAGTCCTTTTTATGAATCTTCTTGAAGATGAAGCATTTTTGCAAAAGCATCAGAGTAAAAGAACAACTGTCTGTAAATGACAAGAGATTTAATATTATAATGCAATTGTCAAAGAAATTTGGTTATTTCTGTGACACACAACACTTTAAATAATAACTAGAATTACAACCGATAACATTATACTAGGACATATCAGATTTTTAGGAATTTCACAAAATTTCTGGAATACTTGTAATAATAATTTTCACCCATACAATATAACATAAGAAGGTTTATCATCATTTATTTGACAATGCTTCCCATGTAATTTAACATACCAAATAATCCTAATTAGTTTAGCATCTCTTATTATAAGGAGAGAAAGTAAATCTTTTGAGGCATTCCAGGGGCCCTATGGAAAACCTCAGATTTATTTTCAAGTCAAAAAGACTATTTAGAATTTGATTTGTGGAAGATTTTCAAAAATATCAAAAAATTTTTAAAACCTTTGGTTAAATAGGATCATAGGTCACTGTGAAACAATGCTTAGTTATCTATTTAACCATGCTGACAAACACTTTCAGGAAATATAGAAATTTAAATAGTTGTAAGAAAAATCTTAGCTCTTATGATTTTAGACCTGATAAAAACAATACGAGGAATTATTTTGATAAAACATAGAATCCCTGCCTTTTAGGTAAACTACTTGAAAGTAAAGAAAAACATTTCATAATGTCTTTATCAAGAGCAGACTAAAAAGCTTAAGAGACCTTGTCATTTTAACAGAGAGAAAACCAAATTTTGTACTGGCTTACTTTTGATATTAAAACTCATTTACTTAATTAAATTCATTCCAATCTTAGCCAGCTTGACTATGCATAAAACTCTTTTCTCAAGATCACTTTTCCATAAACCTCCTATAACATTTTTTTTTTACATTCAGATTTCTCTCTCTTCTTTTTACTGAAAATACACATTTCATGCTAAGATGTTTTCCTTTTTGTTTTAGTAGTTTCGGTTACATATATTAATTAGAATTTCTAACCCTCAGAAACCTTAATTTCCAGTAAAAACTAAGAGGTAAGCAATCGTGAACTGTCTGCTAGTATTCTTTAGATTGGCAAATTTATAAACTCATTTCATAATTTCCAAAAACCTTTGCTTCTTTACAGTATAATCAGTCAATAAAGCATAAGATATGTTCACTAACAGATCCAAATTTATCTTTTAGTTTCTCCATAATAAGAGGTCAAATGTAGATAAACTGGGACTTGTTCAGCAATTAATGTTTCAGTATTTTATCTTGTTTGGAAATGATCTAAACATTCAATGAATTCCTATCATTTAACCTAACTTAGCAAAACTCTAAGGTTTCAAGTTTCCAAAAATATTTTGAAAGCTGTTTTTAAGTACGTATATCATAACACACAATTATTGTTATAAAGTCTACCTAAAAACCTTTTTATCATACTTACACCTATTTAGTTTACTTTTTCTCAATAATTATGTTTAGGTTAGCTACAAAAACTTCATGAGACAGATAAAGTCAGCCATCATTTTTTATTTTTTACTGCTAAATTTTGTAACAGAGATAACACGAATTTGTTTGACTTTTAATAAACCTAGATAGAACAGAAGTTTTATATTTAATGCTGGTAACTCTAAAGACATGCCCATTTTAATTAAACCAACAAACTTAAATTAGCTTTAATACCAAATACGTATTCCTAGCTCACATGATCTTGAAATTCATTTGGGTTAATTTCTATTATATTTTTGAGACTATACTCAATTTATATAGTGCTTGCTTGTTTTTAAGCCAATTAAATAGAGCTCTCTACAAATTAAATTTGATAATACCATCCAGAGGTGGAAAAAATCACATTCATAATGCACATATATAAAGGCATACATATATAGAGACTCCATAGCTACTGTTTTAACACTATTGCCATGAATCAGGTACAGTAATATAAAACTCACTAGTTATGAAAGAATAATTGGATCAAAGTTTTGTTCCTGGTAGAAGAAATAAATTAAGTTTAGCTGCTTAGATGGCTAAAGCTTTTTTCTATTAATATTGATGGAGAAGACTTTTAAGATGTTAGATTTTGGGCAAGGGTGCTTCTATAGCTGTTTACCCCTTCTTTTCCTTTTTTCCCCTTAATTCTTAGGAATTGGGAATCGTCTAGGTAAGAGTTCCTGGAGAGTTTACAAGGCTTTTGAAACAAATAGGGAAGGTTTGGGGATTGTTGAAAGGGAATGGGGGGAATATGAATTGCCTCTAGAGATGCATTTCTAGTTTTTCAAAGATTTATAAGATAAGGACAGTTGATCTCAATTACTCAGAAGTTGGGTTGCAACTTGAATAACATCATAGGTTGATCTATCCATCTAACTACATTATTGTTAATTTTTTTCTTTCTCTCTGGGTAAATCATTTCATTTTAATATAAGGAAGAAGGCTTATAAAAAATTTCTATCAGGGCTGGCCCGGTGGTTCAGTGGTTAAGTTTGCACATTCCGCTTCTCAGCAGCCCGTGGTTTGCCAGTTTGGATCCCGGGTGTGGACATGGCACTGCTTGGCAAAAGCCATGCTGTGGTAGGCACCCCACGTATAAAGTAGAGGAAGATGGGCATGGGTGTTAGCTCAGGGCCAGTCTTCCTCAGCAAAAAGAGGAGGATTGGCAGTAGTTAGCTCAGGGCTAATCTTTCTCAAAAAAAAAAACATTTCTATCAGGCTCTATATCAACTTCCAGTTTAGCCTATTTTTGATTATAGAGCTACTAAAAAGTCCTTCTAAATAGCTTTCCAGTTTTCAGCTGCAACAAATGTAAATATTTCTGGCAGTATTAAACAATTCTGTGGACCCAAGAGGCGTTCTCAAAGGTTAGTACCTTCTCAAGATTCAGAGCCACTTCCAAAGAGAGCCAAAAGAAAGAACTGACAGCCCACATGTCCCGAGCAGGCAGAAAGTCAAGCCAAGCTCTTAGAACACAAAATGAGACAAGCAAGAAGGCAATAACTATCCCAGGGAGAGAAGGGATCGATAACCAATGGTCCTGGATTTGGAAAGATAGGGACAATTTGAAATTTTATTTTCCTCTCTTGAATGAGGACTACAGAATGGCCATTGACCTTTCTAATTCTTTTCTACATTTGGTAGGATCTTTTGAAAGTGGAGGTAAAAAAGCTTTAATTATAATTCAAAAGATCTGTTGTTTTCCCAGGGACACAAATTTCCTGGGTGGGCACCTAGGATGTATCCACAAAAGACATTGCATAGGAAGGCTTAAAGCTGGCAGAGCCTGATTATAAAGTCCAGCAAAGCGAGCCCAACTCTTTGTCCCAGGTGCTTTTGCTAAATTCATTTTCTGGCCTTCAGAATTTACATGAGTAAACTGTATGCTCCTAGAGATTAGGCTTGAGTACCCTCTGTACATCTTGTAGGAAAAAAGGAAGTTAAAACAGGCAGATGGAGCTGGATTTTTAAGAAGGAGTTTTTACATTAGATTTTTGTTGTAAGTCTAAATTTTTGCTCTTTCATCCTGTTATAGAGTCCCTAAGTCTAGCTGTTATACTATTTTTTGTCTCCTTTTTCTTCTTAAGTGCAGAGCAATTGTACTTCTAATGTCTTGATCTTTTTTTTTCTTTTTTTACAATATCTGCAAATGTCTGAAGGCAAATAGGAGGAGGTCTGAGTGGATTTTGATTGTTGTTCTAATTTCTGTCCTTCCATCTTATTAAGGGCATCTTAATTGCTCACCATAATACCAATATGAAAGCTCACTAAAAATTTTTTCCAATTTAAGTTTTTCCAATTCAAAGGATCCAACATCTTGCCGTTGATGAGTAGGATCTTAACGGCGATTCAAACCAATAAGCCTTTTTATGGCTTAATCATGGACACAAGGGGCATCTCCAAAGGAGGGTGCAAAAGACGCAGCCCCTCCAAGATCAAAAATGTTCACTCCCAGAGTCAGCCTGAGAAAGTAAATAACTATGAGAAGCTCTATTTTTAAACAGCCATTTCAAAACACAGGGAATCATGTGTTTCCCACCCCCTCTTTTGAACAAAATATGGTGATTTTGTAGATTCCCTAAGATTGGATCCACAGCCTACTTGGCTGCCTGCCAGATGTATATGCATCCTCTGGTTTATGGACACAAAAGAAAGCAATGATCATCTCTGGGAGGAACAGATCAACCAAAAACAAGAGTACTCGTCCCAAATCTTTACCAGAGCTGCTTTTGCCCAAGAAACGAATTTCACAAATATTTTCTCCTGCTAATCTAAATTTATAAAAGAAAAAAAGATTCTTACCACTCTTGCTTCCAATAGAGCCTGCAGCAGGGTCTGGGAGAGAGATTGACAGGGCAAGAACTCTTACCTCCTGCTGGCACTTGTCAGATGTCCCAGGATCTTTCAGCTGCAGCAGTCTTGGAGGGAACAGAGTCCCGCCAGGGAAGTTTACCCTGCTGACTATGCCAGCTGTGGAGGAGGAAAAAACTTTCCTGCACCCTTCTCAGTTCTTCTGGCCTGTCTAAGAATTAAATTGACATGAGACAGATTAATAGGAGAAAATCAAATTTAATCGCGTATGTATGGAAATCCCACACGTGAGAGGGTCAGAGACAAAATGGTAAAATGAGGTATATATGCCATCTCGAGCTAAGGAATGGGATAGGGGCCCAAGGCTTCAGAGGAAAGGAGGATAATTCACAGGATCATAAGAGCAGATGTTAAGTAGAGTAGAGGTTTGTCCTGCCATACAGATAGGTCATAAAAATTTATTTCTAGTAATAACTCTTACTATGGGCAAGGCCCCCAATTTAAATTCTTTAAGAGAGGGGTAAAAGTTTTCCCTTTAGCTTGCAGGATCTCGATTGCCTTTTTGCTCAACATATTCCACATGCCAAGGTGGCACATCTTGGGGAGGCCTGCTCTGAACCCCTTCCACACCTCCCACTCTTCTGTGTTCTGGAAAACAGCTTATTGTGAAGAACCATCCTTCCCCATATGACTTAGATCTAATTCACACATGGCCACCTAGTTTATCTATGGCAAGGCTAGACACAGATCCTCAGAAGTACTATTCTTTGTCTCATAAATGATTAGTTGAACTGGTTGTCCCCGCCGATATTTGGAACAAAAAGCTTGTTAACCAAACTTTGGTTAAGATTCTGTCCTTCCCCCTGAAATTTGGCCCAACCTCAGCCCAAGCCAGTATCCAGCAACTCCTTAACAGCCCCTCCTGGAAAACAGGCTGACTCTCGGTAAAATATTATCCAACTTACTATCTGATCGTGCCACATTTTCACCCACTTCCCCACACCTGGTTCTTTCCAGCCTTGTTCACTCCTTTTTACCTAACTCTTGAGATGCTTTCCAGGCATTACAGTCAGTTTTCTCCCTATTACAATAGTACCTATCTGTGATTGCAACAGTCCCTCCTCCCCATCTTGTAATAATCCTTTTGAATAAATTCTCTCCTCACTAAGTCGGGATTTGTTTTTATTTGACATTATGTATATCCTTTCTGAATTTCAGCTTGTTAATTTTAGCCCACCCTTATGGCCTATCCAGAACCTTTTGAATCTTAGTTCTATTACGCAGTATCTTAAATTTTATGTCACCTGCAAATTTAATGTTTTCCTTTTATATCATCCTTCAAATCACCGATAAAAATGTTAAATAGGATTATCAAGGTCAGAGCCCTTCAGCAGGATACCTCCCTTCAATGTGACACTGAAGCATTACTCAGCCTCTTCGGATCCAGTGACCCAACCGCCTGCAGATACTCCCAACAATTCTGCCACCTAGCTCACTTTTCTGCTTGTTTGTTTCACCAGGAGATCATGAGGCACACTGCCAAATATCTTGTTTGATCTATTATATCCAGACATAATCCAGATATATTATATTATGTCTGTATATCCCTTAATCTAACAGTTTCTGTAACTATTCTATTAAAGGGACTCAGAATCGTCTATAACTCTAAATTGGAAGAGAAGAACATTAGACAGGTTTCTCTCTCTTTCTCTCATTCTTTTTCTTTCTCTATCAAGGAAAGAAGAACTGAGATTTGAAATTATATGTGTCAAAATATTCTTTGGGCCAATTCACAAACTACCCGAAACATCTTTTTGACATTCAGAAAAATCTAATAGTTTGGCCTTTTTTCTCTCAGGGTTCAGGGCTGATTCGGTCTAATGATTGGAATGTTACTTTCACAATCAATATCACACATTTGTCTAGGGTTTTGATGGTTTCTGATATTTGTCTGGAGAGAATCTAGCAAGAACAGGTTACTTTTATCCTGTCTTATATTCTCTTATTGAGCAAATATAGCTTGAAGCTTGTGCCATGGTGGACTGTGTTGATGCTTTGAGAAAATGTATCCTTTCAACCAAACGAGTGTTTGCATAGGTTTTCCTGCTTCCATTCTTGTCTCCTTGATGTATGCTTGTGAATGAATGCCTGAAAGGGGAACACAGGAATCAGATCTTCTGAGTAATGTGAACAAATACTAGTTGAGGAAAACTAAATCCTCACCTGAACTCTATATACTTTAACACATAAATTATGTAAATAGTAAAAACATATGAATAGACTTACTCAACAATAAAGACAATTACAAATTATAAATATAGATTATAAGGGTTAAATGATGAAATTTTCTTTGAAGACCCTCCCCTCCTTAAGATGTCTCTTCAGAGTCTAATTGGCTAAAGAAGACACTAGCCCTTTTGATTTTATAATCCAATTCACATATCTTCTGACTCTTGGAACTATAAACAAACACTTCTGAAATTAAGTCTCTCAGGAGAAATACAAGAGACAGTGATAAGGTGCATCTATTTGTCTCTCAAGGAGATAAGAGAAGTTTTCATTGTTTTTTCTTCAATTTTATGGCATGAATTTATATGAACTTCTGTGCAGACTTTGTAAGTCTATCCAGACTGTTGTGCTACCTTACATGTATGTGAATGTGATAATGCTCATGCAACATTAAATTGCATTTTCTTTCTCTTTTCTTTCTGTACAGAGGATTCTATTGCTGGCAGGGTTTTTTTAAATTTCCCCATCAATGTGTAACTAGGATATGTAATCCCTCCTTACTAGAGCATTGATAAAGGCTTTGTTATTTTAAGGAGAGTCGTCCTGAATCTCCACATTACTCCCATTCACCTCCTTATTTCATGATTTTGGTTCTCTGGCCTATGGGGGAAGAAAAATAATTTTTCCTTTATCCTTTTACATTCTTGGCTGAGATCACTTGTTAATAAAAAGACAGATTGACAAGAGAAACACAAACAGAAGTTTAGTAAAGTGTATACTCCTGCACACATGGGACAGACCTAAAAAAACTGAGTAACTCCCTGAAATGGTCCAAGCCCCCACCTTAAATACCACCTCCAGCTAAAGACAAAAGAAGATGTTGGGGGGGGCAGTTTTGGGAGGCTATCAGGAAAGCACAGTAAACAAGGGTAAGGTTGTTATGCAGATTTAGTCATTGCCTTCTCCACTGATAAGAGTTTCTAGAAATTTAGAATCATTCTTCTATTCCTAGTACAGAGAGGGAGACACTCTCACAAATAGAGATTTCCCCACAAATGTAAATATCTCTTAAAAAAGGGTAACTTCTATTACGTTTTCAGAGCTTCTCCTGTGTCTGCTCTTTCTTAAAAACAACCAGCCTAAAATAATCCTCATGCCAAATAGGCATATTTTGGGGTGGCAAATTCTGCTCCCTTTTGATGCGGGGTCGGTGAGCCGAGGAGTCAAAAAAAAGATTTCTTTAGACTCTTAAGATCTGGCAGTAGTGCTCTTTTATTTAGAGAATAGTATAGAATAGCATGGGGACAGGACCCATGGGCAGTCAGAGCTTCTGCTGCCGCCACTTCTGCTGCCCCCGCTGGCATGGGGACAGAGCCCATGGGCAGGCAGAGCCGCTGCTGCTGCCCCCGCTGGCATGGGGACAGGACCCATGGGCAGGCAGAGCTTGTGGGTGGGGACAGGACCCACGGGCAGTCAGAGCTCCTGCTGCTGCCCCGAGTTGAGGGTTAGGGCTAAATTTAAGGCATAGGTATGTGAGTTATCTCTTTACAAGACAAAGAATATGTAAAAAAGTTAAAATGGTATCAGTGCCCGTATGGTCTGGCCATTTGGCGGTCCCACAACTTTTAGATAAGACTCAAACCGATTGAGTAAATGGCAGAAGTCACCGCTTGAATTTTATCCTCGGCTAAAGACAAAGGAGGATTTGTGGGGGGGGGGGGGGTCAGTTACACGAGGTTGCCAGACAGTAACCAACTTAAGTTCTTGCCTCTGGCATTGATTAAGAGCTTCTAGAGATAAGACCATCCCCCCTTCTTCCTGGCACAGAGAGGGAGGCATTTTCACAGATAGAGGTTTCCCTTAGAAATGTAAATGTTTCCCAACAAAGGGGCAAACAAATTCCACTCCTTGGAGCCTGAATCTCATCTGTAGTTTTAAAACTAACCAGCCTAAAAATCCTCATCATAAGCCATTTTAAAATTAAGCAGCCTAAAAATCCTCATCACCTTTCAGGCCCCAATTCCTATGTTCACTTCAATTGCACACTGATCTGAATAGTTCATGGTACTGATATTGCTGTGTTAATGGCGAAGTATTTGCAAACTATATATCCGTCCTTGAAGTCATTCCCTCTTCAACTACACATACAAACACACAGACTATTAATCTAAAACATAGCTAAAGTGTCATCAGTTTTCAAAAGTGATATTACTATGCATTCAAATTTTCAGAGGATTCAAAAAAAAGATCCATTAAAATTACCATTTGAAGCTGAACTTTGCTGGCACTCAGGTACTACAGATCACTGATTTATGTGGGCACTAATATAGTAATAAAGAAAAAAATTAGCAATCTTTCCTTATTATGATTAAAACAAAACAGGATTTTTAAAAAGTGAATAAGGTAACCAGGTACAATTGCATTTACTTACCCTTGCCCTGACCCTATAGTTCTTTCAATTGTTTATTCAGCTTTTTTGTAAAAGAAAAAACTGTCGTGGTGCTGTGGCTCGATGCCTACAACTACTGAGTCCATTTTCTTCAAGTTAGTAGACTGTAACTTACAACAAGCAATGACAGACAAACAGGAAATTCAATCCCAGCAGAATTATTGTAAATGGAATTTAAAAATGTTTCATTGAGTACGAATATAAAAATAAAATTTCATTTTCCAAGCTCAAAACGAATCATTTTAGAGGATTTACGTGGTGGCCAGAGAATTAGCCAAACAGGGATTTCCACAACTTCAACCTCCTCTTCTTAAGTGTGATCAAGTGCCAATTTCCTGCTCTGGATGTTCCTGCTCTGAATGAGGCTCGTAATAAAATGCTCATAATCAAAGGCACATGGAACATCTGATGTATAGACAAAACTCTTTGCTTCCTCCACGTTTACTTAGTAAGGAGATGAGGTGTGATGTCAAATGACTCACTAAATTCCAAATGTTCTACCAGTTTCAAACTTGCCATCTCAAACTTTTGTGACTTCCAGCAAGATTCAGGACAGCTGGCTGTCTAGGTAAAAAGGTGAATCCTGGTGTAGTTTCAAATAATTCACGATATTTGACTATATTAACATGGGTTTAATTTAATGGAAAAGATCTGGAATGTTAAAGCTTAAATCAAAGGTGTGTTAAATTAATTAAACAAGGAGGCCATTAGACTGAGGTGGCTCTAATGCCGTGGGGGCCTATGTAAGCAAACCAAAACCTAAGCCTGTTAATGCCTTGAGGTTAGGAAACCAAAATGCCAAAGACAACCAATCACAAACGGATGGCTAGGCTTTAAGCTATAACCAATCACATCATTTCCTTTTTTGCTTCTGTACTTTCTCTATGTAAGTCTTTCCCCTGGCTCCTATTGAATAGTGCTCCTAAGCACTTTTGCTTTGACACTGCCCCATTTGAATCAATTTTTCTCAAATTGTTAACATTTTCAATATGCCTCAATTTATCTTTTAACAGGTGTGTGTATTTGGTGATGGGGGAGAGGATGGCTTCATTTTGATTAGACAGACGGAAAGGGCCTAGTTTTAAAGGCATTTAAAATTTGCATCCTGATGTCTCATCCAACACATTCTTAAGTGCAAAAAGTTACAATGTCCAGTGAAGTTCTTAAGTAAATTGTTGAGATCCTGTTCTCAGGCATGGTAGCAATACAGGACATATTTATGTTCTAATGCCTAAAAGAAAGAGAGTTGATAGTAGAACAAAAAGCTGATTTTTATTGCTTTTCTGAGTTAAATATGGCCATAGACTCATTTTCTCTCTCTCTTGAGCACAGATCCACAAATAGTGGCTAGAAAAGATTGCAAATACATAAGCTTGCTTTAGAAATACACAAATTGAAAGATTTAAAATAAAGTCTGTTTCAACCTTTTTCATTCTTCGGCTTTGTCCTTTTGTGATCTGTTATTTATAGCCGAGGCTTCAGGAAAAAAATTTCAAGTCAACTCACAGTGCAGATTAAGCCACTGAAAAATGGCAATAGTGAGATGTATTCAATAGTGTTCTGTAAAAGAACTCATTTCACCACCATAACGATGAGACACTGATATTTGGCAAAGCGATTCCATAGATTTATAGCTTCATCATCTGCTTTGCTGATTGCTACTCTCTCAAGGACAAATGGGCTCTCAGACACAATTGTAAATATCCAGGATAAAGCAAAGTTATGTCTACTCTGAACAGTTACGCCATAATTAGGAAAAAGTTGCTAAATAAACTTAATTGAGCATTTAGAGTGCTATATAAAACATTACTTTTTATTTCTTCCCTGGAGGACCATGCTGGATTTTTATTTCAAAATATCATCCACCCTTTCATTGGCCATCTCTCTTGGTCTATGTTAATTGCCTGGGTGGTGTTTGACAAGGTGTCACCATTTTCACAGAGATGTGTAACTCCACCATTCCAAAGCCCCCAGGGTTCTTTTTTTTAATTCTCTTTGTAATACTGGAGGAGTTTGACAATGACTAAGCCCTTTGGGTATGAGATGAAGGACAGTCAGAGTTTGAGAGAAATGCAAGAAACTTTAGAGAGAAAAATCTATTTGGAAAAGAAGATATGATTCTGCTAAACCCTTAGGGTAAGGAAAATAGCCTAGAAATGAGAGTGAGCAATGATTAAACACTAAAAATGCTTCCTTTCAATCACCTCTTGACATTTATATGGTATCATAACACCTCTGGTAACTCTTCTCGGGTTTATGAAAACAACAATAGAACCACTGAAATTATTCAGCGATTTATTCAAAAAGCAATAGACAAGTCCATTGAATAGAAAGCATTTTTTTTAGTTACTAAAGCGGAGAAATTTAGCTGTAGGGTTGTCTGGTAGGAAAGCACTGCACATATTCCTAGCAGTATTGCGGGCTTGATGGACGTTCAAGTTGTTTCTAGTTCTTTTGCAAACACAAACAATGCTGCAAACAGCCTTGTGCGTACATCTTAGCTCAATTGGGCGAGCATTGCTTTAAGATACATTTCTAGGAATAGAATAGCTGGGTTAAAGGGATGTGTATTAAAAATATTGACAGATACCATTAAATTGTTCACCAAGGAGGTTCTGCAGTGTATGAGTGTGCTCACAAGGGGGAATTGTCAGTGTTTTAATCTGCTTTAATCTGATAGAGGGAAACGGTAGCTGGTTGCTGCTTTATTTTGCACTTCTTAACTAATGAGTGAAATTTATCCTTTTCATATTTATATTGGTCTTGCAAAATATATCTTTTAAAAGAATTTTAAAACATCTTGTAAAGCAAGTTTTAAATAAAACTAAATCTAACATAAAAATTTTAATTTTCATCAATTTATTCTAAGCCTAATTTAATACGGAGCCACTGATTAGACTGAGGAGAGCATTTCTGTGACTCACCTTGGCATGTCCTAGTTTGAGGCTGAAGTCCTTCCAATTTTCAGACAGGCTTCATTTTAAAGGGCCTCTGGCTATTTCTCTCTCAGAGGTAAGTTTTGGATCACATTTAATACCCTCCCTTCAGCTGTCAGTGATGGAAAGGCCAAGAATGGGAGAGACAAAAAGAATAATAATATCAACAAAAATACCACCACTGCTACTACTAATAGTAGCTAGCATGCATTGAGTGCTTGCCTTGTGTCTGGCATCACTCTGAGTCCTTTTTCTATACTATCTTATTTAATCCTTGTAACAATATATTTTGCAGTTCAGGAAACTCTGGTTCAAAGAAGTTCAGCAATTTCCCTAAAGTCTCATACCTAGTAAGTGGCAAATCCAGGACTCAAATCCAGAAGAAGAAAGTGTTAAAAATATACACTCTAGAGGCTGATTACCCAAGATTTACTGTCTGGGTGACCATAGTCAATTTGCCTAACCTCCCTGTGCCTCTGTTGCCTAATATGAATATTGGGACAATGATAGTACTCACTCCATAGGATTGTCATGAGGATTAAACTAGTTGAGATATTTAAAAGGCTTGAAGATTATCTGTTTGGCACATAGTAAACATCAGGGAAGTGTTAACCATTATTATCCAGAGCCCATGCCTCCCAAAGAAGTATCCCAGAGCGTTAGCTCTTCTCACCTTTCATTCTGGCACTGCTTGAACTATTTGCTACAGTCAGAGGAACCTTCACTTATCATCTTCCTATAAACTGTATCACTCTTGCCTCTGGGTCCAAAAACCACTCCTCTCTTTTTATCTCCCAGCCCTTGTTTCATTCTTTCTATCGAACTCCAGCTGTTTCTAAGTATACCCATAATGAGATAAGATGCCAAGGAATGATTTGAACTTTCCCACATAGCACCACCTGTCTTCCTAGTCATGTAAGTACCGTGAAGGCAGGTACCCTAATACTACCACTCAGTAGCAGACCAGAACCACGAAATCAATTAATTGCAACCCAGTTAATACCCTGCTCAGAACTCAAGTTCTTCATCCAGACCTTCCAAGGAAGCAGTAAACATTCTCATTTTGGGAGGTAAAACCCATATTATCTCAGCATCTTGCATCAGAATTCTTGGGGATAAAACTTCCCAAGAAAAACAGTTTGCAAGGGCCCTAGGAATGGAGGGTGAGATACAGAGCCAAGACAATGAAAGATAAGGCCAGTTTTTCTATATGACACAAAGAAATAAATGTATCTTCTTGTTTTTGTTTTTGATTCTAAAAGGGAAAAGAGGAGAAGGGAAAAGAAGGAAGGAGTGAGATATGGCCAAAATGGTGGAAGATCAGGTACTACGTAGGGTGAAGGACCAGAAAGAAAACTCCTCAGTGGCAAAGTTGTCTGACTTTTTTTCCTTACTTTTAAAAATTGAGATAATTGTAGGTTCATATGCAGTTGTAAAAAATGATATGGAGAAATCCCTTAGGCACTTTGCCCAGTTTACCCCAATAGTAAATTTTGCAAAACTATAGTATAATATCACAACCAAGAAATTGAGATTGATCTCATTCAGATTTCCCCAGTTTTACTTGTATGCATTTGTGTGCATATGACTTTTAAAAACAGAGTGTCTAACATACAATCTGAAAATAGTTTCATTTCTTCAATATAAACCTTCTTACCAAGTTTCCACAGATTTTTTATGTCATAGGTTTTTTTTGTGTTTAATTGTTTGAGCAAATAAAGCAAAAGATTTTTTCTGGTCTGAATCAAAACAGTATAGAAGATGGACAGCACACATAGAAATAGGAATCTAGAAGTAAAGGGAATCTTGGGAATGTAAGCCATCTAAAATTCATAGAAATCTTCAGGAGGTATTTGGACTTCTCAGTGGTATGGAATGGAGTTCAAGTGAGTCTTACATAGGTGGAAGAACCCAGTTGACAGGGGGTTATGTCATCACAGTGTCCACCCTGGAAGGGGGTCAGTGTTTATGTGATATGGTTTAAGGAACCACACAGAGACCCTTCCTCTAAATCCCTAACCACAAGCCATGCTGCTTTAAAAGTCACTGTTATGAATTTATATTCTTGAATGCATGTATTCTTAAATAATCTCTAAGTACAAATACTTCTGGAAAGAGACTTCTGGTGGAGATGGTATTGTGAGTTCATGTTTCAATTACCTCTCTCTCTGTTCCAAACACAAAGTTAAGATTTTTAAAATATGAAAAGAGAAAAACCAAAAAGATTTGGCTGGAATAAAAAATAACATGGCTATCTCTGAGGACCAGAAATAGAACAAAAGCATAGGATGGTAAATGAACCTGAAGCTACTTCTAGGTTGTCTAGAAGCAGACAGAGGCTGCTGGAAGTGCTGTGGGGTAAAGAAACTAAAAGTGCTTTACACAAGATGTGCAGCTTGGTCTGGGCTTGAGCCTAGGGGCTTGGAGGAATCTCACTCCTTTCATTAGTCATTGAAAGAAAAGATGCTCTCAACTTGACAGAGTTGAATAAAGAATTAATGAATTGGAAAATATTTCTGAGAAAATCACCCCAGGACATGGCACTAAGGGACAGAGATTTAAAAATATATGGATGATAAATTGTAGAGACATGGATAGACCAAAAGTTTCCAATATTTATCTCAAAAGTCCAGGAAGAGGGAATGGATGGAATGCAGACATGCACTCTTTGAGGATATAATGGCTGAAAATTTTCCAGAACTAAAGATATAATTCTTCAGATTGAAAGTGCACTCCAAATACCAAACAGGATAAATGAACATAAATTTATATCTAGGCACATCTTGTAAGACTGCAGAGCATCAAGGTTACAGAGAGAATCTTAATAGATACCAGAAATTATAGACAAATGATACACGAAAACTATGAGCTAATTTCTCAATTGAAAAAAAGAGTTCATAGATAATGAAATAATACCTTCAAAGTACAGAGGGTAGGGGGAGACTGTGAACCTGAAATTTTATACTCAATTAAATTATCATTTATAAGCTGGGGCAAAATAAAGGCCTTTTCCCACATGTAAAGACTAAGAAAGTTTATCAGAGATTCTCACAAAGAGAATTATTGAAAGATGTATTTTATAAAGAAGGAAAGTAAACACAGACAGAAGGCATTATTTCTGAAAACAGTTAAGTACAGAAATTGATTAAATACATCAGTAAATTTAACTTCCACTGTAAAAAGGAATGATTATTATTACTATTATTATTATTATTATTATTATTGATGAAGAAGATTGTCCCTGAACTAACATCCATGCCAATCTTCCTCTAGTTTATATGTGAGATGCTGCCACAGCATGGCTTGATGAGCAGTGTGTAGGTCCGCGCCCAGGATCCGAACCCGTGAAACCCAGGCTGCCAAAGCAGAACATGTGAACTTAACCACTACAACACCAGGCCAGACCCAAGAAATGATTATTTTGAAGTGTAAATCCACAATTCTAAACTAAACGTCAGAAAACTTTGTCAGTAAATGGCCAGACGGAAGATATTTTAAGTTCTAGGGGCATAAGGTTTCTGTTGCGACTACTCAACTCGGCCATTGCAGAGCAAAAGTAACCATAGACATTATGTAAATGAATGAGCATGGCTGTATGCCAATAATACTGTATTCACAGAACCACGTGGCTGGTCAGCAGGTTGTAGTTTGGCGACCTCGTCTCAAATGATGGTATCAGTATAAATCATCATGAAAGCATGATAAGTTCCTTTTGACAGCTGAGAGAAGGGTACAAAGATTGGGTAATTGTAGACTTGTTTAGACTATCTCTGGAAGGAGAAACGCCTTGAACTTTTATCAGCTACTATCATAATGTGGCTCACTTGAGAACAAGGTCCTTTGGAAATGGAATGCAAGATAGAAATCTATCAGAGACACTTATAGGAAAACGGTGAAGATGAGGAAGGAGTTTTGTCTATATCATCTTTTTGCCTAGGGCTGGCTCTGGGGTTTTACTGCAGTAGTGATTAAGCATAAGCTGTTTTCCACTAATTAATTGCCATTCATCCTTCACATTGAGCTTACCCTCAAGTCTGCATCATGTGTTCCTCCTATTTGCCTCCCACTGTACCTTAATACTTTTACTTAATGTAGTACTTAACACACGTGATCATATTTGCCAGTCTGTTTGTGTTTGTATCCGTTCCTCTTAGAAAAATGTCTTCTTTGAGGGGAGATATCATGTTTTCTCATTCACTATTATATCTCTCATGCCAAGACAGTGTCACATGGTAGATTCTGCACAAATGTTTGTTAAATTAATAAATGAAAGAATAATTGCTTCTGTTGAATTAATGACACATGAGCATATGCCAAGCCATAGAACCTTCATTTCTGGGGCTACAGTATCCTCTTGATCTTTAAAATTCATTAAACTAACAAACAATAAATTAGTCCTCACTATAGGCAAGGCACTGTTCTAGGTACTGAGGCTATAGCAGTGAACCACATGCACAAAGTCCCTGCCTCGTGCAGCTTATAGTCTAATGGAGGTGGGAGATGGTAAATGTTTAGAAATGTTTGCTCGTGAAAACCTTCATTATCAGTAAAAGAATTGTTCTTTGATGATTCAGAAGTTTAGAACTTCAGAGCTTCAGAGGTAACATCAACTATCTCTAAGCAAGAAACATGGTGGAGATGGGCAAAGAAATTGGGCTGAAATTAAGCTCATTCAGTCCTGGCATGTCACACTCCTCAATAAATCCCTAATGTCAGCTTATTTACTTGTCGTTGAATGCAAGATGTTCTAAAAGATCCAGGTAATTGATGCTTTTCCAATGGTAAAGTAGGAAAAAAAGCACTGCAGTGAACATTGGAAGAATTAGGTTCTTAACTCAGGTTTGCCATTCACTTACTATGCGACCTTGAGCAAATTATTTCCCCTCCCTGAACCTCAGTTCTTCCCATCAGAGAATTGGGTTCAATCAATGTTTTTAAAACTTCGGTCATTTTCATATCACCCCCATGATTTTTACCATATTCGTATACCACCTCTGTTATCATTTACCTGATAACTTTCTTTAAATTAAAAGATGACTCTTTTGTCTAAGCTTTGTCTTCAGTAGCAAGTAATATTGGTCTAAATGTGAGTGTGATGTACTAGTCATAGTATTTCTTAATGAATTTTATTCAATTCATAATTATCGAAATGTTTTTAAGTACCATCCCAAAGCATTCCACATACCATAGGTGGTATTTCTATTTCACTTGGAAACTTTGGATTCCATGATTTTCAAGTCCTCTTTGAGCTCTAAATATTGTTATTTCATGAGGTTCTTCTGGATCATCACTTTATCTCAAAAGGCTCCAGATATTTTCTTCTTTCAAGATGCAAAACACCTGCATTTAAATAACAAATACAGAAGAGAATGCTTTAATATTTGAAAATGAATAAAGCCTGTGCTTTTCTTGAATATCTTTCTTCTCTCTCTCTCTCTCTCTCTCTCTCTCTCTCTCTCTCTCTCTCGTTTAACATCCTAGAATATTTGCCAGGGTAAATTTCTGGTTCTTTCTCAGACACATTTGTAAAGCTTATTTTCTGCACAATGTATCTTTTTCCTTCCTTTTACATTTAGCTTATCTGTGTCTTTAAATTTAAAGTGCATCTCTTATAGATAACATCTAGTTAGGTCTTGTTTCTTTAATCCATTCTGGCAAATCTCTGCCTTTTGCATGGAGTGCTTAGTTAATATATATTTAAATTAATTATTGATATGGTTAGTTTTAAGTTTCTCATCATTTTAATTATTTTTTGTGTGTCAGTTGTTCCAGAGTTTACAACATACAACTTTAACTTATCAGATATATTTCCAAGTAAAAGCTATGTAGGTAGAATGTCACTTAACAAGCTACAGAGCATAGTGAAATTTCCACATAACATCTAAACTTTCAAAAAGTCAAAATCCCAGGGCTATGTTTTACCCATAGGCCATGCTATATTGGTTCTGGAAATCAGATGTTTAGTTCCACTTAAATTTTCAAGCAAAGATAGGTAGTTGGGTCTCTTCTAAAACGGCTGCATGTAGGAAGCTGTTCAGTCAGGATGGTTTAAGTTATGCTGCAGTAACAAACCCCAAGATCTCTGTGGCTTGAAACAACTAAAGTTGAATTCTTGCTCATGCTACATTGTTTATCAAGGGTAAGCTGGGGATCTGCTCCGTGTTGTCTTTTCCTAGGACCCAGGATGATGGAACAGCCACTCTCTGGAACATTGCTTGTTGCCATGGCAGAGAGAAAGAGTGCTCTAATACATTAATTAAATGCTCACCCAGAAGTCACACGTGTCACTGCTGCTTGCAGTTTATTAGCCACAACTGGTCACACAGCCCTATCCAACCATAAGGGACCAGAAACTACAACTCTACCATAAGCCCACAAAGAGAAGAGAATTGTAACATTTGATAAACATCATTAATGACTATCACATGGGATTTTTTTTTTTTTTTGCAGGTTCCAGAGTCTTAGCTCCTGAAGGGTTAATGCTGCTTGGTCCTTCTGCTTTCACTGGGTTTAACCTTAACAATAAATACTCCTACCAAAGGAAAAATATTTATAAAGTAACGATAAATAGATGGTTTTGGGGGTGTTATTAGTTGTTGAGAAGAACAGGGCTAGGTGCTGAAGCTTGGTGATAATGCTTCCTTCCACTGGACTTGGAAACACTCTGCGCTAGAATGCATTTCTGTCCACAAAACTGTTTCTAGTGTGAGGGATAAAATCCAGGTGTAGATTCTATTGGTTTAATAACGGGAAAGGTCAGTTTCATGCAAAGCTAAGGAAAGTGGAGGCAAAGATTTGAAATAAAGGCAAGGAGATTCTCCGAGGGAAAAGGAAGGTAGTTGTAACCAAACTACCCCATGTAGTTGTGGCCTGCTTAGGATCTTGACCCTTCCTAAGGACACTGTGAAACCAGGGTTTTAAGACTAGATGTATGCTCCTTCCAGATAAAGCAGGAAGTGAAGAAGAAAGGCAGATAGCCCCCTTTAATGGGGTGCTGGTAAAATTATAGATATTCTAGGTGTTTGAAACATCCCTATGAAGTAGTGATTCAGAAATCAGTATTACAGAAAGCATCCACCACAGTTCCTTGGGGAAAAGGCATAAGATAAAACTAGATGTTACACAAACATATGCAGTATTAGAAACAAAGCTGTGTCTTTTCTCCTTGTCACATGCTCTCCATCTCACTGGCATTCATTACTATTCCATTTTAAAATGCCATTTAATATCAGGCTAATATTGAAATACAAGTGCTAGTGATTAATAGTTGCCACTTTAATAAACTCATAAGTAAAATTTTGTAGATTCCTTTGCTAGAAGTGCTATGCTGTCATTATTAGATGAGAAGGCAAACCAATGGAATTTTCCCGAAAGACTGAATTATATGGGTGATGTCCCATGAATCAGTCAGGAATGGACCTGTGAGGCGAGACATCAGCTTTTCTATATTAGAATACACTGTTTAACCATAAGTGCAATTCTGGAAGGCTAGGTGGGTACCATGTCCTTTAGATAGAGTCAATAAAATTAAAGAAGGAGTTTGTTGCTAGAGTACCCTAAAGCTCGAGGTCTAGGTCAGGTGCTCTAGATCTAGTGTTAAACTGTGGTCTGAGGGCCAATCCTAGTCAACAGATTGGTGCCAATCTGATCTTTTACCGAGCTGCCTGGGGATTTGGAGTGTTGTGCCAGAAAGTGAATCAGTGCACTACTTCCATCTTCAAGAAAGTATTGCTGCAAATGCAGGTATATATATTTATAAAATATGTATATATATCATGCTTTTTATATATTATATGTCCATGTGTATATATATATCTCTATTCCTTTATATACATCATCTATATCTATATATAGTGTGGTTAGTGACATGATTGATTCATACACTGGTACAAGCTCCATATCTCATTGCAGACCAATAACAAACAGCTCTTAGACCAGTAGCAGTGGTCTAGATCTCTCAGCTTCAAGGGATATTGATGTATCCACAAGTGTGAATATCTCTGCAGCAATAAAAATGCATTATTTTAGATTGTATGAGAAATATTAACCAGGAATAATTAGTTAGAGAACTGTGTAGAAGCAATAATGCTCCCTTTATGACATCAAGTATGTCTTGAGAGGCCAGATGTAGCCAAGAAGATTTTAGACTTTACATAATGGAGTTTTGCCTATATATTGGTGCTTATCTTTAGCTATTCTGTTGACATTTCCATTGACTGCTTCTTAGCCGTTTCCAAATATCACATATTGTTCTTAAGTATCTTGCCAAAAAAGGCTATCTTTATTAAACCAATTACCTTAATAGTGTAATAAGAACATACTATCAAACATCTTTGACAGCTTACTGTGCGCCAGGTACTTTCCTAAGGGCTTTACATTACTTGAGGCATTTAGTCCTAACAATAATTCTCTGAAATAAGCACTATTATTATGCTCATTTTACAATGGGAAAAATGAGAATTAAGTTTAGGTGATTTGTCCTAACTCACACATTAGCAAGGGAGCAGAATAAGTAGCCCAACTCATATACTTTCGCCCTCAAGTTTACATTCCTAACAACCATGGTATACTTCCTTTCTAAGGGGAAGAGAGGCAACATACATTTAGTGACAAGACTCCGGGACTAAGAATCAAAAGGCCTAGATTTCAATCCCAGTCCTGCCACTGACTAGCTACATAACCACGGGCAAATCCCTTCCCCAATTTGGGCTTCAATTTCCTAACCTGGGAAAGTGAGCAAGGTGGACTGGGTGTTTTCTCAGATCCTTTTCAGTTTTAAGGTTCTATGAGTCTGTAAGTATAGATTTCTTAGTAAAAGCAGAGGCTTATGAATGTATCTTTTATAGAGAATTTCTTGTTCAAATAGAATTCTTTGTTTCTGACTTAGCAAAGCAGTACTGCTCTGGGCTATCTGCCTGGATGTAGAAATGGCCTTATAATATGAGGCATGAGGGTCATTGAAATAGGATCCCCTCCTTTTGCTTTCTGCTAAAGACAGGATGTAACAATTACACACAAGTAATAAGCATGACATTTAATATTTTGATTTTTTTTTACTACTTTCCTCTAGGAACAAGGCTAACCTACCTTGTGGCTTGACTTGGCTTCATAAGGAATGAATTTTTCTCCATATCTAAAGTCTTGTCAGTCTGGAAATGTTTAAATATTTAGGTATTTTGTTTCTGACATACAGCAAATTTTGCCAAGTTTCAGAGCTCAACAGTCCGCCATTTCTGGTTCTAAGCCATAATGAACAATGAACACAGTGTTAATATGGTCTCCTCCCGCTCAGTGAAATGTGTGATTTGTAATGAATGGTGGGTATTAATGCCTACAGATTTAGATCCATTTGTACCACAAATACTTAATTTGGAAAGAAAAACATCTCTGGTCTCCAATTTGAAGAAAAAACAAACTAACTATAAGTAAGCAGCTATGTTCCCTCAAATATGTATTTGAGGGCACAATGATGGCTCTGTGCTTCTGTCTGCTGAGAAGTAAATGGCAAGAGAGCCGTTTTCAAAAATATCAGAGAGTTTTTAAATGTCAAGTTTACCACCTTTCATTGTCATTTTGCTTTGCCTCTTGAGCCATGTTAGACTTAGGCTTGCAGTGATAACCTTCAGTATCCTCATCTCCCTGGGTGTCAGGACATTTGCCCAATAATGCTGATAGCCACAGGGAATAGAGAGTTATTTTTGTTTTTTGGGGTTTTTTTGTTTTTGTTTTTAGCTGATAATTAGTTCAGCAGAGTGAGGATTTTCTGAGGTTTTTACATACATGAGTAAAGGTCATAAGGCTGGAGTCAGCTAAGCCAGCAGGGAAGCTGGGCCAAGATCCCTGTGGAAAACTGAAAGGCACGATTCTCACAGTATGACTTTTTGGTAAATACGAATGTCCTACGTGTTAAGGGAGATGATGGGTCAACACTCAGGCTATTCAAATGCCGAGAGTGTAACTATGGATGATCACCTTCACCAGGATGTGTTCAAATGATAAGTACTACTATAGATCCCCTGACCCAGGAGGGTGGTAGACCTCATCTCAGAAAAAAAATGGTCATTTAGATCAATACTTTCAAACTTGTTCTAAGGCAACCAGTGCCGGGAAGTTTAAAACTGAAGTTTTCTAGTAGCCTAACTTTTTTTTGTGTGTGAGGAAGATTGTCCCTAACTAACACCTGTTGCCAATCTTCCTCTTTTCGCTTGAGGGAAGATTGGCCCTGAGCTAACATCTGCACCAGTCTTCCTCTATTTTATGTGGGATGCCACCACAGCTTGGCTTGACGAGAAGTGTTAGGTCCATGCCTGGGATCTGAACCTGTGAACCCTGGGCCTCAGAAGCAGAGTGTACAAACTTAATCACTATGCCACCAGGCCGGCCTCAGCCTAACTTTTAATGGAAGCCAATTTATGGTCCCTTGGAAAGATCTGAATTATAATTCCCATCTGCTAGTACCTACATGACTTTGAAGAAATCTCGGAAATTACCTTGGTCTCAGTTTTTGCTTCTGTAAAATGAAGTATTAGGCCAGATGACTCAACTTTTTCTATCTGAAAAGAGGTTATGATTTGACATTAGGATATAAAGATTAAGTCCTCTTAATAACAGATCCTGATTTTCCCTAAACCCTTGTCTTATGGTTTCTCGACATTTACAGACTCAAATAGAACTGAAATTAATAGAATGATACATTCTATTTCAATGATGCTTGATCCAAGGGAATATTGCAACATTCACATTAAGTGCAATGAAAGAATACTGCATACTTATAATTACCTAAATGATTAAGAGATAGCATTTATTGGTTACCTGCTATGTTCAAGGCACTTTACTAGCATTTTTTTTTTTTTTTGAGGAAGATTAGCCCTGAGCTAACATCTGCTGCCAATCCTCCTCTTTTTGCTGAGGAAGCCTGGCCCTGAGCTAACATCCGTGCCCATCTTCCTCCACTTTATATGTGGGTTGCCTACCACAGCATGGCCTGCCAAGCGGTGCCATGTTCACACCCAGGATCCAAACTGGCAAACCCCAGGCTGCCGAAGCAAAATGTGCACACTTAACTGCTGCACCACCGGGCCGGCCCCTTTACTGGTATTTTACTTACATTGTCTAATTTAATTCTTATAATAACCTGTTAGAGTAAATGAAAGCACTCAAGAAATAGCATCTCTTTCCCCTGTCTTAGTTCTGATCTAATTGAGAACTAAGATCATAGAGAGCAGAATATTGAGAACAAAATTTTACCCTTAGCAATAAAACAATTGGAAATAAACTAGAGAGTGTGGCTTATATCTGTGGGCAAATAGGTTTCATAATACTGAACAACAGAATAGGACAGACTCAACCCGAAACTGGGCATATGAGAAGCGCAGCCAATCACAGGCATCGCTGGATCACTGCAGGCTTTTCCTGCCAGTTGGACCCCTGATGGCATGGAGGAGCAGAGCAGAATGTGTGCTCCTTGCAGCCAGTCTGTCTCCCACGAGAATGGAAAAGAGGATAAATTGGGCTATAAATATCCTGCTCTTCTTCCACACGCACCTATTAGGAAACTCAGTGCACCCCCCTGAAAAATAATAGGGGTGGAGTATGAAGCCAGGAATGGTAATGGACCTTCATCCAAGCATAAGGAGACTCTGGAAGTGGGCGGAAAAGCAAATAACCCTTAAGGAAACTGAGGTTCAGGGAAACTAGTTAATTTGTTGAAGGTCACACAACTAGTAAGAGGAGGAGTTAGGATTCAGTCCCAGTTCTGTCTGACTGCAGAACCCATACTCAGGCTCCCATGTCTTTCCCCACGTGGTTACCATATAGGTTCCACCTTTTTAATATTTTACTACTAGCTGAAGACACACTCAACAATTAGTTCTTCAGATGAAAAGCTGCCGGGAGCCGCCCACCAGTCAGCTAAGCCTCTGCCTAAGGACGACAGTCCGGGTGAGAGAGGAGGGAACGCACGGCGACCCTCTGGCTCTGAAGATGGCAACCGGCTGCTCCTGATCCTGCTTATATTACTCATATTGGCAGTTCTGCTATTGTTGCTCTCTATCTGTATTTGGGCATATCTTGGGGGAAAAATCTCTCCAAGCAGGGAAAAAAAGTTGATGTAACCTGGCCTTCTAGGGAAGGTTCAGGGGACAACAGCCTGAAGGGAAAAAACGTTCTGACCCCCTCCTGGAGAGGCGGAAAAGGGAGCTTGGACAGCCTTCAAGGAGCAAGCCTTCTAATAATCAGCCTCAACAGAGAACATTCCCTCCTCAGGTCCTTCTAGGAGGTAGATATTATCCTAGGCCTGTTAGGACAGGAGGTAAATGGTGGCACCCACCCAGGAGCAAAGATATGCAAAAGGTACACTCTCCTAAAACAACTCATAACCCTGATAAAGTTGCAGAAAAATATCATAATATATTGACACAGAAGAACTGGGATTATGATGAGGATTGGGAACCCTATAAAATAGTTAATGGTAAAAGAGAAACCCCAAGCACTGTGCCTGTGTGGCTTTCGATCAGATGGAGCTGGGGGCCTGTGTGTATTTGGTCCCCTTATACTTTGCAATACTTCTGCTTTCGTTATTACAGGAATAAAGATAGAGGCTTAGGGCCATTCGACCCATGAGGAACTAAATCTAGACATTACACCCCGTTTTGCAATCAGTCTTAGACATCTAGACGCCTAGTAGACATATAGAACAGGTCAATATCTATGATTAACAAAGGTTGCTTGCTTCTCGTAGACATACTGTGCTAATATTATAACAAGATATGCTGATGTACCCATTTTGTTTGCCAAAATTATGCACTGGGATAATTTCATGAAATCATAAACGCGTGACCTGGACCCTATATAAGTGCTTGAATGCTTTGACTAAATCAGACTTGGAAACCTCACTTCCAGTCTCACTGCCTCTCATTCGCCGACACCGTCCATCCCTCAGGAAACCTGAACTCTGCTGGAGCTGGACTCCGGCAAAAAAAACCCTGCTATACCAGGGTCATAGATCATGGCTCCATCTCCATTACTATCACCACATACAAGCCATCAGAGTGGTAACAGTATGCGATTATCACTCAAGACAGATTGGCTTGATTCTCAAAATCACTGATAAGAAGTGTCCTTCCCTATGTCAGAAGCCCAGGAATTTCTTGGCCTTTATGTTCCTCTTTTTTTGTAGATTAAAAAAATGACAAGAATATAAAATACTCTGTGGTCTCCCGCCACTTAGATGCTGCCATTTCCTATACTAGACCATGTAAATAATGAAACAGAATATTTCTAATGGAATATGTTTTTAAGGAAAGACAATGTCTGATAGTGTTCTCCAAGTTTATAGATTCTAGTCATATACTATGATACCTCAAGTAACAAATCTTCAGAAGCTCAATTTCATTGTAAGCATTCACCCTGGTATCAGAAGGACTGGGATAAATTCCAGTCTCTCCAGCGAAGAGTTGGAGGTGATAATAACTTAAAAGGAAGGAGTAAGCTCTCTCTGAAGTACATGACCTGAACCCAGCAGAACAGAGGACTATGTACCTGGGCCCAGAGTGAGAAGAATAGCGATTGTGTGTCAGTAAGGATTGGCATATTATTCTAAGAGAGACAATAGTCCCTGGGGTGGATGAGTGAGCTCTAAGAGATAGTCAGCAGCTTTACCATTGGCAACATGGAGCTAAAATGCTGTATCCTAGGTCTCTTAAATATTGGTACCTCTGCTAGCAAAGTTTCTGATAACAGAATCTATCATTGGAATGCATCATCTTCATTAATAGAGATCCAGCTACTCTGAGTAGACACTTGGCCTTTGGATGCTCCTCATCTTCCAAATCTGCATTACATGAAAGAGACAAAAGAGTACCAAATTGTCTAGGAAAAGTGATGCTGCAAACATTCCATCCCTCCTGGCAAATGGTGTGAAAAGATTTGAACCTTCTGAAATTGAATTTGTCCAATAGTAGATTTGTTTTTAAATCTAAAAAATATGCACAGGGAGTTCTGGAAGACACCATAGTGAAAATGCTCTTTAAATGCATCACTGAATCATGCAAAATGCAGTAGGAAGTCACAAATTCCCAGGTTGCATTTTATTCTCTGCTACAGAAAGCATCTCCTCATTACTAACAGAGCTGGGAAGCCATTGAAGATATCATTACCCTTAATAAGGTCATTTATTTATTTTCTTCTTGATACTGACAAGAGCTAGAATGAGAAGGATAAAGGCGGAAGGGCATCATTAGCAAGTACCCATACACTGTTTCCAGGAAACACGTTATATTATTTGTGTAAATTAGGAGTAATAGATGAGACGACATCAAATAATAGGAGGCTGAACCTCCAGACAAACTATCTAAATTTAAATCTAAATCCTAGCCTGTTAAAGATGTCTATAAGGAAACATCATTCACCCATATTAAAAGCCTTTTCAAGATTAAAATTAATGCTGGCACTTGAGGAATATAATATTTCCACAGTATTTAACCTCTGGGAACCGATGTGATCATCATGGAAAAGAGAATAATGTAAATGTCTTTTTGTTTGTCTCCTTTGTTTGGGTTTTCTCAGAAAAGAAGTTTGTGAGCCGGAACTGAATCTCTGGTTTTCTTCTCTGGTTATCACAGGTTTGCACTTTGCTCTTAAGATGTATGTGACAAAAGTATAAATGAATGAATTGTCCTTTGTTAGGTAAGCTTGACACATAGCAGTGAACAAGAGAGGCATGTTCTCTAATGACCCCTAGTTTTTAAAGGAAAAAAAGGCGGACTAGCATCTCATTCATTGAATAAATATTTATTGAAAACCTACTATGTGCCAAGTGCTCTGATAGGCCCTGGAGGTATAAAGAACAAATGAAGCAGACACTATCCTCGGCTCATAAGGTACTCAAAGAAATCAGGGAAACACTGGATAATTAAACAGACATTAAATAATTAAACAAGTAGAATACTATAATTTTGTATTAGTCAGCTTAGGCTGCCATAAAACAATATCACAGATTGGGTGGCTTAACATAGAAATTTATTTTCTCACAGTTCTGGAGACTAGAAGTCCAAGATCAAGATGCCAGCAGGGTGGGTTTCTGGTGAGAGCTCTCTCCACGGGTTGTAGACAGCTGCCTTCTCATTGTGTCCTCACGTGGCTTTCCTCTGTGCACATGCAGAGAGAGAGAGAGAGCGAGTGCTTCCGCCAGAGACCACTCTGGTGTCTCTTCCTCTTCTTATAAGGACACCAATCCTATCAGATTACGGCTTTACTTTTATGACCTTATTTAACCCTAATTACCTTCTTAAAAGTCTTATCTTCAAACACAGTCACATTGCGCATTAGGGCCTCAACAGAGAAATTTGGGGAGGACAAAATTCAGTCCATAACAAGTTTGATACATGCTACAAAAAATACAGGTGTACATTACACTATGGCAGCATACCTATGAGTGTGATACCTTAGTCTAGGGGGTCAAAGAAGCCTTCCATGAAGAAGTCTTTGAAGCTGAGATTGAAGCATGAGTGATAGTTAGCTTGGCTAAGAATAGGAGGAGAGTAGTTAAAGAAGCAACAACAATGCATACAAAAGTTACAAAATGCGGCACATTCAAAGAAATGAAATAACTTTAAATCAGCTGGAGGAAAGACAAGAATGAAGTGAGGCTGAAGAGGCAGGGGACAGATAACCTTATGAACCTCATGGAAAGGGTTTCACCTCTATCCTAAGGATTAATGGGAAACCATTATACGGTTTCGAATAGGGGTCAGGTTTACACTTTAGAAAGAGGACTCTGATTACAGTGTGTGAGTGCGAGTGTGTGTGTGTCAGTGCCTGCATACTCTTATTTTATACACAGTCTTAGAGGACCTTGGTTCATGGTCACAAACTGTCAAGAATGTCCACTTTCATCCTTCGATGATGCGTCTGCTATCGGCTCTATGAGATGGGTACCTTTGCCCGTCCTTTTCTTGGGGGAAAATATGGAAATGAATGGGCAGGGAGGTGGTATCCTTGGCTTACTATTGCCTTCCACTTCTCTTCCTCCTTCAATGATAATAGTATTTAACATTTATAATAGTAATTAATATGTATTGATTGCATGCTATAAGTCAGACATTGTGGTAAGTATTTTACAGGAGTTTTCTGAGTTAACCCTCAAAACAATCCAATGGTAGAGATACTATTATTTTTCTATTGTACAGACTATGAAACTACAGCTTTGAAAGGGGTTCCATAAGTTGCCACAGATAGCAAACCTGGGAAGCGATAGAGTTGTGCTTCAATTGTTCAACCCTACAGCCCATGTTCTTCACAAGTAGACTATTTTGCCTGCCAGTGATGTATGCCCAGGTCCAGTCTTAGTAGCAGTGCACAGTGAGGGGATCCAAAGAAGAGAATCATTCCCTTCTCTGCTTACATGACTGCATTCACTTTTACCACCTCTGCCTTGAAAAGCTTCAACAGATTATAGAAATGCCTGATCGTTATCAACTTGAGAAAGGATGTTCTCTTTATTTCATCACTGTGGAAGTAATGCAAACCCAAGAGTATCAGATCCCTAAACTTCAGTGAAGGGGAGGGAAGAGGTGAGGGTGATGGATTTTTCCATCAAGTGTCTATTGTATAACCTAGTCTTTTGCTTCATCAAGAAGAGGGCCATCTGATCCCATACTTCAATTGCAGAACGGTTAAAAGAAAATAACAGGAAATTGGAGAATGGCTTTGCAATGTTTATTTCCAAGTTAAAGTGCAGATTGAATCTTCTCATTTCCTTAATAAGCATAATGCTAGTCTGGCAAATTATTAACAGTTTGGAATTGACTCAAAAATTTGGTTATATATTTCATTAAGCTCATATTTACTGGAGCACAAGGCAACCTACAGTAACAAGCATCAAAAGTCTATTTTACTGCTCATATTATGAGCAGATGGAGCATAGACAGTTAAAAACGCCAAGCCTTTTGATTAAGAGCCTGATTATGGTCAGAGCAGGATGAAGAATAATGGCCTTATACAAAAGTTCTCTGAATTTTAAAATACTACTGGACCTTTACTTGACTTCTTTGAAATCAGATATTAGAGTTTTATAAAATTTGGAGTTTGAAAAACAAAATCAAACTGCAACCTCCCTAAAATGAACACAGATAGGAAGGGCTTGTTTTCAGCAGCTCAAGGACAGACTTTCCCCCAATGTTGCTAAATCAATGAGTTATGGCTCTTATCACACAATGGGGAATAGACTTCGGGAAGTAATGGCTTATAAAGGTAGCTTAGGCTGAAAATAGACATGTGCAGAGGCTCCAAATGTGTTTTTTGTTAGTGAAATATTAAAGAGAAGCGAGATGATTTGGGGGACATGATCTACTCTGGCACAATGAAAGACTCAAAGTCTAAGGGCTCCTGCTCGTGGGAACCAGCTCCTTCTTAGTCCCCACAGAAGAACAATGGTTAGGCCTGGGGCCTTGTTATCCAACCCCTGGAGAGTTAATGTTCCTTTAGGATTTCCCTAATCTTTTCAAGAATATATTCCAATAAGATGCTACTGAAGGAGAGTGAATCTGGTCAAAACTAGAGAGGGCTCTTCAAATACAGGAGCACTAAGGAGATAGATGTGAAATATCTCCACTTAAAAAAGCAGTATGATGGGAGAGGAGGCGGAGCAAAATGGCAGGGTGAGCTGACCCGGGACTCTCTCCCCTCCAAAGTACAACAAAGGACTGAAAAAAAAAAAACCCACCTGAATTTCAGCTAATGAACCTAATGCCAGGACTCAGAGACCTACAGTATCAAAAGACAGAAGATGGAGCCCCTACTGCCCGCCTCGGAGGAGCTGGAATGGGGTAGGAGAGAACATCGCTCCCTCCCCTAGAGTCTGCCATCACGGCTGCATGGGTCCCCGAAGGAGCGGGGGAGGGGCTGCGCGAGCGGGGGATCATCCAGGACTCCCGCCACTGGTACAGTGGAGACCCGCTGACCGGGGAAAGCTTCCGTGCGCGGGGACCCCATAAACTCAGGGTGGGAGACCAGAGAACAGAACTGATCGAATCCAGATAGGTGCGCGAGAGAAACCACCCCCGCCCCCGCCCGGCAAAGCGCACTGGGTGCCGACATCTTGCCCGAAGGCAGAGAGCTCAGAACACGCGGCTCTCGACCTCCATCTAGTGGCGACAGGCAGTAACTGCAACCGAATTCTACCACCATGTGAAAAAACCGCTCCTCTACCGTCCAGCAATTTATAAAAGCCCCAGACCAGAAGGAAAACAATAAAAACACAGAATTAAGACCTGAGGACTTGGAATTAGGTAAACTAAATGAAAATGACTTCAGAGCAGCTATAATCAAAAAAATCAATGAGGTAGAGAGAAAGATAGAGAAACAAGCCAAGTTCTGGAGTTACTTCACAAAAGAGATTGAAATTATAAAGAAGAATCAAACAGAATTACTAGAGATGAAAAACACAATGGACCAGATAAAACAGAATATGGATTCCCTGAATGCCCGGGTAGACTCCCTAGAAGAGCAAATTAGCATAATCAAAGATAGACAGGCTGAATGGCTCCAGACAGAGGAAGAAAGAGAACTAAGGATTAAAAAGAATGAGGAAAGTATTAGAGAGATAGCAGATTCAATGAGGAGAAAGAATTTAAGTATCATAGGAATTCCCAAGAACGTAGAAAAGGAAAATGGAGCAGAAAGTGTGCTTAATGAAATTAGAGAAGAGAACTTCCCAAACCTAGGGATTGAGGGAGAAATGTGTGTAGAGGAAGCTTTCAGATCTCCTAGATTTGTCAATGTAAAAAGACCTACTGCAAGGCATATAGTAGTAAAAATGGCAAAAAGGAATGACAAAGAAAGAATACTCAGGGCTGCACAAAATAAGAGAATTACCTACAAGGAAGCCCCTATCAGACTTTCAGCGGATTTCTCTGCAGAAACCTTACAAGCTAGGAGAGAATGGAGTGACATATTCAAAGCTTTAAAAGATAGAAATCTTCAGCCAAGAATACTCTATCCAGCAAGAATATCCTTCAGATATGAGGGAGAAATTAAATCTTTTCCAGACAAACAAAAGTTAAAGGAGTTTGTAACCAAAAATCCTCCACTACAAGAAATCCTCAAGAAGGCTCTCATACCTGAAAAAAGAAAAAAGGGAGAAAGGGGTCACAAACCACAGAGTAGGGAGACAGATAAATAGAACCAGAATAGGATAGCAAATATTCAACTATAGCATTAGGATAAAGGTAAGGAAACTACCAAAGCAAAGACGATCTTATCACTCTAACTACACACTCATAACACAAGTTGGAACAAGAAGTGAAAATAATAATTTAGGAGGGGAAGAGCACAGGGACTAAATTAGTCTAGGCCAAGTAAGTAAGAGACCACCAGAGAATAGACTATATTATACAGGAGATTCTAAATACAAACTTCAGGGTAGACACTAAACTAAACAACAGAACAGAGACACAAAACATAAATAAGCAAAAATCTAAGAAACCCAGCATAAGAAATTGCAGTATCAAATGGGTAGGCTAAAGCACACAGGAAGAGAAAAGCAGGAAAGCCAGATAATGAGCAACAGATTGACAGCTTTAAGTCCACATGCATCAATAATCACTCTCAATGTAAACGGATTGAACTCTCCAATAAAAAGACACAGAGTGACAAAATGGATTAAAGAACAAGATCCAACAATTTGTTGCCTCCAGGAAACACACCTCAGCCCCAAGGACAAACACAGGCTAAGAGTGAAGGTGTGGAGGACCATACTTCAAGCTAATAGCAAGGAAGAAAAAGCAGGTGTTGCAATTCTTATATCAGACAAAGTGGATTTCAAAATAAGACAGGTAAAGAGAGACACACAGGGACAATATATAATGATCAAAGGGACACTTCATCAAGAAGAAATAATGCTTATAAATATCTATGCACCCAACATAGGAGCACCAAGGTTCATAAAGCAACTATTAACAGACCTAAAGGAAGGTGTTAAAAACAATACAGTAATAGTAGGGGACCTCAACACCCCACTCACATCAATGGACAGATCATCCAGACAGAAAATCAACAAAGAAATAGTGGAACTAAACGAAAAACTAAAACAATTGGACTTAATAGGCATATATAGATCACTTCACCCTAAAAAAGCAGAATACACATTCTTCTCAAGTGCACGTGGAACATTCTCAAGGATAGACCATATGTTGGGAAACAAGGCAAGCCTCTACAAATTTAAAAAAATTGAAATAATAACAAGCATCTTCTCTGATCATAATGCTATAAGGCTGGAAATTAATTACAAGAAAAAAGCTGAGAAAGGCACAAAGATGTGGAGACTAAACAATACACTACTGAACAAGCAATGGATCATTGAAGAAATTAAAGAAGAAATCAAAAAATACCTGGAAACTAGTGAAAATGATAACACACCATACCAACTCATATGGGATACAGCAAAAGCTGTATTAAGAGGAAAATTCATTGCAATACAGGCACATCTTAACAAACAAGAAAAATCCCAAATAAGCAATCTTAAACTACACCTAACTGAACTAAAGAAAGAAGAACAAATAAAGCCCAAAGTCAGCAGAAGGAGAGAAATAATAAAAATCAGAGCAGAAATAAATACTATTGAAACAAAAAAGGCAGTAGAAAGGATCAATGAAACAAAAAGCTGGTTCTTTGAGAAGATAAATAAAATTGACAAACCCCTAGCCAGACTTACAAAGAAAAAAAGGGAGAAAGCTCAAATAAACAAAATCAGAAATGAAAGAGGAGAAATAACAACAGACTCTGCAGAAATACAACGGATTATAAGAGAATACTATGAAAAACTCTATGCTAACGGAATGGATAACCTAGAGGAAATGGATAAATTCTTGGACTCCTACAATCTCCCAAAGCTCACTCAAGAAGAGGCAGACAATTTGAACAGACCAATCACAAGGAAAGAGATTGAAACAGCAATCAAAAACATCCCAAAGAATAAAACCCCAGGACCAGATGGCTTCCATGGGGGAATTCTACCAAACTTTCAGAGAGGATTTAATACCTATCCTTTTCAAGCTATTCCAAAAAATTAGGGAAGATGGAACACTTCCTAACACATTCTATGAGGCCAACATCACGCTGATACCAAAACCTGACAAGGACACCACGAAAAAAGAGAACTACAGGCCAATATCACTGATGAACATAGATGCAAAAATTCTAAACAAAATCTTGGCCACCAGAATTCAGCAATTCATCAAAAGGATCATACATCATGATCCAGTGGGATTCATATCAGGGACACAGAGATGGTTCAACATCCGCAAATCAATCAACGTGATACACTACATCAACAAACTGAGGAATAAAAACCACATGATCATCTCAATAGATGCAGAGAAAGCATTTGACAAGATCCAACAGCCATTTATGATAAAAACTCTGAACAAAATGGGCATAGAAGGGAACTACCTCAACATAATAAAGGCCATATATGACAAGCCCACAGCCAACATCATACTCAATGGGCAAAAACTGAACCCCATCCCCCTGAAAACAGGAACGAGACAAGGATGCCCTCTATCACCACTCTTATTTAACATAGTACTGGAGGTCCTGGCCAGAGCAATCAGGCAAGATAAAGGAATAAAAGGAATCCAAATAGGGAGGGAAGAAGTGAAACTCTTGCTGTTTGCAGACGACATGATCTTATATATAGAAAACCCCAAAGAATCCATTGGAAAACTCTTAGAAGTAATCAACAACTACAGCAAAGTTGCAGGGTATAAAATCAATTTGCATAAATCAGTAGCATTTCTATATTCTAACAACGAACTAACAGAAAAAGAACTCAAGAACACAATACCATTCACAATAGCAACAAAAAGAATAAAATACCTCAGGGTAAATTTAACTAAGGAAGTGAAGGACCTATATAATGAAAATTACAAGGCCTTTCTGAGAGAATTGCATGACGACATAAGGAGATGGAAAGACACTCCATGTACATGGATTGGAAGAATAAACATAGTTAAAATGTCCGTTCTACCTGAAGCAATCTACAGATTCAATGCTATCCCAATCAGAATCCCAATGACATTTTTTACAGAATTAGAACAAAGAATCCTAAAATTTATATGGGGCAACAAAAGACCCTGAATTGCTAAAGCAATCCTGAGAAAAAAGAACAAAACGGGAAGCATTACAATCCCTGACTGCAAAACTTACTACAAAGCTACAGTAATCAAAACAGCATGGTACTGGTACAAAAACAGGTGCACAGATCAATGGAACAGAATTGAGAGCCCAGAAATAAAACCACACATGGATGGACAGCTTATCTTCGACAAAGGAGCAGAGTGCATACAATGGAGAAAAGAAAGTCTTTTCAACAAATGGTGCTGGGAAAACTGGAAAGCCGTATGTAAAAGAATGAAAATTGACCATTCTTTTTCACCATTCACCAAAATAAACTCAAAATGGATCAAAGACCTAAAGGTGAGACCTGAAACCATAAGGCTTCTAGAAGAAAACGTAGGCAGTACACTCTTTGACATCAGTATTAAAAGGACCTTTTCAGACACCATGTCTTCTCAGAGAAGGGAAACAATAAACAAATGGGACTTCATCAGACTAAAGAGCTTCTTCAAGGCAAATGAAAACAGGATTGAAACAAAAAAAACAACCCACTAACTGGGAAAAAATATTTGCAAGTCATATATCTGACAAAGGCTTACTATCCGTAATATATAAAGAACTCTCACAACTCAACAACAAAAAATCAAACAACCCGATCAAAAAATGGTCTGGAGACATGAACAGACATTTCTCCAAAGAAGATATACGGATGGCCAATAGGCACATGAAAAGATGCTCATCAACGCTGATCATCAGGGAAATGCAAATCAAAACTACACTAAGATACCTTACACCCATTAGAATGACAAAAATATCTAAATCTAATAGTAACAAATGTTGGAGAGGTTGTGGAGAGAATGGAACCCTCATACACTACTGGTGGGAATGCAAACTAGTGCAGCCACTATGGAAAACAGTATGGAGATTCCTCAAAAAATTAAAAATAGAACTACCATATGATACAGCCATTCCACTACTGGGTATCTATCCAAAGAGCTTGAAGTCAGCAATTCCAAAAGTCCTGTGCACCCCAATGTTTATTGCAGCATTATTTACAATAGCCAAGATGTGGAAGAAACCTAAGTGCCCATCAACAGATGAATGGATAAAGAAGTTGTGGTATATATATACAATGGAATACTACTCAGCTGCAAAACAGAACAAAATCATCCCATTCGCAACAACATGGATGGACCTTGAGGGAGTTATGTTAAGTGAAATAAGCCAGTTAGAGAAGGATAATCTCTGTATGACTCCACTCATATGAGGAATTTAAAAATGTGGACAAAGAGAACAGATTAGTGGCTACTAGGGGAAAGGTGGGGTGGGGGTTGGGCACAAAGGGTGAAGTGGTGCACCTGCAATGCAAATGACAAACATTAATGTACAACTGAAATCATACGAGATTGTAACCTATCATTAACTCAATAAAAAAAATAAAATAAAATAAAATAAAAAAGCAGTATGATGTGGTAGTACATAGGTTTTGGAGTTTAAAAAAATTAGACTGAAAACTTAATTATGCAACTTAGTTGTATAATATTGGGCAAGTCAATTATTCCTTATGATGTCAGTTTTGTCATCTGTAAAATAGGTCAAAATAGTATCCTGCCTCCTAGGGCAGTTATGAGTATTCAGTAAAGTATATACAGTCAGGCTTGAAATACAGTCAGCACTTGGTTTTTGAAGGCATCAGAAGTACTCTAGCAAATGTTGGAACAACAATTAGCAATTGTTAACAGTCTCTTTGGATTTGCTACAATTAACAATCTTTTGGGATTGCTACAATCACAGACCCCTCTATGCTGTCCCTCATTACTTCTTCAACTTTAGTTCCTAATACTGGTTTGCAGATGTCCCAGACACTCCCTGGGTTCCCTAGACTCTTATATACTGACTCCCTTTAAAATGGAATTGAAGTGGCTTATGATAAGAGGGCACTATAACATGTCTTTATCTTTTCCCTGTCATCTGGCATCTGACTACCCATGCTTCTAAGAGGCAGTATTGCACAGCGATGAAGAGGTGAGCCAAATTGCCTGAGTTCTAATCTCAATTTTTCCCACTTACTAGCTATGTTACACTTAATTTCTTTGTGCCTCGGTTTCCCTATATTAAAAAAACGGGGATGATGATGAGTACTTACCTCATAGTGTTGTTGTAAGGGTTAAATGAGTTAATACATGTCCTCCTAGTGTTGTTGTAAGGGTTAAATGAGTTAATACATGTAAGTATCTGGCATATAACAAGCACTGAAAAAATGTTAGCTATCATTATTTTTCTTTTTGCTTAACAATTCATGGCCCAAAGTCACTACCAAATGGCTGCACGGTCCTCTGTTGGCAACACTGAGAAGCAGACTCAGATGCAGTACATGAAACATATAGGAAACTTCAGCATGGCAATGCTCCCAACCTGTGAGCAGCAGATCCCTCAGGGGTCACAGAGTTACTGCAGGCACTCTGTAAAACCATATGCGCAACCATCTTTTCTCAAAAAGCTGCAATTGAAAAAAAGATACTGGAGGGGTAGACTTCAAATTGTTTGAATGTTAAAAAGAGGTCCTGATATATATTTAGAATTCTTGTGTTCCAACAAGTTTGCAAAGCAGATGATACTGAAAGAGATTACAGCCCTAAATGATGTCTTGATTTCTATATCATGATCCCATGTTTCTCAAAAATACAGTTCACCAAATAATTGGAAATATATTCACAGTTTATTATATTAAAAAATAACGACAGTGTAGCTTTTCTTTTTAACAAAAGAAGGTTGTTAATATCGCCTCTTTTATTAAATGACTACAGCTGCCACTACTCATATCCACTCTTCCAAGAGAAACAGAGGACCAAAAAACTTGGTAGTTACAAATGTCCTAAGTCATCTATAGTATGAGTCTTAGTAAACCAAGAATAAAGTTAAAAACACTGAAAAATCAACTAGATAAAGTTTCATTCTAATTGAAATAATTTCCATAAAAACTTTAAAATACTTGTTTTTAGAATTTTGGGATAAAATATGTTGTGAAAGCTTACATTTAGTATGTCCTTTCAGCATCTGCAAATCATAAAATCTCTGTAAAGGACTTTAAATGTACTCAGCTGCATGTCTGTGTGTGAGCCTTATGGGGAATGTGAGGCTATTGTTTGTCAGTTTTTGGCTATCTGTCAGGTATCTTTTCAGCGATTCAACATTTCTTTCTACTCATAGTAGGTTAAGTCATTAATTGTTAAGATCCTCGCACCCATTGAGGAAAGAAAAGTGACATTAGTCAATGTCAATGCAATTGAAACATAGGCATTATCATTCTTTTATTTTTGAATGGGAATGCATAGAGCAAAAGAATGAATTTAATAATTCTATTTGTTGTGTGTGACCTTGGGCCCATTTTGTCACTTTGGGCAAGAATCTTAACCTGTCTGAGTGTCCATTTTCTTCTCAGTTTCTTTAAAGTCAGTGATGGCCTTCTTGGGACTAAAGGAGTCCACACCGAGATTAGCAGTGCCTATTTTACAGGGTCTTGAAAAGTTTTAACTGTGAACACATATGTAAAAAAAGCCAGACGTGTAGTAGGCACTCAATAAATGTTAGTTGAATCTGAATCTACATTGAAAATGAAGAAAGGGCTACTGAAGAATAGGAAGTACAAAAGTTCTAGATTTCTCGACATAAATTAACCACACATAATTATAATAGGCAAATATTGCAAACATATCTTGTTAAATTATACTAAATAGGCATAATGTTAACTAATATGAATGTAAAGGAGTACTAGAGTCTTCTATTTACAGCAATATGACAGACTTGATATCTTAAAAACTTTCATATACAAAAGATTGAGAAATACTTGATAAAATATGACAGACATTCCTTTTAGATGTGTGGCTGATCTCACAAGAAAGTATAAAGAATCTCCAGGGTCAAAAAAAGAGAGAGCTGAAAACCATAATAAGCTCACAGAGGCTCTATGGATGCCCTGGGACTATTTGAACACCTCTGTAACTAAAAAGCTTGAGTTTTAACACCTGTGAAAGGACAGGAGGCGAGGCTTTGGCCCCAGTAAAATGGAAGTTGGAAACGAAACCCCAGCATTAAGCTGGGATCCTCTAAGGGCTATTTGTTCAGTAAAAAAAGCAGTTTAGAAAATAATCCACCTGCTGGCAAAGAGACACCATAAAAAATGTGTCCATCTTAGCTTGGGCTCTGATTGAGGAAAAACAAAGTAACAAAATCTCTCCCCTGAGAATTCTTAGCCCTGGGAATTACAGACCTAACAAACCACAAACCAGGAAATCGATGCCAACTGAATTTACGTTTGCAGCGTTAGAGAATGATGGGGAAAAGTCAACGCAAATCATTAACACAGGGACACATTCTCCACCCACCCCTCAGAGTATGCCTGCTATAAGGGCACATCAAACAATAACATATAAACAAAATTTAAACACACAAAAGAAGCAGAATATCATGAAAATAATAAGAAACAACAACAACAAGAGCAGAATTAGGCCTTGAAATATTTCAGACATTGAAATTATAAAACACAGCATGTAAAATAAAAGTCTTAAATTTTAAAGAAAAAAAGATAGAATAAAAAATACAAGTAATGGGGCTAGCCCCATGGCCGAGTGCTTAAGTTCACACGCTCTGCTTCAGTGGGGTTTGCTGGTTTAGATCCTGGGTGTGGAGCTACACACGACTCATCAAGCCACGCTGTGGTGGCATCCCACACGGAAGAGCTACACGGACTTACAGCTAGGATATACAACTATGTACTGGGCCTTTGGGGAGAAAAAAAAAAGGAGGAAGATTGGCAACAGATGTTAGCTCAGGGCCAATCTCTCCTCACCAAAAAAATTGAGTAAGAATAAGAGACTCAAAAAATACCAAGAACCAAATAAATGGAAACCAAATAAACGTTTGAGAAATGAGAAATATAATCATTAAGAACAAGATGCAGTGCAATGACTAAACAGCACACTGGAATCAGCTGAAGAGAGGAGCAGAGAAGGCAGCAGTGAAACACAAAGATAGGGAAAATTGAAAGATAGGTCAGGAGACATGGGTGATAGACTGAGAAGGCCCAATGTATATATATATAATCGAGATACAGAAGAAAAGTAGAGAAATGTGTATGTGTTGGGGATGAGGAGCATAATATGAAGAGATAATGGCTGAGAATTTTCCAGAATGGATAAAAGATATGAATCTTTGATTCAGGAAAATAAAAATTTCCAAGAAAGATAAATATAAGACATCTACACATCAATACATTCTGGCGAAAGGGTATAACACCAAAGAGAAAGATTTTAAAAGTATATAAAGAGAAAAAGTAGATTATCTTTAATGGACCAAAACTAGAATTTTCAGTTGTACTAGCAGAAGGCAGATGACAGCCAGACAATAACTCCACAGGGATGGGGAAAAATAACCACCAATCTAGAAATTACCATTCAAGAGTGAAGGTAAAAAAGGCACATTTTCAGAAAATCAAAATGGGGAGAGTTTGTCACCAACAGACCCTAACTAAAGAAACTTTTGAAAGATGTATTACAGAAAGAAGGAAATGGAATCTAGAGGCAAACACCAAGATGTAAAAGAGAATGGAAAACAAAGAAATTGGTAAATACGTGGATACATCAAAAGAAATAGTGGGATTGGGCCCCGTGGCAGAGTGGTTAAGTTGACGCACTCCGTTTTGGCGGCCCAGGGTTTCCCTGGTTCAGATCCTGGGTGCGGACATGGCACTGCTCATCAGGCCATGCTGAGGTGACATCCCACATAGCACAACCAGAGGCACTCATGACTAGAATATACAACTATGTACTGGGAGGCTTTGGGGAGGAGAAGAAGCAGAAGAAAAAAAAAGAAGATTGGCAACAGTTGTTAGCTCAAGTGCCAATCTTTTAAAAAAGAAAAAAACAAAAAACCCCACTCATTACAGTAAAAAAAAAAAAAAGAAATAATGACTAAGTATTTAAAATAATAATGAATAATTTATGGTGAAAGCTAAGGTTAAATGATTAAAAACAATTCTGGGTAAAAATAAAATGTAAGAAGAGAGGAATGATCAAATTTAAAGAGGTCTGAAGTCCTTATAATTTTCAGGAAGAGGTTAAAGATACTAATTAACTTTAGAATTTGTAAAGTTAAGAATGTATGTTAAGACTTTAAGGGTAACCAAAAAATCATTAGAAATAGAACATATAATTTCAAAATTAGAAAGAAATCATGGAGAACTAAAACAATAACCCCAATGAATCCGAAAGAAAGTGGAAAAAGAGGAAGAAAAAGTATAGAAAAGTCAGGGTAAATAAAAAGCACACACAAAAAAAGAGTAGAAACATATACAAATGTAGCAGTAATCATAATAAATGCAAATTGGCCAAACTTTCCAGTTAAAAGACAGTTTGTAAGATTGAATGACAATATACTATCGAGCTATATGCTGTTGACAAGATACATAAAATATGAGTGCAGAAAAGTTAAAAGGATAGAAAAAGCTATATCAAGAAAATATAAAAGCAAATGTTGGTATATTAATCAGAAAAAGCACTTTAAATAAAAAACTATTATGAATAAAGAAGGTCAAGTGACTAAGGATACATTGTACCAGGAAAATAGACCAATTTTCAACTTGTGTGTATCTAATGACATAGCGTGAAAATATGCAAAACAGAATGGAAAAAATAACAAAGAAAAATTCATCATGACAGTGAGAGATTTTACTGCACCTCTCTCAGTATGTAAAAGACTAAGGAGACCAAAAATTAATGAAACAGATTTATACAGTTCAATTTATAATTTTTTATCTAATGGGTAGAGATTTATATATATATATCCTCCAAGTACATTCCATTTTTCATAAATGTTTAATGTATGCTTGTATAAAAAAGCACATTGTTTATTTTTTGTGGCACAGGGTATACACATACATATTTCATAAATATTCAATGTGTGCTTATATAATATGTACATTCTCTATTTGTTGGGTGCACATTTTTTTACAGACCATGCTTTTTTGTCACATGCAATTAATCTAGACATCACTACAAAAAGTAAATTTTAAAAAATCCTCTCCATTTGGAAATCTGAAACATATTTCTAAATAATTTAGAGTTCAAAAAAGGAATTAAAATTGAAATTAGAAAATAACTACAAAAGAATAAAATTAAAGTACTATATTACATATCCAAACTTGTGAGATACAGCTAAAGTGGTATCTAGATAGAAATTTAGCTCAGTTTAGAGATGAAGAAATGTTGAATTTTTGTAAACAAAGCATCCAGTTTAAGAAATTAGAAAAATAAAAGAATGTTAAAGCCAAATAAAGCTGAAGGGAAAAAATAAGGATAACCATGGAGAATAATGAAATAAAAAGTAAAGATATAATAGAAAAGATCAATAAAGTCAAAGTTGGTACTATAAAAAGGCTAATCAAATCAACAAACTTCTGTCAAGATTGAACAAATGAGAAGGCACAAATAAACAATATTGATAAATAAAAGGGGCAAAACTCTACATACAGTGGTTTTTTTAAAATCTCCCAAGACAATTCTCTGCAAAATTTTGTGTCAATAAATTTAAAAACTTGAATTCAGTAGTTCCTCCTTATCCAAGGTTTCACTTTCTGCAGTTTCAGTTACCTATGGTCAACTATGGTCTGAAAAGATTAAGTGGAAAAGTCTAGAAATAATTGATAAGGTTTAAATTGCAAGCTGTTCACACTGTTCCACTCTGTGCCACCTGGGACGTGAATCATCCCTTTGACAAGCATATCCGTGCTGTACACGCTACCCACCCTACCTGCCTGGTAGTCACTTAAGTAGCCATCTGGATTATCAGATCAACTGATGCAATATCCTAGTGCTTGTGTTCGAGTCACCTTTATTTTACTTAATGATGGCCCTGAAGCACAAGAGTAGTGATGCTGGCAATTCAGATATGCCAAAAAGTAGCAGTAAAATACTTTCTTTAAGTGAAAAGATGAAAGCTCTCCACTTAATAAAGAAAGAAAAAAAAACATGTGCTGAGGCTGCTAACATGTACAGTAAGAATGAATCTTCTATTTGTGAAATTGTGAAGAAGGAAAAAGAAATTTGTGCTAGTTTTGCTGTTGCACCTCAAACTGCAAAGGTTACAGCCACAGTACATGATAAATGCTTAGTTGAGATGGAAAAGGCATTAAAATTGTGGGTGGAAGACATGAACATAAAATGTGTTCTGATTGATGGCAACATGTTGCGCCACAAAGCATTGAGCCTATACTAAGACTTCTGCAGGGGATCCCCTGAAATGAGTGATACTAAGCCATTTACTGCGAGTAAGAGATGGTTACATAGATTCAGGTACATAGTGCAGGAAAGAACATAGTAACTATAGAGTTCAGTACTACCTGCAGTTTCAGGCATCCGCTAGGGGTCTTGGAATGGTCTTCCCCAAGGATAAGGCAGGACTACTGTAAGCTAAACAATTTCCTGTATCAAAACTGATTCAAGAAACAGAAAACTCAGATCCAAAATCATTAAAAACATGGAATCATTAACTAAAAATCTTTTAGCATAAAATGCACCAGACTAAAACAATTCTAAAGAGGATTCCTACCAAGTTGGGTTTTTTGCATGATGGCAAGGTTGGTTTTGTATTTAAAAGTTCACTAATTTATAGATTCACAGATTAAGAGAGAAAATTTATATAATCATGTCAATGAATGCTGAAAAAATAGCATTTGAACACCCATGCTTAGTTTAACCCCTTAAATAGAAAGATTTTTTTTTTCCTTTTCAGGTATAGTTGACATATAACATTATATTAGTCTCAAGTGTACAACATAATGATTTGGTATTTGTATACATTGTGAAATGATCACCACAATAAGTCTAGTTACCATCCATCATAATACATAGCTACAAATTTTTTCTTGTGATGAGGACCAGAAAGACTTTCTTACATGCTGATAGTATCAACCAAAAACTTACAACAGGTTTCAAAATTAACCATGAAAGTTTACAAGCATACCTTCTAAAATCAGGGACAAGAGAAGGATGCCTGCTACCACTGCTTCTATTCAACATGTTACTAGAGGCATCAGCCAGCACAGCAAGGTAAGAAAAAGAAATGGAAGATGTAAGGATTGGGAAACAAAACACCATCAATTTCATGTGATCGAATTATGTGTTTAGAATTAATAAGAGCTAAGGAAGACTGTATTTTATTTCCATTTTATAGATGAGGAAGAGGAAACTTAGAATGTGCATCACATACCTAATATGTAGTGCTCCTTCATTATTCCCTGTCTTGATCAATGACACAACCATCCACCCCGTCAAGAGAATACCAATACACTCTTCACCTAGCTTCTATCTTACATAACCTTGGCATGTGTATCAGTAAGAAATGATCATTGGTACAATGCTATTAACTACACTACAGACTTCATTCAAATTACACCACTTTTTCAGGACCAGGATCTAAGCCAGGATCCACATTGCATTTGGTCATCATGTCTCCTTAGCCTCCTACAATCTGTTACAGTTACTTGATCTTTTCTTTCATGACTTTAACATTTTGAAGAGCACTGCTTAGGTATTTTGTAAAGTGCTGGTCAGGAAAGCCCTCAGTTCAGGTTTATCTGATGTTTTCTCATAATTAGACTGACTTTATGAGATTTTGAAAAGAATGGCATAGAGGTATTGTGCCCTTCTCAGTGCATGATATCAGGAGTACATAATGTTAACCTTGATCACTTGGTTAAGATGGTGTCTGCCAGGTTTCTCCATTTAAATTTGCCTTTTTTTTTTAGTAATAAATATATATTTTGGGGGAGACAGTTTGAGGCTATGTAAATATTCTCTTTCTCCTTAAACTTTTGCCTACTAATTTTAGCATTCACTAGTAGATTTTGCCTATAGCAATTATTAGTGCAGTATTCTAATAGTGATTATTTCCCTCATTATTTCTACATTTATTAGTTGGAATTCTTCTGTAGGGGAGATTTGTCCCTTCTCCCATATTTATTTATTTATTCAATTATTTTTAAATAAATTCTTTATTTTAAATAATTTTAGACTCATAGGAAGTTACAAAAATAGTACAGTGAGTTTCCATATGCCCTTCCTCCAAAGGTAGTATCTAACATAACATAGTACGTTACCAAAACCAGGAAATTGACATTGGTACAAAATATACTATTAACTAAACTATGAAACTCACTGGATTTCACTAGTTTTTAATACTCTCTCTCTCATGTGTGTGTTGATTTCTATGAAATTTTATCACATGTACAGATTTGTGTAAACACCACCACAATCAGCATACAGACCATATATCACTATGGATGCATGGAAATTTATTTTATTCTTTTGGACATAATATAATACTATTATCATTTATTTTTGCTTAAATTGTCCAACTTTGACCACTGGACACTCTTTTGGATTGACTACTGTGTCCTTTTAACATACCACCATCTTTCTTTTTTAAAGAGAACCTTCTAACTTCCTGGCACCAGGATCATCTTGTATTTTTCCTAAACCAGCTCTAGAATCAACCATTTATCTAAGGATCCTTGGTTCCTTTTATTGGAGAGTGGCATTTAGAAACCATGGTCTGTGTGCTCAGTGTACTTACTGCTACTGGAATATTCCTCTTTCTAGGCCCTCTCAATAGGTATAGCTAGGGAATTGGATATCTATCTATGCATCTATCTATCTATATCTATCTATCTGTCTATCTATCTACCTATCTATCTATCTATCTATCTATCTCCAATCCAGTACCATAGTGTTCATTCTAGCATTCCCCCTTTGCTTATTTGTAATTTCTTTGACCAACAATGGAGAAATCTGGATTTCATTATCTACAATATATTTTCTTATTTGTTCATCCCTAATATACACATAAAGTAGTTTCAGAATTGCTAACCCTAGACCTATAAGGAACAAGATTGATCAACTTTTAAAACATAAATATTTCCAGGATGTGTAGAAACACTAAACTAATTTACACTAAGGATCAGTAACTAATTAGAGGCCCTCTTGGAAGGAATAATAGATAGCAGTGAAAACTGAAATGATGGGGTTTTGGTTGAAGAAAACAGGTCTGGAAAGGAATGAAGGAAAGCGAACAGAAAGGCAGAGGACAAATGCTGCCTCCTTCCTACTTTGACTAAGGTACAAATTTGATCATGTGGCTCTCACAGGCTGGCAATTCCTAAACTCTCCATCTCTGTGATACTAGCCCAGATCAAAGAAAGCTCGTGACAAATATCTGACTTTTGGAAAAAACATACGACATGATACTGAGTAGTAGACATTAAGCTATATATCTGCCTGTGGTACTTGGGCTGCCTTTGGCAACTTTGATTTGCATCCAGCAGAGATGCTTTGGCATTTGCTAAAGTATTGCTATATATCCATCCAGTGGCAGTGGAATAACAAAGAAGAAGAATGAAAAGCAATAAAAAAATACTGTCAAACAACTGTTGGAAGGAAGATAGCAAGTATAACAAACCAGCCAGAGACACACGCTCTAATTGTGATTCCAGAGAGTAACCAGTCTTCTGGGTGGATTAAAGCAGCAATAAATACTGAGGACAGGCTTCCATGAATCTAACCTCCCCACGCCTTCACCAACTTAGACTTTTCTTTACATGATTCAAGAGGGTTAGTAACAGAAACTTCAATAAGCCCCAAATCGATAGTTGCTTCCTATTCTCAGCATAATATGCCATACTCCCCCGACTTGTTTATATTTTGGGGAAAACCTAGAACACTGTAAGAATATTTTTCAGTTGTTTGTTTATTAGGCAGTGTTGAAAAATACATAATTTTTTGATCCATATACTCTTGGGTTCAAATCTTGGATCCAACACCTACTGCTATCTCCTTGAAGTCCATTAAGCCTCAATTTCCTTATGTGTAAAACAGCTATCTCATCTTGTGTCCGAGACTAGCTAGATGCTAACCAATCCCCTTTCCTTTACGTGACCATACAGAAAGATATTTCCCAGCCTCTCTTGAAATTAGGTTGTAGCATTCGACTGGGTCTGGCCCATGCAATATGGACAGAAATGATGTATACCACATCTAGCCCTGGCCAGGAAACATCCCATGTGATCCCCCATGCTCCCTCACTCTTGGCTTATTGGCTAGTGAATGCAGAGGAACTTGCACAGAATTCTGAGGAAGGCTTATATAATAAGAATTACTAAATATACAGAGCCTATGTCCCTGAGTCACTTCTTGGAGAACTATATGGAAAGCCACCCACGAATATCTGAATAGATTGAGACGTGAGTGAAAAAAATTGCTTTCTGTCAAGAAAATTATGGCATTATTTATTACAGTAGCTCATATTACTTACCAAAAAGATATTGTTGGTAAAGCATCTAGCATAGTTCCTGGTACATAGTCAGGTCTTAACATTTATTAAGGTGTTGTAAGTACAATCCGACATCAAATAAAGATTTACAGGAAACACAAGTTACTTCAAAAAGTGTTTGTTGAGCAAGGAAAAATGAAACTACGTTCCATAGTTCTTCTGCCTGCTTCTTATTTTTGACTATTTCAAATGAGAATATCTAGAGATTTTTATTTCTAATTATTTCATTTTACATTCATAAATTTAGATTTCCAGTTTCAGTGCTTAAATTCTCATTTTTCTTACTTTATTTTATTCCCTAAAATTGGGGAATGCTTTGGAAGATAGAGACTTGTTTTTTGCCTGAATGCCAGATGAATTTCAACTACCTCTAGGTCACATCAGGTACTTGTCCCCGTAGCTCTTAAGCATTATCAATTACAGCTTTATCTAGCCCTGGTTTTATCTCAAGCCTTTGGGTAGAAATTTCTTTTCTAATTGCCCCAGATTATTATCATATAGTGAGACATTGTCTAAGGTGGGTATATCATTCTAAAATTTCAGATTGCTTTGACCGCAAAAGGCCTTGAAGTTTCTCTCAACCATTAGGCATAAGTACTTCAGCTTCAGAAATCATTGGCGTAACTGCCCTTGCTTGTAGAGTGTTTCTGAAGCCAGCTCCCACACACTTCAGTTCTCTTCTTTCAGAGATATTTTCTTTCTTCTTACGAGGCAGAAAGAAAGCCACCAAGTCTACACTTCTTTGTAACTGAAAAGTTCTACAGCCATTCTATTTTTAATAGAACTTTTGAAGCTCCTTTTATTTGTGTTTTTATCTGGAATGGATGACTGGGCCTACTTAAAATTTTCCTATATAGGCAATTCCCTTATCAGTTCGAAAGCATTGGCTTGAAAGACTTAACATTTGACAAATTGCTTCATTGAGAGTGTTTTGAAAGTGTACATCCGCTCAGGTTTTCACCTATGAGAAAAGGAAGATCTTCCACCACGGAACAGATAATAAAGCAACAGTGGGAGGCAAAATAAAGATGCTTTCGGATTATATGCCATGAGTTCTGATTGTTCAATGTACCACTTATGCTAATTTATCCCATTTATAAAAGTGGTACATCAAATCCTGCCCTGACTACCTTAAAGCAGTGGTTCTCGAAGTGTGGTCCCTGCACCAGCAGCATCAGCTGCCCCCGTGAGCTTGTAGAATTGTAAATTCTTAGGCCCTACCACACACCCTCTACATCAGAAACCCTGGGAGGGGCGCCCAGCAAGTTGTGGTTTAACAAAACCTCTTGGTGATTCTGAGGCATGTTAAATTTTGAGAATTACTGCCTTAGAAAGTACTGCAAAGATAAGGCAATGTATCTAAAAGTGATGGCAATGATAATAATAAAAATAATAATATCTAATACTTATTAAGCAGTTACTATGGGCCAGGTACCATGCTAAGCACTGAAGTGGATTAGGTCATTTAATCATCACAGCAGCCAGAAGAAGAAGTATTATTATTATCATCATTACTATCCTACATTACAGATGAAGAAATTAAGAGGTGAAGTAATTTGTCCAGGTTCAGATAGCTAGTAAGTAGAAATCTGGATTCCAAAACCAAGTATGCCTTTAAAATCCATTCTTCCGACCAATATAATATGCACTATGAGGCGGGTCTGTGCAATTCCTAAAGATGTTTAATCCTTATTCCAAGTTGGCATCTGTCATCAGGGCTTCACAGCGCCAAAGGATTTAACCTGTATATGGCTTCTCGGGAACCGTAACACAGGAGTTGAGTTTCTCAAAATGTGTATATAAATCGGTATTTTTAAATTGAGCGTAATCTTCTGCTGACTTCATTATAACTCCCTTATATGTTATATTTTCTATTTTTCAGTTAATAGTGGTTCCTAACACTTGCACTTTCAATTTTTCTATCCATTAGCCTTTCCGTCAAACATTTAATAATCTGTAAATAAATGCAGAGACACACATTGAAGTTCAAGAAACTTGCTGTAATTCCTTACTCAAGTGAAGAAGACTTTTGAAATGCAAATAATCGCCTCTCACGTGTCAAATATCTTGTTCTTAAAGCTGGGCATGGCTTTCTAATATTTTTGACTAATTATAAAAGGTTAAAAAACAATATTCTGAAACAGATTAATTTTGCTCATCCTGGCACAACAGAACTATATGAAAGCCTCTTAGAAATGAAATTTCCACTCATCCTTCAACAGGTTACAGGCATTAAACCATTCTGGAAGTGAGAAGTGTGAGGAAAACTATTTCTCTCAATGGCTTTAGCCTGTTGTGAGTGCATGCTTGCCTTTCAGAGAGCTAGGAGTCAAACAAATACCCTAAGTACTTCAGTATAAAAAAAGTACTTCTATTTCTTTTTTCTTTTTTTTCCTGCCTTAATTCCATTAGTACCCTAAATGCCTATACTGATATGAGACATCAATTTACAACACTGGGTTTGTCATCATAATTACACTGCAAAGGAGTCCTTCTCTCAGGGAAGGTCATACAGGCTCCAGAGCAAACGAGTAAGGGCAGCACAACTCTTAAGAGGCTCCATTCATAAAGCGGGAGTAAGCATGAATGACGCATTATTCTTTTGGGGGAAGTTCTGAAAAGGTTGACCTCAGTTGAATGAGTGCAAATTTGCATAATGCTTCATTTCCTTAAAGCAACTCAAGAGTTGGTAACCATTACATGACGCCAGACAGCATCACTGGGAAGATTAATGGGACCCGGGTATCATTACTTCCAGATAGAGAGGAGTCATGCCAAGGTCACTGCAAGGTTGATTGAGGAAAAGATGTTTGCTCATTGGAATAGGTAATTTGTCCCTCAGACTGAACAGAATAAAAGGAAACCAATTGCACATCAGTAAATAAGTTGTCCGCTAAGTCCGCTTCATGTTAAACAGCATAACTGAAGAAGGCATGGTATGGATGAGATTTGCAAGAACTTGCTGGTTCACATCTTTCGGCAAGAACCATGGTATGAAAACCCTTTAATCAATGAAGAGTTATTTGCCTCTTTTGTTACCGAAGAAAGAAAAAAAAGGAACAAAAGAAAAAAGTTCTAATTTTTGCTTCAGAGTCCTGGCTCCAATTCTCTGTGAGTAGCATATTGATAAATTGTTTGATTTAGTTCCCTAATGTACCATCCAAATAGCCCCAGGGGCTTAGGTGGAAGCGAGATGAAGGACTTAACTCAAAGAGCATCAATGTGAGCACTTGTTCTCTAACATGGATCAACTCCACGAAGATGCAAATGACTTTCCCCAGGGAGAGTGTTTTCTGATCATTGACTCCTGCTGTGCACCCATGTCCTGGCTTAGAAACAAAATGATAGTTAATGATGTCATCTCCCCATCAAATTTGTGGAAGATGAAGTTCAAGATTTGCCAAGAAAAGGAGAAAAAACAAGTGGGTGAGAACATAAAAAGTTAGTATTTTTAATAGAGAGAACATGTTGCTTAACTACATTAACTATATCAATATAAAGGAGCAGAGTAGGACCCACCTCTCCTGTCCACGACCAGCCATCCTAAAACAGTTCACATGATTTCAGGTTTCTCTGGTCAGATGCCCAAGTCTGGGCTTAGGACAGGAGACTGAGGATATGAGTGGCTTGGATATAAATCACTACAGTACTCAGGGTCACCAGATGGACGACCACAAACATTGAGCTCACCAGAATGCAATTCCTAGTTAAAGGACTCCAGCCTCTGAATGATGACTGAGGCAAGATTTTATAAATTGGACTTAACCTCAGGACAAGCTCTGGGCACTATTGTAGTCCAGACTGTACTTAGGGTACTTTTTCATAAAGAAATCTTCCTGTAAATATTTTGTGGTTCTTCATTCCTAATCTTGGAACTGTAGAACTGTCTTGATAATTGAGTTGTGCAGAGTATATGACTCTGAGGGTTTTCAGGTCTTGCATCTAGAGAAGGTTTTTTAATAATGTAACATCATTATTATTTTATAATAGAAAGAGTAAGCCAGAACCCTAACCCCTGAACATTGATATTGTTTACTATGAAATTTTAGAGTTCATTTGATATCTACCACTTGCAATTTCAAGGTGAACTCTCTTTCAGGTCCTCACATTTCAAAAAGTAAAGTCAACTGTGATAGAAAGAGGAATGATATGAGAGATTGAGATTGTTTTCTGGTACTTCCATCAATTGTTAGAAGCAAAATTATTCTGAACAGACAGTTAGCACTTTGAGGGCAGGGTTTGTATAGCGTTGATCTCTCAATGCCTGGAGGGAGCTGGGAAAACAGAAGAAACTCAATAAGTGATTCTGTATAAATGAATGAATGAATGAATAGATGAACACAACATCGTAAGCATGTAGGTCTAATTCTAATCTGAATGCCAGAATCTTGTTTTAGCCGAACCCATTTACACACATCTAAAGTAATTTTCATGTTAATTTAATGTCTGAGAAAGACGATCAGCAAAAACAATGAAAATAGCACCCATAATTATAGTGACAACTGAAACACATGAACATTTCAAGGTTATTGGGTTTGCATGGCTAAATATGTAAAAGGAATTGACAACTTGTTCCTGTAAGACATGAAACACAGGTAAAACAACAGAAGAGAAGGAGGTCAAAAGGGTGCACTGTTTTAAAATAGATCATCTAATTGTTTTTATCCTCCCTCAAGTGTTTGTAACAGTTAATCTACCAGGAGCTTAAGAGGCAAAGAAAATTTCTTTCACTTTGGTTTCTCTTCTCTGACTACTCAATGTGCTGTGTTACCTCTGTCAGTTTTCCTTAGGGTCTGCCTTCATCCATTTGCATCGACGTTTCCATTTTCTCCAACCAAGGCCTAGGATAAGCCTTTGGCTATGACAGTACAGACACCACACAGTTTTTGCTCTAGCAGAGTGTAAAATCCTGGGCCTGATTTTTCTCAGAATATGGGTAAATACAAGTTATATTCTTATCTCTCTATTCTGTACTCTATTAAGGCTCATATTTGGCTCAGGCTATCCTGACACTGTCCCTGAAAATTACGTCTTCTATAAAGTATCACCTTGCCTTGGATTATTTTTGTTCCTGTTCTATAAATTAGGGATAGCATACATTTGCTGTCTCGGATTCATTGACTTCATGCTTTTGATGCATTTCCAGGGGTAACAGTTAAGATTAAGTCCCATAGAAAAGTCAGAGCTTCAAAATCATGTCTAAATCTATACATGTACCCTTATCACCTTCTATGAGAATGGACAGAGGCAAGAACTCTCTAAATAAATGCTCCAAAGTAATAACTATGGACAACAAAATAAAACACTTCAAGGGAAACAAGCAATTTGGTTAACATACTTCCAGCTTTCTAGTGTCTGTCCATGATAAATAACATGATAGAAATGTTCTATCATCACCTTAATACTGAATACTAATTAAAGCAAAGATAGGACATCTTCTCCATGTTCACCATTTATGGCCTTTCCACTGCGGTGACTTCTTCTGTTTGACTGTCCAATCTATAGTCCACTCCTCACTGACTTAGAAGACAATGAACTTTCCACAAGGAATGTCTTAAACATAAACTTGAATGCAGCCACAGACAAACAGAATTGAAAGCAAAGAGAGAAAAGGGCTTATTGATTTTTGTCCCCCTATACTCTAGGTTCTCATTCTATCATCCAGAAGAAAACGCTAAAGGTTTAGTTGTAATTAGCAGTGATAATATATTCCTTTCTTTCTCCAAAACATCTCACCAGAGTCCCTCTTTACTGATTACTTGATTATCTGAATGTGGGTCTGTCATTATTTTTCTCAGTCCCCAAGTACCCTTCATGTCAGCTACTATAGTGATGTCTGAGGTTAAGCAGCGCCTTTACGTGGTAAAGGCTCTTATATACATATAGATAGCCAAATAGAAACTGCATTAAATGAGGAAGGAAGGATTTGGAAGGCCTTGTAGAACTTCCCTGAATCTCCATTCGTATTCCTATGATCAATTTCCTAACTTAGGACCCCAGCTTCCAATCTCAGCTTTCTCTTCACATTATGGCTTTGGAATATCCTTACTAGATTCTCAGCATCTTCTCTTGAAATTCCTTTCCCTAACTCCCCTTGACATTGCTTCTCAGGATGTACATTGTGTCTGTCTTCCATAAATGTCTCCTAATGTATAGTCAAACCTCACACAGAACAAACAATGAAAGAAGATTTATTTATTAACGAACACTCAGAAGCATGGCTCTTCAGTCAATTTCTCCCTCCTGAGCTCCAGTCCCCAAAGTCAAATAGGACATCTCCACTTTGAATGTCTCATAAGCAGTAAGATAAATCTACCATATCCAAAACCAAACTCTTCATCTTCTCCTCAACTCAATCTCTCTTTCAAAGTTTCCTATCTCAGGGCATGGCTGTGCCATCCCCCTATATTTTATATTTTGTATATTCTGATATGCATACTTGATCTTTTCACTCCTCTGATGACATCCCTTCATTGTCTCCCCACTGACCCTGAACACCACCTACCCTCTGCCCATATACACACACACGCAGTCCTAGGCAAGGTGGCAAGATGGTAAATACATAGTTCCTCAAATACTTGTTTGAGTTAACAGGCTAAAAACATAAAAAATTTCTGCCTTTTATTTTGGTGATTTTTTAAAACCATTTATTCCATAGGACATATTGAGTGAATACTATGTGAAAGAGTCTAAGTGCTAAAATCCATAGAATCCTGGCAATCACAGAGTATTCCATGTGGAAGTTACCTTAAAGATTAGTTAAACCAAACCCTGCATCTTACATTTGGGTAAGCTGAGGCTCAGAGTAGAAAGTTAATTGCTCAAAGTCACATAATCAATTACTTGGTGGTTTCACACCTGTATGGCTAAGTATGTATAGATGCTAATTTTTAGCAACCACTAGAAATATTTAGATCTACATCAGCTAGTGGAAAATTTACATTTCTCTTTGGCATTCATACTTTCACATTTTGTCATTCCTTCTTAATTTGTAACTTCCAATTTAGTCTAACTAAACCCATAGGTGTGCCTTATCTTTATATCATTTAAATGAATTGGAAAATGCCAGAAACAGTACTATATGAGAAAATCTCTCAAGAAAATCACTGACTTTGGTGCCAGGCCATTCTGGGTTTGAATCATCCATCTGCCATTATCGTCTTCTGGACTCAAGATAAAGTAATTCTCTGAATTTCAACTTCCTTATCTATGAAATGAGGATAAAAGTAACTACATCATGGTGTAGTTCCAAGGATAAATTGAAATAATGTATTAGGTTGAACTATAAGAAATTGCTGTTTATGTAGATCAAGAACTGTCAAATATGGCAATTTTATACTTCAGTCTAATTTATAGAGCATAGCACCTGGCATCTAGCATAACCTCAATAAACAGTGGTTGTTATGATATTTTTAAGGAATGAGAAGGTCTGTGAAGTACTTGCATAAAACACATCTAATTTCTTTTAAAGTTCTTTACCACTCTGGTAAATAAGAAATGTTCCTCATCTCATATGAGAGTCATTTCTGAAATTTTACGTGGACGGTGGGATTATATGGAATTTTTGAACAGCTATATTTTGTGGGAATTAGGAGATGCTTGTATTTCAGCATTTTCTTTTAGATCCTCCCAACCTTACTTGTCAATTGGGATTATACCAGTTCCTCATAGGTAGTTCTTAACAGCTATAACGAAATTCATTAACGTCTCTTTAACATTTCAATTTGCATTAATAGAGAACAAGGTCAGTGGCACTATCAAGAGTATAAATGTACCAACCTTACCAGTGGACTTGAGGGCTCTTTAGTTCACCATCAACAGATATGGAGGTTTTCCACAGTGACGGGTTTTGTTTATTTCTTTGTTACTTAAAGGTTTCTCTTCCCGTGACAAACACATAGGCCATAATTTCAACTTTTCCCTTGTTCTTTCTATAACTACATTTTTATCATCCATCGTATCTGTAAGTTATTATGCTTTTGTTTTATGTTTTATCATCATTAAGTGAATGAGTTCTGCTCCTAAATCTAATTCCACCAAAAATATTGATCAAATAAATATGTTTATCCATGTAGTAAAAGTCAAACCCCATTAATTTGAGAGAGAACTAAAAATGCTTCTACCACATCAAGCATTTCTGTAAAATCATTCGGAAATTTAGAAGTATTAGATAGTGTCTTATCTTGTAAGACATATTTAATAAGAAATCGGCATTATGGAGAAATTGTTTATAGAAAGAGCATGTACCATGAAGATGGAATAAAATCTCAAATTCATGTAAACTAAGACTATGGGATAAAAAGAGTGTTTTTAGCAGCTCCTCTCCTGCTGAAAAAGCAGAAAAAAATCCCTTCATTGCTATTATATGGTAAAAACAGATCAATTCAGTACCCACTTATTCAAAATAGCGCAGAACAGAAACAATCTTCTTCAACAAACTAAATATAAATCTAAACCTAGTAAATTGAAAGTCAAATTAATAAGACTGTCCTGCTTGTGAATATGCTTCCTTTTTAGATATGCTTTATTAAAGACAGTTCAATGGCTTTCTGGGCAACGTGCTTATAGGACTCAGTGCTGAAATAGCAATTGGACTGGAGAAATCATGGTGAGTTAGAGATCTATGGTAAGTTACCTGACGAGGCTACTCTATTGCTTCGCTTTGAATGGCTTTAAGCCATGAAATTCAGTTTTAAAGTATTCTTAGGTGGCAGATAAGCTATTAGGTACCTTCAGAATTCTGCTAAACATTTAGCCGAATGGTTCTCAACCTTGGCTGCACATTAGAACCAACTAGGGAAACCTAAAAAACCCTATGCCCAGACCACACTCTATACCAATTAAACAGAATCTCTAGAGGTGGGCCTGGACACCATATTTTTAAACCTTAATAGGTGATCCCAAGGTGAAACAAGGTTGATAACCACAGCTTTAGCCCCATTGGTATAAACTAGTTCTGAAACAAACTTTTAAACTATTTTTAGCAATGACAACATTGGGATAATTGTGCAGGCTCCCAAGTTGACTACTTTGAAGATCAATGCTCATTAGCATATACATTGCCGATGAAGTTGGTCTCAATACTCTTCAATCCTTTCTCATATGTGAAGGAAGGCTGTCCACACACTTCAACATGAATGTAAAAGAGGGATGAAGAATTTGTGAAAGGATAAAAACATTTGGAATCCTGGAGTTTGATGAAAACAGATGGAAAGTATAACTAGAATTCCTGGAACTGACATTCAGAAATACTTTGTTCTCTTCACTACATTTCTATCCAAGTTGTTGAGTTAGAATATCTGTGGTATAAAAGGCTTGTTTCTAATATATGCTATTAATTTAGGTAGTGAATGCTTATTGTCATGGAGAGAAAAGCATTTCGTACATAAGTGACTCAATTTTTCTTTATCTGCTACAACAATGATCTTCTGTTTCTCATTCAAAAACTAATAGCATCCTTTATCATAGAAAAAGAATGATGCCATGTCAACAATTACAGAAGTCAAACCTTAGAATCTAGATAGAAACAGGTCAGAATAAAAAGGACTATATTATATTCTTTTACTGCATGAATCTATTTGCTTTATTCTTTACAATTTTGGGAAAAACACCTGAGGGCACAGTAGGCTTCTTGTAAAGAGAAAGTATACTTAAATTCTCAAACTAATTGACTAAAAAATAATCTCTCCTTTCTCACACATTAAAAATGCGATGGCTAACTCTGAAGCAATAAGAAAACTGATCATCGTAGAGGGGATTCAAGCATCAGAAATACTGTTGCACAAGATGAACTTTAATATTCCTGCCAACTTGGAAGATGCACAAATCCAAAAGAAAATACTCTGACCTTAATCTTAGCAACATAAATAAAACTGCTTTATTATTTTCCAGTTACAGTTTTGTATTAAATTTTTACCTCATGCCAGTTTCAATGCAACTTGAGTCTCTGGACAATGTCAAACTAGAGGATAAATTATATAAATTTGCTTAGAGTGGAAATTACCTTTTCCCAAAAAACCTTTGGAATATACCACTTTCCTGTAATCTTTGGACCCAGCTCCAGTGTATCATCAAGCTCCTGTGACAGTTTAAAGCAGTGATTCTTAACCTGGGGCTCATAGATGAGTTTCTGGGGATCTGTAAATAACCTAGGATTGTTATGCAACCTTTTTTTGGGGCAATGGTCCACATGTTTCATAAGAGTTTTAAGGAGTTTGTGAACGCACTAAGATAACAAATACTAGTCTACTGGATCCCCGTCTGGAATAATCAATGGTCAAAGCAAAATCTGTTCTGGTGAGGTTCAAGTACCAGGAACTCCAAGGTTTCCTCTTTGGAATCAAAGAGACAGGACTCAACAATCAGTTTAGGTAGGAAAGACTTGAGTTCTGGTGTTTAGAGGGTTTGCCCTGTCAAACACCAGAGCAGAGAACAAGTCCATGAAGGAGATCCCTGAGGCTGATACAAGTGCTCGTAAATCATTCAGAGAGATCGGGTGGGGAAACTTGTATGACTTCATCTGCTACAAGTCCGAAGGTAGGGACTTCGGCAAAGTATCTAGATAGAAACCCAGACAGGCCTAGACACCATGAACATCACAGCAGTAATGATTAAATACACATTTTGTTCATATTTGACTTGAAAGAAAAAAATGTATTACCCACATTTGCAATTCATTGCTTTCCCTTAGATCAATTTTGGGTCTGTTTCAAGTGAAAGTATTTCAAAAAATTGATCCAAAGTTATAATGCAATCCTCTTTGACACATAGACTTATCTGTCTTGTTATTAATCATTTATTAAATGCCTACAGTGTTCTAAGTACTTTAGAGAACTAAGGTAGACAGGACCCTGCAAGTCATCTCTGGCTGCTGATAGAAAAGTGGATGGTATATTGATTTCATTGTTAACTGATTCATTAAATACCTAGGTACTACAGTAATATGCACTAGAGAAATTCATGAAAGATCGATAAATATCTTTGCGCGTTATGGCAATGACAAGTGAACTGAAAAAAAGCATTTGACTTCCTTGGAGCTTGTCTGATATGTAGCATCACTGTACCTGAGAGAGGATTCCACTTCACTATGCGATTCTCAAATCATGCATATTGAAGAGATTCTGGATCGGGACACTTAATATATATCCTGCCATATACACATTGCCTATTCTGAGATTACAGATCAAACTCTTTTATCCTACCTAGACATATTTTCAGCAGTTACCTGCCTTATTTTTCCCAAAAGCTAAAGACTACCTTAGATGTATACTCAAAGAATATGTAGCCCAGACTCCTGATCCTGAGATTTAAAGATTGTCCTTAGGAATAATATTAATTGCTATTTCAGAGTCAATACCAATTTAGGATTTTAGATGAGAATATTTTATTTAAAAATCAAAAGGAATGTTTTTCATTTTATATAGAAATGTGAATCACAGCACCAAGTTAATGCATTTAAAACATCGTGTAATGGAATGTCTCTCTCTAGCACAAAGGACAGAAAGCAAAATAAATCTGGAAGTAGAAGCATGTTCCTATATCTTGAGCCTTGTGTTTCAAAAGGTTATCTCATTTGACCCTTGTCACTGAGCAAGTATTTCAACAAATCAACCAAGCCCCATGGCTGACTGTGGAATTGGCCATCATCCATGGGTCATTTATTCTAGAGGTTTGACCAAAGGATATGGTACCTTCTCTATGTCGTTTCATCCACATTAGCCCATTTCTTCTTGTTAGCATCCCTAAAGGAATCAGGGACAACTAGGCTGTAACTCTCTTACAATATTCCTTCATAAACTTGAAGATGATTAGGAATTTACTCCTCAGACTTCACCTAGCCCAAGGAATCAATTTTATTAGCATTTTTCCTTTCCTTCAGTATGCTATTTAAAAATATTTAGTAATTCTGAGTATTCTTCTGGAATGTATTCACATTCTTCTGGCCATACGATCTTACAAAAATTATTTAAGCTCATTGGACCTCAGTTTCTTCATCTTTAAAATGGGGATAATAATGCTTACACCTTAAAGGATATTAGGTAATAAATGAGATAAGGCATATAAAGGGGTTTCTCCAAGTGTCTACCATATAATAAGCATTCAATAAGTTGTATCTATTATTAGTAGTATTACTATCAATAAAAAAGAGAACCTCATAATGGAAATAGCGCTCTAATAGCATGATGGTCCATGCTTAACATAGGAGAGAGCAGTATAGATATTCAATTGCCAAATGAATTTGCAGGATTAAGAGGAGAGAGGAATCACTGAGGGAAGTAAAAAAACAATCTTTGTAGTTCCTTCCCTGATAGAATCAGGGAAGGCCATCATGACTTGTTTGGCCATCTGTCTAACCGTCGCATAGAACTTTCTTCCCCTTATGGACTCCTCACTTATTTCCATTTAAGACACTCAGAGGTTCACCCGGGAGCAGACTCTGTTTCCTCCCAAAGGGACACACCTGATTGGAGCTTCTCAATTTCCTCTGTTCATGTATTCATTCATTTTTCAAACAACTATCTTTTTAAAGTCCTTACTCTGTGCCAGGCAGGCATCATACTAACTGTTTTGCATGCACTGTTTTGTTTAACTTAACCCACATAAAGAACCTATAGAGACAAATAGAAAGATAACATTACCTTACCCATTTTATAGATTGGCAAACTGAGGTATACTCCGTGACATTGTTTCTATCTTCTTAAAAAATCTCTCTACATTTGGACTAGGTATCATTTCTCAAGATATTACTCTCTAGTCACTTAAAGGGGCACATCAAGTTTCCTCATTATGTACTGGATGGAAATAGGCAAGTTTCCGGGGGCCATCCAACCTTTGTGCTCCTTCAGTCTCCCATATAATTCTGGAGCAGCAATACTTTAAGTACGTCCACTCCCCCCACCCAGAGCTGTCACTCAACTTCCCCAGGTGCAGGCTGTTGGGGGAGACCAGTGTTCATGATTATTATTCTAACTACCTGAGATGACACTTCTTTGAAAAATGTAATCAGAATTCTTCCAATGTTTTGTTTATTTATTTATTTATTTAAATAACACCTGTCTGGCAGTTGTCACAACCCAATCAGAGCTTTTTATTTAGAAACAATGATAAACAGCTGTGGTTCAGCCAGAATATTTCCAGAGAGAGACTATGCATTTTTATTGCTGATAAATGTTGTGCACTTTGTAATTATAGAAGGTAGCCATGGCCCAGGGCCCCGTCTTTATAAAATAGGCTATTTTATGCATCTAGAGAGACATTTTTCCAGATAGCAAGACAGTTTTCAAGACGAAAACCCGAATCAATTTAGCCACTTCCCCTTCAAGGGACAAAAGAGAAATTTCTCTGGTGCTTCAAACATAGCTGAAAGCTGTCACAAGTCCAATTGAGAGGCAAACTTAGTACAAATTGTCTTCACCAAAGCAATCAATCTCCAGAGCCCACTCCCCTTTCTTCTAAAACGCAGTAAGCTGTAAACTGGCCTTTGTTCCATTATTCTTAGGTGAATGCATTTGCATTAATAGCAATATTTTCAGCAAAAGCTATCCACATATAGATTTCTGAAAGCTTTCAGTTTGCGGCTGCACATCTTCCTTGAAAGCAGAGACATCAGCTGAAGAGCTTAACAAGCTTCACTTTGGGGAAGAGTTGCAGTCTGGTGAAACAGACTGCTCAGGGGCCCAAGCAGAAAGAGCTCAGACTGAGTGTTCAGACGCCTGAGTACTCCCAGCTAAGAATCCATTTTCCCAATGGGTCAACCAAGTACAAATATGCTTATTCTAGAAACAGCGCCAGAGAGTGTCAAAAAGCCAAGCAAATGTGTTTGGTTTGGGGCATTCATCTGACTCATCACCGCAGTAGATAACAGGACAGGCACTTCCCCTGGTTCAGTGTGGCCCAGGAGACTCCTCTGTGAAATTCACAAGAACTAGGGGTGGAGGATAATAGCCAGATGCACGTGATTATATCACTGAACGTTTATAACGCCCTTCATACGTTTTAACTGTTCTTTAACATACAGTAATTTAAGTCTCACCACATCCCCATATAGGAAAGCCATTTCAAGCTCCATTTTCTGAGATGAGGAAAGTGAGCCTTCAAGAGGTTAAGTGACCTGCACTCTTTATGTAACACCATCATAGTCCCCAAAAGACTCTGAGCTCATTGAAGGTAGAGACTCAGTCTTGTTTCACTGCTGTGCCCCCAAAGTGCTTGTTACAGTATAGACAATTGCTTTGTTGTATAAATGAGCCTTGCTCACAGTCACCCACAAAGCAGGATATTTGTTAGAGGAGCAGTAGAGATGCCTTTATATCAGAATTATTTCAGGGCACTCTTCTAGTTCACGTGTTTGCTCTCTTCTATGCAGTTCAGAAGGTTGTGTCTTCTCCTGGGAAAGGTACAGAAGTGCCATGTCTGCTATCAAAACTAGAGATGCTTACATCAAATACTCCTTTCTTCCATGGTAACCTCAGTAGAACCAGTTTCACAGAGCAGAGACTTAGACAAATGAATGAATGATCAAATTAATGTGGATTTCCAAAAAGCCCACACTTTGCTAGTGCTGTGCCTTTGTTCATGCTACCCCTCAGTCCTTTTTCTTATTGAACTTCTACCAATATTGCTAGCTCAATTTGAATACTTCCTCCCTCATTAAGGCTTTCTCTTTTCCTCCACTGCCCTCCAGCACCTGCCCCACCCCCTGCCCACCTGAGTCTGATCTCTCTTTGGATAACATGGCCCTGTGCTTCTATCTAATAGCCCCTATATCTGGCCTTGCATGAGAGTTATATGGGTATTTATACCTAAATGCTAGATTGAAAACTACTTGGTGACAAGAACTGGATCTTGCTCATCTTTGTATTTCACAGAACCTATTGAAGACATAGTAGGTGCCAACAAAATCATTGTTGAATTTAATGATTGTGGCTGAAACACTAAACTCAGCCATTAACTACTATTTAATCTAACCCCGATCTCCCTTATTCTAGATTTGCTAGGCCTTTAAAGTTCTCTAGCCTTTCCCTGTCACTTTGTCTATCCCTTGTTGCAAGCCAAGAAGAGAAAAAAAATTATACACAGGATCTAACATTTGCAATTTCTGTCACTGTCTTTTTTTCCTAATCAAGAGATTTTCTTTTCTACATGATTAATTTCTCCACCCCGACCCTTTGATGCCCAGAATTACCCTAAAAGTTGTCTTGCATCTGTTTGCTTAAGAGAATACAGTCATCACCTTAGCAACATTTGTTTACAAGTATCTAAAGCCACATGTCCATGTGTGTGTTTCTGCGTATGCATACATATTTCTCTTATCAACTCCTACCTTAAATGTAAAGTGATTAAATTCACTTACATAAATACCCATGGGTGAATGGGCTTTCCGGAACACTGCAGAGCTCAAGGAAGAAATACTTCTCAGGGGCATCTGGATACTCACTGACTGCTTTTTCACCCTGGGTGACATGTAGCCTCAAGATGCTGTTTGGTTGAAAAAGCAGGAGAACCTGATGTTTATTAAGTGTGAAAGTCACTTAATTCTTCCTGAACAGTGGTATAAGCTACACATAGAAAAGGGATATGAGCTACACATAGAAAAGGGATACAGTGCAGCACAAAATCAGATTTCTTGCACCTGGAAAGACTCTCCTTATTCAAGCCGTGTTACCTGCTGCTGTGTGCCTCATGTTAGGGACTTGAAGGGTTAAAGGAACAATGCTGCTTTGCTCCTGCTCTGGCAAGCACCTTGCTTCTGCTAAATTTGCGTATCCTTGGTTAAGTAAATCAAGCCCTCATATTATCTGCATAGTGATTTGTACTAGCTAGTGTTCAATAGCATGTTGAGTGGATAAAAGTTTTAGCATATGGCTTCTATATTAGTTTACTATGGCTGCTATAACCAGTTACCACTCACTGGTAACTCAGCAGGGCTGTACTCCTTTCTGGAACTTCCAGGGAAGAATCCATTTCCTTGCCTTTTCCAGTTTCCAGAGGCTACCTGCATTCCTTGGTTGCTGGCGCCCTTCTCCATCTTTAAGGCCAGCAATGGCTGGTCAAGACTTTGTCACATTGCATCACTCTGACACTCTTCTGCCCCACGCCCTTCCACTTATAAGTACCCTTGTGATGACATTGGGCCTACCTGGATAATTCAGGATAATCTCCCCATTTCACGGTCAGCTGATTAGCAATTTGCCTTTTCCAAGTAGTCTAACACATTCACAAGCTCCAGAAATTAGGGCATAGACATCTTTGCGGGGGCATTATTCTGCCTTCTAGAGTTTCTTTTGGAAAGAATTCTTTTTTTATTTCTACACTGTCTTAAAACATTTAACAATATAATAAAGTTTTAAAAAAGGAATTACACGGTGTTTCCCTTTGATTTACTTTTTTAAAGAAATCCAGCCTCCTGCCGTAGATCTTTCTCATCTAAATAAGCAGGAAACAATAAAGACTATATCACTTCTTCCTGGCAGGGATAGTTTTAAATACATAACTGAGGCGTTAGTAGGACACAGAATTGCATGAAACTTTTCACTGCAACTTGAAGCTACGTATATGATTATCTTATGTTTGGATTTACATAATAAATGAAGGTTAGCTGAAAAAAATTCCCACACAAATGCCTGGATTTGCCTTTATGGAATTTCAACCTACTATCTGCTTATAATTTTCTCGCCAAAATGCTTAGAATACAGTGTTTGAAAGATAATCTATTAAGGGTACCCTGATACTGATATTATTTTTGCTAATTAGTAATAAGCCCATGATGGTATTGGTAATATCCCCTAAAGTATAGAAAAATAAAACTACTTTCTATAGGACCCTAAGAAGCATTGCTGAGTTGAAGTTAAAACTTATCTTCACACATAGCCTACTTTAATTTAGGCTTCCTGTCCTTTCAGTTAAAGACCCACTAAATCAACAGTAATCATAGATAAACAGAGAAGAATGTGCAAACCACCTTGCCTATAGAAAAGTAATGGATAAACAAACTTCTAGTTAAATATAGCAAATCGACCACATGAGTTTATCTTGTTTCCCTCCCAAACCTTTATCAAAATGTCAAGGATAGGAATAATAAAAGGCATTAAGCGACAGGGACTAAGAAAATAGGAGAAGAGACAACAGCAGACCAAAGATTTCCGTAGATTTTTTGAAAACAAAAAGTGGAAGGAAAACTAAAAACAGATTCTGCAGAGTAAAGGGATTTATAATATAAGTGTTTGCAGAGGGGGAAGAGCAACGAGAAGAGACCCCTGTAGCCTGGCAGAACCTGAGGCTCAGCCAAGTACCGGGCACTGTAGAAGGTCGAGAAGCAGCTTGGAATGAAAACAGAATGATTGGTTGAAAGATAGTATACCGTGTTTGGACTCACCAGGTCCCCTTTTCTGATCCATACAGGTGGTGACTTCCTGTCCTCCTCCAACAGGAGCCAAGTTGTTTAGTCTCTGTAAAAATTGAACTGGGGAGCCTCTAGACGCAAGGACAATAGTATAGGACAGGGATAAAGCGTGGAGCTGAGAATACGGAGATTAAGTGTAAATCTCATATGAAGCAGTGGAACCCTCACTCTTTTTCTGTACCCTGTTCCTAGACACAGTCAGGTATATACCTCTACTACTCGGCTCAGGATAATGAGGTGGATAACTATTCTTGGAGAAACTAAGGTCTTTGGAGAAGACCTTTGGAGAAAAAAAACTCTGATACTTGGAGTGTCCTTGTGCACAGGGCAGCTTCTGCCTGATCACCATTCAAGTAAAGCCACCAGTCAGCAAGCCTCAACCCTTCACTTCACATTCACACAGAGCTTCTAATCACTTCTATAAAGTATCACTGTTATATAGCCAAGAACTGCAAAGCAATTCTTCAACTTGAGAGAAACCCTTAAGCAAAGACAGTTTATAAGAACTCAAAACTTTACTTTCCATGTATCTTTTCTCAGGTTGCATATGCTTCATCAAAGTGAGAGAGTAAATCTACAACCATAATAGGACCTAGGAAATAGATGATCCAACACAGAATGATAAAAGGACAAGAATTGTGCCCCAGGCCTAGAGAACAGAAGTAACCATTGCAGATCGAAACAAGAGGGTACAGAGTGGTGGGAAAGAGGCTTACAGGGAAAAATGGAACTGGTAGAGTTTTTGCAACATTTTTTAAGTATTTGAGTACTTGTAAAAAGTATTGATGGGCATTTGGCAATTCTGGAGGGACATTTGGGGGAAAGTTAATGTTTGGTAAATAAAACACAAGGTAAATGAAAACAAATAAAAGAGAATTGGTGACAAAAAAAATTGTAAGAGGAGAGAAATAGGATCATGGTAGACCACTTAGTTCAACAGTGAATATTATTACATAGGTTTATATTTCTCATCTTCCATTACAAGAAGTTGATAGGCAATGTGTAATGTTGATACATCAACAAATTGCAGGGGCCGGTCCCATGGCTGAGTGGTTAAGCTCGCACACTCCACTTCCGTAGCCCAGGGTTTCGCTGGTTCAGATCCTGGGTGTGGACCTATGACCTCCCATCATGCCATGTTGAGGCGGCGTCCCACATAACAGAACCAGAAGGACCTACAACTAGAATATATAACTATGTACTGGGGGGCTTTGGGGAGAAGAAGAAGGAAAAAAAAGATTGGCAATAGATGTTAGCTCACAGCCAATCTTTAAACAACAACAAAAAAGAAATTGTGACATAAGCATGTCACTTAAAAAATATGGAGGTAAATACTAGAAAAAATAGCTGAAAGTTCCCAGTGGGACTTGGGAGAGGAGAAATATGAATAAGGAGACTGTTTTTTTCATTTTAAACTTTATTTTTTAACTATATACATATATTACTTTGGTAACGTCAAATTTTTTTTAAATGAAGGAAAGGAATGAAGCAAAATGAAACGAATTGCCAAAGCAGCAGGATGTGAATGTAACAGTCCGGGTGTGTCTGAAAGAAAAGCCTTTATAATGGTCAAGAAATCAGTTTGTTTTGCCTCAAAAGCAAGATAGGGATAATACTACCAGTCAACCTTAAAAAATGCTCTGTTGTGCTTGGTTCCCATTATTCTCTGGGGCTCATTAGGGCTTTTAACAACGACATTAAGAATCATCCATATCCTAAAGCAGGTACTTCTGAATAAAAGTGACATTCTCATCACTAATAATGTGCTATCCTTCATTTATGGAGAAGGAATGCACTTTGGATTGTTTCTCTATTGTTACCAGTAGCTTTAGGCCATTTACCTGATCTTTGGTCTGGCTTCCTTGGGGCCCACAGTATGCATTTGCAAGAGACTTAGCTCAGGTTAGGGGGTACTCTGAGAGCCAGGGAAGAGAGCTGAGCCAACCAACCTTACCTCAGGGAAATAAATTCAGGTCCTTTACATTGATGTACCAAGAGCCAATGTTTACTCCCAACTTATTTGATTTTCAAGCTACCTGCTTCAATAAACCTTTTCCCCTACATTATTTATGGGTTTATTTTGGTAGAGTCGACGAAGAGTTCAAGACCTTGTCTTGTACCTATGTGTTTCTTGCTTACTAATTATTCTGGCAAAGCTACCATATCTCTCTACCTGGATCAGGGAAATTCTGCATGGAAAAGTCCCTCTGATTGTAACCATATTAGGTTTCTGATCCAATTCAATTCTGACACACGGAATTCCACTCCACTTCCTGAATAGCATCTTAAGGGTCTTTCATACTCTGATTTATGGCTCTCAAGATACTTCCCAGTTTCTTCTTTTCTGATGGGAAAACAAGACAATTTTTCATATGGTTATTACATTGAAATTACCATCAGAGAAGTAATGTATTTAATAACTGTCAAAAAGAGTGAAGAATGTGTCTGAAACACGAGGATAACTATATTTATGAATCCCTTCAACCTCTTAGAGGCATCAGATAACAGGATAAATGTCATTATGATTTTGATCCAGAGCACACTGTCATTTAAAATTTGGGTGAAAAGAGATATTCTTTATTCAGCTAGAGCTAGGAGTATCATAATGAATAAAGGTCACTTACTTTATATTACTTTTAATTTGTTCAGGGTTGAGTATATTTGCATTTTAAGCATTGGCAAGAAAATGTACTTCTTATTTGGGGTAAATTAAAAACAATGTGGCATTATGAATTGATTAAATAATCAGATTTTAAAATCCAGAAATAGTTTTTCAGCATAGGGAGATCAACTAGTTATTGATAAAGGATTGGTCTCTTTGACCTTTTGTTCTCCCATCCTATATTTTATGGGCAACAGATTTTCCATTCCCAGTATCCAATTGTTGCTACTGGAAAAGAAAGGACTCATTCTTTTCATCATCAGCAGCAAAATTATGAGGTCGAAGTTTCCCTCCTGTCACACACGACATACACTCAAGATTTCTTGAGCATGTACTTGACAATAGCAGGGTTAGGAGAAGGGAGATTCTGTCTAGCTTCCTTTGTTTTGGGCACACAATGTAACTTTTCTTTCTCCTTGATCCTGAAGAAACCCTAGAACATCTCCTCCTCAAGGCTTCTAAATTCCTACAGAAACTACTCACAAAAATATAGCCTGCTCGTGAATCCTGGGTTTGTTAGTGCCTCCTAAATAGCTAAGATAAATCCAGCCATTGGTTAATATAGGTTAGCATAAGGGAAGCCATCTTATAGAGAGGAACTATGTTGGGACTATAACAAGACACCCCCTTTTCCTTGTTAGCAATGCTCCAGTTTGCACGTAGCTTAGAGACGTACACATCTGCTTGCTCTGCTATTTTTGTAGCCTTGGCTTATACATAGACCTCCCTATTCTGATAAGGTAATAACTTTGTTATTTCAGCTTTTCCAGAGATCTAACGACCTTCAGGAAAAAACCTCTGCTGATACTGTCTCTGGTGAAGAGAGAAAGGGATACTCTGTAGTCCCAAGGACCACAACTCCAGATGGTCAACATCCTGAGACCACCCCCCGCCCTTTTCGGCCCATCTGCCCTATATAACTGCTTTAAAATTTTGTAGTTTTAAGATGGTTCTTTAGGACATGAGTACCCCATCTTCCCCCTTGCTGGCAAGCAATAATAAAAAGACTCTTTCTCTCTTACCACCTTGCCTCTTGACTGTTAGCTTGTCATGCGTTGAGTTGAAGACCCCCTTTGGCAGTTACAGGTTCACCTTCTGTGAATCAGGGCTGGGGAACTTTTTCAGTACCCAGCTCACTGGGTATTGGAGCTGCTTATAGGGCTGCATCCTTGGCCTAAATTGTTATTGGGCTTGGATTATAGGCTACTCTAGAATAATGACCTTCATGAGAGTGCACGTGTGTGTGTGTTTTAGTCTACTTCCCCAGCATCCTGGGTGTCTACTTATTTTCCAAAACTGCCTCATGGCCCTTCTTTGCACTTCATAGTCTGGCTTTGACAACAGCAGGACTGAAAAAGAGCTCTTATAAAGATCCGACATAGTGCCTGGCCTATCTGGAGGGCTCCTGCCTGTTTGCTTTGCATAGCCTTCTGTGCTCCCCCTTCCATTTTTGCCTAAACCAGGTTTGTCCTACTCAGCATCCCACTCTCCACCCCTGCTATTCCCTGACACCACATTACAAAGGCTACACCAGCACCTTTTGGGATTTAGATCTTTGCCAAGTCAGAGCCCCTGCCTCTGTACACATCCCAAGGGGAACTAAAAGGAACTTCATAACACTATTCCAAGCTTCTGTTAAAATAATTTTTTCTGCTTCTTTGGGTTCCAATTTAAACCTGATCATTCCTTTTTTTTAATTCTTAAATTTACACTGCCTCAACTTCTTAATACATCTTTTCTTAATTTTCAGGACTTCTGGTCGGAAAAATTCACAAGTATCCAGTATGGAATTTCTCTCTTTATGCGGTTCATAAATCCTTCTTAATTTTGATTTGCAAACTCCACTTTTCATCTATAGTTGCCATTGTTTCAATTTTTCCTTCCTTTCTCATCATACAGAGGCCAAGAAGTTGTATATCTTGGATGATCTTTCCAGACTATCCTGTATGGCACATTCCTCTTTCTGTCTGGTACAAACACACACAATCTCTCTCAATTTCTCTCTCTCTCACAAAACAAAGAATGATAACTTTTTGTGTCCTCTTAACCTAGCTCTAGTTTATATTCCTAATTTAGCTATTAAAGTCATCAACAAAATAAGACAAAAGCTATTCTTTTTGTCCTTATTACACTTATGCTGTATCCGTGTAAATCCTGAGTTTTTATCCTCAGTGACCAGGTTAGCTGTAAAGAAAGCGTTGATTTGGGCATGTTTGTAACAATTGCAGGGATAGTGAGAGAGAGAGAGTTGCTGATCTTTGACTTTATTTGGAACAGGAATTCCTTCTTCATATTCTTTATTGAACGGGGCCAAGACCTCAGGGCCAGAAATAAGCAAACAAAGGCAAACTACAACTGAGTTTACCATGGGAACAAATTGTTCCGAGGGTATTTTGGAAGATCCATAAGAATGAGCTCAGACAATAGCAAGTCCAAAATAAAATCCCCTCTTGGAGAAGTCATGGCTTAAGAAACTCAACTTTCCATGGTCAAAGAAACCAGCCTTTCCATGAGAAAAGGCAGTCTGTGTTTACTTTTCCAATCAGGTTAGGCTAATAGTGTAATTTATCCTCTCCCAATCCCTCATTAAAATGTGCCCAAAAGTCTGTTGTCATATGGATGGGGGTTTGACTTACTTTTGTCCCTGGAGAAAATAGCTAGGGCCAAAAGGAGGAAAGTACAGGGAGGCAGATTTCAAGTCAACATAAAGAGTAAGTTTTGAACTGTGAAAGTTGCCTGAAAATTAAGCAGGCTGCCGCAGGACGTAGTGTTTGAGCAGAAGCCAGGTGACCTCCGGTCAGGAATGTCATCAAAAGGGCTTAAGGATAAATGTAGTGGAGAGGAGTCTAGTATTTTTTCTGACCCCTAGTAGTCCATAATTTTATCATTTTCTAAATAGTCTCCAGCAACTGTTTGTCTAAATATGTTCTTTTATGCCGTGGCCCCCCATCCTGGCATTCCTACTTAACCTACTTCTCCCTACAGCTCTTAAGCTAGATAAGCCCTGGGACAGGCCACTGTACTAACAGGAAGCATACATGAAGTTTCCAGGCTGGGACAAGTGTTCACATGAAATTCAAGTATCCTTTGTGCTAGTCCTCAAGGTTGTTTTGCAATCCACCTTGCGCTGTCCTGCTCCTTCATTGCTTGAGGCTTTTCTGAACCTGGCCTTTTGACCAGCTGCTGGCTTTGCCTTTCAATAAGTTGGTCTTCCAGGTTCTTGCTTTCCCTTAGATTGCTGACTCATGGCTCTGACCTTTGATTTGCATGAGCTTTTGGACTCCAGATTTCCTACATGATTTGCAACATTTAAACACAGGGGCTCTAAAAACAAACTGCACAAGTTTAAATCCAGGCTGCTCTGCCACTTACCAGCTCTGTGACCTTGGACAAGGCAGTTGTCCTTCTAGGACTTCAGTTCCTTCTTCTGAAAGGTAAAGGACAAAAATAACGCCTACATAATTGGGTTGTTGTGAGGATTAAATAAAGGCTGTAAAAGGCCAATCGCATTAGCGATTTTTGAAGGCATCAGAAGCACTCTAGGAAGTGTTGGAGCAGCAATTAACAGAGATCTCTTTGGGTTGCTACGGCATTACTCCTTCAAGCTCAACTCCTTGTAGATGGTCTCCTTGCAGATGTCCCAGTCACTACTTGGGTCCTCAGAATTATTTTTGTATTATCTGCACCTTGAACTCCTCCAAAAGAATTCTGAATTGCTTATAGTAAGAGACATAGGATAGATGCCCTACACATATATTTTCCCTTTCCCTGCTGGATGGCATCTGAGCGACCATGCTTCTCAGATGCAGCGTAGCAGAGTAAGGAAAGAGGTGGGCTCTGGAGTCAGACTGCATCAATTCAAATCTCATCTTTACCACTTACTGGCCGTGTGACCCTGGGCAAGCTACCAACTCAGAACCCTCAAATGGAAAATAGAGATGATGATAATAGCACCTAGTCCCTAGAGTCTATGCATGGATTATATTAATTAATATACCTTAACACTGTGTTCCTGGAACATGGTATGTATTCAACTGATGTGAATTATTGTTGTTTTCTCCTATACAAAGGGGATATGTCACACTCCTATAAATAATAGTGAATCTTAACAAGTTTGGGGGAAGACAGTATTGGACAATCCAAGAAAGGAAGCAAGTGTAACTTTGAATTTCATCTCCTCAAGTGGTTTTGGTAAAACTACCATAGAGCTCTTCCTCAACTTAAGGTGGGTTTAGGTCTTGATAAACCTACTATAAGTTGAAAATATTGTAAGTTGAAAATGTATTTAATGCACCTAACCTACTGGACACTATAGCTTAGCCTAGCCTACAAACTTAGCATGCTCAGAACACTTACACTGGTCTACAGTTGGGCAAAATCATCTAACACAAAGCCTACTTTATAATAAAGTGTTAACTATCTCACATAATATATTGACTACTGTACTGAAAGTGAACAACAGAATGGTCGTGTGGGTACAGAATGGTTGTAAGTGTATCGGGTAGTTTACCCTCATGATCGCGGGGCTCACTGGGAGTTGTGAGTTACTGCCACTGCCCAGCATCACAAGAGAGCGCCGTACTGCGTATTAATAACCTGGGAAAAGGTAAAAATTCAAAATTTGAAGTATAGTTTCTACTGAATGTGTATCAATTTCACACCATCGTAAAGTTGAAAAATCTTAAGTCAGACCATCATGAGTTGGGGACTGCCAGTACATGCAAACAAAAATCACTGACCTAGTCAGTTGCTGACCTAGACTTTTGCATACTCTGTTTTCCTGATCACAGGTTCTAGCTTGTCTCTATATTCTGTTATTATCACCTACAGTCCTGACATTGAGCTTCTCTAGGCTGTCTCGGGGCATATAACCCCACAACCTCTAAGGGCCCTCAGCAGGCACCACATTCACACAGCAATAGTAAATTCCACCTACACTGGCCCCAAGCCTGGTTATTCTTACACTTGTGTCTGGGGAAGGGAGAAACACTTCAAGGTGCTCACTAAGCGTTAGGAATATTAGCCTAAAACAGTCCAGACTAAGGAAGGAGAGAGGCAGGCAGGAGATAATGCATTTGGAGAAGAGGATGGAACTCACCACAAAATTCCAGAGAAATTAGGAATAAATGGGCTGTGGTTTCACAAACACTTTTTGCTGAGGAAAAATTTAGGTGGGGGTGGCGTTGGAAGGAAAGGAAGAGGGCTCACTGAAAATATTTTGTTAAGAGTAATATAGAATTCTCGAACACATTTGGAAATTCCCCATGTCCCTTATCTAAGCGTATCCTGAGAGTGTAGGCAGGCCAGGAGTGACAGCTCACAGGTTCTGTTCCTACATCTGCCACGCCTTTGATATGTGACCCTCTGACAGCCTCTTGTCCTCTCAGTGCCACTTATATTCACCATTCCTAAAATAGGAAAAAACACCCTTGATCCCCAAATCTGGTAAAAGAACACAAGGAATTGTATCAGTGCTCACCTTTGGGAGCAGCAACAGAGACATAAAAAGCAGTGTCCTGATCTGCATTCCGTAGGCCTGTGTATAAGCTGGACTTCAGCCAGAATCCCAAACAATGACCTATTTGCTAATAATATGCTTCCTTCCAACAAGCTGTTTTGTAGGGGAAGAGTGTAAGAAGTAATTAGGAGGCCAGAGTTTGGAATCGGATCCTGGCTCTCGCACTAACAAGTTGTATGACCTTGGGCAAGTTAATTATTCCTCAAATGACTTCATTTTTCTCAGCTGTAGAATGGGGGGGAATACAGTTCCTACCTCCTTGGGTTTTGGTGAGGACTGAGGTAAAGTATAGTTCATTGCTTGGCACACAGTACGTGCTAAATAAATGTGACCTATTATTATAAACTAGCCTCACTATTCCACATTTGGATGCTCAGAAGAAATAGAGGGGGATGAAGAAAGAGACTAACACAGAGAAAGGCAGTATGTGAGTTGTCGCAGAGGGATGAGCTCAATGTCATTGAGAAGCATACGTTGAGAAGATGTGCAAATTCATAAAACCAGGCGCACCTAAGGAAAGGAAAAGGTAATATCATCCCAGAAGTGACTAAGGTTGGGACTGGTGTCAGACAGACGAGAGCAAAAGAGACCTTGTTGGAGCATTTGTTCCGGGAAGCCTAGAAGCCTTCCCGGAAGGAGGGATCAGTTCACTAGCACCACGTTAGCCAGAGTCATAGCTTGAGCCACATTCCTTGTGACAAGGTCCACTGTAAAGGGGCGAGGCAGGCTGAAGAAGACAAAAGTGTCAGGGCAGAAGGCTGGGCAAAAACATATGCAGGCCCTGGCTTCCAAGGCCAGAGGTCTGTGTTCATTTGATAATCATTAGTGAGGCATCTATTAAGTGCATCCTTAGGGCATCTGAGGACAGCGATGTCCTCTCATAGGCTATCTTGCCTCTGTGAATGCCTCAGCCAGATCACTGTTCATAGCCCTCTTCACTCATTCAATTAATATTATTGAAAATCTACTAGATGTCAAGTACTTTGGTAGGAAGTAAATATGCAGAGAGAAAAGAAAGGAAACAAAAAGACTTCCGGAGCAGTCTATTTTGTGTACTCCAGACAAGAGCCTACTCTGCTAATCACCCTACCTCCACCAGGTCCCAGGCACTGATAGTTAGGTAGCCAGTTTCCATTGTTGCATCATCCACAGAACAACTGAGTATCCTCTCATGAATCATGGAATTTGCTTACTGATCATCTTGCTTGATTCAGAACATCGTTTCCTTACAAGTTAGTTTTCCTCTGATTCAATTCCTAGACTCACCTCTCACAATACTGTTCTCAGAGAAGACACTTGCCTAGGTCAGGAGTTTTACAACTATGATTCAAAGACCTCTAAGATTCCTCAAAGAGGTCGTGGTGTTTCTGAAAGCATTCAATTCGAATTGCAATAATTATACTTTTAAATATCTTTCAAAACATAGTAAAATAATAACACTCAAATGGAATAAATAATAAATTGTAATACATTGGAAACCACTACACTTCTCATCTGTGCTACCAGTTGAGTTAGTTTTTGGTGCAGACCTGGGTTGATAGCTGCTCCTACCATTTCTATTTAATTCAAGAGTCCCCTGAGACTGCAAGTTGCGCTATCCAAAACACTGTTCCCATTCACCATTTATCTGTGTGAACTAGGAATGTCTCTACCCTGCGCAACCAAAACCTTATAGAAAAAATAAATTAGATACTGAAGTTGAACATAAGAATACAGCTGTCACCCAGAACCCCCTATTTCAAAGGTTTGTATTTATCAAAACTTCATTCACATGCTGAGTATACCCTAAGTAAATGGTATAAATTTGAACTCAAAATGTCCTAACATATGTTTACATATTACAGCTCTCTGTAAGATTCCATTCAATAAAAATAGAACCTACAGTTAAAAATAAAATTTAGATACCACTGTCCTAAGTAAACTCTGAGCTGCCCACAAATTTTAGTGGGACAAAGTCAATTGCAAAGCATCAGCAAATATGTGCCATCCTGATAAGGAGACTGTACAAAAGACATGCATGAAAAGGATGGGTACTTATGTTTTCATATCTATCTCTTCAAGAAACTAGAGAACATTTTCATAAAGCTCTCCATCATTGTTAAGGCTCTTTAGCCTCACAATGCAACACTCGTTATAGCGTCCATATTCAGGATCCATGAGGCTCCTCTCTTTGCCCATGCCAACTAAAATTGACTCTGTTCTCCTCTTAGCATGACTATAACTACTCCTCTTTAAGCAGTAAATGGCTCAGAAGAATATAAAGTATAGAGTGACGTGGATTCCCAGTTCTACACAAGGGTGGCTAAGTACCTAGGAGACTGGGAAGAATATGGACCAAAGTGCTTTCTGAGAATTGACCACCCATTGCTACGCTGCACCCAGTGTCCTTTAATCTGCCCTGCTAAAATCAAGCTCTTCCCACCTCACTCTGGTAGGATCCTCAGAGTCCTTCAAACATAAGATCAAGTAATTTTGGTGCAACTCATTTCAGTAGTACAACTTCTCAAAAGTGACCCTTTCTTGCCAATCCTGTTCCCTGGGCACTCACCCTGGTCTGCTGGCATTCTATTTAAGTGGCCCTTAGGCTTCTGTATTCCTGTCCCTGAATGGCTTGATTGAGCCCTCTCTGAGTTTCCGCCATGTTTTCTGCTCTGGCTCCTGCCCTCCTCAATCCACTTCTCTTTTTCCTTCTCCTACACTCTCAGCAATGGCCCAAGCCCGGCTCCTCATGTTCTTGTCTCTCCTCTTTTAACTCCAGTCTTCACAGCTGTAGCTTGAACCATCTACCTCTCCAATGATCACACCTACCTTAGTCCACACTGTTTTTGGATGAAAACAAACAGAAACTGATATCCAATTGTGATTTGTGATCATTAGGAAGGAGGAGGATGACTCCACTTTTCATAAAAGTTGTAAAGTAAAAGATGGTGTTTTAGATACTTTTTTAAACAGTAATTCAGGCTACCTGTTTTCTTGATCCTGTAAACATATACCAATACAGCCAGCAAAGACAGGAATAAAAACAAACGTAATATAGTTAACAATTCAAATAAATCCCCCTCATCCTAGGGCCTTTCAAACATGTTATTTTACTGTTGGCTTGCACAGCCAGGTGCCTCCACTTTTTGCTTCCTGTTAACTAGATTCTGCTTGTTTTTGCGAATTTCCCACGTTTCTTTCCTTGCTTTATTTATATTTCTAAAAGCCTTATTATCATTTAAATTACATCTAAAACCAACTGATTGTGTTGCATCTGAAGCATAGCTGGAAAAGGGGAGTGGGCAGGTTCTGGGGCAAATCCCACTGGGCGCCTCTCTACCTTTCCCTTCCTCAGACACACTTATACGAATGAAATCACATTAAGGTGAACGTCAAAGTAATTCCTGAGGGGCAGGGCAAACAAAAATTTGCAGCCTAAAGGGCTTCTGTAGAAATTGGAAGGGAAAGAAGCTTTGGGTAGAGGGCAGTGGTTTAGGATACAGATGGTATGTAATCCTCAACTAAGGAGTTCTTATTATTTTCCCTATCATCCCACAGTCCACTGCCCCACCTTCTTAGCAGAAAAGGAATCTATAGTTGGGGGAACTTTGGTGAAGGAAGAGCCTCAATAAATTATAGTATATCCATGTAACGGAATCTAAGCTGATATTAAAAGAATAAGGTAAATTCATATGTGCTGACATTAAAACACCTCCAGAAAATATTGCAAAAAGTGAAAATTTTAACAATGAATGAGAATTACTTTTGTAATATACTCAAGATGAGAAAAAAGGAAGATGATTTCAGGATTGGAGATGAGACCAGTGTGATCCTTATAAGCCTTGCCCTCAAATCCTCTCTTCTTCTCATCCACCAATATAAATTCAAAATAGCTCAAGCTATGGAGAGTCGATTCAGTTCCTCCAAGAGTCCAGGCTCTTACACATGCTTTCCTTTCAGCCTCGAATACTCTCCTTCTCCTCCTTTCCCTATTCTCACGTGGTTAATTTCCTTTTGTTCTGCTCTGTCTGCTTAGATGTCACTTCCTCCAGAAAGATGTCGCCACCCTCCACCCTCCACTGTCTTCCTCCATTCTCCGCCCCAGCCTGCCTGCAAGGCAGGGCTCAGTCAAACACCGGGACATGCAGATTGTCAGTTGGCCCAGTTAAATGCCCAGTGAAAAGGGTAAATGACAAGTTCAAGGAACTATCAGAGAAGAGTTACGCTTCTAAGAGGAGTTGCCCCCAAATGCCTGGTCTGAGATACATCGAGAGCTCCCAGGGAACCTGGACTTCTGCTATCACAGCCTACCATTAAGCACTGCAATGGTCTGCTTGCTTGTCTGTATCCCTCACTAAAATGCAAATACTATGGGACCATAAGAGAAGACCGCTTGTCCATCTTATTCTCAACCATAAAACTCAGAACTAGCACAATAGATGTAAAACATTTGTCTTAGCCCAATCTGCTACAACAAAATACCATAAACTGAGTGGCTTAAACAACAAACACTTATTTTTCACACTTCTGGAGGTTGGAAGTCTGAGATTAGGGTGGTGGTAGGGTTGGGTTCTTCGTGAAGGCCCTCTTCCAGGTGGCAGAAGGGTGACCTCATATCCTCACATGGTGGAAAGCAAGCAAGCTAGCTCTCTTGTCTCTTCTTTTAAGGACACTAATCTCATTGATGAAAGCTCCACCTTTATGAGCTAATTACCTCCTAAAGACTCCACCTCCTAATACCATCACATTGAGATCAGGGTTTCAATACAGGAATTTTGGAGGGACACAAACATTCCATGGCAATGTTTATATATGGGATAGATGTATAAATCACAAAGGTCAGTGACTTACTCAAGAGAAGTGAGTTTGAAGATAGAAAAACTTTGCATCCTTTACTCTGGGGACTTTAGATTCTCTTAATCATAGGACTGAGAGAACTATGAGGAACAAAAAACTGGGACCCGAATACAGCTTTTGGTGAAAAAATTAAAAGTTGCCCCTCCTTGAGTAGATGATTCCCTTGACATAGGACAGAGTTTCTCAACCTTGACACTACAGATATCCTGGGCTGGATAATTCTTTGTCGTAAGGGGCTGTTGTGTGCATTGCAGGATGTTTAGCAGCATCCCTGCCCTCTACCCACTAGATGCCAGTAACACAACTCCCCAAGTTGTAACAAACAAAATCTTGCCAAATGTTGCCTGGAAGGCAAAATCACCATTAGGGTTTTCACAGATATAAGAGTAGTGCCGTATATAAGAGACAACACTTTCAGGCTCATATGCACCCCCTTTTTGACATATCACTTGGTCCTTACAAGCAGAAGGGCCCCAAACGAGTGATTATGATTACTGGGTAGGTAGGGGCTTGGGCCAATAGTCTTATCTTAACCAGGTGAGACAAGGGTTTATGTATAGTCGACCTTTACTAAGCATTCCCGGGTTTGAAACTCAGTTCCAACTATTCTCAAGTGATTCTGAAGGTTCATGGCACATAGTCACTTGTCAGTGTGCTGGGGCGTGAAATTGTACCATGTACTCTCAGTGCCTGGTGCCTGGAGGTGAGTTACTTAGCTAGTGAGTGAACCTAGCTGATCACCCATCACAGACACCATTTTATTTTTCTTTAAGTGCCTGCATCTTAACATGCATTAGGGAGCAGAATTTGCTACCCCAAAATATATCTCTTTGGCTTGATTGTTTTTAAGAACAAGACTCAGAAAGCAACTTTGAACTTCCCCTTAACCACCTAAAAGAATTTAAGATAGAAGGCCTGTTCCAGGAAGGAGCTCTCACCACAGATAACTATAGTATAATATGAACTAGGTGTGGTAGACAGGGAGGAACCTAGCAATGTCCATTTCATCAGAGTCCTCCCCATGTCCCATTTTCTCTGCATGGAATGGTAAAGATTTGTTTACCAAACATTTGCTTTTCTATCTCCATGCAAATTGACTTCCTCCTCTTTGAGGTCCCAAACTACTACCTCCAACATCCTCTCTTGTCTTTAGCTGAAGATGGTATTTAAGGTGGTGGCTTTGGCCATTTTGGCAAGTGACTCTGTTTTCCTGTGTTCCTTTTATGTATACATGTTATTAAACTTTATTTGATTTTCTCCCATTATTCTGTCTCATGTCAATTAAATTCTTAGACAAGCCTGAAGGACTTAGAAAGATAGAGGAAAATTTCTTCCTCCCATACACGTGGCTTTGTTGTTCTCTATTGGAAATAAATGACATAGTAATTTTTAAGAATTGGGTGAGGGGGCCAGCCTAGTGGTGCAGCAGTTAAGTTTGCATGTTCCGCTTCGGTGGCCCAGGGTTTGCTGGTTCAGATCCCAGGTGCAGACCTACGCACCACTTGTCAAGCCATGCTGTGACACGTATCCCACATATAAAGTAGAGGAAGATGGGCATGGATGTTAGTTCAGGGCCAGTCTTCCTCAGCAAAAAGAGGATCGGTGGTAGATGTTAGCTCAGGGCTAATCTTCCTCACAGAAAAAAAAAAAAGAATTGGGCGAGGTGGGGGGAAGTAACTTTCTTGTAAAAAGCCTGTACAAAGAATGCCAATTTGCAAGTAATGGTGATGAAAGTGAAGTGATCTAAGAGTATGGTGCCTTATATTATTGGTAGAATTTAAGAGCTTTATGAATTATTTTAGACCTGTATTTATAGGATTGTTAAAGACTCAAAGGCTTCCCTTAAAATTTTCAGTCATACTTCACTGCATTTTATGGGGATATGATATGCTATACTGATATTCATGGATTTGGAAATCTACAAAGACCTCAAGATAGAACCCTCAAGAATGTCAAGGAGCTTCTAAAATTTAGAGGTCTCAGATGTGTCCCTTCCTCTCTATACCCCAAATCAAATTGCAACCAGCTGGATGACTGCTTGTCTCCTTAATGCCACCAAGCTCTCTTCCCCACGATAATGAGCAAATACATTCCCTATGCGATATTCAGATTATGTAACTCCTCTATTCTCAAGCCTATAGTTTACCACCTTTACAGCACATCAAATCCAAACAGTCATCTTGCTTGTGAATGAAATTTTAAGCTCTGCACCAAAAGTCTACACTCCATGACTTACCATCCTCATTTTTCTGGACATTCTCACTCAGTTCTTCCCTGTGGCCTTCTTTTCCCAAACCTACGTTCTTTCCTGCTACCTCCGCATTGTCAATCAGGCCAGGAAAAGCCCAATTAAAGAGCACTTTTTACTTCCTCTCCGCCACACCGTATTACTTCTTGACTACACAATCTACTGAAGACTTACTACCATGAAAATGCCATGTGGTATGAACTGAAAGAACACAGTTTATGGAATCACAGACCTAGGATTGAATCCATCTCTGCTACTTACCAAATGCATGAGATGGAGCAAGTTACTTAACTCATCTCTACAATCCTCAACAGGTTTGTTGTGAGAACTGAATTTATGACATTCAATTATTTGTGTAATTATCTTTTGACTTAAAGAAACATATACCAAACTGTCTCATGAAGGCAAGGACCCTGTATGTTGTCTTCAAGTCTATATGGCTAGAGCCCAACACATTGCTTGGCTCATAGTAGGCACTCAAAAAAATTTTGTTGAATGAATTTTCAATAAACAAGTATATTGTGTATAAAAAGCAATGGGTAAAGTTCACTCAGTGATGCTGTTTGCCTTCACAAATATTCAATGTTCTTTTTTTCTGGGACTAACACAGCTTGCTTATAGTTTCCCCAAGCACCTCCTTACTGGTCAAAGATTCTTCAGATTCTGTCTCCCTTTCCTTCCTCCAACCTGTGCCCCAACCAAATACAGGGCTTGCAATTCAAGCTGTACCTTAAAACCACCTGAAGTGTTTTACAAAGATACCAGGTCCTGCCCCAGACCAACTGAATCAAAATTTCTACGTTTTTAAATAGAATTTCTATACATTTTTAAAATTTCCAAAGAGGATTCTGATGCACAATAAGAGTTGAAAAACACTATGCGTGAATGGGTATCTCTAGAGGTAAAAATAGCTGTGGACATGTTGATGGTTCTGCAACAGTACTAGGCCCATGGTTGGTATTCATTCAATACACTCTGAAAAAGGAAGTGTTTATTTTGCTGACTTCATTACATTATAAGCTTCTAAATCTGTGTTTCCCAAACTGTGATCTATAGACCTCTGCATTAATGCAGTCTGGTATTCTTGTCAAAAATACGTGTTCTTAGATCCTACCTCAAGCCCATTGATTCTGAATCTTGGTTGGGGATTGTGAGTCAGGGCCAGGAATATGGATAATTTCAAATTAGTTTCCTGAGTAATTCTGATGCACAGCAATGTACAAATACCACTGAACTAAAGAGTGGTAGGGCATAGCAAAACAAAACAAAATAGCCAAGCTTCTAGCTCAAGATGGAAAGTTGAACATTCACATTCAAAGGCTACAAATTGCCTATAACAGCAGAACAAATACCAGCCCTCTGATTGATCAGAGCAGTGAATTCCAATCACAAAGGAACTACGTTTCAGAAGGCATATTGGCAGTCATTTTAAGACTGAAGGCTGGTAGAAAAAAAGAAAACTAACGGCTGCCCACTAGACCGCTATCCACAGGAAGTAAAGGAGCAGACGTGCGAATGGGGTAAGAGCAGGGAGCAAGCAAGAGGGGTAGATTCCATGAGTAGACCTACCAAGTGACAGCAGCTGTGATTTGAACCCAGCTATACCAAGTCCCAGCTCGCATCCTCTTAACCCCTGTAGCAGTCGTTCTCAAACTTTAGTATGCATCAGAATCAGTCAGAGGCCTGTTAAAACACAGATTCCTGGGACTCACCCCTAGGGTTTCTGATTTATTAAGTTTGCAGTGGGGCCTGAGACTCTGCATTTATAACAAGTTTTCAGGTGATGTTGATGCTACTGGTCTGAAGATTACATTTTAAGAACCAGTGCTGGGGCCAGCCTGGTGGTGCAGAGGTTAGGTTGGCACGTTCTGCTTCGGCGGCCTGGGGTTTGTGGGTTTGGCTCCTGGACTTGGACCTACACACTGCTTGGCAAGCCATACTGTGGCAGGCATCCCATATATGAAGTAGAGGAAGATGGGCACAGATGGTAGCTCAGGGCCAGTCTTCCTCAGCAAAAAGAGGAGGATTGGCAGCTGATGTTAGCTCAGGGCTAATCTTCTCCCTCCAAAAAAAAAATAGAAGAACCACTACTCTACCGCATTCATGCCTTTGTTTATTTTGTTGCTTCTTTCTTGTCTGCCCTTCCCCTCCATCAATGACAGTGGATCCTGACCATATTTCCAGGCAAAGCTCTAATACAGCCTTCTCTATGAAGCCTTCCCTGATCTCATAGCCTCCACTTGAAGAGCTGTGATGTCTTCTGTGGCTACGGGATGGGAAATGAGGAGTCAGCAATTCTGGAACACAAAGAAGCAATGGGTGCAGGGAGGGACGGTTCTAAGGTTTGCAAAGATATTTTGCCAGTGAGTTCTGTACCTTGCAGTCGTGGTTGTTCTAAAAGTGCTGTAGGTTGGGCGATCCCAAAACAAAGCCATTAACATTTGGGTCTCAGATTGGTTGGAACAGTGAATCCAAGCCATTCAGCAAACATGACTCAGGAGGAGAACTGGCAAACATTTCAAGACAGGGGACTAAAAGAAAGAGTAGATAAAACTGGATGAATGGACATGTACAGAAAGGGGATAATGTGAACAGGAACACCTACTGAGGAGGCTTTCCCTGCCCAAGGTCGGAGGGGAATGCCCTAATTGAGTATGCACACAAGAGAATATTACACAGGGCAGAATGGAGGGGAGGGTAGATCTGAGACTCTAATGCATGAGATTTGTTTAGGGCTTGAGTACAGGTAATAAGTATCAGAGCTGGGATTTTAACTCAATTCCATCTCACTCTAAATACCATACATACCTCTATAACAGTGTTTCCCAAAGGGTGGTCCATGACTCCCTGTCATCAGAATCACTTAGGGAACTTAATAAAATAGTAGGTCCCTCGATCTCTCCACCAGAGATTCTAATTCAATAACTTTAGAGATGAGCCCAGAAGTCTAAATATTAATTAAGTCCCTCCACATGACTGTGGTGTAGATGGTGGATGAAACACACATTGACAAATAATACCAACCTCTAGTCCACCTGGCAATACGACAAGGGATGTTTAGTTTGCAAACATGTTCTGGGAATAGGGGTTGAGGGTGGAGTGGGCACTGGAGAAACAGCTCTGGGGAGAAAAAAGAGCTCAGCCAGGTTGAAGTCTCTAAGAGGTAGATTTTCAGGAAGAATTTTAAAACCAGAACTTTTCAAAAGAGGAGTTGGCTACCTGAGGAATTTGTGTTTATCATTACTGGAGATGTTACAGTGGAGGTGATAGACGCATTTTCTGGGCTGTGAAAAATCAGGATTTCTCAGTATAGATAATGATCCACTTGGATCCTAATCATTTAAGGGTACATTTTACCAGTGTAGATTGGGCTCCATTCAAAACCCACTGAATCAAAGTCTCTGGGGATGGAGCCTGGGGACATGCAGTTTTAGGAAGCTACTCAGATAATTTGATACGGTTATACCATGGTTCACACTATGATAAAAATTGGTAAAGAGGTTAAGTATCTGTGCTTTGCATGAAATGGAATTGAGCTTAAATTTTCAGACAAAGATTTTATCTAATCCAGCATTGGGAGTAAATTCAATAAGAGGTGAACAAGAGATTGAATGGGGGAGAGAGGAGCAGTTTTAGCACATCCTAGGTCAGTGTTTTTCCCACATAATTTGGTATTGACAGCCTAGAAGTGGTGGCTAAGAATTTGTATTTTTTAATCTTCCCGGGGGGGGGGGGGGGGGGCGGGTTCCAATGCATTGCAAATGTTGAAAACCACTATGCTTGACTATGTGTCACTCTAGAGTTCAAAGTAGTTGATGGAGGATCATCTGCATCAGAATCATCCTGGGAAGCTTATTGGAAATGCAGATGGCTGGGCTTCACCCAAGAGCTAAGAAGTCTACATTTCTGGCAGGGGGGCCCAAGAGTTTCTATTTTAAACAAGTTCCCAAGTTATCCTTATAAATGCTGACGTGTAAGAACCACAGCTCAATACATAATTCTATGTCTTCAGCTTCCTTTGCATTTCTTCTCAGAATTTAGTTCTGTCTTTGGTGCTACAAAGCGACTTCAATAAATTTTATTGACCAATTGACTGGTGTAGCTGAAAGTGTCAAATTGTATATTTTATCAAACATAATTGTTAAGTGAGATTTTCACTTGTTTCTATTTATAGCCAACAAAAGTTCTATTAACAAATTCATTCGAGAGGAGTAAAATAAATAAAATACACCCAGTGGTTTTTCTTCCTTAAGATAATTAAAACACCTTTGTGAAGGTTGGGAATAGTGACGAGAGGATGGGGATATATTTAGTCTTCCAAATTCTTAACTCATCTGCTTGAAAACAATTTCTAGAAATAAATTTGTGTGAAGGGAGTGGGGATAAAGCCCATTGTGACATTTAAACCATAAAACAAATGTCAAATTTAGCAGATTATCTGGATGTTGCTAAATATATGGGTATTTTACATCTGGATTTTTTCATACAAATGTTTTATCAACATATTAACGTAGTCATCATAAAGTACTAAGATGCAAGATTGCTATAATGGCATAGTTATTTAAAGTGCTTTTTAAAAATATCTATTTTTCCACAGAATACTATAAATATTCCAAAATCATTTCTAAAGCAAAAGATTATATAAAGATTTTGGGAATATCATTATCATAATTATTTTCTGTTACTGTTTATAATTATAGTCTCTTAAACCATTTCTAATATGTTTCTATGGATATTCAGCACATTTTACACAAATGAGCTTTCTCAAAAAAATGCTTACTCATGCAGTCATAACTCCAGATTTACATGTTCAAATATACGTCCAACAGTCCTACTGCCAATTCCTCCCTCACTTTGGCATAAACCTTGGAAAGACAGAGTTCTTAGTGGCCCTGGGAGGCCTGGGATCAATGAACTGTTTTAAGGCCTTCCCTTACTCTGTCTACCTCTTTCTGATGCCATAGGGCAGACACATGGCCCAAGGGAATCATCTCTGCCTCACACCTGCCTTACCAATTTAACATTCTTACCTCAGTCTTGACCTCCTCAAATATATCATCCAATGCCTATTGAGTTACATTATCTGTTCCCGTGTGTGTCTGTGGGTGATCACGTTAAGCTTTGAGCAGGAGGTCCTGGAGGAAGGAGATACCACCATCACTATTAGCAGTAGCAGCATGTACTCAGTGCTGTACTAGGTAATTTACATATTTTACCTATAATCCTCAAAACTGCGCTGTAAGCATAGGAACTGTATTATTATCCTCATCACACGGTTTCAAAGACATAGGGTCAGAATGACTACATAACTTATCCAAAGTCAGAATCAGTGACCTTGAAAGACCAGAACTTTAACTCAGTATCATCTTTGGCTAGCACTCTGTACAAACAAATGCTCAAGAGAGGCAATCTAGCATGGTGTTGGAGAGCACTGGATCTGAAGCCAGACTCCCTGAGTCTCAATCCAGACTCTATCAATTACTGACTGTGTAATCTTTGGCAAGTTAAGCTTTCTGGGCCTCAGTTTTATCATCTGCAAAATGGGGATGATAATATCAGTACCTATTCCATAGAGTTGTTGTGAGGTTTAAAAGGGTGAATACATGTCCCATGTTCTTAGTAAGAGATAAATAAATGCTAGGTAATATTAAGTGAATTGAAATGAAAATGATGGACTCTAATCATTCACTGGTTAGATGATGAAGAGGAAATCAGTCACTCTCTATTAAGACAACATTACACATCAGTATTTGGAGAAAGAAAGTTCAAATCTTGACTAGAAAGAGTTGATATTTCACACTCCTAGACAAATGCTGGACTCCTTTTTAAAGTCTAAAATATTTTCCCAGGCATATATTGTCCCCTACTTCAAATTCATATCATCAGCACTGAGTTTTTCAAATTTGCTAACGTATGACTATTAAATCTCCCCGCCCTTCCTTAGGAAGAACATTGGCAACCAAACCAATTAAGTGGCTCTTTATTACCAATGAAGCACACTGCACTCGTTTCTTCAGGAAATCAACTTGCAGTGTCTTCTCAGTTTTCTCCCATGTGAGAGAACATCGTCCTGTAAGAAATTTTTGAATCACTATCCTCAAGTTGATCTCTGATTGCTCAAAGGTATTCATGGGGGCTTTTAAAGTCTAGATATAGGTCTCTATCTAAGAATACTCAACTCCTTTTGAACCACTGAATCACAGTAAGGTTTTTGTGGGCAGTAAATAGTAAAGAAACAGATGCCAATGGTTCCAATATTCTCTTTTATTTAAATAATTCAACCCACAAATATGAGGAGATTACACAAAATGCTGCTGAAGAATGATTGGGTCAATGAAGAAATCAAAGGAGAAATCAAAAAATACCTGGAGACACATGGAAAGGAAAATACAGTATGCCACCATCTATGAGATACAGCAAAAGCGATTCTAAGAGGAAAGTTTATAGCAATACAGGCCTACCTCAACAAATAAGAAAAATCTCAAATAAACAATCTAACAGTCCACCTAAAGGAACTGGAAAAAGAAGAACAAACAAAGGCCAAAATCAGTAGAAAGAAGGAAATAATAAAAATCAAAGTAGAAATAAATGAAGTAGAGACTAAAAAAACAATAGAAAAAAAAAATCAATGAAACCAAGAGCTGGTTCTTTGAAAAGATAAACAAAACTGACAAACATTTAGCTAGACTTACCAAGAAAAAAAGAGAGAAGGCTCAAATAAGTAAAATCAGAAATGAAAGAAGAGAAATTACAACAGACATTTCAGAAATACAAAAGATTATAAGAGAATACTGTGAAAAGCTATACACCAACAAATTGGATGATCTAGAAGAAATGGATAAATTCTTAGAATCATATAATGTTCCAAAACTGAATCAGGAAGAAATAGAGAATATGAATAGACCAATCACCAGTAACGAGATTGAAACTGTAATCAAAAATTCCCCAAAAATAAAAGTACAGGACCAGGTGACTTCCCTGGTGAATTCTACCAAACATTCACAGAAGACTTAATGCCTATCCTTCTCAAACTCTTCCAAAAAGTTGACAAGAAAGGGAAGCTTCCTAACTCAATCTACAAAGCCAGCATTACCCTGATAGCAAAACCAGACAAGGACAACTCAAAAAAAGAAAACTACAGAACAATATCACTAATGAACATTGATGCAAAAATCCTCAATGAAATACTAGCAAATCAAATATAACCATACATTAAAAATCACGCACCATGATCAAGTGGGATTTGTTCCAGGGATGCAGGGATGGGTCAACATCCACAAATCAATCAGTGTGATACACCACGTTAACAAAATGAAGAATAAAAATCACATGATCATCTCAATAGATGCAGAGAAAGCATTTGGCAAGTACAACATCCATCTATGATAAAAACTCTAAATAAAATGGGTATAGAAGGAAAATACCTCAACATAATAAAGTCCATATATGACAAACCCACAGCTAATGTCATTCTCAATGGAGAAAAACTGAAAGCTATCCCTCTAAGAACAGGAATCGGACAAAGATGCCCACTCTCACAACTCTTATTTAACATAGTACTGGAAGTCTTAGCAAGAACAATTTTGCAAGAAGAAGAAATAAAAGGGATCCAAATTGGAAAGGAAGAAGGGAAACTGTCACTATTTGCTGATGACATGATTTTATATAGAGAAAACCCTAAAGAATCTACCAAAAATCTTTTAGAAATAACAAATGAATACAGTCAAGTTGCAGGATACAAATCAACATACAAAAATCAGTTGCATTTCTATACACTAACAACGAAGTGGCAGGAAGCAAAATTAAGAATACAACCCCATTTACAATTTCAACAAAAAGAATAAAATACCTATAATAAACTGAACCAAAGAGGTGAAAGATCTGTACAGTGAAACCTATAAAACATTGTTGAAAGAAATACAAGAAGAGACAAAGAAATGGAATGATATTCTGTGCTCTTGGACTGGAAGAATTAATATAGCTAATATGTCCAAACTTCCTCAATCTACAGAGTCAATGCAATTCCTGTCAAAGTTGCAAGAACATTTTTCACAGAAATAGAACAAGGAATCCTAAAATTTATATGGAACCACAAAAGACCCTGAATAGCCAAAGGAATCCTGAGAAAAAAGAACAAAGCTGGAAGTATCACATTCCTTAATTTCAAAATATACTACAAAGCTATAGTAATCAGAACAGCATGGTACTGGCACAAAAGCAGACACACAGATCGATGGAACAGAACTGAGAGCCCAGAAATAAGCCCACACACATATGGACAGCTAATTTTTGACAAGGGAGCCAAGAACATACAGTGCAGACACAAAAGTCTCTTCAATGAATGGTGTTGGGAAAACTGGACAGCCACATGCAAAAGAATGAAAATAGACCATTATCTTACACTATACACAAAAATTAACTCAAAATGGATTAAGACTTGAATGTAGACCTGAAACCATAAAACTTCTAGAAGAAAAATAGGCGGTATGATCTTTGACATTGGTCTTAGCAGCATATTTTCAAGTACTATGTGTGACAGGGCAAGAGAGAATGGCTATAGTTAACAAGACAGGAAACAGTAAGTGTTAGAGAGGATGTGGAGAGAAGGGAGCTCTCATACATTGCTGGTGGGAGTGCAACCTGGTGCGGCCACTGTGGAAAACAGTAGGGAGATTCCTCAAAACTTTAAGAATAGATCTACCATATGATCCAGCTATTCCACTGTTGGGTATTTATCCAAAGAATATGAAAACACAAATGCATAAAGATGCATGCACCCCTATGTTCATTACAGCATTATTCACAATAGCCAAGACCTGGAAACAAACTAGGTCCCCATCGAGGGATGAATGGATAAAGAAGATGTGGTACATATACACAATGGAATACTACTCAGCCATAAAAAACAATGAAATCCAGCCGTTTGTGACAACATGGATGGACCTTGAGGGTATTACGCTAAGTGAAATAAGTCAGATGGAGAAAGTCAAATACCATATGATCTCACTCATAAGTGGAAGATGAAAACAACAACAAACAATCACATAGAGACAGAGATTGGATTGGTGGTTACCAGAGGGGCAGGGGGGAGGGAGGGGAACGAAGAGGGTGATTAGGCACACGTGTGTGGTGATGGATTGTAGTTAGTCTTTAGGTGGTGGACATGATGTAATCTACCCAGAAATCGAAATATAACGATGTACATCTAAAATTTATATAATGTTACAAACCAATGTTGCTGCAATAAAAAAGAAAAAATAAATTAAAATGAATGAATGAATGAACATACAGACAAACAAATAAATAATTCAAGAAGAACAGTTAAACCATATGTTCCCAGTGATTTAGTAACCCTAAATTATGTTTCTGGAAATTCTTCGGACAGCGAGCAGAAAGCTTGTCTACCACAGATCTTGAGATTTGGAACTGTGAAATATTTTATCTGCTTCTCTTACTCCTTTTTTAAATTCAAAAGGTTATCCTCATTTCACACTGGCAAAAGCTGAAAAGCGAAGAGGCTATGTGTAGTTTATGATGATGATGAAAGCATTAGTATTACTACTAAAGATTATATTGAATATGGTACCCAATGTTCAAGTTGCTATTCCTGCATAACAAATCACCCTAAAACCTAGGGGTTTAAAGCAATAAAAATGATTTCATTATCTTTCACGGTTTCTGTGATCCGGGAGTTTCAGGAAGGCTTCACTGGGTGGTTCAGGCTCAGATCCCACTTGTTATTGTGGTCAGATGGTGATTGGAGCTGGAATTGTAGGGCTGCTAAAGCAGCCGGGGGCTACCCAGGCAGTCTTTTCACTCCATGTGCTCTCAGGGCCTCTCCATGTGGCCTGTCCACATAAGCTACTTTTGGCCTTCCTCATGATGCTGCATGGAGCCCTCAAGACAGTTGAATTGCTTACATGGCAGCTCAGGGCTCCAAGAAAGCATCCAAAAGAACCAGGAAGACACTGTGTCACCTTTTATGACCTAGCCTCAGAAGTCATATTTCATCACTTCTCCTTGCAATGCCGAAGTTACATGTAGTTACAAGCTACCCAGATTTAAGGGAAGGCAATATAGACTGTGCTTCTTAGTGGGAGAAGTGTCACTAATACTTCATAAGAAGAACATGTGGGATGGGAGATACTGTTGCAGTTATCCTTGGAAAATACAATCTGTCACACTTGGCATTTGTAGTTCTTTACATATTGTTTATTTATGCATCGTATTTAAACAAAATGTGTTTTGATAAGCAATTTGTTTTCATAGAAAAGACACAATTAAGTGAGTAGATATGTTTTCTTGCACTCATCCAGGACTACAGAAAACCTGTTTAGAGTAAGAAGACGCAACAAAAAACCACCATCCACAATTCTCCAAACTTATTTGGTCATGGAACCCTGTTGATAGCAGTCCTATCCACATTTCGTGAAATAGTATTCCATGGAATATAGTTTGAAAAATTCTTCTACGAACCAACAGTAACAAGTTTTTCTAGAGATTTACAATTTAAAAAATTACAAATGATCCATTTTAGTATATCAACATATCTGCTAACACACTTCTAGTCAAAAATGATAAGAAATGCTCTTTCTTCTGTGTTAGCATTATGTGTAGATATGTTGCTTCGTTTTGGTTGAGATTTATTGTTGGAGACTATATCTGCCATTGATAAAAGGACTTTCTAGTTGAATTTCATATCTTTAGTGTTAAACATGGTTTAGCACACGATATCAATTGGCATCTCCAGTGAAGGAAAAAGAGTGAAGATTCATTGCTAAACATCTAACAAGATGTCACCCTAGTGTGTGCATGATTCATTCTATTTCACTCCATTTCATAAATGATGGGCATATCTCCCATCATCCAAAACCTCGGAAATTATAGTTTTATGATAACTTAATCACACATTATAGATCACAACACTTAAAATACAGCAAGTGAATACATCATTTACTATTCTAGGCCAAGTTAAGCTAGAGAATAATTTCAAATGTTTTAATTGATATCCGCAATGTATTTTTGTACGATTAGAGTTTTAAATGAGAGCCAAGAGCAATGATGACCTTTAAATATCCTATTCATTTTAAGACTGCAGTAGATGATTTTAAGCCAATTAATTATAAGCATTATAAGTAAATGAGTTATTAGCATTCATGAATTCTATAACAGCCAATTTGTTCCTGTTCCCAAACGCTAGAAGTGCCTATTTTATAATTTCTTGGAGATGTAACCATAGGAACTAAGTGGTTGCCAACATAAACTTTTGTAATTAATGAGGATGTTTTCACCTTTTTGAATCATTTTGAAATGTATACAGAGCCCAGGTAACATACTCCAAGGACGACAGTTCTGTTCAAAGTTAAAAAGTTGTCTTACAGTTCTTCATTCTCTTGGGTTCGTTTATTCAACAAGCATTTACTGAGTAGTTGTTTTGTGCCAGGTACTGTGTTAGACAACATGAGGGATAAAACAGGAATAAAACACTGCCATTACCATCTAGGAGCTTAAAATATAGGAGAAGTACAACATTTACCCAGGTTGGTGTTCTATCAACAAGAATGTGTAAAGTATCATAAGAGAGGAACAAACCAAGTTGTTTCCTTGCAAAAATAATTGTTGCACAAGGGAGGCTTATGGTATATGTGTATACATATAAAAAATACTAAAATAAAAATTTATATACAGACATACATATCATATATATGTCATATATATCATATATATGTCATATATCATGTCATATATATGTCTATATATGACATGATGTATATGATATGTGTGTCTATATATGATATAATATATGATATATATCCCCCAGGGGTGAGTATGCTATATACTTATATATTGCATAGAAGGAAAGAAGGCAAGTAGAAGAGGCAGAGAAAGAAATAGAATGAGTCTAACATCTTTCCAGAGTCAGGGAAATGAATGAAATCCAATAGAACTTGAGAATCCTTTCTCACCAACCACTACTACTGCCTGAAAGACATGACTCCATAATCTCCATGATTTAATGAAGTCAATTACAGCAACAGATTGGTTGTTAATGTTATAATTTTAATTATGTTAACAGTACTTGTCCGTGTAAAAGACTAGCTATCCAAAACACTGATTCAATCATGCTGCTGTATTTCTGCCAAATAAGCACAGTCTTGGTGCTTCCCTAAATCTCTAGATCTTGCAAATGAACGGCAGAGCTTTCAGAGGAGAAAGTCAGGACATTGACACACTAGACTTCACTAGGTCTTCCATGGTGTTGGCAGACAGAGTTAACTCACATCATGGACCTTATACTTCCTGTAATTGAATGCATGTATTCGGAATGACATTTTGTCTTGAGTTTCATTATAACATAAGAGATACATTCCTTGGAAAAGACAAAATGAAACCAAATAAAATATAAGGGTCACAAAGGAGAATAAAGAACCACATTCTACACGATTTGAAACTGTATATTTAAGGAGAAAATGCTAAGTTTCTGACAAAATGCTAATACTATTAAACTATGGCACTTAAGTTTATTCGTAGTCAACAAAAACTTTAGAATTCCTAGAAGTATAAAACAGAAACCTGACAGCTTCATTAAATCCGCTAGAAAAAATATGTAACCAACTCGTGTCAACAGGCTCTTCTTTTTCAAGTTCCAAGGGTCAATGAGTGTGGATTTTGGAGTCATGTTTCCTACCACTTTGTGGATGCTACTAGCTCATTTCTAAATATAAACGCTCATTTCTAAATATAAACCCTGGACAAAACAGAGAAGAGAATAGGAGAACGTGAAAGAGGCAAGGAACCAGCAGAATCAGCAATCCATAAATATAAAGAAAAGGATAATTCTTGTAATGAGTAAGTATTAAATGGGTAATGGAAAAAGGTAGAGGAGTGGTGTAGGGATTTAAAGAGACATGATAAAGGGAACAATAAATTCTATAAATTATCAGCACAGTATACAACATATTTTCTCAAGTTCTGAATTTAAGATATTTTAAAGTTCTGATTTTTCTTTATCAAAGTTTCATTTAGCAGCATTTTCCTCTCTCAAATACAAGGTTTCTCATTTGCTCAATGCTATAGTCCTCTAGCCTTCTTCTCTGCAGAAACTTGTTTCATGAATCAAGGAAGGGAGATGTCTAAATGTTCTTTAGCGGTTGCTTCTTCTCCCATCACTGCATTCCTCTCTGTCGTTGACTTTGCTAGTGGTTCAAATAGTCGTATAATGTTGCCCCTTCTATTGATTTAATCAACACATAAGCTTGTGAGCTTTTCTTTAAAGAGGTTTGACCTAATCTTTACCTGAGGCATAAACTTCTGTCTCTGACAAGGTGAGCACCATTCGCGCCTGTGCGGAAGTGAGATCGGTATCCTTGCAGAAGCTAGGCCCTTTGGGTGTTCCTTTTTAGGTGAGACTTCAGACAGCAGGTGAACCAATAGGCACAGAGGTTTTCACGTCATCTTTTAAAATGAGCCAGAAAACATTTCCCCAAGTTTTGAGACTTCATCTAAGTCTACCATTTTGTCATTCAGGAGGCTCCCTGAAATGACAGAGAACAGTGCTTGACAACTGGCTAAGGGCTGACATTGGTTTCAGAATGACTCGTGCTCAAAGAAAACCAAAATGCTGGGCTTCCTCTGGCTCCTCTCTTCTCCATCTGGAGTTTACAGTGGTTTAATTTCCCAGATCAGGCTAAATGCAAGCACTAAATAGAAGTTATAATCAAACCTTAAGGGTGGTTTCTTGCAGCAAAGGGTTTATATTCACAACTGAGCCATTTTTATTCTTGTCTTGAACCTACACTCCCTAAATAGCCTAAAAAGGCACCAAGAAAATATTCAGATAAAGAGTGTCTAGAAGGAAGGAGGGAAATACAGGCAGAGAGAAAAACCAAGAAATTCTGAGCTTTAGTTGAATATCTTATTCATGATTAAGAATACTTTGATTTTAATAACCTCAACCTGTGCTGCAATGTCTCTTTTTACTGAAATAAACTTCTTATATTAGAACAGTTTTGGATTTACAGAATTGTCAGAGTTGTTACAAAGTTCCTGAGTACCCCACACCCTGTTTTGCCTATTTTAACATTTTACATTAGTAGCATATATGTGCTCCAATTAATGAACCAATATTGATACATTATTATTAACTAAAGTTCATATTTTATGAAGATTTCCTTAGTTTTTACCTACTGTTCATTTTCTGTTCCAGATTCCTTTGAGATGGTACACTACATTTAGTTGTCATATCTCCTTGGGCTTCTCTTGGCTGTGACAGTTTCTCAGGCTTTCCTTGGTTTTGAAGACCTTGACACTCCTGAAGAGTATTGGTCAGGCATTTTGTAGAATTTCCCTCAATTTGTGTTTTTCTGATGTTTTCCTCATGATTAGATTAAGGTTATGGGTTTAAGGGAGGATGATCACAGAGGTAAACTATTCTCCTCACGTCATATCAAATGTACACGCTCTCCACATGTATTATCACTGACGATGTTAACCTTGATCATCTGTCATGTTTCTCCATTGTCAATCTACTATTCCCCCGCCCCTTCACACTCTACTTTTTGAAAGGAGCTCACTATGCACAAATTCCACTATGCTTCACCTCCTTGAGAACAGAGTATCTACATAAATCTCTCATGGAGGAGATCTGTCTATCTATCCTTCCCCATCTATTTCCTTATTCAATCATTTATTTATATTAATATGAAGTCATGGATATTTATTTTTAACAATTTGTGTTATAATCCAATGCTACTTTATTTTGTTGCACAAATTGTTCCAGCTTTGGACATCGGGAGCTCTTGCACTTGGCTTCTCTGTCCCTTTGACATATCCCCATCATCATTTATTGTTTTCTTTGTTTGGTTTTGTTTAAGGACTGCCTTAGTTTCTGGCACTAGAAGATGCTCTGGCACTAAATGATGTATATTTCCTGCCCCAGTCCTAGAATCAGGCATTTCTCCAAGTATTCTTGGTTCCTTTTATTGGAGAATGCTATTAGAAACAAAGCTCTGGGTGTTAGGAATACTCATTGCTACTGGGGTGTCATTTATTTTAGACCTTCTCAGTTGAAACAGCAATAAAAGTTACGTGTGCATGCTAACCCATGTAAATACACAGATCTATAAATATTTCTACATGTATCTATCTTCACCTATATTAAGGCAAAAATGAGTTTATATCGATATCTCCAACTCTAATCAATTACTATACGGATCATTCTAGTCCCCTTCCCTTGCTTATCTGCAACCTCACGCTCCAACAAGAAACCTGTCTACTTCCATCTGCCATCCGTTTACTTAATTGTTCATTTCCAGTATACAGTTATAGTGGTTTCAAAACTGTTAACCCGCACCCTCATGGGAAATATCTTTATCAAGTAGAGTACAGTGCTTACGTACAGTTCCTTTTGACTTTATTCTTACAGAGTCTACTCATTTCCAAAGATATTTAGATCAACATCTTATTCCCCCACCCCTTTATAGAGGTCATTTCATGCACTTTTAATACAGATTCTTGTGTTACATTCTGTATTTCATCCTGGGATCCTCTAACTTCCTAATAGACTTTTCTAGGCTTGCATACACTAAGGTTTACTCTTTGTACCATCAAGTTTTATGGGTTTTCACAAATATGTAATGTATCCACCATTACAGTGTCATATGGAATAGTTTCAGTGTCCTAAAACATCCCCTCTGCTTCACCAGTTTAACACTCAAACCGTTGGCAATCACTGATATATTTACCGTCTCTATAGTTTTGCCTTTTCCAAAATGTCATATAAATGGAATTATATAGTAAACAGCCTTTTCAGATTGCCCTCTATCACTTAAGAATATATATATAAGATTCACCTATGTCTTTGTATGGCTTGAGAACTCACGGTTTTGTTGGCGGTTTTTTTGCTGAATGTATTCTTTCCTATGAATGTACCCCAGTTTGTCTATCCATTTACCTATTGAAGGACATCTTGGTTGCTTCTAGTTTTTAGTGACTACTAATAAAGCTGCTATAAACATTTGTGTACAAGTGTTGTGTGGGCATAAGTTTTCAAAGCAGTCAGGTAAATATCTGGAAGCATAATTGCTGGATTTTATGGTAAGACTATATTCTGCTTTGCAAGAAACCCCCAAACTGTCTTCTAAACTGGCTTTAGTATTTTGCATTCCCACCATCAATGAAGAAATGAGAGTCGTTGTTGCTCTGCATCCTTGCCAGCAATTTGTATTGCCAGTTTTGGTTTATTGCCAATCTAATACATCTGTGCAACGTCTCTTTGAACGTACCTCACTGAGCAAATGGTTTCCATTCTTTCCTTGCAGGAAATCACACTATATTACTGATCTGGATGCATGCATGAATGGAGAAGAGAAAGAATCTACTCAAAAATTATTTGGCAGTTTTCGTATAAACAACATGATAGCAATGATTTCCCAGGTAGTAATGGGCCTTGTGCAAATGTTTTCAGAGCAGTTCATTTCCCCTTGAAACTTCCTTCAGAGGCACATAGGTGATTTTAGGGGCGTAAAGACCCCTTGACATTCTGTAACGATCCCGTTCTACTACCATTATGATAGGCACAGGCTGGAACGTTGGACATAAGTTTTCTTTTTCCTTGTGATTAATCAGTTTCACTGCATCAACTCATATAAGCATACGAAGATTTACCAAGACACTTCTCAATATCCTTTTAACTTCTATCCTTCAGCTCTTTGTCAAACATTGAACTGCTGCGGAAGTTGCAAATCTCAGAAAGCATAAGTATGAAGAATGCGGCAGGAGAAGAGGTCTGTGATATGCTTTAGACGTGAGACAGCACATTTTGCAGGGATGGGCATTGGTCTTACTTCTCTGCTGAATTCACCGACGTGAGAGGACCCTCAGGGAAATTACAGTCAAGTGAAAACACAGTAAAATCAACTGAGAAGAGGAAAGTTGGTAGGTTGGGGAAAAAACTTCCATTCAGAACAGAATGGTAAATTTCATGTTTCTCTCTCCACCTCCACCACACAGCTGTAACTTCAAACTCCTAGTTGTTCTGTTTCTATGATTTCTCCCTCCAGTCTGTTTTCATCCTATAAGCTACTGCTAGTAAAGTCATGTCATTTTTCTACTCACTCTTACTAGCTCTCTACTGCCTTCAGGACCAACTTCAATCTCTGGGTCTTTCCTCCAAAACTCACTACAATCTAGCCTTAAACTATTTCTACAGTCTTTATCTCCTACATTTCTCCCACTCATTCACCACCTCAAACTCTAAACAGAATGGACAGATCACTTGAAATACACCCTGTCCTTTCCCACGCCTTTATGTACCATGTTATTCTCATTTCACATGCCTTCCATTCCTTCCCCAATTTCCAAATGCTTATTCCCACCCATCCTTCTGGGGTAGTTCATATGCCATTTATTCTCTGATATCTTCTTTGACTCTCCCAATAAGAAGGAACTAATTCCTTCAAATTCTCCTCACAGTTTATGTTTATTATCCTTTTCTCACAGCACTTTACTATCCATTCTGTATTAGTGTTCTTTAAACATAATACTGTTTTTAATCATTTCCTGAGTTTACTAAGCAATTTACTCTCTTTCTCATCCCCCTGATCCCCAGGGTCATGTGCCTACTTGCTCAGCCAGAAGTAGAAGGACAGGAAATGTGGGCTGGTGATCAGCCATTGCCTAATAAGTTACCACCCTTGCATCGTGAACACTGCCTAGGCGTCTTCCCTATTCTGACTCAGCCAATCAACCCAAATAATTGAGAGTTGGCTGATATATTATTTTAACCCTAATTTAGGGAAAGAATCTTGACCTTGTTTTCAGTTCCCTGACTCTAGTAGGTGGAATTGATTGTTTTTATGTATCTTATCTTCACAAAGTTCCCAGAATAACTTCACATAGCACCTGTACAACAAAAAAGAAATATTCTTTGAAAGAAGAAATCCATGCTACTTACTCTATAGCATCCATTAAAATATGTGTTTATATTTGTCAATCAATTTAATAGGAATAAAGGCCTTAATTAAAGCCATTATTCTTTGAAGATGGAATTCCAGGAACTAACTGGTAGAAAAGGGGAAGATCTGGGGAATGCCAGCCTTTTTGGCACACTAAAATCATACCACCTATAATTGTCATTCAATATATTTTTCTTGAATGTAAAACATATCTAGTTTGCCTCACTATGGCCTGGGCTGTCTTTGAAATTGGAAATCCAGAGTTTCCCTTGCTTGAACCTCTGGCTCAGCAGTATTGAGGGGACTTTTCTCAAAGGAAAGTCAAGACTATCTGTGCATGAGATCTTCTTCCTGGCTTATTTACAATACCCTCTCTGGCCCTACTAGGATCAAACATTCTGAGAACTACATAGGGAGTGCCAAACTAATTTGGGCTACATAAGATGGTTTGAAAGTATTTTATTCCTAAATTAAGGGCTGAACCCCACACTTGAACTCACTCCCCCTTCCCACACTTCCCATTCTGCATTTTGTGCTCTGGCCGCAGACTTTCAACTCCTTTTCCTGTCAAGATTATGAACTAGTAAATTTGAAGTAAAGTCCATGAAAATATACTCTAAAAAGCTTTCCAAGTGATTCTGACATATTGTGAAGTTTAGCAATCGTTGATCTACTGGAACATTCTCATTTGACAGATGAGGAAACTGGGACCCAAAGCAGGGCAGTGACTTGCCTAAAGAAGCAGAGTAAGAACTAAACTCTTTGCTCTCAGTATGTAGTCATGTGGCACTTAACAGCAAAGATACGTTCTGAGAAATGCGCCATTAGGAGATTTCGTTGTGCAAACATCCTAGAGTATCCTTACACAGACCTAGATGGTATAGCCTATTACACACCTAGCCTAGATACTATTAATCTTATGGGACCACCATCATACATGTGGTCTGTTGTTGACCAAAATATCACTATGCCTCACATGACTGTAGTGCTCTTTTGACCTAAGACACCACTACCAATGTATATATCTAGTGGTGATATTAAAAATAACCAATCAGTGGGCCGGCCCAGTGGTGCAGCTGTTAAGTGTGCACGTTCTGCTTCGGTGGCCTGGGGTTCGCCGGTTCGGATCCCAGGTGTGGACATGGCACTGCTTGGCAAGCCATGCTGTGGTAGGCGTCCCACATGTAAAGCAGAGGAAGATGGGCACGGATGTTAGCTCAGGGCCAGTCTTCCTCAGCAAAAAGAGGAGGATTGGCAGCAGTTAGTTCAGGGCTAATCTTCCTCAAAAAAAATAAATAAATAAAAAATAATCAATCAGTAAGGAACAAGCATCAATCCATCAGAAGGGACCTAAACAATTAGAACAGATGCCTGACCAATCTGAATGAATACCTGCCATGAAAATCTGATATGGCTCTACTGTCATATAACTGGGTGAACATCAACTCTAAATATTGCTTGAGATGATTAAATTTGTACTAATTAATTGGTGCTAACGATAAGAACTTGAATGAGAATTAGATTTCAGCTCAAAATAAGGAAGATCTTTCTAATAAGGAAATCTGTCCAATATCTTAATGGATTACTTTACTAAGCAATGAGATACCCATTATTAAAATCATTCCAGCTGCATGCGTACCTGATAGGTGTCAGAAATGCTACAGAAAAGATATTTGTACTGACTGGGATATTGAAATTGATAGCATCTATGATCTCTTTCAACTAGAAAATTTTATAAAATAATATAAAACAACTTTCAGCTAGCATAATTTTTTTTAATTCTCCTAGGTGTTTCAGGGTCCTGTGGCTGTAACTACAGCATACACTGTATTTCCTTCAATTATGTTTTATTTCTTGCTGAAATCACAGCACTGTGCTAGCAAATCAGAATCATTTAGTCATGTGTCTATGTTGAATTAAATTAAAAAAATATATCCAGTAAAAACGAATGGGATCAAAGAATGATAACAGCCTATAACTAGTATATAAATCCTGGAACATAAGCAGTCTGAAGTTGTGGTTTGGAAAGATATCCTGTGTTCATGGATCAGAAGAATTAATATTGTTAAAATGTCCATATAACTCAAAGCCATTTATAGATTCAATGCAAACTCAGTCAAGATTCCAATGGGATTTTTCTACAGAAATAGAAAAAACAATCCTAAAATTCATAAGGAGCCACAAAAGACGCCAAATGGCCAAGGCAATCTTGAGAAAGAACAGAGCTGGAGGCATCACAATTCCTACACTCAAATTATATTACAAAGCTATAATAATCAAAATAGTACCGCACTGGCATAAAATCAGACACATAGACAAGTGGAACAGAGTCAAGAGTCCAGAAATAAACCCATGCATAGATGGTCAACTAATATTTGACATGGGGGCCAAGAATACTCAACGGGGAAAAGATAGTCTTCTCAATAAATAGTGTTGGGAAAACTGGATATTCACATGCAAAAGAATGAAACTGGACCTCAATCTCACACCACTCACAAAAATTAACTTGAAATGGATCAAAGACTTAAATGTAAGACCTGAAACCATAAAACTCCTAGAAAAAATCGTAGGGAGAAATCTCTTTGATATTAGCCTTGGTGATGATTTTTTCAGATATGACACCAAAAGCACAAGGAACAAAACAAAAATAAACAGGTGGGATTATATCAAATAAAAAAGCTTCTACACAGCAGAAGAAATGCTGAACAAAATGAAAAGACAGCCTATGGAATGGAAAAAAGTATTTGCAAACCACTATCTGACAAAGGGTTAATATACAAAATATATAAGAAACTCAAACAACTCAATAGTAAAAAGCAAATAACTTATTAAAAAATGGGCAAAGGACCTGAATAGACATTTTTCCAAAGAAGGTATTCAAACAGCCAACAGGTGTATTAAAAAGTGCTCAAGGTCACTAATCATCAGGGAAATGCAAATCAAAACCACAAGGGGCTATCACCTCACACCTGCTAGGACGGCTATCATCAAAAACACAAGAGATAACAAGTTCTGGCAAGGATGCAGAGAAAAGGGAGCCCTGGTGCACTGTTGGTGGGAATGTAAATTGGTACAGACACTGTGGAAACCAGTATGGAGGTTCTTCAAAAAATGAAAAATAGGACTACCATATGATCCAGCAATTCCACTTCTGGACGTATATCCAAGAGAAATGAAATCAGGATCTCCAAGAATTATCTGCCCTCCTATGTTCACTGCAGTATTATTCACAATAACCAAGATATGGAAACAGCCTAAGCATCTGTTGATGGATGAATAGATAAAGAAGATGTGACATATATATGATATATATATATATATATATATTTGTATATATAAAATGGAATCTTATTTAACCATGAGAAAGAGGGCAATCCTGCCCTTTGGAACAACATGAACGAACTTGGAGGGCATCATGCTAAGTGAAATAAGTCAGACCGAGAAAGACAAATGCTGTATGATCATACTTATATGTGGAACCTAAAAAACCAAACTTGTAGAAACAGAGTGTAGAAGGGTGGTTGCCAGGGGCTGAGGGATTGGGAAAATGAGATGTTGGTCAAAGGGCACAAACTTCCAGTTATAAAATGAATAAGTTCAGGAGATCTAATGTGCAGCATGATGACTATAGTCACCATGCTATACAATACAGTTTCAACTGTATTGTATGCTTGAAAGTTGCTAAGAGAGTAAATCTTAAAAGTTCTCACTACACACACACACATACACACAAAGTAACTGTGTGGTGATAGATGTGTTAACTAAGGTTATTGCGGTAATCATTTCACAACATATATGTATGTCAAATCATCACATTGTACACCTTAAACTTACAGAATGTTTTATGTCAATTGTATCTCAGTAAAGCTGGGGAAAAAGAGCTTATGGTTTTATTTAGCTCCATCAGTTGCTTGTTAATCCAAAGCTAATTTCTTTCTCTATTTCTTCAGTCTCAAGTATTTGGGTAGAAATTTGCTTTTCAATCACTGTATCAAACTTTCGTAGTACTGATGTGGCCAAAGAGAAATTGTCCAGAATTACATTTTCCTTTAAAAATGCACTGGTTTTCCAGTTAAAGATGTGGAATAAATTCAATAGCTTTTCATTATTATGTCAAGTCACTTAAATATCTCTATTTTAAAAGCTATGAGTTAAAATTACAAGCCTTCAGACCTAATAAAAAAGGTTTTTAAAAGCACTTAATTGTTAGACTTCCAAAGTCCTTACAATAAACATTTGGAATAGAATATAGGATATAAGAGGAATGGCCAAGGAATCAGGGACCAAGATTTTAATCCTGGCTCTGACATTAATCCTTGTGTGACCTTGGGCGAGCCCTGTAACCTCTGGGTGATGCATTTCCTAATCTGCCAATTTAACTGTTGGACTGGGTGATCTTTATCATCTCTCTAAACTTAGAGTAATTTTTAAATGCAAAAAAAAATTATATGATACATAAGAAAGGAAACTACATCATTAGCTTTTCATTTTTAACTTCTATAACTGTACATTAAAAAAAATCAAACCTGAATAGACTACTCAACTTTTTCCTACTAGGAAAATTCTACTAGATTTTTTATTAGTAATAATAGCCTTATTCAGCCACTGATATTTTTGCACCCTCTGTCAAAGTATTTACTTACAGTCATTTCAGATTAAAGTTGACAGCTACTTAATTTCTAAAGTTCAGAAAGATGGAAAGTTCCATAGAGCGAAAAGTTGTCTCATACTAACATTGGTTTCTTATGGTATTAAATAACGTTTGTAAAATCTACTTAGTTTTAAAATTGAATGCTATACTTCAGTGATACAAACATGGCTCATGTAAACTCCCCAAAGTCTAAAGGTTCTGTAGCAATTTTTCCTAATAAGTCTGTTAGCTTAGTAACAAAGTGGTCAGGCTTTGGAGTCAGACAAACCTAGGTACGAATCCGTGCCACACCAATTTTTAACTTTATGTCCTTCGATAAATTACTTTACATGTCTAAGATCAGTCTCCTCATTTGTAAAAGAAGAATAATATTAGCATTTACTTATTAAACTTCTGAGAATCAAATACCATAATGCACATAAAATTCTTGATATAGTAAGCACTGAAAAAATAGTAAACATTGTTCTTGTTGTTAGCAACAGCAGCAGCTGTGACTCAAGGAAGAGCATGTCTTAGCAGGGATGTCTGTCTAATCCAAGAAGCTTTACCTTTTCTTTACCCGCACACCTGGAGGTCACAAAATGTGGTTCTAGCAGTTCCCGCAGGCCACTGTGCACCTATCTTTGATGGGGTTGCGGCATCTGAGGCGGCCAGATAATCCCACTGCTTCCATTCATCACAGCTCAGAAGACAGCAACCAGTCTGTTGCTTAGAAGGCATCTTAAATCACCTATTACAAAATTATAAGGAATAACCACAAAAAAAAAAAACTGAAAGAGGAATGGGCACAGCAAGCCATCTGAAGGTCCAGGATCCGAACTGGCAAACCCCAAGCCGCCTAAGTGGAGCATGCAAACCTAACTACTCGGCCACGTGACCAACCCGATAACATATTTATTTTTTGTTATCAATAAAATGGGAGAGATACGTGAAAAAAAAATTTCTGATCTTCATTTTTCCAAGAAGAACCAATATGTAAAAAGAAATAATATCGTATATAGGAGTGAAAAATTCATAATCAGTTTCACTTAAATCAATTCTAGAAATATCACTTTATGTGGCATATTTAAATATTGGATCTATCTTTTCAATATAGTTCACAATAAATTCACTTGAACATTGTAGTTAGTTTTCATTCATTTGTATATTTAAAATCAATTATATAACTTCTAAATGAATGTAAAAGAACTTTGCAAACTGTAAAGTGTGATATAAAAGTAAGTTATTAATGACAGTAAAATGAATGCAAATTGAGTTTTTCTTTTACTTTTCAATCACATTATATTCTTATAATTATTTCTTGAGATATTCTGCATTAAGTAAATAAAATGGTTTGTAACAGTCCTGCTATCTATCGCTAAAACTTCCATCTCAGTGTTGCTATGTTTGTACTCTAATTACACTCTTTATAATCAAACTATTTCTTCAACCGCTTCTCTCTTTTACCCTGTATGTAATGACGTTGACGTACCATATACATTGGTCTAGTTTGCGTTCTCTTCTTTATTATCACTCCAAAATAGGAAAGGAAAATTATGCAAGCATCTGGGTTCAATGCATCTCTGGATATATTTGTTAAGTTTGTACTTTCTCAACACCATTTGCTAAGAATTAGTGATTCCCTGAGATTTATACAAGAATCATGGGTCAGTGTAACTGGAATTGAAATTCCTTATCATTTTCCCCCTCTTTCAGCAATTGCTTTCTGCTGAGAAGCAAAAATAACCATCTGAAAATCACCGAGAGGCATGGTTTGCATCTAAGGTTTCCATCCTTTTCAGGTTTTAAAAGCAATATTAAAAATTTTACCTCACACTAAAACTTTATTGTTCAGAGAAAATGTAACATATATTTTATCTACAACTCATTTGACCTTCCTCTTGAGTTCCCCACTTGCTGGTTTGTCGAGGTAAGAATTAACTTAATGTCCAATCTAGTTTAAACCTTAGTCTGTTCTAAGAAATTAAGCAGTCTGTCTAGGGGGTGTTCAGTTTGTCTTGGTAAAACAGCTTAGTCTCCAGGACGGCTTCCTCCTCATCCCTGCTTCCCTCCTAGGTTGCAGTATGGGGGAGAGGATGTGGCTTATGTGGCCTTGTGGCAGAGGGAATGTGGGAACCCTTGATTGTTAGTTCCCTGACCTCCTCTGGTCTCTGTGGAGATATCCCCTGCCCACCTCCTTGCACATTGCTGTGCTGTCATTCAGAGCCAAAGATGTGGGTAGTGTAACTCGTAATTCCCATCTCTCTCGGCTTTTTCAGAGCTAGTGCCTTTCTTGATGAAGCCAAAGTCACCTTAACGTGCACTAGCAGTTTACCCCTCATTCTCTCCAGGTCCTCCATTGAGCTAACTGGCCCAGTAGTCCAGGCCCAGCCTTTGCTGCCGGGTCACCTTTTCCTGCCTTGGAGGGTCGACGGGAAGTACCACTGACCCTTAATCTAGTATGTAAGTCAGACAAGAATAGGATAACTTGGTGAAGCCAAACCCTAGGAGTTCCATTTGCGCAGCTAAACTGATACGGCAGTATCCCAGCTTAATGCAGGGTTAGTCCGAGAGGGTATTGCTTTCCAGAAGCCTCAGTGGGGAACGAAGAGGAAGAAACCCCTCTGCCCTCAGGGGTATCCTCACTATTTTAATACACTAATTGGAACCTATAATTTGGCTGCCATTTATTTAGTACATACCATTGATCTCCTTGTCATAATTCCCCTGGGCCAGAAAAATGCAAATCTTTCCTTCTTCTTCACGTATGCGTATTCCCTCTGTACAACTCTGTCCCAGCTTGCCCCGATATACTAAAAGAGGAAGAGGGGAAATTTACAAAACAACTGCTTGGATCACAAGGCTTTTTTTGCCTGCACAATCAGATCTTTTTTTTAAATTTTGATTAACTATTTTCTTTCTTTTTAAACTTGCATTTTAAAAAAAGAATAAGCGCTAAGTATATAATTTCCAAAACAATAAGAGAAAAACATTTGCCAGTCAAAAAGAATGCAGTAAAAGAAGGTTACAGAAACTAGAGGAAAAATAAGAATAAAGAGCAGAAAATAAGGGGCCGGCCTTGTGGCCAAGTGGTTAAGTTTGAGCACTCTGCTTTGGTGGCCTGGAGTTCACAGGTTCCAATCCTGGGCATGGACCTAGCACTGCTCATCAGGCCATGCTGTGGAGGCATCCCACACAGCACAACCAGAAATACCTACAACTAGAATATACAACTATGTACTGGGGGGGCTTTGGGGAGAAAAAAAAAAACAGAAGAAGATTGGGAACAGATGTTAGTTTAGGGCCAATCTTCCTCATCAAAAAAAGCATGGACTCTGGTTCCAAAAAAAAGAGCAGAAAATAAGACAAGAGCAACCATTCAAATAAAGAAGTAATCACATAAATGTAAAGTAATCTAAATCATCAATTAAAAGACAAAAATTCTAATATTGACTTTTTAAAGATACAGTTACATAATTTTATAAAAAGTAAACTTAAATATAAAAACACAGACATGTTGAAAATAGAAGGTCAGGAAAAATACATGAGGACAAAACAACTTAAAAATGTACTAAAAGTAATATCATATAAAATAGAATTTAGGAGAACACAGTGACAGCATGATGAAAAACACTTAAATTCACGAGGATTATATGAAACTTTAAAACCTGGGTGAATGTGGTAATCTATCCTCAAATATATAAAGAAAAAGTCGAGAGAATTACATGTAGAGATGGACAAGTCCAGCATGATAAAATCTTTCTAACAAATCTATTTTGCTAATTGATAGGTGAAGTAGACAAAATAATAAGGCTTTGAAAGCTTTGATAAACTTAATCAAAAAATTGATTTAAAAGACATATATTTGTTTATTACCCAATTCTAGTAATTATAGAATCTGTATCCTTCTCAAGCATACAAGAATCATTTATGTGAAAGTAAAATAATCTCTAGGTATTAAAGCAAGCCTGAACATCTTTTAAAATAATCACCCATATAGACTATGTTCTCTTATTCTCCTGTAATTCTTTTTTCTTTTTTTTTGAGGAAGATTAGCCCTGAGTTAACATCTGCCACCAATCCTCCTCTTTTTGCTGAGGAAGACTGGCCCTGAGCTAACATCCGTGCCCATCCTCCTCTGCTTTATACGTGGGATGTCTGCCACAGTATGGCTTTGCCAAGTGGTGCCATGTCTGCACCCTGGATCTGAACTGGCAAATCCCGGGACACTGAAGTGGAATGTGTGCACATAACTGCTGCTCCACCAGGCCAGCCCCTCTCCTGTAATTATTTTTTAAATGAAATCACAAAAATTATTGAAGTCATAAACAATGTGCATAAGGATAGGGTTAACTTGTGGTTGGCCTCTGATAGTGCTAGGCTTATCCCTAGGGACACCTAGAAGTCTGTTACTGACCTTGGCCAAGGCAGGGATAAAATGTACTAGCTAGTGATTTAAAACGTATGAGCAATCAGATTTTGAAAGTCAAAGATGAATGCCCTCCTTCTTTGCATTCCTTTTGTAACATTTTGATTCTCATCTACGTCACCACCACTGCAGACACCTGTAGGTGTCTGGGTCAACTAAGGTGGGGATCTTGCACTGGGAAAGGCACATTAACAATCTTCACTATAAAAGATTGCAAGGGCAGGAAGAAGGAATGACGTTCCTATTCCTATAAGAGGGCAGATAGAAATAGATACATATTTTCTTTTAACTAAGAGAGGTGAGATACAGCTAGTGTTATCCAACTCCGCCTCTGCATTCTACTTATCCCTCCAAAAACTGCAAACATTGGTAACCATTTAATTTTCCAGATCTGCAAAGATAAAATTAATTTTGCTTAGAGACACCTCCACTGCAGTATCAGCTGATGTTTAAAAGCAGGAAAAATAGGTGGGGAAAAAATTGTATGGCTCATACATTTTCTTCTCCTCCTCCTCCTTCTGCTCCTTCTCTTCTTTCTCTAAGTGGAAAGGAGGAACTATTTGAAGAAGAAAATATACAAGAAAATACAATATTTAGGTGACAATTTATCAAATGATTTCTTGAACTTCTGCTAAATTATTTCTAAGTCAAAAGTTGGAATGACAGGTATTTTTTCACAGCTATTTATTGGTGTGTCAGATCTTCCTTTTATAGGAATACACAAGCTAAATTTAACTATTTGCCCCTCAGACACTTTCAGAAACACGCTAATGGTGCCTCACTAGTTAAAGGTGAAAATATCCAGCTACAAGTTAGCCAATTTAGGAGGTTCTATAACCTTTAATCACTGTATGGAAAATAATCTTACTATCTTGTATACAGCAAAAAGATGAAACTGTAAAAATAGGAGCATACTACATTCTAGTGCCAAGTTTCTAAGTCTATAATGATATAAACCTGGATTCCTACCTATATCACTTCCTAGCTGCCTTCTATGTCTGTATCTTTTTATGCCTCTGAGCTGAGTTGAATGGAGGCTGCCCTTAAAGGATTAACATTTGCAGAGGGCTCACAGGATCCTGGAGGTGACCCAGGTTCTAGGGAGAAAGAAAAGGCCACATAGAGAAGATGGCATCTGGCCCTGGGGATCTTGCAATCTTGGCTCTGAGATACAGATGGACAGTCAAGACATTACAGCTCCTAGATGCAAGGGTTTTAAGCAAAAGCAAAAATGCATTGAAGATGGTGACATAGGAAGATCCTGAACTCACCTCCTCCTATGAACACACAAAATCTATAGTTACATATGCAACGATTTTTCTGAAAAACACTTAAAAACTAGCTGAGTGACTCCTACACATTGGACAAATGAAAGGGAAACCACATCAAAGTGGTAGGGGAGGCTGAGACACAATCTTGCCAAAACCACCATCCCGAGCATGGCCACCCACAATGAAGAGGGAATTCAAAACACAGAGCTTCTCCCCGCTGAGCAAAGTATTTGAACCCACCATTGGATATTCCAACTTTTATTACTCACACCTGAGAGACGAGCCCCCAAAACATCAGACTTTGAAAACCAATGGGGTTTGTGTCCATGAGACCCACAAGGGTATAGCAAACTGAGAAATAGCTCTTAAAAGGCTTGTGTGCTCATACTCACCTGCCCCAGGGCCCAGCACAGAAATAGCTGATTAAGAGGTGCCCAGAGTTTATATGAAAGAAGCTCATTTGCTAATCTTAAAGCATCAGCCTGAGGGGCAGGCATCTATTTTGGCACATATCTAGGGGCCTGCTTGGATAACCTCCAGGGGTAGAGGCTGGTGGGTGCCATCTTTCAACTATCCCTCTGCTTTGCTCCAATTGGGAGGTGCCATCTTCTTTTCTGATAGGTACCATCTTCATGCTCTCCCTCTTCCTTGCTCTAGCCAGCAGACACCATGTTTTGCTCTCCTTCTGCTGCACTCCAGAGTTCTAGTATCTCCCAAAGCTTTCACTTGCATCTGGTGCCCCATTTTTGTGTCTTGTGCCCTGGTTTTTTCGGCTACTGCCCAGGGCATTTCCCTTGATCACCTGACTCTGGTGGCCAGGAATGGCTTGTGTTCCTAGGTCTCATGGGACTGTAACAATTAGAGAGAAAGTTCTTGGCTGGCTCCTACCCCCATGGCAGTGCACAGACAGCAGAATGAAACACACCTCCAGTCTTTCTGTGAAAGGGGTCTATTTGCTTGTCTTGTAGCTTCAGCCTGAGGGGCAGGGTTCAGGTTTGGCACACATCTAGAGGCTACGGAAGTATTCTAAGGGAATGTAGGCCAGTGGATGCCACCTTTGTGCTCTATTTCTACCTCACTACAGCTCACTGGTATCTCCCAGAAGGGAGCTTCTCCTTTCTCTGGCACCTGATTTGTGCAGCTACTGCCAGAGCACACCTCCAGATCCCCTTGCTCTGATGGCCAGTGGGGCTTATGCTTGCAGTCCCACAGGACTGTATATATCTGCAAACTTTAAAAGCTGATGCTTGAGGGTCTGGCTTCCAATCAGCTTGAATCTACATGCTGACTCAGATCTTCTCCTTTGGGACACTGACAGGTCTTAGCACAACCTCAACTACTGGGAGCTATTAAAAAGGAAATAGGCTCCTTGGATAATCATAAAGGTTTGATAGGCAACCACGAACTAGGGTAGGGTTGAACAACAAGTTTCATCTCTTACACGAGACCACTCCTTCAAGATTGGAAGAGATGACTATTTCACCTAATGCATAGAAACCAACACAGAAAGTCAAACAAATGAAGAAACAAAAGGATATGTTCCAAATGAAAGAACAAGAGAAAACTTCAGGAAAAAAACCTTAATGAAATGGTGACAAGTCATTTACCTTATAGAGAGTTCAAAGTAATGGTTGTAATGATGCTCACCAAACTCAGGAGAAGAATGGATGAACACAGTAGGAACTTCAACAAAGAGATAAGAAATATAAGAACATAGCAAATAGAAGTCACAAAGCTGGAACAATACAATAAGTGAACTGAAAACTACACTAGAGACATTCAACAGCAGACTAGATGAAGCAGAAGAAAGGATCAGTGAACTCAAAGACAGGGCAGTGGAACTCACCCAATCAGAGCAGTAAAAAGAAAAAAAAAATGGATGGAAAAAAGTGAAGACAGTTTAAGGGACTTATGAGACATGATTAAGCAGACTAACATTCCCATTATATGGGTCCCTGAAGGAGAAGGGAGAGAGAAAGGAACAGAAAACTCGTTCAAAGAAATAATGGCTGAAAATTTCCCTAACCTAGAGAAGGAAACAGACATCCAGATCCAGGAATCCCAAAGAGTTCAAATTTAGATGAACTCAAAGAAACTCACACCAAGCCACATTATAATTAAAATGTGAAAAGTTAAAGACAAGGAGAGAATGTTAAAAGCAGAAAGAGACACACCTTACATACAAGGGAACTCCCATAAGGCTCAGTAGATTTTTCAGCAAAAACTTTGCTGCCCAGAAAGGAGTAGCATGATATATTCAAAGTGCTGAAAGAAAAAAGCTTCCAACCAAACATACTCTACCTGGTAAAGTTATCTATCATTCAGAACTGGAGGAGAGATAAAGAATTTTGAGATAATCAAAACCTAAAGGGGTTCATCACCACTAAATTGGCCTTCAGGAAATGTTAAAGGGACTTCTTTAAGATGAAAAGAAAGGGTGCTGATTAGTAACAAAAAAAGTATGAAGGTATAAATCTCATTGGTAAAGGTAAATATGCAGTAAGGGTAATGGATTAATCACTTATAAGGCTTGTATGAAGGTTAAAAGACAAAAGTAGTAAAAATAACTGTAACTACAATAATTAAGAGAAATACAAGATAGAAAGATGTAAAATCTTTTTATCAAAACATCAAAAACATAAAACATGGGAGGGGAAAGAGTAAAAATGTAGAGCTTTAGAATTACAGTCAAATTTAAGTTGTTTTCAACTTAAAATAGACTGTTATAAATATAAGTTGTTATTTGTAAGCCACATGGTAACGACAAAGTGAAAACCTATAGTAGATCCATAAAAGATAAAGAGAAAGGAATCTAAGCATACCACTAAAGAAAGTCATTAAATGACAAAGGAACAGAACAACAGAAGAAGAAAGGAAGAGAGAGGAACTGCAAAACAACCATAAAGCAATTAACAAAATGGCAATAAGTACATACATATCAACAATTACTTTTAAATGTAAATGGACTAAATTCTCCAATTGAAAGGCATAGAGTGGCTGAATGGATAAAAAAACAAGACCCATCTATATGCTGCCTACCAGAGACTCACTTCAGATGCAAGGACACACACAGACTGAAAGTGAAAGGATGGAAAAAATATATTCCATGCAAATGGAAACCAAAAGAAATCTGAGGTGGGTACACTTATATCAGACAAACAGATTTTAAAACAAAGACTGTAATCAGAGACAAAGAAGGGCATGACATAATGAGAAAGAGCTAAATGCAGCAAGAGGATACAACATTCATAAATATTTATGCACTCAACATAGGAGCACCTCAATATGGAAAGCATGTATTAATAGACCTAAAGGAAGAAATAGACAAGAGTACAGTAATAGTAGGGAAATTTAATACCCCACTTACATCAATTCATAGATCATCCAGACAGAAAATCAATAAGGAAACATCAGCCTAAAAAGACATGTTGGGCCAGATAGACTTAACACATATATATAAAACATTCCATCCAAAAGCAACAGAATACACATTCTTCTCAAGTGCACATGGAACATTCTCCAGAATAGCTCATATGTTAGGCCACAAAACAAGTCTTAATAAATTGAAGAAGATAGAAATCATATGGAGCATCTTTTCCAATCACAATGGTATAAACTAGAAATCAATTACAAGAAAACTGGAAAACTCACAAATATGTGGATCAGATTACACAACATGCTACTGAACAACCAATGGATCAAAGAAGAAATCAGAGGATAAATTTTAAAAAATGCCTTGAGACAAATGAAAATGGAAATACAACGTACCAAAGCTTATGAGATGTAACAAAAGAAGAGGGAAGTTCATAGCAATAAACTCCTACATCAAGAAACAATAAAAATCCCAAATAAACAACCTAACATGACACCTCAAGGAAATAGAAAAGCAAGAACAAATGAAGCCCAAAGTTAGTATGAAGAAGGAAATAACAAAGATCAGAGTGGAAATCAATGAAATAGAGACTGAAAAAACAATAGAAAAGATCAACAAAACTAAGAGCTGGTTCATTGAAAAGATAAAGTTGACAGACCTTTAGCCAGACTCGCCAAAATAAAAAGACACAGGACTCAAGTAAACAAAATCAGAAATGAAAGACAAGATGTTACAACTGATACCACAGAAACACAAAGAATGATAAGAGACTACTATAAATAATTATATGCCAACAAATTGGACAACCTAGATGAAACGGATAAATTCCTAGAAACATATAACCTGCTAAGACCGAATTCTTAAGAGAAAGAAAATCTGAAGAGAATAATGAGTAAGGAGATTGAATCAGTAATCAAAAACCTCCCAACAAACAAAAGTCCAGGACCAGACAGCTTCACTGGTGAATTCTACCAAAAATTCAAAGAATTAATACCAATTCTTCTCAAACTCTTCCAACAACTAGAAGAGGAGGGAACACTTCCAAACTTGTTTTATGAGGCTAGCATTACCCTGGTACCAAAACCAAAGATGCCACAATAAAAGAAAATTACAAGCCAATATCCCTGATGAACATAGATACAAAAATCCTCAACAAAATATTAGCAAACCAAGTTCAGCAATATATTAAAAGCATTGTATACCATGATCAAGTGAAATTTGTTCCAGAGATGTAAGGATGTTTCAATATCTGCAATCAATGTGATATACCACATTACAAAAGGAAGAATAAAAATCATATAATCATCTCAATAGATGCAGAAAAAGCATTTGACAAAATTTAACATCCATTTATGATAAAAGCTCTCAACAAAGTGAGTATAGAGGGAACATATCTCAACATAATCAAGGCTGTATACGATAAGCCCACAGTTAACATCATACTCAATGGTGAAAAGCTGGAAAGCCTTTCCTCTAAGATCAGGAACAAGACAAGGATGCCCAGTCTCACCACTTTTACTCAACATGGTACTAGAAGTCCTAGCCAGAGCAATTAGGCAAGAAAAAGAAATAAAAGGCATCCAAATTGGAAAGGAAGAAGTAAAACAGTCACTACTTGCAAATGACACAATATCGTCTGTCAAAAACCTAACAACTCCACCAAAAAAGTTAGAATGAATAAACAAATTCAGTAAGGTTGCAGGTTACAATATCACTATACAAAACTGTTGTGTTTCTATACACTAATAACAAACTATCAGAAAGAGAAAATTAGGAAAACAATTCCATTTGCAATTGCATCAAAAAGAATAAAATACCTAGGAGTAAACTTAACCAAGGAGGTGAAAGATCTGTCCACTGAAAACGATAAGATATTAATGAAAGAAATTGAAGAAAACACAAATAAATGGAAAAGTATTTTGTGCTCATGATTAGAAGAATTAGTATTGTTAAAATGTCCTTACTGTCCAAAGCAATCTACAGATTCAATGTAACCCCTATCAAAATTCCAATGGTATTTTTCACAGAAATAGAAAAAGCAATCCTAAAATGTGTATGGAACCACAAAAGATCTTGCATAGCTAAAGCAATATTGAGGAAAAAGAACAAAGCTGGAGGTATCACGCTCCCTGATTTCAAACTATACTACAAAGCTATAGTAATCAAAATAGTATGGTACTGGCATAAAAACAGACATATAGATCAATGGAAAAGAATAGAGAGCTAAGAAATAAACCCATGCATATATGGTCAATTAATTTATGACAAAGGAGCCAAGAATATACAATTGGTAAAGGACAGTCTCTTCAATAAATGGCGTCAGGAAAACTGGACAGCCACAAGAAAAAGAAGAAAACTGGACCACTATCTGACACTATACACAAAAATTAATTCAAAATAGATTAAGGACTTGAATGTAAGACCTGAAACCATAAAACTCCTAGAAGATAACACAGGTTGTAAGCACCTCGGCACCTGTCTTATCGATGACTTTTTATTTCTGACACCAAAAGCAAAGGCAACAAAAGCAAAAATAAATGAGTGGGACAACATTAAACTAAAAAGCTCCTGCGCAGCAGAGGAAACCCTCAACAAAATGAAAAGGGAACCTACTGAATGGGAGAAAATATTTGCAAATCATACATCTGATAAGGAGTTATTATCCAAAATATATAAAGAATGCATACATTTCAATAGGAAAAAACCCCCAAACAATTCAATTAAAAATTGTAAGATCTTGGGACTGGCCCCATGGCCTAGTGGTTACGTTCACGTGCTCTGCTTCGGCGGCAAAGGGTTCCACCAGTTTGGATCCTGGGTGCAGACATGGCACCACTCATCAGGCCATGCTGAGGTGGTGTCCCACGTAGCACAACCAGAGGCACTCACAACTAAAATCTACAACCATGTACTGGAGGGCTTTGGGGAGAAGAATTTTGAAAAAAAAGATTGGTAACAGCTGTTGGCTCAGGCGCCAATCTCTAAAAACAAAAAACCAAAAACTGAAAGATCTGAAAAAACGTTTGTCAAAGGAAGACATACAGATGACCAACAGGTACATGAAAAGATGCTCAACATCACAAATCACCAGGGAAATGCAAATTGAAATCACAATGAGATATCACCTCACACCGTTAGAATGGCAGTTATCAAAAAGACAAGAGATAAGTGTTGGTGAGGATGTGAAGTAAGGGACTCTTGTGCACTGTCGGTGGGAATGGAAATTGATACTGCCACTATGGAAAACAGTATGGAGGTTCCTCAAAAGATTAAAAATAGAACTACCATACGATCCAGCCATCCCATTTCTGGGTATATACACAAAGGAAATGAAAACAGGATATCAAAGAGATATGTGCACTCCAATGTTTATTTCATCCTTCTATATAGAAGTTTTTGGAACCATTACTAGAGGTAAGACTTGTAAAAAAGGAGTTGACAGTAAATGCTTTGGGCTGAAATTATCCTAGAAAGAACTAGCCCTAACTTTACTGGAGAGGACTGAAAAATAATATTCCATTATGATCAGCATAAAAATTCCATACAGTATCTCAAATATCCAGGTATCTCTGTGACTATAGTATAAGACCTAAAATTAAGTTTCCATATAACGTATGCCTTGTCATCTGGGGAAAATTGGAAGGGCCTCGAATCACCCAACTACAAGTTCCATTTCCCATTATGCTCCCACGGATAAAGTCCCCTAGCCAAACAATCCTTTTTACCAAGAGGACCAGGCACAGTGCCTGCTTATCCCTGAGTAGCAAGTTTCATTTCCCTGCCAGCCAGCAAAATTATTCAGACAAGTCAATCACATCCTCTCACAGGAACCAAGGGTCATACTATTCTCTTGTTACTGTAAAGCCTGCCCCTACAGCCCCTACTTGTTCACTGTGTTCTTGAGTGCAACTCTAGTGTGGCCCTGTGTAGCATGTTGTGAATATGTGACTAATAAAATGCTGTCAGTCTCATCTGTTGAGTGTCAGTGTCATGTGCTCAGCCATCCCCATAAACCTAGGGAAGGAATCCCTCCCTTACCACTGACGTGAATAAAATAATCGGCATCATGAACAAGGTGGCCCAACAATGACCAATGACACCTGCTCGGCTTTAACTGTTCTTGGCTAACTGGTCTTGTAGTGCTGCAAAGGCTGCCTGGGACAGAACTGCCAATTGGTGGCGGGCTTGCTCTTTGGCTCGCAGGGCATGCTGTTGTCTTTGTCATGTGTTGCCATATGTTACTACTCATAAAGTGCTCTTGTCCCAAACACAAGATTTGTTAATTGCTTATGCCCCAGAGTGATGTGCCATGGAGTTCAGCCTGTGTTTGGCTTTAGTCTCTGAGGCTCCCACCTGTAATGGCAGCAACACAGTGTCCTAACCAGCTGGTGCTTGAGCCTCCCTTATCAAGCTTTGGGCTGGTGACCATCACTAGCTGCTTGAGACAGCCATATGGACATTGTTAGTGATCATATACTGCTGTGGTTGGCCCAGAGAAAGCCCTTTGCGAAGTTTGAGGGGAGAAAGGAGATCACCACCACAGGGACAATTAAGCACAGCACTTCAGTTGTCTAATAGTCATTATCGTTCAGGTAAAGGTAGCCACCTAGCTTGTCCCCTGTGCTACTCCTTTGCTGCTGTACAGTCTCCAGACTTCCAAGGCTATTGAGGTGCAAATCCATGGCAGCCTGTGGCCCAGGCACTAATGAGAAAAGAAAAGTGGGAGAAGAATTTGATCTCAGCCCTTCACAAAACACCAGAGGTAACTCAACCATTTTCCCAATGCAAAACTCCTGGCCAACGTGCCTCAGCTGTGCTTAGTGCTGCTGCTTATCAGGATGCCAAAGGGCTAGTCTTGCAATCACGATGTTTGATGGCCCCCAATGGTCCGTAGACAAAATGACCTTACCGAATGCGGTCTCTGACCTAGGGAGGTTGACTAGAGGAAGCTGCGACTGCCTACAGGGTGGGGCACCACCCTCCTGCACCTTGCCCTATAACTACCCAGAAGCTCCACATCATGGACAGACAGACAGAAACTAAAAGCTTCAACTTTATGTGGCTAGAAATCCAAATTTGAGAGAATTTATCTAGAGTGAAAAGGAAGTACAAAAGGAAAGAGAGAAGGAAAAAGAAAGCAAGCCTGTTCAGCAAGGAAAAAGCAAGGTCTTAGCAGAAGGTGGCTTTGAGCCATTGACCTCAGGGTTATGAGCCCAGCACTCTTCTGCTGCACCACTCCACTACCTGTGGCTATCCTGCAACAAAAATCCTGAATCAGAGTCATAGGCAAAAGCATCCATGGTGCTCCTATGGCACAACAAGGGTTAATTCTAACTCAACTTAAGCGTTGACTCTTTAAACCCTCCAACCAGTGCCATGGAGGAGGCCCCTAACCTTGAATACACTGCTTTGAGGGTCTCTGCAGGAAGAAATTTATAAACAGGAGCAGGGGGAAGAGAACCTCTCAATCTTGTGGTATATCCAGCGACAAAGACATGACAAAAAAGTGGTATAAAATAAAGAAACTTTGATTCTAGGAGAGGAAAAAAAAAGAAATAAAAGTCCACAATTTGATCCAATTAGAAATCCAAAATTTACTGAAATAACGTATACAGCAAAAAGATAAAAGGGTACTGTTTGGCTTTTGCATCTCTAGAGCATAGGTTCTGAATTAACTTGAACGTCTGCTAAGTTGCACCAATTGGTAAACATTCATGGACATCATCAATACTGGGGTTCAAATTAGAGCTATACCTAGGGATGCACTAAATTTAAACATGGTGCCCTTATAATCTTAGAGGAGTTACAGAATAGAAAATAGAGAACAAATAGATATACCTTAGCTAATCAGAACTATTGCCTAAATTTTCCATGGTCATAGCCTCCATTACCCTAAAATACCCTGTAGGATCATGGATGCTTTGACCCAATGAGTAAAAAATAAAATTAAATAAAGTTATTGACACAAATTGGCTTGACAAAATGAGATCCCATGGACAACCCTCTTTCTTACCCCAGTTAAAATAGTTAACATGGCTCAAAGTAAACCAGGGTCTTCAAGGATTTAAACTTCTTATTTTATAAGACCTAGTGAGTGAAGGGGCGATTATCTCAACTGTTTCTCCATTTAACGTGGCCTGGTCTTAAAGCTGGAAAGAATGCATGGTGCCTCACAGTGGATTACCATAAACTTAAGGCCCCTATATGCAATGTTATTGTAATTACTGATCTGTCCAATCAGCAACTGGTGGATATGTTGCTATTATAGATCTGGATAATGTACTCTGTTCAGTGTCTGTTTCAGCAGCCTCTCAACTATTATTTGGCCTCACTTCAGAAGGAACATAATGTACTTTTTCCAGGTACCCATAGGGTACCTCAGCAGCCTTGCCATCACACACAATCTTTGCAGGCGAGATCCTAACTGCATCTACCTTTCTCTAGGAGCACAGAGATGACATTACACTGATGACATCTTCCTCCAAGGAGATTTGTTTGACACATTTATTAAAGGCACACAAATACAAAGGAGCTCACAAAAAGGGGATAGACCATTGCCCCACACATAGTGCAAGGCCCCCCAACCTCTGTTACATTCCTGAAAATTCGGTGGTAAACTGGGAGTTGCTCCATCTTTGACACTGTCAAGCAACAGCTATTGACTCTTCCAGCACCCACAATGTTAATACAAGTGCAACATCTTCTAGCCCTTTTTGAGTTCTGGAGACAACATATTCCTCATTTATGATTTTACTTTATCTCACTGTTGCTGTTACTTGTAAATGGGCCCAACTTAAATGAGGTCCTCTTCAACAAAAAGCTCTAGAGTCTATCCAAACTGAAATCAACAGGTACCCCTGCTAGTGCCCTTAGAGACTCCTTCACTGTACAGGCTTTAACAACCTCTCATACCTCCTGGAATCTGTGGACCACCTATGATGGCCACTCCTTTGCCATGGGCTTTAACTGGAATGGCAATTACTGGCCATGTACTGGGCTTTCCTGGAAATAGAAGTTTTTACAGACCCTGAGGCTATGACCCTATGTATCCAGCTGCCCATTATCCCTTGGGTAACGGATGCCCCACCCCCAGGGTCAGCACAGCTACTGAGACCTCCTTGCTACAGGGTGGAGCCAAATCTGGGCCCTCTGCAGGGGGCTGTGGCCTCTCCTGTCCCTTAGTCCCTTGCCAGATGCCATGGTGTTGGAGGACGTCACCCCTCTCCCAGACCCCTTGAGTATTTGGAGAACCCTTTGGAATCAACTGAGTAAATAACAATGGGAGTTTGTACACTATATGGATGACATTGCCACCATCATACACGATAAAGTTCAGTGGAGAGTTGCTGTTTTTAATCCCTTAACCAGGATGTCCCTGATAAGGATGAGACCCAAGAATCAGCACAATTGGTCACATCTCAGACAGTTGTATCACTGTATGCTCTAGCCAAAAAATAGCCACATTTGTACAAATTTACAAACTCTTTGGGGTAAAGAACTCTGAGAAGCTCTTGCCTCACAGATACCCAAAACGTAAATCAAAGTAACAGATGTCTCCACATATACTAAAGCCACAATATAAAGCCTCACTAGGACACTCTTTATGCCCTTTGGAATTCCAGGCATTACTGATAGTGACCAAAGCACCAGTTTCACTTCCAAGAATACACAATGTTGAGCTGTTGAAGAGGCATTCAATGGAACTTCCGTCTCTCCTATAGGCCCCAGGCAGTGGGTTTAATCAGGAGACATAATGGGCTTCTCAAAGAATTCCCATTTAAATTAAAAATTTTAAATGAACCCCATGCTGGTTGTCACCTTTGCCACAGACATTGATTAATCTAAATTTGTACCCCCTGGGACATGCACTACCTAAGACAGTGTCACACAGGTCCCTCAATATACTTTATTGGTTATAAAGGGAAAGACTTCTAAAGTTTATATTCTTTACAACCACCTCACCACGTGGCCCTCTTTCTCCTGGTCAAGTAACTACTTTGCTCCCTAGGGAGGTACTTCTCCTGCTCCCCATAAGTTTCAGTCATAATCAAAATTTAAATTGATGTCAAGGCATCAAGGGTCAATTGTGGAGTAAAGCCTAATATTATGTGTGCCTTGACATCTTGGGAAAACTAGAAGGGCCTCAAATAGCCCAGCTACAAGTTTGCTTCCCCATTGTGTCACATGGATAAGATCCCCTAGCAAACAGCCCTCCTTATCACAGGGACCAGGCATAGTGGGGGTTTATGCAGGATTCAGTTCCCTCCAGCCTGTGGAATTACTTAGACAAACCATTCACATCCTCCCACAGGAACCAAGGGGCATCCCATCCTCTTGTTACTACAAAGCCTGCCTTCCACAGCCCCCGCTGGTTCAGTCTGGCCCTGAATACAACACCCGTGTGCCCCTGCATAGCCTGGTATCCTTCTCCCCCCCAGACTGTGAATATATGTGACTAATACACTGCTGTCAATTTCATCTGTCAAGTGTCTGTCATGTGTTCAACCATCCCTATAACTGGAGATCAGGACTCTCCCTCATCAACTGGGTGAAGTAGAGGTGAATAAAACACTGACAACTCCAGGATCAAGGAGATAGGCATTAACTTTTTTAGATACAAACTAAAAACAGAATAAGCGAAGAAAATTTCTGAAAAAGAAAATTAACAAGGAGGGCCTCATCTGATGAGATATTAAAATATACTATGCAAGCACAGTAAATAAAACCGTTTGGTGTTGGTATCGAATAGGTGGTCAGATCAATGAAAGAGAAAAGAGTCAAAAAGTAGGCCCAAGTAAATACAAGACTTTAGTGTATGATAAAGAGTATTTTTTAAATGAAGAAAAGATAAATTGTTCAGTAAATGATATTGGGGCAACTGGCCGTATATTTTGAGGGAAAAAGAGATAAACTTGGATACTTAACTTACTTTTTACTTAAAGATAAATGCCAGATGGCTCAAAGATTTAAACATAAAGAATAGATTTGAAAAATGCTTCTTAGAAGAAAACATGGGGACAATGTTTATATTCATGAAATAGAGAAAGTCTTCGAAAGCAAGGCTCAGGACTCAAAAGCTTTAAAGAAAAATAATGATAAGTTTAATGACAAAAAATTTGCAAATTTTCTCAGCAAAAAACAACCTAGAAAAGTCAAAAGATAAATGCAAAGTGGAAAATATATTTACAACACATACGGCAAAGAAGGAGCTAAACTTCCTAAGATATAGGGAGCCCTTCCAAATCCGTCAAGTAAGAAAAAGGTAAACTAATGTAAGGAGGAACAAGTGCACAAACAGGCAAATCACAGAAAAAATAAATATAAATGACTTGTAAATATGCTAAGGTGATTAATCTCACCCACAACGTTAAAAATCTAAATTAATACAAGCATACAATATTATTTCTCTTATCAGAGTGCTAAAGATCCAAATATTTAATCATACATAAAAGAACAGTTACCTACAGAGTCAAGGAAGCTACAAGCCAATAGGCACTCTCATATGGTTGGTTGAAGGGTATGTTGATGAAATTCTTTCGGAGGACAGTTAAGACCATTTATCAAAATAAAAAATGCACATATACTTTGATCCATTTACAATATTACTTGGATTCTATCCTGTAGATATCATATGCTAAAATATATATACATCCACACATAAGGATGTTTATTTCAGGTCTGTTTATAACAGCAAAAGAATAGAAACAATCTTCATGCCTTTCATTCGGGTAAATGTTTAAATAAATTCTGTGCAATGCTAAGCTGGTCAAGGAATGCGGCAGATTTATATGTACTTAAAATAAGTTTCTGAGATATATGGTTAACTGTACAAAAGCACAATACAGAACAGTATGAATACTATGCTCTCATTCTTATGAAAGAAAAATAGACAGATACACCTTTTATACGAGTGTGTAAAGAAGACGCTGTTAATAGTGAGTGCCTCTAGGGAAAGGATCTGGGTGTCCAGGATGGTAAGGAGATGCCTTTGAAACTGTATACCTCTGCCTTGTTGAAAAATTCTACCATGTGCATGTGTTACTTTTGAAACAGAAGAATGTTGTTAATTAAGAAAAAAGAAAGAATGTCATGGAACATGTGGATGGAAAACCAGACAGGGAACATTCCTCTTAGCATGTATATTATCTGAAACAAAAGAAAACAAATTTACAAGGGTACCCTTGAAACAGCAGATGAAGGGTGTGGTTTAAAAGTTTCTAGAAAGCAAGGGATGGTAAATGGAAATTAATTGTACCAATACAGTCATCACTAATTTAAGATTTGTAGGACATCACTAGTGTGATCTTTGTTTAGTGCACTGCTTTTGTTGTTTTCTTAAACTTTACTGAGGAATAATTGACAAATATAATTGTATATATTTAAAGTGTGCAGCGTGATGATTTGATTGCATGTGCATTGTGGAACAAGTGCCAAGATCAAGATAATTGATACATCCCTCACCTCAAGAGTTAATATTTTTGTTGTTTATTTACTGTTAAGAGTTTTTATCAGTTTACTCAAGATTTTTGTTCCCCAACACTATTTTCTCATGTATTTTTCCCAATATTGAAATAACTTTTGGTGTATTTCTAATTATAACACAATACACATTCATTATAAAACATTCAGATAACACAGAAACATATAAAGAATATGTAAAAAAAACCTGTAAAACTTGCTACCTGGACAAAACCACTGTTATATTTTGGTGTCTATCCTTCCAGAATTATACTTATGTATTAGGAAATATTTTACTGGATACTATAAATTGCACATTTTAACAGTATTATATTATGCATATTATTTATAACCAGATTTTCCAACCAACATTGAATAATAGACAAGTTTCTTTGCCAATTAGTAAGGATGTATATCATCATATCATCATACATATTTATCATCACATGTAACGAATGCAAGGGGTACTGTAGTGTTGAAGTTTTATAATGTATTTGCCCAGTTTATTATTTATTGATGTAAATGAGGTTTTTAATTCCTTAAACTACATCTCCCCTGCAATTGAGATTTGCAGAGGAACTCCGTTCTATCCCATGTAGCATTCTTTAGAAATGAATATATACATATAAATGACACATATTAACTGCTCATTGAAGTTACTTATTTGGTTGCTTTATTTCCAGGGTCTTTGAGGATTCCCAGATGAATCTGTTAGAAGAATCTAGAAAAAGCGTTTTCACAGTACAGAGGAAGGAGCAATTTATTTGAGATGAAACTATGGGGAAAGCTTTATGGAGAAGTCAACAATTGCACTAGTCTTTATAGGAGGAAAGAGAAAGAACATTCTAAGAAGAAAGTTTAGAATTTTGAAAAAGATGAGCAAGGAATCAGCAGGGAGGGCCTGGTTTGCTTTCTAGACAGTGCTCATAAGTTGACAATTTGGTGAATTCTCAACTATATCCAGAGACTGGCATTCAGGCAGTTTATCAGTAGAACCTCATCTATTTATTGTATATATCATGCGTATATTTATTGTATGCATGTATATAATGAAGGGTACAGTTAATAATAACTTGGTAATGGCAATTTTTTTCAAAGTATGAAACAAAATTTAAAATGTCAAAATCATATATGCATTTATTAAATATCATCATAAATTAGACATCAATTTTAGCAGTGAAACATGAAGACATATACGTCTTTCCAGTTTAATTAAAAGAAAATGATTTTAGAACTATAGAGCTTATATTTGTCAAATATTCTTGATTATGTTATTTACAAATGGATATTTAAGGATAAAATATATTTTCCTCTTTCCACCAACCAAAAAAAATTTATTTTTTAAAATGCATTGGAGTTTCTGCTTTCAGTTCAGAGACATAGAGAGCTTGAATGAGGACTGTTCTCACCCTAGAAACAAGGGAAAAAGCCGTACAAACTGCAAATTAAGAAAATTTCTTGAACCTTTCAGAGAACCAAGTTTGCAGACCAAACAAGTAACTAAAAGTCTAGAAAAAAATAGGTACCTGTAAGAAGAAACAGGACTCCTTAAAAATGCATATAGTAGTTCTTACCTTTACTACCAAAAACATTAGAAAAAGAGGTATGAGTAATACATAATTAGTGGAGATAAATAGAATTTTAAAAAATGCTAAATTAAACCCAAATCGGGTAGAAAGAGGGAAAAAGAAGCATAGAACAAGTGTCCCCCCACACACATTCATAATTAATATCATAGCATATATAAAGAAGTCAAATTAGAGCCCGCCTAATTTCTCCCTTTGTTAAAAGGTATAATAATTTCTTCAAGTGAAAGATGAGAACCATAATAACATCTTCCTTACAAGGTTGTTTTGAGGATTAAATGAGAATAAATGTTTTTAAATACCTAGAGCAACTATTGGCACATAGCATATAGGATGCTAGTAGGCTCAGTATATATTGAACGTAATTTACTCTATGGGAGTAGTTGAAATTAAAGTGGTCTGGGTTGGTGAAGGTTTGTTTATAGAAAAGGTTGGACCCATTTTTAGCTTTGTTGGATGACCAGGATGACCAGAGCAGAGAGGATATTCTTAGAAAGGGAGATGAGAAGGGGGGGGGTGTGTGTGTTTGTCTAGAGCGGGAGTGAAATTAGAAAGGGGGTAGATATGGATGTGAAGCAAGACTGATATATCTGCCAAAAAATCCCTGATGCAGTTCCAGTAATACCCAAAAAAAGAGCAAGGCTAAGGATTTCTAGCTTGCAAAAGCAAAAGATGAGGTTCCCTGCTTGCTATCTCTCATGGATCCAACAGTGATGTCTGTGCCTAAGAAAATCAGGCTTGATGCTGTTTTGGTATGGTGACGGCAGGAGGGTGGGATCCAGACATGGGTGAAAGGAGGCTGACAACTCCTGTGAGGTAGCAAAGCCCTTTAGAACCTGCAAAGTTCAAGGTGAGTGCTGCAGCAGCCATAGGACTAAAGATACCTGGGATTAAATTCACAGAGAGTTTCATGTTTTCTCGTACCCCCATTATTTGGTTCCCAAAGTGATGTTAAGCCTCAGCAAATCTTCAGGGAAACACTGCATTTGGAGACTCCAGCTGTGCTCTGTTTCTTTCTGCAAGCTGCTAGCAAGCACCCTATGGTAGTCTGTCTCTGCGGGATGAGACCTGGAAGAAGAAAAAGGGAAGAATCTCTAAATGTGAAACTTTTCAAAATGGAGACAATGTAAAGGATCCAGTGGAGTCAATGGAGTAAAATATCCCTTCTGTATCACATTCACCATATTGCAATCCTGACTAACCAAATGGGGACTTGGTTTGCTGGTTTCTGCCTGCTGAGCTTGGGGGATGGATGGAAATTGAGCTGGTATAATGTCATAAATGCCAAAGAGGACAAGACAGCATGCTAGATGCCTGGGTGTAGAGAAGTAGAGAATTGATTTTATCCTGAGGTGCACTTATGAAAAATTGGGACACAAGTGGGAAGAGGGAAACTGGGACTGGGACTCAGTTATTTTTCAAATCCATGTGGAATAAAAAATCAGTACTATAATATGAAAAATGTAGAACATTATGCTCTCTTTCATTAATTCAGCTCTGTCCTGATCCCCCTGACTTGTCTTAACCCAGCCCTTTCCATCCTCCACCCTGACCTTTCTTAAAGGCAAATCTGAGCACGTCTCTCCCCTACTCGGAACCTTCACTGACTCTCCATTACCTATAGGAAAGAACATAATAACCTTAGCAGATACTTTGTGATATGACCCCACAAATATCTCCTGCTTTTTCTCATTCTGAAATTGTCCCCATTCACGTATTTTATGCTCCATAAATATCAGAATACTTGTGATTTCCTGCACATACTCTATTAATCTTATGGCCCCATATCTTTGTGCATGCACTTTCTTCTCTGAAATGTCATTCCTGAACCATTCTGCCTGGATAACTGCCACTTCATCTACCACAATCCAGTAGCTTTCCATCCTGTCTGAGATTTCCTCCAACCTCACGGAGAAATATTCATTTCCCTGTGCTGCCACCATTACTTGTGCATATTTCTATTGCTGTTTTTATTACAGTACATTGGAAATTGTTTGCTTATATGACTTCCAAAATAGACCACAAGTTCCTTGGGGACAAGGACTTCTTTAATTAACAGAGATATAGTACATAATAAACATCCGGTGCATGTGTGGTCAGTGTAGATCACTGTTTTCCTTAATGAATGCAAGAGTTAGAACACGATGGAATCTGAGCAGCATCTTCTATGGCCTGGTTGTTTTGAGACACATCCTCCCAGGTTATCACTTAGATTCTAAGGATTTTTTTTTTTGACAATTGATGAATAATTTCTGCTTTCTAAAACCTTTTAAACTCTTCAATCTGCTGATCAAACAGTGTATATTGAATGATAAAGTAGGCCTCTATGACATGTTTTTGGCCTTTGAGAAATTTACAATCTGATTCAGGAGATAAAGAGATTACTTTCTTACCTTCCTGAGTTTGTACATGGATGGTAGTTACCAACCATCCCAGATTGCCTGGAACTGTCCCAGTTTTAGCACTGAAAGTCCCGTGCCCTGGGAAACCCTTCAGTCTTTGGCAAAACAAATGGTTGATCATATTAGGAGTTACTCATTAGTGCATCTTCTTGTTTCTTTATCCCTAATATAAACCAGAACAAGGTAAACATTTGTATGTGAATATTATTGATATGAATTGTGTCTTCACTGCTTTCCAGAGATGACAGTAGAAGGGAAAAGGATGGCCTAAAATGAAGAGATCCGTCTACTCTGAAGATTAGTTGTTTCCCAAAGAAAACTAGTGAGTAAGTGTCCTTACTGATATTTTGGATTCAGGGCCAAGAATTGAAATTCATCTTTCGACGAGAGGACAGTCAGTTTGCTTGGAAGGTGATTATGCATTGCCTTGGGTACTTGGAGTAGCAGAAGAGATCTCTTTTGTATCCACACACCAAGGCTTGATTGAAACCCAGTGGAGACTTTTACCCTGAGTTAGTCCAAAATAATAAGTCAGACATTAGGAATAAGGGGAAAAGTAAACTGTAGAGAGAAGGCAGTTTGGTAGAATGAAGAGAACACTTTACTAGGAGCCAGAACATATTGGTTTAAACCCCAGTTCTATTGCTTATTAACAATGAGGTTTATGTGATCATCCCATGTTTGAGTTTCATTGCCTTCATACGAAATAACAAAAGTAACTACCTCAGAGGGCTGTGAGGAAAAGCAAGTTAAATAATTCAAGTGAAATTTTAAATTATAAATATAATAAAAATTTTCATTTAGTTTTGGTAAGTGACCATTAGGCCTGTGGGATAACAGTAGACAGAATAGAAGACTCCCATGCATTTGACACTTTGAACTCTTGATACGTGGTGGAAGGGGGGGATACTATCATTTATTCACACAATTATTGCCTTTTAGATAAACATTTATTCAACAAATACTATGTGTCAAGCACTTCGCTAAGGGTTGAGAAAAGATTGATAGCTTGTGAGGAAATCAATTACTATCTCAGTTTTAATGAATTTATATTCTGGGAAAATGGATATGAATGTCTTTGTTAGCTTTTTACATCAGGAAGGAGAGTGGTCGAATCTTGCATGTAAAGATTCAGGGGACAACATTATGCAAATTTTTAGATACCAGATGGTAAGGAAAATTTGGACCATCTTAGAAACTAGCTGAAATTACTTACGGAGTCTGCCCCAGGTTATTGAATAGACTGAGTTGCAACACAATTTTTTTTGAAGCTTCAATTTTGTTTTTAGGAGCAGCCAAAATTTGGAGCCAAAGCTGTGAGTAAAGTGGGTGGTTAAGCCAGGGAGCATGATTTTGATTTAAACAAATAGGTTGTGACTACTAAAATAATCAGATTTTTTAAATGTGGCTTATAAACTTACTCTAAAGACATTTTTCAGAAAGGATTTCTAAAAGGATCTTCGATCCATAGCATAACTGTTGGAAAGTGTGTATCTTTCTAAGATGACAGCTTTAAGGGAACAACTTTCATTTGAATTACACATTTTTCTGTTTGTGTTTTTCAAACATATATATTTAATAATATATAAACCCATTACTAAAACTACTTAAATAAAAATAATGCCTGTAACTCCACCACCCTAACAAAATTAATGTTTTTATGTTATGTTTTGTTACATAATAGTCGCTTCTCATAATGTACTATTATCCATTTATAAGATGGAATTTCACTTAGAGGTATACATCTGAGGCGTCTGAAGCCCCAGATAAAAAACAGGAAAACCCAAAAAAACAAAATACCCTTGCTTTAGGTTGGAAAGACTACCCGTGGTTTGCTGCCCTTTTGGATGCAATTATCAAATGCAAAGTTGCTCAAAGTACTTTGTGTAATGTCTTTCTTTCATTTGAAAATTTCAGACATACATCTTTGAAGTAGCAATGTCTGTACTCTCTTTTGTTTCCTGCTATGAGTCCCAGCTTCCCAGAAGTGACTGCTGCTTGAGTAGCCTGTAGCTGGTTAGATGAAGATTACTGCATGACGTCATGTGACTTACCAAGGAGCATAACAGAGCTCTCCATGGGGAGGCAACGCGTGTGGAGGATCTGGCAATGTAATGGAATACACACAGGAAATTCCTAATGTTGTACTGTAAAAACAATTGTTAGCAGACTCTATGCAATGGAGTACCTTCTGGTACATTCTTAGAAGCTAGGACTCAGTATTACTGTTACAAAAGACTTTTGAGAATTATAATTAAACTAAGGAGTATGAAAATGATTCTAGTGGACAGAGAATTACTAGGGCTACAACTTTGGAAACTGTGCAACATTCTGTGGGGAAAAAATAGCTTAGGTTTTGTGTTTTACTTCTATAAAATGCAAAGAAGCGCTTTCCTACTGGCACCAAAAATGCTCCAGGCTCATCTTGTATTTTATCCGCCCAGCCAAAGAATCAACCACTTCTGCAAGTCAAAAGAGTTCAGGAATAGACTGAAATAACTCCCACTGGCTTGAGATGTTGTTTTAATCTCCTTCTCTTCACCTTATTAGACAGGGAAGGATTCTCATCCTAGGGTTTTGGGAAAAGATGTGACACCTAACACTGGACAGATGAGATTGACAAAAGTTTATTAGTCACATATACTCACAGCCCACGGGAGTAGGGTACCACATGCCACATAAGGACACATGCGTGTTGAACTTGGGAAGAGAGTGAGCAAGTAGGGCTCTGGGAGACAAGCTTGGTAGTATTAAGAGGGTGGGACTCCCCCTGGTTCCTGTAGAAGGATGTGATTGGCTTGTTTGAACAATTCCAAAGTTTGGCGGAGGACTGAAACTTGCTCCTCCAGATAAGCAGACACTGTGCCTGGTCCCCTTGATAAGGAGGATTGTTTGGCGAGGGGACTTACCTGCAGGAACAGAATGAGGAGGGGAACTTGTGATTAGGCCATTTGAGGTCCTCCCGATTTCACCACATGTCAAGACAGCACATAATGTTATGCCTTACATCACAAATGGAATAAGTTGAACAATAAAATAAATAACAATAATATTGGATTACAATCCATAGAATAAAATAAATATCCATGAGTCCATATCGATATAAACAAATAATTGAATAAGGAACAACTCTTGCTTATAGAAAAATATACTTAACAAATGTAGAAGGAAAGAAGATGATAGAAAAGCACCATTAAATCACTCCAGTTGGGCTGGCCCGGTGGTGCAGCGGTTAAGTGCTCATGTTCCACTTCAGCAGCCCTGGGTTCGCCGGTTTGGATTCCGGGTGTGGACAGGGAACCACTTGGCAAGCCATGCTGTGGTAGGCGTCCCACATATAAAGTAGAGGAAGATGGGCAGGGATGTGAGCTCAGGGCCAGTCTTCCTCAGCAAAAAGAGGAGGATTGGCAGCAGTTAGCTCAGGGCTAATCTTCCTTAAAAAAAAAAACAAAAACAAAACAAAAAAACACTCCAGTAATAATTGTTGCTGGAAAGATCTACTGAAGGATGTTAACATCAGTGGGCCAAATTTTGTGGAGAAACAGCATATTTGTATAGTCTCAAAGTACCTTCTCCAAGATATTTATTGCTTACAAAGAGAAGAATAGTAATTTTACAGTAGAGAAAGCTGGCAGACACTACCTGACCCAGGTGATCAAGATTAATGTCACCAGACATAAGACATAGAGACATCGTGTGCCCTCAGATATCATGCACTCAGAAGGGTGTAATACCACCTCTGTAGTAGTCTTCCAAAAATTGCATAACTTCAACCTGATAGAAACATTAGAAAAACTCAAGTTGAGGGACATTCTAGAAAATAGCTGAGCAGTACACTTCAAAAATCTTAGGACGTGAAAGACAAGGAAAGACTGAAGAATTTTCACAGCTCAGAGGATTCTAAGGAAATATAACTCAATGCAGTGTGGTATCCAGGATTGATCCTCAGATACAACAAGAGTATTAATGGAAAAACTAGTGAAATCTGTAGTTTATCTAATAGTATTATATAAATGTAATTTCTTAGATTTTATAAATTCACCATGGTTATATAAAATGTTAGCATTAAGAGAAACTGAGTGAAGAGTATATGGGAACTCTCTATTATTTTTGCAACTTTTCTATAAGTCTAAATTTATTTCAAAACGATTTTTTTAAATAAGTCAAACACATCAACAAAAAAGCCACAAGTGAATCGATACCAACTGATTCATATGGTAACGTGATCTCAAAGCCGTTTCTACTTTTTGCTTTTGTGGGTTTTGTTTTTAATGGCATTATCTGTGGAACACCTATTCTTTTTGATGTCCCCAGTACAAGAAGTGGGGTGGAGTTTGAAGGATTCTGTATTGTCTGAGGTGAAATAGACTTCAGCTCCATGCTTGTCATATCCTCTGCTGGCATAAATTAAGCTGTAGCTAACTGCTACTGTTTTGGGCTTCCCCTCCACCGGCATTTGCTGTGATGATCCTGGCCCTACTGTGGCCTCTGTTTGATAGCCTCTGCACTCTATGTCCTTCTTATCCCAACCACTAGTCCACAGGTACATGGCTTGTCTTATCTCAGCCTCCTCTGCACCCATCTGAGGCACAGGCATTTTCCAAAGTGCTGCAGTGAACTCTGGGGCTACCCCCATATCCATCTGCTTTGGCCTTCACTCAGTCATTGATGTTTGAGTCCTCTAGCCCTATACTGAGTGTGTCTTACAATGTCCTCAGTTAATAACCTGGGCAGCAAGACAGATTCCTTGTGCTTTAGTGAGCTCCCTCCCACTTCTCCAGGGTTTCCTTCACATCATTCCTCCACCTGAGATGAGTGTGGAGAACACAGGATTCATTATTAGAGATACTCACTGTCTTCTAACTCTGTTGCTCCCCTCTGTTCTCTTTCTCCTAACTGGTTCAAACTCATCCCCTTTTGGAGAGTTAAAATAGTTTATATATAATCATGAATTTTTCCCTAACCCATTTTTATGATATAAACATTATGCAGAGTCCTTTAAGCCTTTGGGTGTTTATATTTACACTCAGATTGCAGTAACCATTAAGCATTTCATATCCCAAAGTCTTAATATAGATTCTAGGAAATCAGAAAATGACTTGACTTTCAATACTATTGATCATTTTCCATGAATTTTACAAATTTATTAGAAAACTCAAGGAAATAAAAGGTATACAGATGGGGAAGGAAGAAATAAAATTGTCTTTATTTGCAGATGACATGATCATCTATATAGAAAATCCAAATGAATTGACAAGAAAATCCTACTGGAACTAATAAGTGATTATAGTAAGGTTACAAGATATGAGGTTAATATATAAAAGTCAATCAATTTCCTATATACCTGCAATGAATAAGTGGAATTTGAAATTTAAAACTCACTACCAGTTACATTATCCCCCATAAAATTTAAATACTTAGGTATAATTCTAACAAAGTATGTATAATATCATATGAGGAAAACTATAAAGCTGATGAATTAAAGAAGAAATAAATGGAGAGATATTCCAAGTTCATGCACAGGAAGACCCAATATTGCCAAGATGACAGTCCTTGACAACTTGATCTATAGATTCAATGCAATCCCAATAAAAATCCCAGCAAGTTACTTTGTGGATATTGACAAACAGATTCTAAAGTTTATATGGAGATGCAAAAGACCCAGAATAACCAACACAATATTGAAGGAGAAGAATAAAGTTGGAAGACTGACACTACTTGACTTCAAAATTTACTATAAATCTACAGTAATCAAGACAATGTAGTATTGACAGAAGCATAGACAACTAGATCAATGGAACAGAATAGAGAGCCAGAAATAGACCCACATAAATATAGTCAACTGATCTTTGGTAAAGGAGCAAAGGCAATACAATGGAGCAAAGATACTCTTTTCAACAAGTGGTAATGAAACAACTGGACATCCACATGCAAAGAAATGAATCTAGACATAGACCTTGCTCTCTTCTCAAAAATTAACTCAAAATGTATCACACACCTAAATGTAAAAAGCAAAACTATAAAACTAGAAGATAACAAGGAAAAACCTAGATGACCTTGGGTATGGCGATATCTTTTTAGATACAACACCAAAGGCATGATCCATGAAACAGATAATTGATATGCTGGACTACATTAAAATTAAAATTAAAAACTTCTGCTCTGTGAAAGACAATGTCAAGTGAATGAGAAGACAAACTACAAACTTGGAGGAAATATTTGAAAAAGGCATTTGATAAAGGACTGTTATCCAAAAATATACAAAGAAATCTTAAAAGTCAACAATGAGAAAACAAACAACTTGATTAAAAATTAGGCCAAAGACTTTAACAGACACCTCACCAAAGAAGATATACAGATGACAAATAAGCATATGAAAAGATGCTCCACATCATATGTCATCAAGGACATGCAAATTGAAACAACAATGAGGGGCCGGCCCCTTGGCCTAGTTGTTAAATTCTCACACTCCGTTTCCATGGCCTGGGGTTCACGGGTTGGGATCCTGGGTGTGGACCTAGCACAGTTCATCAAGCCGTGCTGAGGTGGCGTCCCACATAGAAGGACTAGAAGAAGCTACGGCTAGGATATACAACTATGTACTGCAGGGCTTTGGGGAGAAAAAAAAAGAGGAATATTGGCAACAGATGTTAGCTCAGGGCCAATCTTCAAGAAAAAAAGAGATACCACTACACACCTATTAGAATGGGCATAATCTGTGTGGAATACTGATGATGCCAAATGTTGGCAAGGGTGTGAAGCAATAGGAACTCTCATACATTGCTGGCAAGAATGCAAAATAGTACCGCCACTTTAGAAGACAGTTTGGCAGTTTCTTACAAAATTAAAAATACCATACAATCCAGCTATCATGCTCCTTGATATTTACCAAAAGGAATTGAAAACATGTCCACGGAAAAACTGACATATGGATGTTATGTGGCTTTGTTCATAATTGCCAAAAAATTGGAAGCAACCAAGGCAGTTTTCAGTAGGTAAATGGATAAATACACTGTGGTACATCCAGACAATGAAATATTATTTAGCCCTAAAAGGAAATGAGCTATCAAGCCATGAAAAGATATGAAGGAAACTTAAATGCATATTACTAAGTGAAAAAAGACAATCTGGAAAGGCTACATGCTGTATGAGTCCAACTATATAACATTCTGGAAAAAGCAAAACTATGTAGACAGTTAAAAGATCAGTGGCTGCTAGAAGTTGAGGGGGAGGATGAACAGGCAGGGCACAGAGGAGTTTTAGGACAGTGAAAATACTCTGTATGATACTATAACAATGGATGGATGTTTTTATACATTTGTCCAAACCCATAGAACATACAACACCAGAGTGAACCCTAATGTAAACTATGCATTTCGGGTGATTGTGATATGCCAATGTGGATTCATCAGTTGTAGCTAATGTACCGCTCTGTTGGGGGATGTTGATAGTGGGGGAGGCTATGCATGTGTGGGTGCAGGGGAGTCATGGAAAATTTCTGTACCTTCCCCTTAATTTTGCTGTGAACCTAAAACTGCTCTAGAAAAATAAGATCTTAATAAAAAAAAAAACAATGGAGGGGTACTTAATCGACTTGGTTCTCTGAGGCAAATGAACACCTCCTGCGGCAATAGAGTCCTGTGTCCCAATGGGTACAGAAAAACATACAGAAGAGAAAACTTTGCTTAGTATTAGATTCTATCCAGCTACAATCCAAACATATAAATAGATACATTAGGGGTATATATTAAGATTACAAAAGTTATATTGTCTGTTTTTTCAACTTTTGGAGTTAGCATGGAGTATTATTTAATGGCATCAGTAGGACAGGCCTGGGTTCGAATATAAGCTGCATCTGGGGCAAATTACTTAACCTCAAGTTCCTCCTTTTAAAAATGGTGATAAAAACACCCAATTGATAGTGTGATTGAGAAGGTTATTGAATGAGATAGCACATTTGAAATATTTCAAGTGTAACTAAATTGAAATGAGATGTCGTCACTCGTCCAGTTGGAATAGTTAACCTATTTGTCCTTGTCGTTCTCCGTTTAGGTGATATTTCACACACAGATAAGAACAAAGAATAGTGTTACAAACCCCCTTCTACTCATCCTCCGGAAATAGCAAATAGGAGCAACATCACAGATGGAGATGAGTGTCCTTCGCTCCTCTCCCTGGTTCCATTCCTCCCCAGAGAGGTCTACACTGATTTTACTGTGTGTTTTTCCAATCCATGCTTTTACACGTTTGTTACATATGTGTGTACATAAGCAATTGTTTTGTGTACTTCAAAGTTTCACACAAAATGATTGCACTGATTATGCATGTATGTGTCACTGTGAAATTTATTTTTTTGGTTTACTGGATGTAAAGTTTTTGTGATCTATCCTTATTAATGCATCAAAATCAGATTCATTCTTTTTAACTGTTGTGAGATAATGCATCACACAAATGTATTGCAATATATTATTTATTTCTATTACAAACATGTGACAATGAACACTCTTGCATTTGCCTCCTTGTGCATACATGCAAGAATGTCTCCAGGGAATATACCGAGAACTGGAATTATTAGATCATTAGATCATAAGATACGTATAGTTTCTAACATACTAGATATTTCTACTTGGTCTTCAAAAGGTTTGTACATTCTTACCAGCAGTGTAGGAAAGTTCTCATTTTCCCACATGGGTTCTTGGTATTTTCAAACTTGTTTTTGTATTATGGATGTAAACTGGTATCTCATTGTTTTAATTTAAATTTCCAGAATATTAGTGAAACTGAGCATTCTTTCATAGGTTTATTAGCTATTCTGATTTCCTCACCAGTGTAAGGAAGTATGCTGGTAAGGATCGTTTGTCCATTATTCCTACTTTTTGTTTTGTATACTTTTATAGATTAATTTATATGTTCTAGATATTAATCTTTCAATCAGATTGTTAATGTTTCCCTTTATGACTTTTACTTTTGTTCTTATACAAGGAATACTTTATTATTCTGTGGTCATAAAAGTATTCTGTTATAATTTCTTCCTTACTTATTAAAAGTTTTTCTTTTCCAATTTAGATGATTAATCTATACAAGATTAACGTTTGCATAATGGTGTAGACGTAGATGGCAGAGAGTATGAAGCCAATTTTAAAATTTCCTTTCCAGAGAGTCAATTGTTCCAACACCAATTTATTGAAATATTTGTCCTTCCCCATCTGGTTTTTAGGACTGCATCTTTTATATAACAAGTTCCAATTCATGATGGAATCTGTTTCTGGGCTTCTTCTTCCGCTCCAGTCATCTACTTTTATTCATCACTGGAAAAATACCCTGATACTTAAATTGTTACAGCTTATTATAGCCTTGAAATCTTTTTGGAAATCTTATTAGATAAGTCTTCCCTTCTTGTTTATATTTTTCAGAATTTTCTAGGCTATTCTTGGATATTAATTGTCCACATGAATTTTAGAATCAGTTGATTTAGTTCCATAAAAAACCACATTGTGAATCTGATGGGAATTACCTTGAATTCATAAATTATTTTCGGGAGCACTATCATCCTTTTGATTGTCATCTTGAATCTTTATTTCTGTAATTGTGATACATATTTCCATTTATCCTAGTCTTTTTTAATGTCACTTAATAATACTATATAATTTTATCTTTAAAGAGCATCGATGGCTTTTTTTAGATTACACATAAGTACTTAATTTTTTATTGCTACGTTGAATTATAGCTGTCTTTCAATGACATTATCTGATCGGTAAATTTTAGTGAATCAGAACTCTATTGATTTTTGTTTGTTGAGATATTGTACCTAGCAACCTGCTAAACTTCTTATTAGTTCTAATAGTTTGTAGATTCTCTTAGACGTTTTTATGTAACCAATTTATCATATCCAAATAATGTTGGTTTTCTCCTCTTTCCCATTCCTTTATGCCTCTTCTCCTTTCTCTCTCCCCCTTTCTCCGTTTCCTGTCTTCTTTCTCATTTTATTGCATTAACTAGAAGTTCCAGGATGACATTAAATAACAGCATTGAAAATAGGTAATATTGTATTATTAATGATTTAATAGGAATGCTTCTAAACTTTTGCCGATATGATGTTAGGATATTATTTTTATTGTGGTAACATTGGTTTATAACATTGTATACATTTCAGGTGTACATCATTATATTTCAGTTTCTGTGTAGATCACATGATGGTCACCATCCAAAGACTGATTACAATCCATTACCATACACATGCGCCTAATCACCCTTTTCACCCTCCTCCCTCCCCCCTTCTGCTCTGGTAACCGCCAATCCAATCGCTGTCTCTATGTGTTTGTTTGTCATTGTTTTTATCTTCTACTTATGAGTGAGATCATATGGTATTTGACTTTCTCCCTTTGACTTATTTCACTTAGCATAATTACCCCCAGGTCCATCCATGTTGTCACAAATGGCTGGATTTCATCCTTTTTTATGGCTGAGTAGTATTCCATTGTGTGTATATACCACATCTTCTTTATCCATTTGTCCCTTGATGGGCACCTAAGTTGCTTCTAAGTGTTGACTATTGCAAATAATGCCGCAATGAACATAGGGGTGTATATATATTTATGCATTCGGGTTTTCATGTTCTTTGGATAAATACTCAGCAGTGAAATAGCTGAATTGTATGGTAGTTCCATTCTAAAGTTTTTGAGGAATCTCCATACTGTTTTCCATACTGGCTGTGCCAGTTTGCACTTCCATCAGCAGTGTATTAGAGTTCCCTTGTCTCCACATCCTCTCCAACACTTGTTATTTTCTGTCTTGTTAATTATAGCCATTCTGATGGTGCGAGGTGATATCTCATTGTAGTTTTGATTTTCATTTCCATGATAATTAGTGATATTGAAGATCTTTTCATGTGCCTGTTGGCCATCTGTATATCTTCTTTGCAGAAATGCCTGTTCAGATCTTTGCCAATTTTTTTAATAGGGTTGTTTGTTTTTCTGTTGAGATGTATGAGTTCTTCAAATATTTTGGATATTAAGCCTTAATAGATATATGGTTTGCAAATATCTTCTCCCAATTGTTAGGATGACTTTTCGTTTTGTTGATGGTTTCCTTTGTTGTGCAGAAGCTTTGTAGTTTGATGTAGTCCCATTTGTTCATTTTGTCTATTGTTTCCCTTGCCTAGTCAGACATGGCACTTGAATATATGCTGCAAAGACCAATGTTGAAGAGCGTACTGCCTATGTTTTATTTTAGAAGTTTTATGGTTTCAGGTCTTACATTCAAGTTTTTAATCCATTTTGAGTTAATTTTTGTGTATGGTATAAGATAATGGTACATATTCATTCTTTTGTGTGTGGCTGTCCAGTTTTCCCAACACCATTTATTGAAGAGACTCTCCTTTCGCCATCGTATGCTTTTGGCTCCCTTGTCAAAAAATAGCTGTCCATAGCTGTGTGGGTTTATTTCTGAGCTCTCTATTCTGTTCCACTGATTTGTGTGTCTGTTTTTGTGCCAGTACCATGCTGTTTGATTACTATAGGTTTGCGGTATATTTTGAAATCAGGGAGTGTAATACCTCCAGCTTTGTTCTTTTTTCTCAGGATTCTTTTGGCTATTTGGAGCCTTTTGTTGTTCCATATAAATTTTAGGATTCTTTGTTCTATTTCTGTGAAAAATATCACTGGAACTTTGATAGGGATTGCATTGAATCTGTAGACTGCTTTAGGAAGTATGGACACTTTAACTATGTTAATTCTTCCAATCCAAGGCCACAGAATATCTTTCCATTTCTTTGTGTCTTCTATTTCTTTCAACAATGTTTTATAGTTTTCAGTGTACAGGTCTTTCACCTGTTTGGTTAAGTTTATTCGTAGGTGTTTTATTCCTTTTGTTGCAATTATAAATGGAATTGCATTCTTAATTTCTCTTCCTGCTACTTCATTCTTAGTGTATAGAAACACAACTGATTTTTGTGTGTTGATTTTGCATCCCGCAACTTTACCATATTCATTTACCATTTCTAAAAGCTTTCTGGTGGAATCTTTAGGGTTTTCTATATATACAATCATATCATCTGCAAATAGTGACAGTTTCACTTCTTCCTTTCCAATTTGGATCCCTTTTATTTCTTTTTCTTGCTTAATTGCTCTGGCTAAGACTTCCAATAATATGTCAAATAAGAGTGGTGAAAGTGGGCATCCTTGTCTGGTTCCTGTTCTTGAGGGATAGTTTTCAGTTTTTCTCCATTGAGAATATTAGCTGTGGGTTTGTCATATCCGGCCTTTATTATATTGAGGCACTTCCCTTCTATACCCATTTTATTCAGGGTTTTTATCATAAATGGAAGCTGTATCTTGACAATGCTTTCTCTGCATCTATTGAGATGATCATGTGATTTTTATTCTTCATTTTGTTAATGTGGTATATCACATTGATTGATTTGTGGTTGTTGAAACATCTCTGTTGTTTATTTGAGATTTTCTTTGTTTTTTGAGGTGGGCCTGTATTGCTATAAACTTCCCTCTTAGAACCGCTTTTGCTGTATCCCATAAATTTTGGCATGTCATATTTTCATTTTTCTCCAGGTATTTTTTGATTCCTCCTTTGATGTCCTAGTTGACCCAATCACTGTTCAGTAGCATTTTGTTTAATCTCCCCATATTTGCGGCTTTTCCGATTTTCTTTCTGTAGTGGAATTCTAGTTTTATACTGTTGTGGCCAGAAAATATGCTTGGTATTATTTCAATCTTCTCAAATTTATTGAGACTTGTTTTGTTGCCTAATATGTGATCTTTCCTGAAAAACGTTCCACATGCATTTGAAAAGAATGTGTGTTGTGTGGTTTTTGGATGGACTGTTCTGCATATATCTACGATGTCCAACTGCTCTAACGTGTCAAAGGCCAATGTTTCCTTATTGATCTTCTGTTTGGATGATCTATCCATTTGTGTAAGTGAAGTGTTAAAGTCCCCTACTATTATTGTGTTGCTGTCTATTTCTCCTTTTATGTCTGTTAATAATTGCTTTATATATTTAGGTGCTCCTATGTTGGTTGCATAGATATTTACAAGTGTTATTTCCTCCTGTTGAATTGTTCCCTTTATCATTATGTATTGCCCTTTTTTGTCTGTTACAGTTTTTATTTTAAAGTTTATTTTGTCTGATATAAGGATTGCTACCCCAGGTTTCTTTTCATTGCCATTTGCATGAAGTATCTTTTTCCATCCCTTCACTTTCAGTTTGTGAATGTCTTTAGGTCTGAAATGTGTCTCTTGTATGCAGCATATATATGGGTCTTGCTTTATTATCCAAGCAGCCACCCTATGCCTTTTGATTGGAACATTTAGTTCATTGACATTTAAAGTAGCTATTGATAAAATGTACTTATTGCCATTTTGTTACTTTTTTCTGACTGTTTTAGCAGCTCTTCTCTGTTCCTTTCTTCTTCTCTTGCACTCTTCCCTTGTGGTTTGATGGCTTTCTTTAGTATTATGTTTGGGTTTCTTTCCCTTAATTTTTGTGTATTTAATCTAAGTTTCCAGTTTGTGATTACCATGAAGTTCACGTATAATAACCTACATATATAGAAATCTATGTTAAGTTAATCATCTCTGTAGTTTGAGCTCTTACTAAAACCTCTACTCTTTTACTCCCCTCCTCCCACATTTTGTGTTTTTAATATCATATCTAACCTCTTTTCGTGTGTATGTGTATCCATTACCCTTTATCATGGAAATAGATAAGTTTAGTACTTTCGACCTTCATATTAGCTTCATATGTGGTTGATCTGCTACCTTTACTGTATATTTGCCTTTACCAGTGATTTTATTGCTTTTTTTATGATTTTCTTATTTCTATTTCTGGTCTTCTCTTTTCCACTTGAATAAGTCCCTTTAGAATTTCTTGTAAATCTGGTTTCTTGGTGATAAACTCCTTTAGTTTTAGCTTGTCTGTGAAACTATTTATCTGTCCTTCCATTCTGAATGATAACCTTGCCGGGTAGAGTATTCTTGGCTATAGATTTTTCCTTTCAGCACTTTAACTATATCATGCTACTCCCTTCTAGCCTGTAAGATTCCTGCTGAGAAGTCAGCTGATAGCCCTATGGGGTTTCCTTTGTATGTCACTTGTTGCCTTGCTTTTGTCACTTTTAGGATTCTCTATCTTTAATTGTTGACATTTGAATTGTAATGTGTCTTGGTGTGGGCCTCTTTGAGTTCATCTTGTTTGGTGCTCTCTGTGCTTCCTATACCTGCATGTCTCTTTCTTTCCCTAGGTTAGAAATGTTTTCAGCTACTATTTCTTAAAATAGTTTCTCTACCACTTTGTCTCTCTCTTTTCTTTCTGACAGACCTATACCACAGATGTTAGTTTGCTTGATGTTGTCTGACAGGTCCCTTAGACTGTCCTTGTTCTTTTTAATTCTTTGTTTCTTTTATCTTTCAGCTTCGGTGATTTCCCCTAGTCTTTCATCCAGCTTGCTGATCCATTCTTGTGTATCATCTGCTCTGCTATTGAGTCCCTATAGTGAGTTTTTCATTTCCAGTATTGTATTCTTCATTTCTGATTGGTTCTGTTTTCTATTTTCCAATTCTTTTTTGAAGTTCTCACTGAGTTCATCCATTCTTCTCCCAATATCTGTGAGCATCCTTATGACTATTTGTTTGAACTCTTTGTCAGGTAAATTGTTTGTTTCTGTTTTGTTTAGTTTTTTATCTGTGGTTTTGTCCTGTTCCCTTACTTGGAATGTGTTCCCTTGTCTCCTCATTTTGCCTCTTTCTCTGTGCTTATATCTATGTGTTAGGTAGGTCAGCTACATCTCCCGATCTTGGAGAGATGGCCTTATGTAAGAGATGCCTTATGAGGCCCAGTGGTGTGCTTCCCTCTCATCACCAGTTCTTAATGTTCCGGGAGTGTCCCTGTGTGGGCTACATGTGTCCTATTATGGCAGGGTTGCTCTTGCTGCAGGTGCTGAGGGAGGCTAGTCTTCCCCTGGCTGGTTATAATGCTCAGCTTCGTGCGGCTGCTATGGTCCTTTCAGTCACTTTATCAGGCATGAAAAGCCCCAGCATAGTTGGCTGTAAGGTCTAATAGCACATTACTGTTGCAGTTTTTCTGTTAAGTGAGTGGGCCCCTGGTGTGGCTGGCTGTTAGGCTCAGGGGCTTACAATTGCCATAGGCCTCTGGCCTGCAAGGCTGTTGTCAGCTCTCTCAGGGTTTCAGCTGAGTATGGCTTGCCCCAGGCATGGAAACACTCAACTGTTTCAGGCTTTGGAAAGTGGGTCCAATATCCTATGTGGCTGTTTAAGGAGCACAAGTCTGCTGCAACTGTCAGGCCCCACTGCCTGCAGGGCCACACATTTCATCAACACAGTCCTGCCCTGTGTGATTGCCCTGACTCCCTGAAGTAGATCCGGTTTCCCCACTGCAGATGCCCTACACACTCCACCAATGCAGGCTCACCCCTCACACATGCCCTGCCCAGATGAGGTGGACCCACTCACCTGGTTGCGAGGTTCCATGCACCCCACCAATGCAGGCCCGCAAGTTGCCCGAAGTCTTGCTGTTTAGTGGGAACAGTCCCTAGGGTGGGCTGCCTGCCTTGACTGAGCTGGATTAAATCAGTGCTCTAGTGGGTGCAAGACCCCTGGGCTAACAGACCAGGGGAAGAACTCCAATGGCATCTGCCAGTGTCTGTGTCAGCATGCTTGCACTAGGTCACAATAATGGCTGCTGCCAATGTCTCAGTCCCTGCAGAGGTCCCACCTCCCACTGAAATGCACCCAGAGCCTATCAGGTGAGTCTTTTTTCACCAAGGGACTGTGTACCTTTCTGGTGATTTTAGGTTGCTTCCTGAAATAGGTGAATTTGTGTGGACTTAAAAAATAGACTTTTTTCCCCCTTATGTCTGATAGCTTTTCTGTGGGTGTTCCTCATTGTAGTTAATAGCCAGCAAATCCAGGTATTATGACACTTGTGTTGGTTGTGCAGAGTCTGAAAGCTGCTTATTGTGGTAATGTTTCCCTGCTCAGATCCCCCACTCCTCCAGGGAAGGCTTCATACCTTAAGGTTGCTTCCAGCTGCCTGTGAAGCACTGCAGCTTGAAGGTGGCTTTTTTCCTACTTCTTCCATGTCAGTCAGCACTGTCCCTTGTTGTGGGGGTTCTTTTTATCCAGTTTTCAGTTCTCTCTTAGGGGTATTTGTTCAAAGAATAGTTGTAAATTTGTTGTGTCCATGGGAGGAGGTGAGTTCAGATTCTGCCTATGCTACCATCTTGACATCGTCCCTCCAGGATGTTATTTCTAGATGTCTTTTTGACTTTCAAGTAAAAACGTGAGTGGACATTTGAATATACGAGTCTGGAAACTAAGAGAGAAGTAAACTACAGATAAAATTTGGGAGTTGTCAGCATGTAAATATATTTAAAGCCACGGGACTTGATAAGATTCCCTAGGTAATAAGTGTAAATAAAGAGTAAGAGGAATCTTGAAGGATTCCAAGGTTTATGTTATAATTTTTAACTATTTTTATCTTAATCTGTTTTTAAACCTTCAAAAGTGTTTTATATTTTCAACACATTTAAATTTATCTTAATATCCACCAGTCTTTATTAATCATTGCTTATTCTTTTCCTTTTATATTGTGAAATAAACAAATTCAGAAAAGTACGTAAAACTTATATGTACAGTTTAGTAAATAATAAGAAACTTAGAAATAAGAAATATTTAGAAAATAATAAGAAGAAACAAGAAACCGCCACACAGGTCAAGAAATAGAAAATTTCCAGCACCCCAGAAGCCCTCTGCATGTCCTACTATGATCATTGCTCCATCTCTTCCCCGGACAGAGACAAACATTTTTGACTTTTGTAGTAAGAGTTTCCTTGCTTTCCTTTATTGTTTTATTACCAATGTATGTATTCCTATTTATTTAGTCAAAACATATGGCGTATGTTTACAACTAAGAAGCCATTATCGCAATCAAGATAATGAACATATCCATCACCCCAAAGACTCTTGGTAACTTTTTGTAATACCTCCCTCCAGTACTTCTCTGCCCTTCCCTCTCCAGGCGACCACTGATCTGTCTTCTGTCACTATAAATTAATTTTCATTTTGTAGAATTTTATGTAAATGAAAAATGCAGTATTAACTCTCTTTTTGTCTGGCTTCTTGCATTCAGAATGATTATTTTGAGACTCATCCCTGTTATTGGGTGTATCATGCTGTAGCATGTATTCATTCCTTTTGATTGCTCAGGAGTATTCTATGCCATGGATGTACTACCATTAGTTCATCTGTTCACATGTTGATGGATATTTGGAATGTTTCCAGTTTTGGCTATCACAAATAAAGCTGTTATAAATACTCATGGACAAGTTTTTGTGTGGGCATATACTTCCCTAACTCTTACATAAATACCTAGGAATACCATTTAATAGGTCTATGTTGAACTTTTAAGAAACTACCAAACTGTTTTCCCACAAGCAGTGTAAGAGAGTTCTTGTTCCTCCAAATATCTCCAGTACTTTGTATGGTTAATCTTTCCAATTTTAGCCATTCTAATAGGTGTGAAGTGGAATCTCATTTCGGTTTTGTTTTGCATTTCTCTAACGATGATGTCAAACATTTTTTCATGTGCTTGCCTTCCAAATATCTTATTTAGTGAAATAACTGTTCAAATATTTTGCCATTTGCTGAGGTGTTTGTTTTCTTATTACTGAATTTTGAGAGTTTTTATAGATTCTGGATACACATACTTTATCAGATGTATTGTTTGCAGGTGGAATTTTTTTTAATCTTCTTCTCAAACAGTGTAGGTCTTGAATTATTCTGGCTTTCCTCAGGGATTTTAGTTCTAAATCCTGCCTTACTCAGTCCCAAGGCTTCATCTTCTGTCACCAAGTAGTGATTTTTGAAATCCAAGCCACTTTTTTTTAAAACACATAGATCTTTCTCCTTGCAACACTGCAGCCTAAGCAACTGGAACTTCAGCTCTGCTTGCATTGGGGTTTTTTTCCCCAGATTTTCTTTGTTTTGCCAGCACTTCCCCACAGCCCCCACCACACTTACTTTCTTGCAACCTTTAGCTATTTATATAAAAGAATGTCTGTGACACTTACTCCAATATTTCTAGGATTTACTGATTACAATGGAGCCAGCCAAAGCCATGAACTTTTTATGGATGGGTGCACCAATCCCTTCACAATACAATACTTTCTACTTATTAGTTTGCCTATTAATTGTTTTATAAATATTGAATTGATTTGAAATTCTAGGACAGAGGAATTCGAACTTAATACAGTGGATGACAAGGAGACAATACAGGTTCTTGAAAAGGGAAGATGAAAGTAATTAAGCTGCATGATCTCTCACCTGGCTTATTGCAGTAGCCTTTCTAACTGCCCTCCTAAATTCTGCCCTTGCCACCTACAAACTATTATCCAAACAGCAACCAGTATGATCCATTTAGAACTTAAGTCAAATGATGTCACTCTTCTGTTAAAAGCCAATCAATGTCTTCTCATCTCATTTTGAGACTAAGACAGAATCCTAACAATGGCCTGAAAAGTCCCTACATGATCTGACCACCCTGTCATCTTTCTTATCTCCTTTGCTAATACTCTTCCACTCTCATTCCACGTCACACCCCTCAACTTTATTGAGGAATAATTGACAAATGTAATTATATATATTTAAGGTTTACAATGATGATTTGATACATATATATATATACACACTGTGGAATGATTACTAACACATCTACCACCTCACAGAGTTAACTCTTTGACTGTGTGTGTGGTGAGAATGCATAAGATCTACTCTCAACAACTTTCAAGTATACAATACTATCTTATTAGCTATAGTCACCAGGCTGTACATTAGATCCTCAGAACTTATTCTTATAATTGAAAGTTCGTACCCTTTGATCCATAAAGTTCCTGAACATGCCAAGCATATACCTAAGAGCATTAGCATTTTCTCTTCTCTACGATGAACACTCTTTCCTCATATAGCTGCTCTGAATTAACTATTTAACCTTTATTAATATTGATAAAATGCAGGAACCATTTGATTCCAGTAGAGATAGTCCTCATTCTTAACTAAAGTTAATATATCAAATATAAGACTGAAAGGTTAGACTTAAAAAAACTTTATTGAGATATAATTTATATACCATAAAATTCACCCATTTTCAGTGTACAGTTCAATAATTTTTAGTAAACTTACTGAACTGTTTAACCACCACCAAAATCCAGCTTTAGAACTTTCTCATCATCCTAGTAAAATCCCTTATGATATTTTTAGTCAATCTCTGTTCCCACTCTCAGCCTCAGGGAACCACTGATATCCTTTCTGATATAGACAATTCATATAAATGGAATCATACAATATGTGGTCCTCTATGACTAGCTTCTTTGATTTAACATACTGTTTTTGAGGTTCATCCATGTTCTAGAATGTACTGATATTTAAAATGTTTCTGTTGAAAGCCTCAGCCTCAGTTTCTATTTATTCATTAATTCTACTATTTTTCTTTACTTTGATTCACAGATATCTGCTTTGGTAAGTAAATTAATTTTTTAATATTTTCCTTATGTATATTTTGTTATTATTTTCCTGATCTAGTTTAAAACTTAGCTAATTTAGTTACATTTTCTTGTTTTATAGCAAAGACATTTAATTCTATCGAAATCTTCTGAGTAGAGTTTTGTTGTATCACAAAACTAATTATCATTATTTTCTAATAACATATACATGTACTTTTGATTTCCTTTTGAACTCCTTATTTTTAAAAGCTCCATTTAAAATTTTTTTCAAAGTTGTTTGTTTTTGTTTCTTTATGACTGTTATTAATTTCCAGGTTTTTTGTACTATAGTCATAGAATTTGACTATTATAATTTCTGCTACACTGGGGAATTTATTTGAGTTATCTATTTAAAAAGTACAGTTCAAAATGCCATATTCGCATTTGAAATGAATATGTATTCTCAATGATAATATATAAAGTGCAATATGCTTCTTAAAGTTTAGCCTATTAATTTTATTATTCAATTTCCCATGGGTTAGGAGGCCTTTTAATCAATCTTTTTTTCTATTATTTATTTTTAGAAATGAAAAAACTACAAAGAATATTAAAATATCTATGTGCCCATCATCAAGAATTGATAATTATCACATATCTTCATATTTATTTCAACTCACCATTCTAATGACAGAACATAGGAAAAGTTGAGATCCCTTTTACTCACCTCCAGTTCTAATTCCCTCCTTCTTACACAGAAGAAGCAATTATCACAAATTTATTGTGTATCCTTCATGTCTATTTAAAAAATCTTTTATACATTAGGTTTGTATTCTTGGACTATATATATATAATTAAGCATACATTTTCCTTAATTTTATATCATGGTATCATGATCTGAAGCTCTGAAAGGCTTTGCTTGCACTTAGAATTACATTATTTGAAATCTATGCTGATTTATATCAAGGTAATTACCTTTCATTGTCCTTTAGAATTTCCTGGTAGGAATATATCCCATTATTACACGTGACTTCCATTGGTACACATTTAGATTGTTTTTGGTTTTTTCTGTAACAAAAAATGTCGGAATAAACCTTGTAGGTATGTCTTTCCTTTTGCACAGGTGAGAACACTTATAGGTAAATAGTTAATCTGTCTAGAAGTGGTATGCACATTTACAATTTTACTGGTTATAACTAAGTTACTTTTCCTAGTGGTTCTACCAGTTTATACTACTTCTAGCAACATCTGAACATTTTCCTTTCCCGTTATCTTTACCAATATTTGATATAGTCATACTTTCTCATTATTGTCAAGCTACTTGCTTTGAAATGGTATCCTGTTATGGTTCCCTGAATACTAGTGAAGTTGAGCATCTTCTAAAGTGCTTATTGGTCATTTATAAGGACCCTTATATTTCCTATCGCTGTTATTATTTGTGTATACCTTTTTCTTATAGATTCGTAGGAATATGTTACAAATTTAGGATACTAATTTTTATAAGTTATACTGATTGCAAATATCATCTCTTAATCTCTAGCTCCTTTTTGTTGTTATTCATACAGATTTTTAAAATATATGACCTAGTTTAGTTTATGAAACTTTTCCTCATGGCTCTTGCTTTTTCTGTCTTGTTTAAGGAATTCTCACCCAGTATCACAATTATATTATCTCCTATTTTCTTCAACACATTTCAGAGTTTTGATTTTTGACATTCATCTCTGTGTCAGTATGAGTATAAGGCAGGGATTCAATTTTTAAAATGTAAATGACTCTAAATGAACATAGATGTACTCATTAAAAGTGTCCACAATTATCAATAGTTGGCCAGTCCATTTTTATCTATACCTCCAAAATTTGGGGGAGAATGTTGAAATATTTCAAAGCAAATCCCAGACATCATGTCATTTCATGCATCTCTAGCTGAGGACATTTTTGAAATGTAGCAACAATGGCATTGTAGATGGATGAACAATGGCATTGTGGCTGTGTTAAAAAAAATCTTTAATCATCCAATACTGGATCCATATTCAATCTAATGTATTGAATCCAAATTTCCAGATTGTCTCAAAATTTCTTCTTAGTTTATATTTATTCAGATTAGCATTCAAATGAGGTCAAGCTCCATATATGCAGTTGTCTGTTATTTGTCAGTCACTCTTCTCCACTTTATTTTTATGCATTGATTTGCTAGAAAAATCAAGCAGTTTATCCATGAAATAAGATTCAGTATTTGACTGATTGCTTTCTCACTTTATTGTTTAACTTCATCCTTCTCTGGTTTCTATAAACTGCTAGTTAGATCTAAAAGATAGAGTAAATTCAGTTTCAGGGGGTTTTTTTGGCACAACACTTCGGAGGTGCTGTTGTGTACTTCTTATTACATCATATTATGAGGTAGGTAATGTCTGTATATCTAACTTTTAATGACGGAGTTTAATTAGTGTGTTCGGATGGTGTCAATCTGGTCTCCCCAATATAAACTTCCCTCACCCAACGTTCATGTAATGGTTCTAGCATCTATTGGGTATTGTTGCCTAGATCCATCATTTCATTAGAGGTTGCAAACTGGTGATTTTATAATCTTATTATTCCTTCTGCACTTATTAGCTGGAGTTCTTACATAAGGAAGAATTTCCCCGCTTTGACTGTTTGATTACTCTAAAATACAGGTTATACAGGAAAGACAGGATAAGTGATAGATTTTTTAAACTTTATTTATCAATAACCAGAATAATGAGTTAATGCTGTAGAAACATCCAATGTTCATCAACGTGGTTTTTGCCTTTTAAGTATCACTATAAGCACACTTAAAAAAACTGATGTGTTCTAATCAATTTCAGACACTTTTGATACTCCAAGTTTTCCATCTTTCACTAGTGGGAGCCCCTTTAATTGGCCCCATGCATTCTTTGACATGAACCCATTAGACCTTGATAGGTTCCCTGGTCTGGAACAATTAGATGTCCCCAGCTTAACTTTTCAATTCCTTCTCAATATTGGATACATCCTTGATAATGGCAGTAAATAACCACAGGTCACCCAAAAGTAGTAATTCCACAACTGCCATGTGGCATGTAGTACTTTGCTGGAGCAGATCGATACTACCTCATTTACATGGTATGATTTGGGGGAATGCATTCTTTTCTATCTCAATCACAAATTGTCCCTGTTCACCTTGAATGGAAACAATGTGCCTTTACATATATAATCATAGTAGCTCTACATGTATAGTCACGCATAGTTTTTGAAGAGTTCTGGACAATCTGGATATCCCATTAGAACATCACATAGATCCATTACATTGATGCTATTTTGTTGTTCAGCAGGGATGAACAAGTGCATGCTAGAGGCCTTGATAAGACATATGTGCTCCAGATGGTGAGAGGTAAACCTATAAAAATTTAGGGACCTGCCACATCCATACAATTTTACAGGTTCAGTGGTCAGGAGTGTGCTAACATATCCCCTCCAAAGTAAAAGACAGACTCTTTCAACTTGTACTCCAGGCACAATGCCTCCATGAAGTCTGGAGGTAGCATATTCTATACCTTGGAATATTACTCTGGCCTTATGGTGAGTGGTGTGAAATGCTGCCAACTCTGAGTGCAGCCCAGAGCAGGAAAAGGCTCTGTAGCCAATCTAGGCTATGGGGCCAGAACGTTGTCTACTCGGGCCATATGAAGTAGACCCTATGATATTCGAAGTATTATTAGTGAGGAAAGATGCCATGTGGCATTTGTGGCCAACTCTAGTGGGAGAATCACAACCCAGGGTCGTGAGGTCCTGAAGCAAGAGCAGAACCTTTTGAAAAACAACTCATAGTATTCTACCAGGCCCAGGTGTAATACTAGGAGATAGAACGTTTGGCCATGTGGACAGAACCAGCCCATGATAAGATGGGTCCTTAAGACCTTCTAATCAAATGTTGGGGTAGGTCCAGCAACAATCCCTTATAAGATAGAAGTAGAATCTCTTGAATGGAAGTAGTGTCTCTGGAATGGAAAATAAGGAGGACCAGTATGCACAAGCAAACTGCATACACAGGTGGCTCAGACCGCCATAGCACATAACCACTATTACACTGTTGCCTCTCCTTCAGCTCACAGTTATGGCGATGTGGGATTTCCATATGATCGGCTGAAGGAGGAAGAAAAAGCTTGAGATTTATTTACAGATAAGGCAGCCCCATATATGGGTTCAAACCCAAAATGGATGGCTGTTATCACAACTTCAGTCATAGAGGCCTTGAAAGACAGTGATGAGGAAACACTCTCCCGCTTGGCAGAGCTTTGGGCATTGCATCTGGTCATTCATTTTGTGTGGAAATAGAAGTGTCTAAGGTTAAAATACATTCAAATGATCAGTAGCCTGGAAGGAAAATGTTAGAAGACTGGAGATAAGAATATCTAATATTGCTGGATGTGGATTCACATATGGGTGGGCAAGAAATATAAAGATTTTAGTATCACTTGCTAATATCCACCAAAGAGCATCTGCCACGAAAGAAGCACTAAACAACCAAGTAGAGAAAAAGCCTTGGCCAGTTAACATCAGTTAGCCTCTGTCATCAGCCACTCCAGTGCTGTCATAATGGGCACATGAGCAAAGTAGTCACAGTGACAGAGATGGAGGCTGCACATGAGCCCAGCAACATAGACTCACACTTACTAGGATTTATCTATCTACTGCCACTTGTGAATGTCCAAACTTTCTGCAATGGAGATCAAAATGGAACCCCTGATATGGCAGCATTCCTTGAAGAGACCAACTGGCTACTTTGCGGTAAACTGACTACATTGGACTCTTTCAATTCTGGAAGGGTCAGCAGTTTGTTTTCCAGGCATGGTTTTTCTTTCCTGCCAGCAGGACCTCAGTGAGCACCACTATCCAGGGGTTTATACAATGTTTGATCCACCAATGGGATCTTACATAATATTACATCATACCAAAGGACGCATTTCACAGCAAGAGAAGTATGGGAATGGCTCATGACCACAGGATCCATTGGTCATATGACATAGTACACTACACAGGAGCTGCTAGCCTTAGAAAATGTTGGGATGACCTACTGAAGATATAGCTAAGGCACCAATTCTGAGGCAATATTCTGAAAGGATGGGAGTGTCATCCTCCAGGATTTAGTGTTTGTATTGAATCAAAGACATTTACCTGGCACCATGTCCCCAAGAGGAAGAATATATAGATCCGTGAAGCAAAGTGTGGAAGCAGGGGCGATTCCATTTACCATCACTCCAAATAATTCACTAGAGAACTTTGTTTTTCAGGCTGGTCCAGAGTCCAGCAGGCAAGAAGAAGAGTCACCATCTTGGGGTAACTGACTCTGAACATCAGGGTGAGACAGAGTTGTTGCTACACAATGGAGCAGGGAGGGATGTGTACAGAACCATGGTGGCCTGGGACTTGCTGTCAAGTAAGCCACTGATTCCAGCAGAGGCAATAGCTGAGGATGAGAAGAATCTAGGAAGGAGGAAAGTAAGAATTGATCACGGTAGGAGATGTAGTTCATCCCGCTAACTTTCCCCTTATCAGTATCTGCTCAGGAAAAGAGGCCCACCAAAATCCTGGAGGAGCTGTTCCCTGAATATATATGGAGAAGTATACCTAAGAAGTGAAGTTTCTGATAAACACAGAAATGCATTGCTCAATTCCTCCATTAAGGCATGACTTGCTGCTAGGCTGTGGGGAGTGGGATCAGCATTCAGCTTCCGGCTGTCAGCTTCTCAGCTTCCGGCTGTCAGCTTCTCAGCTTCAGAGAGTTACCTCATCCGAGGTAGGTCAGTTCCAAGGCTACTCGCATTTAGTGACTGTGAGAAGTGGAGGTATAAAGGCCTGACTGTTTCAGCTTGTTGGGTGATGATTCTGATAGGCAATACTCACTCCCAAGTGCTAAGTTGGCTTGGCCAAGTGTTTGATGGGCCTGCATTGGGCTGCATTCGACTTCCCCCTCTGCTCAATCCTGCCCTTTCCTTTTGAAGATGTTGACCTATAATAAACATCTTGCACTCCCAACTCCATCTCAGCATCTACCTCACCCATGACAAGGGAGTAAAATTTTTATAGTTAAAAACTGGATTCATATGCAAATGTAAACAAGTTATTGTTCTTGTGTTTTCTTTTTCTCCAGGAGAGATTATGCTGGTAGGAAACATCTCTGTCCACTTTATATACAGGGCCTCATTGCTACAGGCAATTCCCCATTGTATTTATGTGACCACAGGATAAGCAATTTGTGTATCTCATATATGAAGAAAATCTATCAAGAACGAGAAAAATATTCATTCTTAATAATAGTAATAATAATGCTGAGGAGCTGTTGTCTGAGTTTTGAATTTTACTTGCAACAGGCTTATCTGAAAGCAAGTGTTCAAAATGACACTAGGAAATGGGCCTCTATAGTTTGAGGGTTATGTCTTACTGATCTTTGTATTTCCTTACCACTTAACACAATGCCTGGCTCTAAAAAGATAGTTAATAAATGTGTTTTTGTATTCTTTTGTGTGTGTGTGAGGAAGATTGGCCCTGAGCTAACATCTGTGCCAATCTTCCTCTATTTTATGTGGGATGCTGCCTCAGCATGGCCTGACGAGTGGTGCTAAGTCCACACCTGGGATCTGAACCTGCGAACCCTCGGCTGCCGAAGCAGAGAGTGCGAACGTAACCACTATGTCACAGGGCTGGCCCCTTAATAAACGTCTTTTTGACTATTAAATACAAGGTTCAAATTTTATTCTACATGAATGAAAATATAATGGGAAAATAAGAATTTGTACAGAGTGAGCAAGTTTACATAAACTATGAAATACATTAATCAAAAACAGTTATTGTGGGGGCTGGCCTGGTGACGCAGCGGCTAGGTTCCCATGCTCTGCTTCCACAGCCTGGGGTTCGCCAGTTCCGATCCCAGGAGTGGACATCGCCCCGCTTATCAAGCCATGCTGTGGCGGGCATCCCACATATAACGTAGAGAAGGATGGGCATGCATGTTAGCTCAGGGCCAATCTTCCTCAGTAAATAAAGAGGAGGATTGGTAGTGAATGTTAACTCGGGACTAATCTTCCTCAAAAAAAGTTATTGTGTTTCTGCTGTGTGTAACAGGTGCTAATGGTAAAAGAGTGCCCCTGCTCTCAAATATCTTATAAATTGGTTGCAGCATGATGAAACACAACATGCTTATCAAAGTAATATTGGCCATGTCAATTTAGTAAATATTAAGTATGTGTCTGTATTCACTATGAGATTGCGCAGCCTGAAATAAACAGATTGGTTTTGTTTTCTTTTGTTTTGTTATATAGTCTTTGTATTCACCTCCTTATTGTTAAATCCTCTGACTTTCTCAGGCTTACTTCTTTTTTTTTTAAGATTTTATTTTCTCCTTTTTCTCCCCAAAGTCTTCCGCGCCCGCCCCCCCCCCCCCCCCATAGTTACATATTTTTAGCTGTGGGTCCTTCTAGTTGTGGCATGTGGGACACTGCCTCAGCATGGCTTGGTGAGTGGCGCCATGTCGGCGCCCCGGATCCGAACTGGTGAAACCCTCGGGGAAACCCCGGCCGGGCGAAACCCCAGGCGGAGGAAGCCGAGCGCACGAACTTCTCCGCTCAGCCACGGGCCGACCCCCAGGCTTACTTCTAGCAGCTGTCTCTATTGACTGTTGGCTAATCCCTCACACCACTAGGGGGCATACAACTTGCCATAGAGAAATTGTGATACTAGAGAGGAGAGGTCAAGGGCCATATGCTGTTACTGCGTGCTTACTTAGGTAAAGCAGGCTAGGGGGTGCTTTACATAGAATGGCTGTAAATTTTAATGATCCAGACTGTGGCTTCTTTCAGAGAGAGGTTGTAGATTTCATAAATAAGCAGATACTTCGAGGTGGAGTTAGCCCGTACTTTTACAGGATGCAGATGTGTGAGTCCTGGGGTGAAATGGAAGAGAAGTTGCGGGACATCCTGACGGACTCAGCAATATCGAGAGCCATCAAGGAGGCTTGTGCTTGGGGCACCCTGGCCCTGGCAGTACGCTTCGCACGGAGGCAGAAGAGGGACGATAGAGAAAAGGTAAAAAAGCTCCAGGATCAGCTGGAGGAGCAGAAGGTGTTCTCTAATGCTTTGGTAGGGATGGTGAATAGACTCAGGGATAAGCAAAAAAGAGAAAAGGAGATTGCCCAGCTCCAACTTCAACAAAATCTCACGATCCTTCGTAGAGTAGAGGAAGAACGAAATTTACTCAGGAATGCGCTTCTTAGGGTGTTAAGGTCTCAGTTTCAGAAGCAGGAAAGAACAGAGGAATTGCAGAAGGGAAAGGAGACACAGACATTAGGCACGCTTGCTTTTGCTCCTGATGCAGTCAGTTACTGGACAAGGGAGGGGGCCACGCAGGGAGCAGGCCTGGGGACTGCTGCTACTCCTATGACTGCGGCTATAGGGGGAGAGGCAAAGGGGCAGAAAGTGATTTCCATATGGGGGAATGACCAGGAGGTACCTGTTTTTCCTTGCTCTGAGATCTTGGGGGCCTGGACCCAGGCTGGTCAACTGCTGCCCTTTAGTCTCTCTGAATCCTCTTACTCATTCCTACCGACGTATTCTCTCCCAGGAGCAGCAACAAAAGCTGCAGCCGTTCCTCTTGTGAAAAATTCCCTGACTAGCTGGAAGGGTAAGCATCTCCATACCAGGAAGTTCTTGCCAGAGAGGTTTAAGCAAGAGGCTGGCATCTGTCACTCTGCAAAAGATACCATCAGGCGCAAAGTAGGGGACTGGGACTGTGACCAGTGTTCTAGGATCAATTTCTCATGGCGAAAGATGTGTTTTAAATGTAAAAAGTCCCGGTACACAGAGGAAAGTGGAGGCTCTGCCCGCAATTAGAGGCCTCACAGAATTCTAACAAATTCATTTCCTGACGTTCTGTTCTGATTAGAAATGGAACAAGAACATGGTCTTGATTAGATATTATATAAAAATAGACAAGCAGAAAGGAATAAGATATAAAGATCATCTTTAACCTTGCCACTCAGAAACAGTTAACATTTTACCTATTTACTTCCAGCTCTGAGTATAACTACATATATGAGTTATAATAAATAGTTATATTAAATAATTTTCTTATGACGATAGAATCATTTTGAAAATTAAGTTTATTACTTGCTTAAAAATGTTCTTTGATTGATTTGATAAAATTTGGAAAATAGAGGAAAGAAGTACAAATAAGAGAATAAAAGTCACACAAACTGCCGTCACCCAGAAACAATCCTTAGAGCTCAATTTTGCTGGTCTCCTATTGTTGGGCAGACAGACATACACACATGCGAACACATATGGACATGCATGCAGAGACATGCTATTTTGATTTTTAAAATGAAAGAAAACTCTACATATATTTTGGGAATCTACTTTAAAAATTATATTCATTTAAATTTGGAAAATTCAGGGACACATATGTGGATACATAAAATGCTAATCCAACCACCTGGAGAAAATATCTTCCAGTATTTCATATATTTTAAACCCTTTTTAGCTGTGTGTGTATATGCACGCATATATATGTTGTTGTTATTAAAATTAACTCTTTTTTCTTATTTCTAAAGTAGAAAACTGAACGTAAGGAACAGCAGAGAAGCAAAAGGAAGAAAATAAGTTTTATGCATAATCTATTCAGAAAACCATTATTTTTATCTATATACATATTACTTTTAAAATTTATATATACAAAATTTATTTTATATATAAATTATATAAAATTTATTTATATATAATTTATATATAAATTCAAAAAATAATATGTATATATAAATAATATGTATATATATTTCTCTTAACATTATTCCCCATCTTTTGGGGGAGTACTGCTTAATAAATGTTTATTCATTTCTTAAATGGGCTTACTAGAGATTAATTTTGTTTTGTTTTTCTTTCTTTGATCCATTCAAAGAACCAGCAGCTGATTTTATTTATCAGTTCTATTATTTATGTACCAACAAATTCATTGATTCTTCTCCAATTTCTTCTATTTTCTTGAGGATTTGTTGGTTTTTTTGGGAGGGGGTTGTTTTTTGGGTTTTTTGGTGAGGAAGATTGGCCCTGAGCTAACATCTGTTTCCAATCCTCCTCTTTTTTTGCTTGGGGAAGATTGCCATTGAGTTAACCTTTGTCCCACTCTTCCTCTATTTTGTATGTGGGATGCTGCCACAGCATGGCTTCATAAGTGGTGCATAGTTCCATGCCCTGGATCCAAACCCATGAACCCTGGGCCACCAAAGTGGAGCACATGAACTTATCCACTACACCACCATGCTGGCCCCTGTTGTTATTTTTGTTTGCATTCTAAGTTCTTGATATTATACTCGGTTCATTTATTTTGGGGGGAAGATTAGCCCTGAGCTAACATCCTCCACTGATCCTCTTTTTGCTGAGGAAGATTGGCCCTGACCTAACATCTACGCCCATCGTCCTCTATTTTATATTTGGAATGCCTGCCACAGCATTGCTTGATAAGCAGAGCATAGGTCTGTGGCCAGGATGCAAACTGGCGAACTCTGGCCACCAAAGCAGAGCAGGCAAACTGACCACTACACCACCGGACCAGGTCCTATTTTCATTCTTTTTTGTGTGATGTTTAAAGATGAGACATTTCTATCAAGCGCAACTTGGTCTTTATACAGTAAAAAGTGTATGTATGTGTGTATATATACAAATGTATGTGTATACACATATATATATAAATTTTTGAAATGTGTGTGGATATGTATGTGTGTATGTGGATATACAAACATACATATATATGTACATGTATATCCACACACACATACATTTTTTTTTCCTGCTCTTGCTCTGGGATTCTAATCTGGGATTCTAATCTGGGATTCTAATCTGGGATTCTAATCTGGGATTCTAATCTGGGATTCTAATCTGATGCTCCTAATTAAAATGGTAAAAATTGAGAGGGGGGAGTTTTACTTGGTAAAATTTTTAACCATGTTTTCTGACTATATTTCAACTCTGTGGTGGCTGTGCAATTACCACAGACTGCAAAACTGGGAGAAGGAGCATGGTATGTTTTAATCCATGCAAAGATTGGGACATTTGCACTACATTTTTTTGTGACAACTTTCTGAATCCTCTGTGTTTATTTTAATATGGAACAAAACCTTTTGCAATACATAAAAATATCCCCGATTGTTGTTTTTAGGGAGTACTTAACGTAAAGTGAATATGTAATAATAATTAGAATATTCTGTAATCCAATTTGTGTGTTTTAAGCCATCAATGTTGTGAAAATTCATAACAGCCTATAGAAATTAATCTATGTGAATTTACTGCTTGGAAAGTTTAAAAATTGTAATAGTAAAAACATTGTTTCTACTTATTCTTGATATGAATGTCATTGTGTTTTCTGATCTTTTGGCTTGGTTTGAGGGATTTTAAGATAATGAAACACTCTGGTAATGGATCAAATCTGTGTATATGTAAGAGCCACTGAAACATTAATGTTCACTACTCGGAATTGTATGTGGGGGCAACAATTAGACTAGAATAGCACTGATAAAACAGTTATGATGGGAAAAAAGACTGTGTTCAAAATTAGGGACTTAAATAAAGAAGTATAGGTCTGCATTTGACCCATGAAAATGAAAATTAGAAAGATTTTTGAAAGAGCCTTGATAGCCAGTAGTTTTCATATTTTCCTTTCAATTCGTATATATTAAAGAGTGTTGGAAGACTTCATCTGTGATACTAGATAACCTATGTTTTTAGATTCCCTAGTCTTTCCTTGCAGGTAGGATTTCTAGAAAAAATACAGGATGTTCAGCTAAATTTGAATTTCAGATAAACAACAGATTTTGCTTTAGTATAAGTATGTACCAAATATCGCATGTATTTTTATTTGCTAAATTTGACAATGCTACCCGGGGGGAGACTGGCATTTAATTTTCTTTTTCTAGTAAAAATAGTATAGATTATTCTGGCAGAGAGAAGCATTTGGACCTTTACAATTTGGAGCAGATTCCAGGATCCGTGGATGAAGAGCCAGAAGAATGAAAATGGAAATGGAAGGCTCTAATCATTCATCAACAGTGAACTCTGAATGCATGACTTGGGTATGGCAAGATATAGCGTGATATGGCAATCACGACTGGTGAAAAGAGATTTGGAAAAAGTAATTTGGGAATATGTGCACTTGCCCTGGAAGTCTCTTGCTCTGTCACTGCAGTAGCCTAAATGGTCTCTGAAGTTGCCTTACCCGTTACAGGTAGCATTGTGGAAAAATCTGTGCTGTACTCTAGCGCCCAGATTTTGGCTCCTTAAACTATTCTCCATTACAAGGAACCAGGGCTCCTTGGAGGGTAGCTGGCACCAAATCTTGGGGCAGGAGAAAGCAAGATGAGCCTGGAACATCTTGCCATTTATAGAAGGTGAGAATGCTGACTTGGGGTACAAAGGGCAAAGAGGCCTGAAGAAGTCTCTCAGCAGGCAGAGTGACATATTGAGCATTGAAAATGAGGCCCCCCCGAAGAGCCTCTCACTGGGCAGAGTGAAAATTGAGCATCAAAAAAAGAAAACAAGCGACAGTTGCAGTCAATTGGAACAGTAGAGTCTACTAAAAAAATCGTAAATCCATGATGATGCTAAAAATGTATAGGTAATGTAAAGATGCTTGTAATGCACACAAGAATTTCCAATATTGTCCGTAAAAATTCTGTATATTGACCTACCAATTTATGCAATTCTCATACTCAACTTTTTTGTCAACAAAGAGTTAACACAAATGGTGGAGATGTATGGATTACATGATTAGTTAATACATAAAAAGGTGTTAGGTTTAACTGGAGAGAGAAAAATGTGAGAGAATGTAAAAGTGAGCTTCTTTTTGTATGGAGATAAAAATATAAAAACATATACAAGAAATGGGTGTAATACTCTTCAGAATAAAAATAGTGGAATTTGAGAATCTGTTGGGTTAGAGTGTTTGACAAGGCTTTAAAATATTTTGTGTTATATTATTAGAAAGAAAATGTTATAAATTAGTGGATTTAACAAGATTTCTTGGTCAGTGAAATGTATGAATATACACATAAGAAGAAGGATGCTAGATTGTTTCCATTTTTGTGACCGTATGCATGCTCAAGAGTGTCTTTGAGTATGATACTTGTCTGATATCCATTTACTTAGTGTGATCATAGCTAGCATAAATAAACCAGTTATTGTGAATCCACATAGCCTCATGTGTTCTGTGTGTTGCTATTGCCATATGCAAAGAAATCTTAGAGGAAGCAGGGTAAGGTCGACATATTTGCACAGCATCATTTATCTTAACAGCTGAAAGCCCATAAAGTCATTTTTCTCTGCCTGCTGTCTTTCCTCAAGTATCATTAATTTCTGCTTTGGTTTGTGGCTAGTAACAGTAAGAAGGGTCCAGACTCTAATATGTGTGGGGTTCTGAGGTTATCAATTTATCTTGGGAAATTGTGGGAATTGATTCTTAGATTGTAAATTTGTTGAAAGATCTTTTATCCTGGGAAATCAGCTGATTTATGGATAACTTTGGAGGTATGGGGCCAGTGTTGGGATATTTTTGTGTCCTGGTAATTAAAGCATTTAGACAAGTTATTCAGATGATTGAATTGGGGCTGGAGTAATCAGTCTTTAGATGTGCTAAAAAGGAGCAAAATCAGTTTCAGTAGAAAATGCTGCCAGTTGTAGCTAATGAAAGAAGAAACCCAAACTTGAGTCACATGAGTGAAATTCTCTGGTTGAAATTGAGTGTCATCAGAAGAAAGGGAATAGGGTACTGTGGCTTTGTACATATGATGGAACGTAATTGGCTTTTGGGAATATAGGAGAGGATATTCATTCTGTTGGAATTTTTGCTAAGAGAACAAGAAATTTAACTGATAATGGTTACTATGAATGTGGTGTATTTTTTTATAGGGTCATGGCAAATTTGGGGTATTTTATAATGTGAGCCTTATATTGTTTAGACTCCTACTGCTGTACTTCGTATTACTTAACAATCTTGACTAGGCAATATATCTGTGAAATTTGATGCAAGGTGTAGACTGACAGATAACTTCTTGGCATCGAATCTAGAATGACCTTGAGGTAAGTTCACCCAGATCCTTTCATGTGACTTCTAGGAACAATATCCAAGATACATTTGTAAAGTCTTTGAGGAGCTGTGTTGTCCATCCAATTGGACCCGGTTAACATACAAGAACCATGCCGTGTCTTAGCGAAGTAGCTTCATGATGGTACAGACATGACTTTTCTGGAATATTACTGATCTACTCCCCCAAATGGGATGGTTAATACCCGTGTTTGTCTATAATTCTGGCTATTTAATTCACTCAATTAAAAGGAAAGAGTAAAATGGAAGGAGGAGAGTACTAATGGTACACTCAAATGTCTAGGAGGAGTTCAAATCTAGTAACCTCCTCCTTATTGCTCTTAGAAAGAAGAGTGTTGGTGTAGGTGAAGCCCAAGAATGAGGACACCATTTAAAAATGGCACTGAGAGGTGGAGCTTTCTGTGAAAGGAAAGATGCTAAAAACTCTTGGTTCCATGCTTTCTTTGAATTTTTCTCTTTGGACTGTCCATTCTAAAAGATCATGTGGTTGGTGCCTCTGTCTCTCTGTCTCTCTGTCTCTTTTTTCTCCTATGGGGCTAGTGTAGTAAAAGGGATGCACTTGGAAAGAGATGATTGCCCTACTTTTGAGGACAAGTAGACACAAGGAGAATAGGTCCCCGGAAAACATGGGAAGGGATAGGCCTTTTTGTCCTGCACAGTCTAGGGAAAAAAAATCTCTTAAGGCACAGATGTAGTCCAGAACAGTAATTTGAGATTTGAGGCCAAAGCCTTACAGAAATAAACAGTGTGTATTTTTTCCATCTGTATTCCATGTCTCGATGGAAAAGCTGGTGCTATAAAGATCCTAGACATCTGCATGATAGGATGTTATCAGTTGCAAATTACCCCTCCAAAAAAACCCCTTCAAATTGATTTACACTATATATATATACTGATATATATATATATATTTTTTTTTTCCTCCAATGGAGTGCTGGAATCTCTCCTTAGGAATCCTGAACTCCTACAAAGGCTCTCTTATCTGTGGATGTCTGCCCAAGTCAGTACTCTTCAGATTTTCCCCAACCACAGTCAAGAGAAACTGGGGCCAGTTCACCAGCTCCTGCTGGTTCTGCGGCCCATACCGAGGTCTGTTTGCCTGTCATCTGATGCAAAGATGGATGAGATTCCTCCCGAATCCCTTGTCATATGGTGCTGGACCTCACAACTCCTACAGAGGCACTTTTGCTCATGGATAGATGCCAAATTTTAGTTGTTAAAAGGGGAAGAGGAAAGGAGGGGTATCTTATTTAGTCATGATGCTGACGTCACTCTTCTCATGTCACAATTTATTCAATCATCTCTTGGTGATGGGCATTGAGAATTTTTGCCACAACAAACAATGGGCTAATAAGAATTCTTTTACACATATCCCTATGTACTGCTGCTCTTATTTCTTTATGATACATGTACAGAATTGGAAAATCTAACTATATTTCTCATTTCTTGAAAAAAGACTCTAGCAATTTACATTTCCAGCATCAGGGCCCCTTCCATGAAGGACCTTTTATCTGCATTGTCTCCATCACTCAATGTTTTTTGTTGTTATTGTTATTGTTTTGCCAGTTTTGTGAGTAAAAAGGTATCTTGTTTTTCAGGGTAATTTGCATTTAATTGAATTCTTGAGAAGTTAAGTGTCATTTTATGTTTGTTGGTCATTTAAATTTTGTCTCCCGTGGAATATCTTTTTCTATCCTTAGCACATTTTATAGTGAATTCTTTGGTTTTTTACTTTTCAACTTATAGAAGCTCTTTGCATATTATAGATGTGAATGGTCTGTCTGAATTTATGTGAAATATTTTTCCTCAACTTCTATTTGTCTTTTGAGCTGATTTATGTTATATTTTATCAGCAAAAAATCTTAATTTTTTTGTAAACCAAAATGCTATGTTTTTATAGCTTTTCATTTTCTGATTAGTTTAAGAAGCTCTTCTCTATCTCTAAGTTCCTTTCTTTAATTTTTCTTTTACAGTAAAGTCTCTGATCCATCTGGAATTTATTTTTGATTATGGTATGACACTGGGATCCAACACTATTTTCTATCAAATGGATAACCAATTATGCCAGAATCTGTTATTAGATATACCCTTCTCCTGAATTGGAATTAGCTGTTGTTAATTACCAAATAAGTGTGTGTCTTTTCTGGACACTGTATTGCAGCCCACTTATCTTTTTTAAATTTGATTCTTTTCTTGAACTTGAGCTCTTTATTTTGATATAATTTCAAACTTTTAGAAAAAGGTTGCAAGAATCGTATAAGTAACTCCCATATACCCTTTACTCATATTCACAAATTATTTCCTGCTGAGTTTTGGGAGATAGTCTTTATCATATAGTTTCATGATTTTTCCATTTTTCTTACAGTTTTTGTTTTTAATGAGGAGTGGATGCTAAGTATTTCAAATGCTTTTGCTGCATTAATCATATTTTTGTCCTTTAGTTTGGTGATGGATTTTGTTAAAGTTGACTAGTTTTTGCAGTCCGGAAACAAATCCTACTTGGTCATGGTGTATTCTTTGATTTACCGATAACTTTGATTTTTAAGATTTCGTTTATTGTTTTTGCACCTATTTAAAAAATTCAGATAGTTCTGCATTTTTTCTTTTAGACTACCTTTATGAGGTGCTGATGCTAAGGCTATGTTATGAAATAAATCTGGAATCCTATCATCACATGCTGTGCTATAATAGTGTAATTTTTCATTTAAATTATACTCTTCTGGATAGGTTATTCATTAATATGTTTCAAAGAGCAAAATTATATAGAAAAGCAACATTAAGAAGTCTCACTCTCAGCCTTTCCTGCTCCTACTTTCAGCCTATCCCCTCCCTAGGGCACCCTGTGGCCCCTACAAACATGTTCCTGTTTTATGAATCCATTCAGTGTCCCTTTATGCAAATACACTCAAATACAAATATGTATTCTTCTTGCCACCATTTCTTACACAAAAGGTAGCATCTGTATAGTCTAAAATGTACTTTGATGGTTTTGTCATTTGCTAAGTAATGGGAATCATTTAATTTCAGTACAAAGAAATCTTAGCCAGCGCTGGTGGTTTTGTGGTTAAGATTCCTCACTCTCACCATCACGGCCTGAGTTCTTTTCCCAGTCAGGGAACCACACCATCTCCTATCAGTTGTCATATTGTGATGGCTGTGACCCTGAAAGCTACCCCACTGGTATTTCAAATACCAGCAGGATCACCCATGGTGGACAGGTTTCAGCAGAGCCTCCAAGCCAGACAGACTAAGAACGAGGACCTGGCCACCCACTTCTGAAAGAATTGGCCATGAAAAGCCTGTGAATAGCAGCTGAGTATTGTCTTATCTAGAGCTGGAAGGTGAGAGGATGGCTCAAAAAGACTAGGCAGCGTTCCTCTCTGCCATACACAGCCTCACTAGGAGTCAAAATTTACTCGAGGGCACTATCAACAACCGCAGCAAAGAAATCTTCCTCACTTTTTCACTTGCATAATCGGTCATGTGGCTGTACTGCACCTACTAATGGACACCAGTTGTTCCCAGGATTTGGTTATTACAAATAATGCTTCAAAGAATAGCCTTACACATATGACATTTCTTACCTATATAAGCATATCTGTAGGATAGATTCCCTGAAATAGGATTCCTGGATCAACAGGCAGAACATTTGTAATTTTGGTAGCTGTTGCTGAATCCCCCCTGTAGGCATTGACTCGTTTTGCATTCCCCAAAACAATGCATCATGAGAGCGCCTGTTTTCCCACAGCCTGGAAAGTGCTGAAGGAGCTCCATCAGTTTTCATGAAAAGTATTCTAGGCTGCTGCTTTGCAGCTGGTGCAGCTGTTGCTAAAGAGATAAATGGCGCAGGTTCTAACCAGGTATTCTTCCTCCTGAGCCTGAGTAGAATAAGAAAATTAAAAAAGATGAGAGAAATGTTTTGTACATAAAGTAGGACACTTTTCTCACACTGTGGGAGCAAGGGAATAGAGATGTGCCTTGTCAGAAGTTTAATTTATCTCTAGGAAGAAAAGATTGGAAATCGATTGGACTCTACAGTGATCAGTTTCATAGAGAGATGATAAATGGTGGGCATTTTCTGTTATTTGTAGCGTTCACTGCTCTTCTCTGATAAACATTTTAAAACCACTTTCTTTGGTGAGTGTGATAGATAATTGAGCATAGGTGAAGGTGGGAAGTAGACTAGATTACTTCTTGGCCTAATTAGTATTAAGAATGTACATTTGGCTAATGTATCCATTTTGATGTGTGTATGTCCTTAGTGAACATACTGTGGCAGCATTCAGGGCTGTGGGTTCTGACTAAACAATCTATTTAATTAAAAGGTATGACCAAGAGGGGTCATCCTCTTTCTTCTTGGAGCTCTCTCCTCTTGGCTATGGATATGCTTCTTTTTCCAGGCCCTCCTGCACTCCGCCAGCTCAGTTTCAGTCTCTGCCTCTGATTCCTCTTCCTCTAACTCTTTTCTAAGTATTTACAACCTCTAGGGTTTTTCAACCTTCGTCTCTTCTCACTTTGTACTTTCTCTGGGAATGGTTTCATCTCCTTTCCCCCATTTGACCCCTGAATGCTGTGTCTGTAGGCATATCTCCAGACCTGTATATCAAGCTAGATGTACCACAACCTGTCCCAAACCGAATTAACCCTTCCAACTTGCTCTTAAAGTTCTATTTCTTTGATTGATTTTGAAATCTGAGAGTCACTTTGGATTATTTTCTCTCTCAGATCCCCATATTCAATCAGTTACAAAGTCTTGCTAATGAATTTCTCATGATTTTCCTTTTCCATTCCCACTCTCTCTACCCCAGTTCAGACCCTTATTCTCTCTAGCAAGCTGTGCTGACATTGCTTCCTGAGGGGTCTCCGTGCTTCTAGTCTCTGTTACCCACCCATTGCCATTCCTTCCCCTCAGAGTACATGCTCCACTTTGTGGCCAAAGTAATCATCCTGAAACACATTTGAGCATGCCTATCCTCTCATAAAAAGCCTTAATGATGCCCTGTTGCTCTCAGGACAACATCCAAGGTCCTTCGTTGGTCACTGAAGGCCTTCATGGGTGGTCCCAGTCTGCCTTTTCAGCTCTATTTCCTGCCGTTGGTTCCTATTAGAATGAAAGTGCCATAAAGCATGACAGAGACCTTGTCTGTCTTATTCATTTTTGTATCTGTGGAGCCTTGAACAAAGCCAGGCACATATAGGCACCAAGTAAATATTTGTCAAATGAAAGCTCTACTTTGACCAGAGAGATTCTTAGAAGTACCACATGCTTTGACATCTCTAGGGCTTTGCTCATGCTGTTCTATTTGCTTGAAATTCCCTCCCTCATGCATATTTTTCTCATTTTTAAAGACCTGGCTCAAATGTTATACTTTCTGTAATATTGACAAACCCTCCCCCCATACTAAGAATTGGTTGGTCTCTCCTATTTTCCCATAGCCCAGTTCTATATAATGTTCTCTTTTCACACTAGAATGTAAATTCTCTAAGAGCAACAACCCTCTTCCCTCTAACTGTCCTCTCAAATCCCAGCTAGTCTAGACATTTCTAAACAGGTGTTTGCAGAATGTTGCCTTAAAATAAACCCATATTTGTAAAGTTTTATTACAAAGTCGAGTTTTTAAAAATCTTCATCAATTCTATGTCATTGTGGGACTGAGATCTCTGTTTCCTTGCTGGCATCCATCTGGGGGCCACATTTAGCATCTAGAGGCCTCTCTCCGGTCATTGCACACAGTCCCCTATTTCTCAGAAGCAGCAGTGAGGCATCAAATCCTTCTCATTCTGCCGCCTCTCTGACCCTTCTGTCATCAACACATCCCTCTCTCACCTCAGCAGGGAGAGGGTCTCGCTTTTAAGGACTCAAGTGATTAGATTGGGGCCACCCAGATAATCCAGCAAAATCTCTACACTTGAAGGTCCATAACTTAATTGCATCTGCAAAATCCCTTTTGCCATGTGACAGATCTTGGTGATTAGGAGATGAATATCTTTGGTGACCCAGTATTCTGCCTACTACACAGTGAAAGGTGACAGGTGATTTGTGAGAGGAAAAAAATAAAGTATTGGACTTGGTAGTTAACTAACTTGCTAGTGTTTCGGGTGAGCCATGGCTCAGAATGATGAAAAACAGGACTGGGACAGTGGTGGTATCATTCCTTGAGCTACAATGGGTCTATTTGGAGGATATTGTGGTTTGAGGTCATTAAAGGTTTCAGCTAGTTGTATTTAAGATTACAGCAGGTGGCAATGTCCTGCTATTAGAAGGTGGCATTTGTCCCTGTATCCTGTGATACCGATTGCATTAAATTGAATGCTGGATCTTCTCTTGTATTTGCATGTCAAAACTACATTTTGGGGCCAGCCCCATAGCCGAGTGGTTAAGGGTGTGTGCTCCGCTTCGGCAGTCCAGGGTTTCACTGGTTCAGATCCTGGGCGCCAACATGGCACTGCTCATCAGGCCATGCTGAGGTGACATCCCACATAGCACAACCAGAAGGACTTACAACTAGAATATACAACTATTTACTAAGGGGCTTTGGAGAGGAGAAGAAGAAGAAGAAGAAAAAAGATTGGCAACAGATGTTAGCTCAGGTGCCAATCGTTAAAGAACAAAACTACATTTAACTAAGAAGTAGAGGAGATGATTTTCCTTGGGACTGGTGGCAAATTAAATGAACATTTCTGTGTGCAAGACTTGGCCTTCAGCCTTGTAGACTCAAAAATTAGATACTCCTTTGTCTGTGGTCTGAGTTCATTCTTTTCTGCTTGGTTCTCTGATTGCATCCCTCAGTTTTCTTTGATCTCTATAACTTAAGAGATATCACATTATTGATGTGTTAAAAGAAACAATTTTTTTCCCTTATTACCTGTGTTGCTGAAATCAGAGTCCAAACCTCTGATAAGATATGTGGTGCCTGAGCTCAGCAGCAAGAAAATGTCAGGTAAGTAATTTAACCAAATAGCAAGGTGGCTTCTGGAAGAGTTCATGCTCTCCACAAAGTGAGCAACTTTTTTTTGTCTTTATAGCAACTGAATTTAACCTTTGATAATATTCTGGCTTCTTTGCTTTAGCTTCTGTTTGAACCCCAGGTTGTGGTTGTCAAAACAGTCCTCAGAAGGGTGCCAGCCTCTGTCTCCGAGTATCAAATTTCACAGCTCTGCTGATCCCCTTGGTTCAGAATGAGTAGTCTTCCCCCAAAAGCTGAATTAAATGGAATTGGCCCTGCCCGAGAAAGCAGATAGCCCCTGAAACTAGAATTCATCTTTTCTCACTTTCCCCTGCATCTCAAGGCCCCGAGATCTGCCTTCTCCGGTATTCTCTATTTAATTTAATGGCATCAACTTTCATAGAGTTTTTCCTTTCTCCTATGTTACCTCATTCCTAGATTTAATCAGTCACATAGTGTAGCTGATTTTACCTTCAAAATATATGGTAACTATGTGGGGTGATAGTAATTAGTTTGTGGTGATTATTTCACAATGTATATCAAAACATCAAGCTGTGCATCTTAAATATAAACAATTGTTTTGAGGAACATTAGCCCTGAGCTAACATCTGCTGCCAATCCTCTTCTTCTTCTTCTTCTTTTTTTTTTTTTTGCTGAGGAAGACTGGCCCAGAGCTAACATCCATGCCCACCTTCCTCCACTTTATATGTGGTATGCCTGCCACAGCATGGCTTGCCAAGCAGTGCCATGTCTGCACCCGGGATCTGAACTGGAGAACCCTGGGCTGCTGAAGCAGAACGTGGGAACTTAACCACTGCACCACCGGGCCGGCCCCAAATATAAACAATTTTTATTTGTCAATTATACCTCAGTAAAGCTGGAAAAATATTAAATAAATAAATAACACTGCTTACCATGTAATTCTCTTTCTTGAAATCTTTCAGGGACTCCCCTTCACCTGTAGGAGGATAAACTTTGAAAGTTCTTGGTATAACTTACAGTGTCATTTACGTCCTGGCCACCTGTGCAGTACATGTCACACCGCAATTGTGTAGAACTGTTTGCAGTTCTGCATACCTCACATAGTTTTTGACCTCTAGTATTTTTATTCCCTCTGTCTATAATGTCTTTACCTATTCAACTGAACAATTCCTAAAAGTATTTTAAGACTCAGTGAAGGTACCGCCAAGAAGCCCTCCGTGAGTGCCTCTCCCAGCTAACGCTTGTATTGATTTTCTCCCTCTGAATTACCACAGTACCTGGTGCTTCCCTTTCTCCCATGCTTAATGTGTTATTGAAGAACTGTTTGCATGACTGTTTTTATCCTTGAAGGAAGGATAAATATCCTCATCATCTCCATTTATGCATTGCATAAAAGACTCTCTGGCACATGTATGTTCAATAAAATGTTTGATAAATCAATGAGTAATATAATGAATGTGTTTAGTGAAACTATTCACACGCGAGTTTAAGTATACAATAAAAGATAGCTGTTGAACTGGGGAAAAGAGGAATACCGAAGGCCTAGATGATCGTGATTAATGGTGCAACTAGACCACCTAATGAAACGCTTTATTGTGCCAATATGATTACTCAGAGCCATAGCCATTTCAGGCAGATTCAAGTATATATTGACTGATCCAGATGGCTCAAGGGATACCTTGGTTGTGAATTCATCCTTTTCTCTGGATAGACTTCATGCTGGCTCAAACGACTTCACCTAAACAGCCCCACAGTGTTTCACGATGTCAGGCCAGGAGTCTGCTGCCATTGCTGCTGGGTTCTGCTGAGCTCTAATCAAACGTGATCCTAATTGATGATGAAGACTTTTGGCATCAAAAACACAGTGTAACATTGAGTACCTGAACTATTAAATACCATCATATTATAGTACCTCAGTCAAGTGGGCTGCAATTGGCTATTAAAACATGTTTTCTGATAACCTCATTTACATTGACAGGAAGCCTTCTATTGTGTGTGTGAAAATAGCATTGCTTGAGAAGATGGCATTTAATAAGCAATAAAGTAGAATACCAAGAGAGTCAGGCTTGGAATTCCACAGCAGTATGAATAAAAGAAGTCCATATCTCCACTAGGATTCAATGTCAATTCATTAATGGTGTACAGCATAACAATTACTGATAACATTTCCGATCCATTTTTAGGGCCAATGCAACACAACAAAAAGTTAAGGTTTTACCCAAGGAATGATTTTGAGTGATGAAAGAGTATTCTGTATTTGTGACTATGCAATTGAATCTAATGGATCATAAAGTTATAGCTGCATGTTTTCCGTCAGCCTTCTGACCACCTGCTTCTCAGATGTGGGCGGCTCATCAAGATGACTGAAATAATATGGTCATCTCTATCTCATTTTGTTTCATATTGGGCAAGTATTTATCTATTTTTTCTTTTGGTTGTAAAACTAAGCCTTCACCCGATAGTGATAAAAACAGCACCATTCACTGTCCATGCACCTCAAAGATTGACCGACTAGAATAGGTAAATACATTGTGGAGGATTGGTGGATGTTGTCCTTATGCAAATTTTAGGCTCTGAGTTCTTAACTTATCTTTCCTAATTATTAAAAGCAAAATAATTATTTATTTATTTTTTTAAGGAAGATCAGCCCTGAGCTAACATCTGCTGCCAATCCTCCTCTTTTTGCTGAGGAAGACTGGCCCTGAGCCAACATCCCTGCCCATCTTCCTCTACTTTATATGTGGGACGCATGGTTTGATAAGCGGTGCCATGTCCACACCTGGGATCCGAACCGGTGAACCCCGGGCCACCAAAGTGGGAACGTGCACACTTAACAACTGAGCCACTGGGCCAGCCCCATAAAAGCAAAATAGTTATGTGAAAGTCTGTACTCTACACTAGACTCAAGTGCTTAACTATTTTGATAGGCGTGTTAGATGTTAAGAGACCAGTTGTTAAGAGAGAAATTTTAAACGCAGATGTAGCCACATAATTATTTTTTCATATGCCTTTTCTATTCAAATTCTTAAATGTCATTTGTCACATTTATGATGAAAGGGCTAGAATCCAGAAAACAAAATGCTACTAAATTTCAATATGTACATTAGCTAATTCTGCTGATAGGAGTAACATAAGAAAGCAGTCTATTCAATTTTTTTATTCTACTTCTTGAGGGAATTTTGAGATAACACTGGAATTTATGAGCACTTTGGCTATAGAGCTGCAAGAAAGGGCTTTTAGGTTTACTCTTAAGTGGATGTGTATTTTTCTTTTCCCTCAGTGTTCTGGTGGGAAATACCACATGATAGTAAATAGTATGGAGGGCTTGGATTACGGCAACCTGATTCTTGTCCCTGATTTGTTGTTCTCTCACCCCTGAGAAACTAGAGAAAGTCATTTAAACTCTATGATCCTCTGTTACTCACCTTTAAAATAAAGAGGGTGGATTATTTATTATAAAAATCAATGAAAGTTTGTGACATGAATGAATGAATTTATGAATGAATCTAATAATGATATGTAAAGTCCATTCTTTCTGAGATAATCTATGGTGCCTTAATTAGTCCTCTGTCATTGCACTTAATCAAGCAGAAGCTAAAACTTGTTACAGATGCTATCAGAGGAATTCTTGCATTGGGCATTGGTTGAAACTGATGACCCCTTAGGTCTCTTCCACCATTGCTAATCTATGGTGCTATCTACATACAAGACATTGTTCTTGGAACTATTGTTAATCCATCCTAGTCAAAACTATAAAGCAAAGAGAATGCTCAAATGATGAATAATATGAAAAAAATAGCCTCAGGAATAATTACAGAAAAACAAGTTGAAAAAATAACATATCACTTTTTGCCTAGCAAATTGGCACAGAGTTAATAAAATGATAGTATTCCATGTTGGCAAGGCTGTTGGGTATTCTCACAGTCTCTTTACGGGAGTATAATTTGACCCAGATTTTCTGAAGACTCTTCACCTGAGTGTCTTTCTTATGCTTCAGGTCTCAGCCTAGAAGGTAATTCACCAGACTTGAGTTGACCAGTTAAGCAGATTCTCTTTCAACCCCTACTCCACACCATCCCTGCCAATTCTTCTCTTCATAGTGTGTATTTCAATTCATGATTATATATTTATTTGTATTTTTACAGATGTATCAGTCAAGATTTTACAGAGAAAAAGACCCACTAGGAGACTATATGTGTGTGTATGTATATATGTCTCCTACTGTGTATATATACATATACACACACACATATATACACATGTATGTATATAAGTAGTACGCATACACATATATATGTAAGTGTATGTATATATACATTTAGAGAAATCTATTTTAAGGAATTTTCTCACGTGGCTGTGGGATGCTGGCAAGTCTGAAATCTTTAGGGCAAGCCAGCAGGCTGGAAACTAGGCAGAAGTTGATGCCATAGTCCTGAGGTGGAATTTCTTCTCTGGGAACCTCAGTTTTGCTCTTAAGGCCTTCAACTGATTAGATGAGACTCATTCACATTGTCAAGGGTTATTTACTTCATTTCAAGTCAACTGATTGTAGATATTAACCATATCTACAAAATGCCTTCGAAGAAACACCTAAATTAATGTTCGATTAAATAACTGACTACTATATCCTATCCACACTGACACATAAAATTAACCATCGCAACAGATTTGTTGATTCTCCCATTAGATGATAAGCTCTATAAAATGACAGAGGTATTGGCTTTGTTGGTCACCTCTAGCACAGTGCTGGGCACACAGTTTAGTACATATAGTAGTTGCTTAAATATTTGCTGAATGAATAAATGAATGCATGATATCTGATGACCACTGAAGCTCCCACTTCCTATGGTTTGCTAGTCAAATGGTATCTTTTTGATCACGATCATTTTCAGTTGGGTACAACCATAAAGAAGTATTGGAACGTTTGGTGAGTTTTATTATTATAATTATTAAAACAAACAAGCAAAAAATTTAAAAATGAACAGTCAAATCATAAAATGTAGAATTGAGAATGAATGCTCAGTTTACTCTTCTTATATCTTAATTATAATATTATTTTCAATTAAACTTGGAGATCAATGAAAGATCAAAATCAAGATTGTTCTCAGGCAGTAGTAATAACCAACTAGGAAATGTGATAAGACATAAAGATCTTATTCAAAATGCAATGAAATTTTAAAGTACATACGAATGAATCTAAAAAAAATAAATTCGGGGCCAGCCCGGTGGCGCAGTGGAGTGCACATTCCGCTTCAGGCGGCCCGGGGCTCACCAGTTCAGATTCCAGGTGCGGACATGGCACTGCATGGCACGCCATGCTGTGGTAGGCATCCCACGTATAAAGCAGAGGAAGATGGGCAGGGATGTTAGCTCAGGGCCAGTCTTCCTCAGCAAAAAGAGGAGGATTGGGAGCAGATATTAGCTCAGGGCTGATCTTCCTCAAAAAATAAATAAATAAATAAAAATAAATTCAAGAATTTTGTCCAGAAATTATTGAGGACATAATAACTGCAAGGACCTGCCACACTCATTGTAAAGATGTCAGTTCTCCACCAAATAAATCTATAAGTTAAGTGAAATTCTAATAGAAATCTGGTAGACTTTTTCTTGGAACTAAACAAATTGATTCAAAAATTCATCTGGAAGAGTAAAATCCAAGAACTAAGACAAATTTGAAAAAGAATAGTATGGTGGAGGAATATGTGCTATAAGATTTCAAGATGTATTTTAAAGCTGCAATAATTAAAACATTCATGTATTGGCACAGAGATAGACAAATGACAAAAGGAACACACTAATGCCCTGAAATATGTCCACGTATATAAGAAAACTTGGCAGATGACAGATGTGGCATTATAAATCTGTGGAAATGAATGCAACTTTGTCATGATGTATTATCATTTTTACATACTGCTAGATTTATTTTGTTAATTTTTTTCTTCAGTAATTTTATTGAGATCATAATGCTTTATAACATTGTGTAATATTGAGTGTACATTATTATTTTTTAAAGATTGGCACCTGAGCTAACTGCTGTTGCCAATCTTCTTTTTTCTTTTTATTCTTCTCCCCAAAGGCCCCCAGTACATAGTTGTATATTCTAGTTATGAGTGCCTCTAGTTGTAACATGTGGCATGCCGCATCAGCGTGGCCTGATGAGTGGTACCACATATGTGCCCAGGATCCAAACCGGTGAAACCATGGGCCACAGAAGCGGAGCATGTGAACTTAACCACTCAGCCATGGGGCCGGCCCCTGGGTGTACATTATTATTTATCAGTTTCTGAATAGACATCATCGTTTTACCACAAGTAGTCTAATTTTTGTCCATCACCATCATATACGCCCCTTTACTCCTTTCTCCCACCCCCTAACCTAGCCCTTCCCCTCCGGTAATGACTGATCTGTTCTCTTTATCCATATATTTATCTTCCACATATGAGTGAAGTCATGCAGTATTTGTCTTTCTCTGTCTAGCTTATTTTGCTTAACATCATACCATCAAGCTCCATCCATGTTGTCGCAAATGGAGTATTTTGTCTTTTTTATGGCTGAGTAGTATTCTGTTGTATATATATACACCACATCTTCTTTATCCATTCATCCATAGAAGGGCACTTGTGTTGCTTACACGTCTCAGCTATTGTGAATAATGGTGCAATGAACATAGGGATGCATAAATCTCTTTGAATCATTGATTTCAAGTTCTCTGAATAAGTACCCTGCAGTGGAATAGCTGAATTGTATGGTATTTCTATTTTTAATTTTTTGAGAAATCTCCATAGTGGCTGCATCAGTTTGCATTCCCACCAGCAGTGTATGAGGGTTCCTTTTTCTCCACATCCTCTCCAACATTTGTTGTTTTTTGTCTTGGTAATTATAGCCGTTCTGACATGTGTAAGGTGATGTCTCATCATAGTTTTGATTTGCATTTCCCTAATAATTAGTGACGTTGAACATCATTTCATGTGCCTGTTGGCCATCTGTATATTTTCTTTGGAAAAATGTCTGTTCATATCCTCTGCCCATTTCTTGATTGGGTTGTTTGTTTTTTTGTTTTTGAGTTGTATGAGTTCATTGGATATTTTGGAGGTCGACCGCTTGTCAGATAAATCATTTGCAAATATTTTCTCCCAGTTGGTGAGTTCTCTTTTCATTTTGTTCACGGTTTCATTTGCTTTGCAGAAGCTTATTTAGTCTGAGGTAATCCCATTTGTTAACTTTTTCTTTTGTTTCCCTTGCCCGAGTACACACGGTATTTGAAAAGATGCTACTAAGACCAATGTCAAATAGGATACTGCCTATATTTTCTTTGAGGAGTTTTATAGTTTCAGGTTTTACATTCAAGTCTTTAATCCATTTTGAGTTAAGTTTTGTGTATGGTGCAAGACAATGGTCTACTTTCATTCTTTTGCATGTGGCTCTCCAGTCTTCCCAACACCATTTATTGAAGAGACTTTCCTTTCTCTATTTTATGTTCTTGGCTCCTTTATCAAAGATTAACTGTCCATAGATGTGTGGTTATATTTCATGGCTTTCAATTCTGTCCATTGACCTGTGTGTCTGTTTTTGTTCCAGTACCATGTTGTTTTGATTACTATAGCTTTGTAATATATATATATTTTTTAAAGATTGGCACCTGAGCTAATATCTGTTGCCAATCTTCTTTTTTTAATTCTTCTTCCCAAAGCCCCCCAGTACATAGTTGTATATTCTAGTTGTGAGTGCCTTTGGTTGTGCTATGTGGGTCACCACCTCAGCATGGCTCCATGAGCAGTGCCATGTCCAAGTCCGGGACCCAAACCGGCAAAACCCTGGGCCGCCAAAGTGTAGCACACAAACAACCACTTGGCCACAGTGCCAACCCCTGTAGTATATTTTGAAGTCAGGGATTGTGATGCCTCCAGCTTTGTTCTTTTTTCTCAGGATTGCTTTAGCCATTTGGGGTTCTTTGTTGTTCCATATACATTTTAGGATTCTTTGTTCTATTTCTCTGAAGAATGTCATTGTGATTCTGATTGAGATTATGTTGAATCTGTAGATTACTTTAGGTAGTATGGACATTTTAACTATGTTAATTCTTCCGACCCATGAGCATGGGATATCTTTCCATTTCTTGATGTTTTCTTCAATTTCTTTCAATAATGTCTTATAGCTTTCACTGTGTAGGTCTTTCATCTCTTTAGTTAAGTTTATTCCTAGATATTTTATTTGTTTTTTCTGATTGTAAATGAGATTGTTTCTTGATTTCTCTTTCTGCTAATTTGTTGTTAATGTAAAGAAATGCAACTGATTTTTTTCAATTGAGTTTTGTAGCCTGCAAATTTGCTGTAGTTACTGATTACTTCTAATAGTTTTTTGGTGGATTATTTAGGTTTTTCTATATACGGAATCATGTCATCTGCAAGCAGTAAGAGTTTCATTTCTTCCTTTCTAATTTAGATTCATTTTGTTTCTTTTTCTTGCCTAAATGCTCTGCCCAAACCTCCAGTACTACATTGAATACAAGTGGTGAGAGTGGGCACCCCTATCTTGTTCCTGTTCTCAGAGGGGTGGTTTTAAGGTTTTCACCATTAAGTATGATGTTGGTTGTGAGTTTGTCATATATGGCCTTTGCTATGTTGAAGTACTTTCCTTCTGTACCCATATTATTCCAAGTTTTTATCATAAATGGATGTTGGATCTTGTCAAAGGCTTTCTCTGCATCTACTGAGATGATGGTGTGATGTTTATTCCTCATTTTGTTAATGTGGTGTATCACATTGAGTGATTTGTGGATGTTGAACCATCCCTGTGTCTCTGGAATAAAACCCACTTGATCATGGTGTATGATCCCTTTAATGTATTGCTGTATTCAGTTTGCCAATATTTTGTTGAGGATTTTTGCATCTATGTTCATCAGTGACATTAGCCTGTAGTTTTCCTTCTTTGTGTTACCCTTGTCTGGTTTTGGTATCAGGGTAATTTTGGCCTCATACGACAAGTTAGGAAGCATTCTGTCTTCTTCAATTTTTTGGAGTAGTCTGAGAAGGATAAGTATTAAATCTTTGAATGTTTGGTAGCATTCTCCAGAAAATCCATCTGGTCCTGGACTTTTGTTTTGGGGGAGGTTTTTGATTACTGTTACAGTTTCTTGTGATTGGTCTATTCAGATTCTTTATTTCTTCTTGATTCTGTTAAGGGAGGTAGTATGAATCTAAGAATTTATCCATTTCTTCTAGGTTATACAATTTGTGGGCATATAGTTTTTCACAGTATTCTCTCATAATCTTTTGTATTTCTTCAGTGTCTGTTGTAATTTTTCCTCTTTCATTTCTAATTTTATTTACATGAGCTTTCTCTATTTTTCTGCTTAGTGAGTCTGGATAAGGGTTTGTCAATTTTGTTTATCTCCTCAAAGAACCAGCTCTTAGTTTCATTAATTCTTTCTCCTGTTTTTCTAAGCTGTATTTCATTTACTTCTGCTCTGATTTTTATTATTTCCTTCTTTCTGCTGACTTTGGGCTTTGTTTGTTCTTTTTCTAGTTCTGTGAGGTGCAGTTTAAGATTACTTATTTGAGACTTTTCTTGTTTGTTGTGGTGGGCCTGTATTGCTATGAATTTCCCTCTTATGACCACTTTTACTGCATCCTGTAAGCATTGGTATGTGGTGTTTTCATTTTCAGTTGTCTCCACGTATTTTTTAATTTCTCCTTTAATTTCTTCATTGATCCAATGGTTGTTCAGTAACATGTTCTTTAGTCTCCACATATTTCTGACTTTCCCAGTTTTTTTCTTGTAGTTCATTTCTAATTTCATAGTATCATGGTCAGAAAAGATGGTTGAGATGATTTCAATTTTCTTATATTTATTGAGGCTTACCTTATTTGCCAACATATGCTCTATCTTTGAGAATGATCCATAAGCACTTGAGAAGAATGTGTATTCTGCTGTCTTTGGATGGAATGCCTTTATATATCTATTAAGTCTGTCTGATCAAGTGTTTCATTTAAATCTACTATTTCCTTGTTGACTTTTTGTCTGAATGATCTGTCCACTGATGTAAGTGGGGTGTTGAGGACCCTAATATTATTGTATTGCTGTCAATTTCTCCCTTTAGGTCTGTTAATAATTGTTTTATGTACTTTGGTGCACCTATGTTAGGTGCATATATAGTAATGTGTCATGTCCTCTTGGTGGAATGTCCCTTTCATCATTATGTACTGCCCCTCTTTGTCTCTCATTGTCTTTTTTAACTTGAAATGTGCTTTCTCTGCTATAAGTATGGCACCATCTGCTTTCTTTTGTTTGCCATTAGCTTGAAGTATTGTTTTCCATCCTTTCACTCTGAGCCTATGTTTGTCTTTAGAGCCGAGATGTGTTTCCTGAAGGCAGCATATTGTTGAGTCTTCTTTTTAAATCCATCCGGCTACTCTGTGTCTTTTGATTGGAGAATTCAGTCCATTTACATTTAGACAGATTATTGATTTATGAGGGCTTAATACTTCCATTTTTATCTCTTGTTTTCTGGTTGTTATACGTTTCCATTGTTTCTCTTCCTTTGTATTTCTGACTGCCACTTCATTTTGGTGGTTTTCTGAGGAGATTTTCTCTCTTTTTGGGAATCATGTCTCTACTCTGATTTTTTGTTTAGTGGTTACTGTGGGGTTTGTATAAAAGATCTTTTAGATGAAATACTCCATTTATTCATATCCTTTTATCTCCATTAACCTAAACAGGTTCCATCTCTTTCCTCTTCCCCTTCTGAGTTATTGCTGTTACAAATTATCCTGTTTTCAGTGTGTTTGTGACTAAGTTGAAGTGTTTATAGTTACTTTTGATGCTTTCTTTTCCTTTATCTTTTAAGTTACAGTTGAGTATTTGCCTTCCTGTTCTGACAGAGAGCTCCAGTTTTCTGATTATGTCTGTCTATTTATCTCCTTGCTCAAAGCTTTGTAGACCTTTGCCCTTTTTTTCCAGTGTGAGGTCATCTTTAATTATTTCTTGTCGGGGAAGTCTTGTGGTGATGAATTCCCTCAGCTTTTGTTTATCAAGGAAAGCTTTTATTTCTGCATTGTATCTAAAGAAAAGTTTTGCTGGATAGTGTATTCTTGGCTGGAAAATTTTGTCTTTTAGTATTTTGAATATATCCTTCCAATCTCCCTTAGCCTGTAAGGTTTTCTGCCAAAAAATCCACTGAAAGGCTGATAGGGTTTCCTTTGCAGGTTATTTTCTTCTGCCTTGCTGCCCTTAATGTTTTTTCTTTGTCATTGACTTTTGCCAGTTTTCCTATTATATGCCTTGGAGATGGTCTTTTAGCATTGATGTAATTAGGCGTTCTATTAGCTTCATGTAGTTGTAAATCTGGTTCCTCCCCCAGGTTTGGGAAGTTCTCAGCTCTTATTTCTTTGAACAAGCTCTCTACTGCTTTCTCCCTTTCTTCTCCCTCTAGAAAACCTGTAATACGTATGTTGCTTTTCCCAATTGAGTCAGATATTTCTCAAAGAATTCCTTCATTTGTTAAAAAATCTTAGTTCTGTCTCCTCCTCCACCTGTAGATTTTCAATATTTTTATCCTCTAAATCAATAATTCTTTCCTCCATAACATCAGCTCTATTTATTAAGGATTCTAGATTATTTTTTATTTCATTGTGTGATTTTCATATCCAGAATTTCTGCTTGATTTTTTCTTATAGTTTCAATCTCTTTGGTGAAGAGATTCATTTTATTCCTGAGCTCATGGAACTGTCTTTCTGTGTTCTCTTGTAAGTCCTTGAGTTTCTTTATGATGGTTATTTTTAACTCTCTGTCATTTAGGTTGTAAATTTCTGTGCCTTGAGGATCAGTTTCTGGAGAACTGTGATTTTCCTTCTTGTCTGAATTGTTGCTGCAGTTTCTCATGGTGTTTGATGAACTAATCTTTTACTGAGGCATTTGTGATAGTATTAGGTTACAGATTCCACCTGCTACTGCTGGGGGGAAGCAGCAGCAGTTTCTGGCCCCACCCCTCAGCTGGAAGCTGTGGGAGTACTATTGGCACTTGTGCCAGCCTGAAGAGCATTCAGGTGCTTGTGTGGACTGTGCCTGGTGAGTGAGGTTTTCTCCAAGACTGAGCTAAGGCCACTCCTTGGGGCCACAGGGAAACAGTGGGCTCTCCCCACACAGGGAAAGTGATCACAAGCAGGCTAAGGGCTGCCACCACCTCTTACTACAGTCGCTCTGGGGCACATTCCCTCTTTAAGGGCTCAGTAGTACTATGTGCACTCGCATAGGCCTGGAGTGCGCTTGCCCTAGCATGCAGATTTTCTACTATCTCTGCCTGTGGTCCTGCTGGCTACTGTGCTTGGTGGTCGGGATTTCATCACCAGGACTGAGCTAGCGCCACTCCTTGGGGCTGCAGGGGCCCAATGGGCTGCCCCCCAAGGAATGGCCTTAGCTCAGTCTGGGAGGAAGCCCTACCCACCAAGCACAGTCCACACAAGCCCCTGAATGCTCTTCAGGCTGGCCCAAGTGCCCATAGTACTCCTACAGCTTCCAGCTGAGGGGTGGGACCAGAAACTGCTGTTGCTTCCCCCTAGCAGTAGCAGGTGGAATCTGCAACCTAATACTACCACAAATGCCCCAATAAAAGGTTAGTTCATCAAACACTTGGGAAAGCAATCCCAAATGGGCTAAGGGCTCCCGCTGGCTCTTCCTAAAGTCACCCCATGCATGTGCCCACTTTTAGGGCACTCATGCCAGATTTGAAATTGTTCATGCAGCTGAAGACAGCCACTAGGGAAGAGCAGGGAATGCTCACCTATCGCCACCACTTCCTGGAGGGCCACTCAATCCCCCCTCATATGTAGAGCTACATGTGTCTCTCAGGCATCCTGTTGTGCTGTATGGGCTTCCTCCATTGGTCAATGAATGTCCATTTAGTTGTAGGTCAAAAGGGGGAGAGACAAAGAGAACAACTCACTCTGCCATGTTGCTGATGTCACTCTCTTGTTAATGTTTTGCTTAGGAGTTTTACATCTATTTTTCTGAGAAGATTTTCTGTAATTTGCCTTTCATACACATTCTTTGTTCAGTTTAGGTATTAAGTTTATGTTAGTATTATAAAATGAATTGAGATTATCTCTTCTTTTTCTATACTCTGGAAAGTTTGTAAAATATTAGAATTATGCGTTCTTTCAAAGTCTGGTAATGCTTTCTCACAAAACTAGCAGGTTTTGTTTTTCTGTGGGAATTATTATTATTATTATTTTTGGTGAGGAAGATTGGCCTTGAGCTAAAATCTGTTGCTAGTCTTCTTCTTTTTGCTTGAGGAAGATTGTCACTCAGCTAACAGCCATGCCACTCTTCCTCTATTTTGCACGTGAGATGCTGCCGCAGCATGGCTTGATGAGCAGTGCGTAGGTCTATGCTCGAGATCTGAACCCACTAACCCTGGGCCACAGAAGCAGAGAGTGCAAACTTAACCACTATGCCACTGGGGTGGCCCCTCTGTGTGGGAATTTTTTTAATTCCTGATTTTATTTCTTTAGTAGGATTATAAGAATACCCAGGAATATTTCCTATTGAGTCAGTTTATTTTTCTAAGTATTTGTCTATTTAAGCTAGATTTTCAAATTTATTGTCATAAAGATATTCTTAATTATCCTCTTGCTATCTATTCCAGCTTTTTTTATTATTATAATTCTTTTTTTTTAAGGAAGATTAGCCCTGAGCTGACATCTGACTCCAATCTTCCTCTTTTTTGCTGAGGAAGATTGGCCCTGAGCTAACTTCTGTGCCTACCTTCCTCAATTTTGTATGTAGGATGCCTGCCACAGCATGGCTTGATAAGCAGTGCATAGGTCCACACCTGGGATCCGAACCAGTGAACCCCAGGCCACCAAAGCGGAGCACACAAACTTAACCACCACACCCCTAGGCTGGCCCCTATTCCAGCTTTATTGAGATATAATTGACATATGATATTGTGTAAATTTAAGATGTGCAACATGCTGATTTGATACGCTTAGATATTGCAAAATGATTACCACCATAGCTTTAGCTAGCACCTACATCACTTCACATAATTACTGTTTCTCTTTTATGGTGAGAACACTTAAGATCTACCTATTCTTTTGGCAACTTTCAAGTATATAATGCAGTATTATTAACTGTAATCACTATGTTGTACATTAGATCCTTAGAACTTATTCATCTTCTAACTGGAAGTTTATACACTTTGATAAACAGCTCCCCATTCCCCCAGCTCCCAGCCCCTGGTAACCACCATTCTATTCTCTTCTTCTGTGAGTTCAGCTTTTTTCAATTCCATACATAAGTGATATCGTGCAGTATTTGTCTTTCTGTGTCTGGCTGATTTTAATTAGCATAATGCCATCAATAATTGTCCAAGAATGTTTATTGAAATGTATTTAATTGTGAAAAGCCAGAATGAATTAATTCATTGTGATATGTTAATACAATGCAGCAGTAAAAATGAATGAACTAAAACTACACATGTCAACATGGATGAACATCCTAAACATAATGGTAAGTAAAGAAAGCAAGTTCCCAAACTTTATATACAATATGAAATTCTTTTTATAAATTTAAAAATGAACACATATGCATATATATTGAAAAAATAAGAAAACATGAAGTGCAGAGAAAGCAAACTCTGGATGATTATTGCCTCTGGGGAAGGAGGAAGGGATTTGGGGCTATAGAGTAGAGCATAGAGGAATTCAACTTTGTAATGTTTTATTTCTTAAAAAAAGTCTGAAGTAAACATGAATATTCATTCAAGTGTGGTACTTTACTTTTTTTTTTTTTTTGAGAAACATTAGCCTTGAGCTAACTGCTGCCAGTCCTCCTCTTTTCGCTGAGGAAGACTGGCCCTGAGCTAACATCCATGCCCATCTTCCTCTACTTTATATGTGGGACACCTACCACAGCATGGCATGCCAAGCACTGCCATGTCTGCACCCGGGATCCGAACCAGCGAACCCTGGGCCACCAAAGCAGAACGTGTGAACTTAACCGCTGCGCCACCGGGCCAGCCCCTGGTACTTTACTTTTTATTAAAATTGTGATAATAATAATAAGTAAACAAAGGTACTGAGATGAAAAAGAGCTTCTCAAGGATCATAAAGGTGGCAGTGTTACTAGAATTCAATCAAAGAAAGGTAGAGTGCCATGAGATGTGGTTTTAGAGGCAGACAACTGCCAATCGATGCAGAGTTTTAAGGCCATGGTAAGACGTTTGTATTTTATTTGATTTTATTCGTAGGAGAAATATTGCCAAAGGAAGTATGAATAAAATTCTATGCTCAGTGGGCGAGACAGTAGAAGACCTCTTGTCCACCAAGTGGTGGAGGCACCTCCATTTGATTCCTCGCCCTTTCCTCCGCATGCTTTCTCTTTGGGAAGCAGTGAGGATTGAAAGCTTAGCATTCAGAAACGTTCTTTTCTATCTTATATTCTTAGTGCCCAATACAGATAAAGAAAAATGAATGAACAAGTATAATTTAAACACCCTGAATCTGAAATCTATTATTCGCTGCTGTGTGACTTTGCACAAATTAACTTAATTTTCTCAAATTGTTTTCCTCATCTGTAAAATGGGAATAATCATAGTATCTACCTTGAGGGATATTTTAAGTATGATATTAGAGATCACATGTAAAAATGTTTAATATACTAGTGGACACATAATAAGTACTCAAAAATGCCTTATTATTAAGCTTATGGCTCATCATTGCTGAAAAGGGGGGGCAAGTTTGTTAGGTGGGATGAGATGGCAGAGGAAGACTGGGACAGCCAATAAAGACTTTGCTCAAGAATTTACATCTGAACTGTGGTTTCAATGGACTAAAAAGAGTTTAAAAGATAGGTGGCAGGAGGTTGGGGGAGGGTAGCATTTTAGGGAACAGCATGTCTAAAATCATGAAGGAATGAAAATGGTGCAATGTTTCATTGACCAGAGTTTATAGATATCTACAGAATATAAAATAGAGAAAGAAATTTGTTCTAAATTATGAAGAGCTTTTTATTATGTTGGAATAAGGGGTTAAAACCTAACCCTGACAGCAACATGGAACCAAGAGAAGTTTATGAGCAGGGGAGTAATATGATGAGGTATTGAGAAGGATTGCTATTACAAGGAGCATCCTTTAGTCAAGGATAGGCTTAGACAGCACTGTGAAACAGGTAAAGTTTAAGTTCTCCTTGAGACTTGCCCCTTCTCTTTTATCACCCTCTTCCCAGACATGAATAGTATTGCCGTGCTTCCTTAGACCCATCAAGTCTGATTTCCCTCGTCAGGAGAGATGTCCTTATTATATGAACATTGGCACCCGATATCTCTATTTAATTAATAGCCATGTTTACCCGTAAAGTAGTTTGCAAGAGACAGAGACAAAGTATAACTTAATGACTGCTATGTCCCTGGAACCTCACACGGTACTTGGCATATCACGTATCAGATAGTCAGTGAATGTTCTTGGCCTGCTAGACAAATGAATGGATCGACAGCAGGAAGTACTCTTAACGCTTTTTTTTTAGCAATGAAATTTATGGTTAAGAAGTGGGTTGGTCTTCTCCAGGTGATCACGAAAATTTAACACTAGCATGTGATTATTTGTGCAATCATGAATTCATTGTCTTAGCAAGTATGTTGGGTTTCAGAGAAAGAAGAGATGATTTTCTAAGTACCTTTTAAGCCCGTGTTGTCCTGGATAGCCAAGCCAATATTCTCTATAAAGTGCTAACTGCCTCATAATCTCCCTCAGGCTCAAGTCACTCTAGGCTTCGTGTCCCAACAAAGTTATTTTCCGACAACAGTGGGGCCCATTCCGCATCTGTGCATAGACTTGTTTTAAAGCAAATTTGGAACTAGGCTGTTGACAGCTTAGGAGTTGGAACTTTATTACAATGTCTATAAAATGGTTGCCATAAAAAGGACTATCCAATGTTGGCATGAAAAAAGCTATTGAAATTTCGTGCTTGTGGAGATCAAAACAGTCAGATGTTAGGGAAGGGTTATGGTTGGCTACAGGACTTCTGCAGAGCTAACTTAGGAGCTCTGGCTTGGCACTGGGAGCAATTCACTTTGTTCGTAGCCCCTTGCTCCTGAGCAAGTATATATAGCTTTGGGAAAGGATCAAGATAATGCTACCCTGGCTGGTTGAAATGGATCATAGGTAGGAGAGAGTGATAGTAGGAGAGAGGGTAGGGAAGATATAGTTGAAAGAAATGCGGCCATTCATTGGGTTATATGGGAAAGATGAGCATTTTTAAATAATGAACACAATAGCCATGGGAAGTAATCTGTGGTGGCAGGATCCTAGTATTACTTGGTGCAGAGTAAATGTGTCATGTTGGCCTCAGTCTCTCCAATTATAAAGTAAGGGGATTGTACTAGCGGCTATTCGTAATCCCTTCCAGATCCAATATTCTGTAATTCTCCGGTGGAAATGATGCTGCAGCAAATTACAGATTGCTTTTTCAAATGACAAATAGGGTAGTAGATTGGAACTTGCCAATCAATACAACTTATTCACATAAGTGAAGCCCCAATATATTGTCTCAGATGAATAGCTATATAACTGACCCAAGAGATACAGAAGTTGCTGCTTATCAGGGGCAACATATTTACAATTGATGAATTAGTATATAAAGGAGCAGAGAGAAAGTTAATTACAAGTGTATTTCCCAAGACACAATTGTTTAAAACAACAGTAAAATTTTCTTTGGATTAATATGCCAAGGCTTAAATGAAATGGAACTCATAAGATCTCAGCTCTGCTGCTCCTTCTCTGGTAGGTGGAAGAAAAGGAATAATTTCAAGGTATTCCCTGTGGAGGGGTGTCCAGACAAACTATCTGTCCACCACCACCTGCTTCTAACAAAACATATGTTAGAAGCCAATAAAATCAGATCAAAATGAGCATCAATAACAGATTTGAGAATCAAGTCAGAAAAGGGCACGTTACTGAATGAGCAGGGAGCATCACAGACAGGGAGAGTCAGTCCCACCAGAGTGGGACTTTTTGCCTTAGGAATGATGTTAACAACAAGGTAATTGGATAAATGTACATGTATCAATCTGTTGGCACTTTTAGCAATAGCTAGTGGGAATCACCTTTTCTTTTCTTACCATCTCCTTTCTCTGGGTCTCTGCTCAGTTCTGGTAGTATTGAGACCCCCAAGTATGGCACTCAAGACATTCAGGAGACAGAAGGGCTGCCCACGTCTCCTCAGGCAGTAGGAGAAGGTTAGCTAAATTGGGTGGCATCTATATTCGTTCACTTCCTTGTTCATTTATTGAACAAAGGTTTGTGCTGGGCCTTGTGCTATGCACTTGTGTAAAATTATGGACAAAACAGACATGGCCCCATTCCTTACAAAGCCCAACTTCTAGATAACAACAAAAAAATCACACAAGTCCATATATGCAAAATGTGATGTGTTATAAAGAAAAAGAGCCTTTTGGATACTTTAGCAGGAGTCTAATTTAGAAGTGGGAGGAGGAGAGGGTCAGGGGAAACTTTTATGCAGGAGTGACATTTGAACTGAGCTCTGACTGATGCGTAGGGGTTCATCTGGGTTAAGACTAGGCTAAAATGTATGAGGCAGTAGAAACAACATGCACAAGTGCCCAAAAGCAGCAAGCACATGACACATTCAAATAATCAAAAGAGGGTTGCTAGGATGAAGAGCAGTGCAAGAGCGTTATGGAGTCGCAAGGGCCCAGCTTGGCTCAGAAAATGAATGATTTTGCAGTAGGTACTGCTAGAGAGTGATAAAGTCAAACAAGAAGCTAAATGGGCCAAAAGGAAAAATGTGTGGTTGGGAATAGGTGAGAAATACAGGTCAAGATCCCAGGTGAACTCAAGAATGGAGACGGGATTAAGGTGGAAATGAGGTGAAAGTTTCAAGAATTTTGGTCAAGAATTGGGTGGTGAGGTGTGTAAGCCTTGTTTAATGGTTTTAGAAAAGGGAATGTCAGCACTGGGCCCTACTTCTGCTGCTCTGCTAAGGGAAATGTCATTAAGGGCTGTTTCAGCCTTATCCATCTATGGAGGAATCAAGAGGATTTGAAATGCCCGGCAATCCTTCCAGTGAGGGCAGTTTAGGATATTTAACTAATGGCAAAAGCTCTTCTTTTCCCTGTTGATCAAAGGAACAATAATGACTCTGGGAGGGCAGAAAGACTTCCATTTTCTGTCAGCAAGGAGCAAAAAGCATAGATGGCTGGTTCTGAGCTACTCCCACTTTGACTTCAATTATTGGATGAACTGTTTTTTCAATAGGTTTCCAAACTGGGGTGATCTATTCTTGTTTATTTCTTTCATTGTGTTAAATTTCTTTCATTGTGTTAAAATATACACAACATTAAATTTATAATTTCAACCATTTTTAAGTGTGGAGTTCAGTGGCATTAAGTACATTCACATTGTTGTGCAACCATCACCACCATCCATCTCCAGAACATTTTCATCTTCCCAAACTGAAACTCTTTACCCATTATACAATAACTCCTCATTCACCCCTACCCCTGATAACCAGGCACCTGGCAACCACTTTTCTACTTTGTTTCTCTATGAATTTGGCTATTCTGAGTACTGCGTATAAGTGGAATAACAGTATTAGTCCTTTTGTGCCTGGTTTATTTCATTTAGTATAACATCTTCAGGGACCATCCATGTTGTAGCATGTATCAGAATTTCATTCCTTTTTAAGGCTGAATAATATTCCATTGTATGCACTTACCACAATTTGTTTATCTATTCATCAGTTGACAGACATTTGGATTGTTTCCACCTTTTGGCTTGGAGAAAGTGATGGTATAAACATAGATGTATGAATATCTGTTCTAGTGTCTGTTTTAAATTCTTTTGTGCATATACCCAGAAGTAGAATTGCTATTTTATATGGCAATTCCATGTTTAACTTTTTGAGTAGCCACTATACTGTTTTCCATAGCAGCTGCACCATTTTCCCATCAGCAATGCACAAGAGTCCAATTTCTCCACATCCTATCCAACACTGGTTTTTGTTTGTTTGTTTTTACTAATAGCCATCCTAATGCCTGTGAAGTGGTATCTCTTTGTGGTTTTGATTTGCATTCCTCTAATGATTAGTGATGTTGAACTTCTTTTCATGTGATTATTGGCCATTTGTCTATTTTTGGAGAAATGTCTATTCAAGTTCTTTGCCCATTTGTTAACTGTTTGTTGTTATTGTTGTTGTTGCATTAGGAGTTCTTTCTATATTCTGGATACTAATCCCTTATCAGATATATGATTTGCAAATATTTTCTCTCGTTCTGTAGGTTGCCTTTTCACTCTGTTGATAATGTCTTTTGATGCACAAAAGTTTTTAATTCAATGAACTCCAATTTATCTAGTTTTTGTTCCATTACCTGTGCTTTTGCTGTCATATCCAAGAAATCATTGTCAAATCTAATATCATGAATCTTTTCCCCTATATTTTCTTTTAAGAGTTTTATAGTTTTAACTCTTACATTTAGGTTTTTGATTCATTTTCAGTTAATTTTTGTACATGGTGTAAGGGCCCAATTTCATTCTTCTGCATATAGATACTCAGTTTTCTCAGCACCATTTTTTTTAAAGACCATTCTTTCCTCCATTGAATGGACTTGTCACCCTTGTTAAAAATTATTTGACCAAATGTGCAAGGGTTTATTTCTAGGTTCCGTATTCTATTGAATTGGTCAATATGCCTGTCTTTATGCCAGTACCACGCTGTTTTTGATGACTATAGCTTTGTAGTAAGTTTTGAAATCAAGGAGTATAAGTCTTCCAACTTTGTGTTTCTTTTTCAAGATAGTTTCGATTATTTAGGGTCCTTTGAGCTTCCATAAGATTTTTAGCATGAATTTTTCCATTTCTCCAAGAAAGGTCATTGGGATTTTGATAGGGATTGCATTGAATGTGTAGATCACTTTAGATAGTATCAGTATCTTAACAATATCTTCTAATCCATGAACACAAGACAGCTTTGCATTTACTTATGTCTAATTTCTTTCAGCAATGTTTTGCAGTTTTCAGAGTATTAGTGTTTCATCTCCTTGGTTAATTCCTACATATTTTATTCTTTTTGATGCTATTGTAAATGGAATTGTTTTCTCAATTTCCTTTTTGGATTGCTCACTCTTAGTATGTAGAAACACAACTAATTTTTGTGTACTGATTTTGTGTCCTGCAACTTTGCTAAATTCATTCTTTAGATCTAATGGATTTGTGTGTGTGTGGAATCTTTAGAGTTTTCTACATATAAGATCATGTCATAAGTGAACCGAGATAATTTCACTTTTTTCTTTCCAATTTGGAGGCCTTTGATTTCTTTTTCTTGCCTAATTGCTCAGGCTATAACTTCCAATAATAGAAGTGATAAAAGTGATCATCTTTGTCTTGTTCCTGATCTTAGAGGAAAAACTTTCAGTCTTTCACCATTGAGTATGATACCTGTAGATAAGACAAACTACTGATATAGCAACTTTTGAGGGAATAACCCTGCATTAAATGGTGATATTTATTATAAAACATTTTCTAAATTCAGAACTGTTAATTCTTTCAATTGTCATTGGACAGCTCCTCTAGATGTCTTATCAGCACTTTGAACTCAGAGTGTCTGAAACTAGACACATCCTCTTGCTTGCACACCAGCTTTTCTGTTATCCATGCTCTCAATTCATATTGCTACTCAGTCCTCCAATCCAGAAGCATGGAGTCATTTTAGACTCCTCTTTCTCCTCCACCTTCTCCCCTCTTTCATGTGATTGGTCATGCAATTCTTTTTTTAAAAACCTTTATTTTTAGTGTGTTGGCATGGCAGGTGATCTCAGCAACTTCTTTTTTTCTTTTTTTTTCTTCTTTTGCTGAGGAAGATTTTCCCTGAGCTAACATCTATTGCCAATCATCCTCTATTTTGTATGTGGGTCACCACCACAGCATGGCTGATGAGTGGTGTGTATGTCCATGTCTGGGATCCGAACCCATGAACCCAGGCTGCAGAAACGGAGCATACTGGACTTAAACACTATGCCACGGGGCCAGCCCCCATGCAATTCTTTTGATTCTAGCACAGAGGTACATTGCTCCTTCTCTTGTCCAATGTTCTTAATCTCTCACTACCACATGCTGTAGTACAAACTATCCTCAACTCTTGCCTGGACTGTGGTAGCAACCTTTTAATTGGTCTCCTTGATACCAATCTCTCCTCCTTCAATATATCATTACATTGCCAACAGTTATCTTCCTGTAACATAAATCTGATCATGTCTGATAGAGCCAGAGATATCAGATGTCAAAGCCAGCACTAAGTGTTCATGCTTAAAAGTCTCCCCATTCCCCCACTATCATTGCTTGTGTGCCCATATCCCCCCACATACTTCTAACATTGCCCTACTAATAAGGCATAGGAAGTGGAGTGACTCAAAATGATTTCTGAGGACTTTAGAAATAGGAAGACAAAGCAATAAAACATTACTCTTATGACCTATTTTGATGCTTGGTTCAGGCCAGATTCTGCTAGGACATTGCCACCCGGGGAGAGAGAATTGAGGTTTTCAGTCACATAGTCAGGATCAAGTTGTACATTTAACATGGTTTTCTGAATTTGATATTGTACCTCCTATTGGCCTCATGCCACATGTGGCTACCATGTGTGGGAATAAATCTAGAAATATAATTTCCACAAATTAGAAGTTTTCTGTGTCTCATAGTTTAGCCTTTGAAGTCTGCCAGGAACTTTCACAGTACCTAAGTTGCCAATCAGCTCCAAATGCAGCTCCAGAGGAAGCTGCCAAGGCAGTGAAACCAAGGCTACACAGTAGAGGGGAAGCCTTCTAACATTAAAACCAAGCCACTAAAGCTCTTTTGGTTCTTGGCTACCTACTGGATAAAGTCTAACTTATTCACTACGCATCCAAGACCCTTTATAATCTTGTACCTACCATACTCTCTAGCCTAACCTACTTGTACCCCTTCTCATACATTGTATGCTCTAACTGCAGTAAATGTCTCACCATTCTCTGAAGACTTCACACCCTTTTGCAACCCCCTTGCCTTTGCCTGTCCTATTTATTCTCTCTACCTATAACACATTTCTACCTCTTTCATGATTAGCAAACTCTTCTGTGCATACCCACTCAATACAGATCACATGTCACCACCTCTGTGAAACTTTCCCCAAATCTTCCAGGTATTTATAGTTCATACATACGAACAAATTTATGTTCCCCCTCCTCTTAAGTATGGGTTTCTTAAAGGCAGAAAATTTGTAATGCTGTAATCCTAATGTTTAGTATAGTGGGTACTCCATAAGTGTTTGAGGACTATTAAATGAATTGCAATGTACAACACCAAGAGTGAACACTAATATAAACTATGGACTTTGGATGAGTATGATGTGTCAATGTAGGCCCATCAGTTGTAACAAATGTACCACTCTCGTGTGGGATGTTGATAACAGGGGAGGCTACGCATGTGTAGAAGAAGAGGTTATATGGAAAATCTATGTACTTTCCTCTTAATTTTGCTATAAAACTAAAACTACTCTAAATAATAGTCTTTGATAAAAAAGTATATTGCAGATGTGCATATTTTGTTTGTTTTCCCATCACTGTGAAGAGAGTTTTATTTATGTCACATGACTTGAGTGTGAGAGCTCTGAAGTGTGTGCCTGTATTTGCTTATGTGCCCATATATATGCACTCTACCTGCCCAGGTAAAGCTACAAGATTCTTCCTGATACTGATCAACTTCTGTGAAAGCACATCCCTGATCTTCAAATGAAGAGAGAGGGAAGCTATGTGATTTCAGGGCAGAATGGGAATAGATCTTTAGCAAAAGTTTTCTATGGAAAGCATCTAGTCGGAGGCATTTGATTATTTTGGGCATTCAGTCATTTCCATGTACTCTTTCAAGCTGCTTTTGGATTGAGTCCATTTAGGGAAACATACTCTGAAATGCCGAAGTGGTCACTGGATCCCAGATAGCTCTAAAGCACTGCACCTGGTTGTCTTTCTTCTCCCCTCAAATAATCTACTTTGTTTGAGGCATGCCCATTTATCACCCCAGAAGTGCTATTTTCTAAGGTCAAGGTTTTATCCTGATAAAAATTAGCTCTTGGACCACCAAAATGCAATGCTGTGGCTGGGAAGAATAGAGGTCTTTTATTTTTCTTTTTTTAGGACATCTCCAGGGTCTCACTGATTAAGTCAGAAACAGAAAAGCAGGTGCTGGGACATCAGGAAGCCACTTAACTTGCCATATCTGCATCCTGAGTCTTTTGCAATGACTTTATACTTACTTCCTCTGAGGAGGTATAGCCAAATGGATGGCGCACTATGTTTACAAATCCAGGACTTGGTTTACAGCACTTTGGTTTTTAATTTATAAAGGGAAGGGGAGCAGGGAGAGAGCTCTCTGAATAATGCAGATTTATGAAAACAAAAGCTTAATCATCTGTCTACGACAGGCAAAATTTCGGATGAATAATCTGAATAATTTCCTATTACTTCATGTCATTATGTATGTGAGACAATCAAATGAACCCATTTCCCTTCATTTAGCTTCCTTTGAGCTTGAAAAATGGTGTACTCAATTTAATGCACTGTTGGAAAGCCGAATGCTCTCCTCTCATTTCCTGATTTCAACTCCACTCAACAAACGTTTATCGAGCACCTACTATGTGCCAGGAACTGTGTTTTAAAATTTAAATGAGTCAGATTTAATATTTCAGCAGTATATTTTCATGACTTTATACCTTTGTCAAACAATAATGAATGTACATATTTAGTTGAAAGGCTAATGGCATCACAACAAGCAAGCAATTTTAACCCAGCTGCATGACAATTAAAACAACTGAAGTTGATTTTGTCAAACTTGGCCCTTGGATGGGGAATGATTTTCATGCTGCTTGCATGCCAGAACTGAAGCTACCAGCTCCAGTCTTGCCTTCTTCAGAAATCGCTGAATCCTTGGCCTTCTGTCTGAAGCTCTTGAGTCAACTTTACTATTAAATAAATAAAGGCAGATTTTTGTCTGTATGCTCATGTGGGTAAGCCACAACTAGCAAAAATAGATGCAAGAAAGCATATTGCTTGCCTGCCACCCCTTAGGTGCTTGTGGCAGGCTTTAGGCTTCTGAATGGTCAAAACCTTACACATTCCTAATATTAGTTGTTGCTATCATTTCCTAGAGTTCTCACCTGCTGCTTGTTTACTACAATTTGGGATTTCTACCCTTCCCTAATCCTATGATTTTTGCCCCCTACCCTGACTCCAACTCGTCAGGCATTCTGTCTAACTGATTTCCTTTAGACATTGGCCACAGATCACTTTCCTAGATTAGGCCAGCACCTCACTGCCCTTGGTTGAACAATGTATATACCACAGAGGGATCTTTCTAAAACCTATTTCCTCCACTAAGATCTGAAGGCTAGTAAATACCCAGTTCAGTGAATAAGCCTTGAAATATCCTTTCAATTTTTATTATACCATGTATAGGCAAAATGGCGAAGTCCATAAAGGTTCTTGGTGAGACTATCCCACTTCTCATTCTGGACCCCATTCCTTCCTGTTTTTCTCCATACCCAGACACCTGGTGTTCTCAGCCTGCTCATATTTCTTCTCTCCCAAGTAGGCAATATATCACACTCAGGTAACAAAGCCTTATGTGACACTTCTTTTAGGTAAGTTTGCATTTTGAAAAAACTGTAGGGATAAGAAAATCCTCAGGGGCCGGCCCCATGGCCAAGTGTTTAAGTTCACGTTCTCTGCTTCAGTGGCCCAGGGTTTCACCCGTTTGGATCCTGGGTACAGACATGGCACCGCTCATCAGGCCATGCTGGGGCAGCGTTCCACATAGCACAACCAGGAGGGCCTACAACTAGAATACACAACTATGTACTGGGGGGCTTCGGGGAGAAGAAAAAAAAAGATTGGCAACAGATGTTAGCTCAGCTGCCAATCTTTAAAAAAAACAAGAAAATCCTCAAAAGATGGGATTCGTGTTTAGTAGTAGAATTTCACCCATCAAGAAATGAGGTAATTATGGATGGGAGTGCTGATCAGATACTCCACAAATCACAGTACAATGGCTCAGCACCTTTTAGCAGTTGTTCAAAGACTGACAGGCAAAAGGAGACTGCCAGACCATGACTCCAGCGGAGCCATGACTTGGCCCAGAGCATCTCCCATCTCTACTGAGAAGAGACTTCTTTGGTGCATTGTATACAGACATGTCTTTTAAGTTAAAATTCTCTTATTTTTATTATAAAATAAAACACATGTACAAAAATATACACATATATTTAAAATAATAGAAATATAACATACATATACAAACCACCAATCCTAAACAACGAAATGTCAATTTCTTTGACGTCTCCTCTAAGCCCCCGCCTAAAAGTTTTCCCTTCCTCTCAACAAAGAAAACTAATATCTTGAATTATATATTCATCATTCTAATGCATTCTTTCAGTTTTTCCACGTACATATATACCTTTGAAAAATATGTAGTTCAATTTTTTCATGTCTTTGGCTTTATATAAGCAGAAACATCCTGTATGCATTCTTCCATTATCTGTTATAGTTCTGGTTCATTCATTTTCTCTGCTTTATAGAATTCCACTGTGTGACTACCACAATTTATTCATTCACCAATGTTTGGACAGTGTGACATTTCTGTTTGCTTGATTGGTTGATTGTTTTTTTAGCTATTACAGTAGCCTTTATGAATATGTTTCCTGGTGCACATTTCCAGTCATTCTTTTCAGAGTCTATAATAGAAGTGTAATTGCTGGCGAAGGGGAGAGGAATATGCCACTACAAAATATGCCATTTTGGCATAGTGATTATTTTGAATTAAAGTTACTTAAGAAACAGCCATGCAAGGACACTCTGACCTTCCTTTGTACCCCTGAAAGCAGGAAAGAAATCTGGCATGTAAAAGGTACCCTCCCTGTACCAGGAGGAAGAGAGACATTCTTGTCACCAGAGATGGGGAATTCAGGGCCAGGAAGGTTGTATAAACAAAACTTGTTATTTCTTCACTAATTTAATACCCTAAACCCAAATCCCTCTGCCCTGTCAATAATTCACAAATTTATTGTTTCTTTGTCTAAAAGGCATAAAAGCTGCTTGCTTTGATTACTTCTTTGAGTTTCATATTTGTATGGGCTCTTGTACAGAAGAAATTAAATTTGTTTTTCTCCTGTTAATCTGTCTATGTCAATTTAATTATTAAGCCAGCCAAAGAACCTAGAAGGGAAGAAGTGAAAAGTATTCCTCCCCTACACTACGTCATATGTTAAGCACAGGTACTACTTCACTAGGTAATGCCAAATGGTTTTCCACAGTGCTTGTACGAACTTACACTCCATTACAGTGTGAAGAATTAAGTTCAGAAAGGTCTTTGTGGAAAATAGATACAACCAGTGGTAAGTACACTACCCAACAGCCACATTCATCAACAAAGTAGACTACAACCCCCATTCACCTAGATATCTAAGTCCATGTCCTGTCTAGCTTCATATCTCATGGCTACAGCTTCAGGAAATACTCTATCATTCAGAAAATCGCATAGTATAAAAGCCCATGAAAAGGCATGATTTATTTTATGTACCACAGCCCTGAAAAGAAAGAAGAAAAAAGGTAGATGACTAAGAAGAAAGTCAATACAACACCCCCCACCATTCTGTTCCATCCATTGAGTAGCTTGGCTTTTATTTGTGTGTATTTAATTTTGTGACAAAAAATTTGTATGTGTAAATGATGATTTTTAATGAAAATTTTCAAACAAACTAAACTACAAAAACAATAAACACCTGTGTATTCACTACCCAGATTTAATAAAGGTTAACATCTTGCATATTTTCCTAAGGATGGATAGATAGATAGTAAAATGACTCTATTATCAATTCCAGCTTGGAGGTGTGTGTTTCTCCACACCAACAAGCAATTCTCCAACACCAGCTGGGTTTCCTACAATTTAACTCATTTCTGACACTATCTACCCAGAGATAGTATCAGATCCCACAGGTTAAGGGCTTGGTTCTACAAGACTGACTCCAACCCCACTCCAGATGCCAATTCCAAGTCCTGGTTGTCACTCGTGCTTCTTACTTACTGGTTATAGATTGGAGGGTCCAGTGACCCCCTCCTTGGGTTTGATTAATTTGGTAGAGTGGCTCACAGAACTCAAAGAAATATTTTACTTACTAGACTACCGCTTTAACAGCCAGACGGAAAAGAAGCATGGGGCAAAGTGTGGGGAAAGGGCACGAAGCTCCCATGCCCTCTTTGAAGGCACTGCTCTCCCCCAAACTCCATGTTTTCACCAAGCCAGAAGTTCTCTGAACCCTGTCCTTTTGGGCTTCTATGGAGGCTGCATTACATAAGCATGATTGATTAAGCCATTGGCCGTTGGTGATTGAACTCATTCTCCAGCACCTCTATCCTCCCTAGAGGTCAAGTGGGTGGGACTGAAAGTTCCAACCCTTTAATCACATGGTTAGGACCACTGAAAACCAGCCCATATCCTTAGGTGCTTTCCAAAAGTCGCCTCATTAACATAACAAAGACACCTTTATCACTTTCCTCATTCAGGAAATTCCAAGGGTTTTAGAAGCTCTGTGCCAAAAACTGGGATGAAGATCAAATATATATTTCTTATTGTAAGTCACAATATCACAGATAGATATGAAATAAAATATTTCAATTAAAAGTGAAGCCCCTTTGTAATCCTTTCCTATCCCATTCTCCCCTACCCGTTTCCCCAGAAGTAACCTCTTTCTTGAAATTGTTGTATATCTTTCCTTTTTATGTATAGGCACATATATATGTGCCCATAAACAATATGTAACTTCTTATTCATTTAAAAACTTTACATAAATTGCATTGTGTTGTATTTATCATTTGGTAATATATTTTTAAATTCAACGTTAGGTTTTTGACATTTATTCATATAGTATACCATTACCTTTTTAATTGTTACTCCCTATATATGATTCCACTATGTGAATAGACCACAATTTACTTTTTCATTCTCCTATTTATGTGGAATTTTTTGCTCTTCTCAGACCACTTTTCACTGTTGTGAGCAACAAAGCAATGAAGATAGCAGTGCACTTCTATAGATGCATGTGTATGAAGGTTTTCAATGGTGTACCCGGAAGTGGAATGACAGGATTGCCGAGTGTGAGCATTTGCTACTTTACTACAGGTTGCCCCGTTGCTCTCAGTCCTGACTGTGCCAATGTATACTTTCTCCGGAAGTATATAAACAATTGTTTCCCTCTCCTCCCCAAAACTTCCTTTATCAGAGTGAAATTGTGAGGGAATGGGAGATAGTGGTCTGAAAAGAGGCTAGAAAGTAGGCAGGGGCTAGATCACAAAGTGATCTGGAACCCTTCCCGGAGACCCATGGAAGGATTTTCATCAGAAGACTGTCATGATCAATTTCACCTTATAAAGATGCCAGGAGGCAGTATGGAGGATGAATTGGGTTGTTGAAGGCCTTTGGAGGAGGTAGGGATTGAGGGTTACTCATATTTTACTCACTTCATTAGCCCTCATTGTTTTGTTTTTCAATGAACAGAATAAATTTTCATTCACACATTAATTGATTTTCCTCTGGTGGCACTTCAAGGTCATGAAGCTCTAGCCTAAAGGAAAAGAAAACAGGTTTTGCATCCATCGTCTGGCAGTTTTATAAAGGAAACACACTGTGCAGAAGAGACATACAGCCTCTGTCAATTGCACAAACCAATAAACACACCTTTATTGCTAATTACCATTTTCTTTTTGTGCTACTGTTTGCCAAATGGCAATGAAAGCTGAAGCACAGACGCTCATTAACATCCTTCCTGATTTACTGATAATTCAGCACTGACAGTTTAATAAGCTTAGGATTCAACCCAAAGATTATTTGTCACCATGTTTTTGGGGTAGTGTCTTTTCTCACCTCTTGAACTGAACAGCCTGTCCAGTTGTAATAATTACACCAAAAATATTAGTGTTTTGAATTTACATTGCATTCTTTTGAGGAAGATTAGCCCTGAGCTAAGATCTGCTGCCAATTCTCCTCTCTTTGCTGAAGAAGACTGGCCTTGAGCTAAGATGCGTGCCCATCTTCCTCTACTTTATATGTGGGATGCCTGCCACAACATGGCCTGCCAAGCGGTGCCATGTCCTCACCCAGGATCCGAACCGGCGAACCCTGGGCCACTGAAGCAGAACATGCATACTTAACCGCAGCGCCACCAGGCCAGCCCCTATATTGCATATTTTTAATGAAGAGCTCAAAACATATCTCTCCAGTTCCTCAATTTACCTTCACAATAAACTCTGTGGACAAGAAATAGATTTTGTGAACCTTATTTCCCATGAGGAAAAACTGGAGGGTGTGCTCTAATGATGTTTAAACTTATTTGACCTGTCTATAGCTGAATATAGAGAGCAACAAATGCCGACTTCTTTGTCTGGGAGACAAGAGAACTTTCTCCAGTGTTATTGAGATGTAATTGACATACGACACTGCACTAGTTTTAGGTGTACAACATCATGATTCGACATATGTATATACTGTGAAATGACTAGCGTAATAAGTTTAGTTAACATGCATCACTTCACATAGTTACAAATTTTTCTCTCGTGATAAGAACAGTTAAGATTTACTCTCTTAGCAACTTTCAAATATAGATACAGTGTTGTTAGGTATAGTTACCATTCTGTACGTTATATCCCCAGGACTTATTTATTTTATAACTGGAAGTTTGTACCTTTTGACCGCCTTCACCCATTTCCCCCAATCCCCACTCCCCATCTCTGACAACCACCAGTCTGTAAGAGACTTCTTGATAGTGAGACTTTGAGCTACTTATGGACGCATTGGTACAGAAAGACTGGATGTGATACAATGACCTCTTTTTGAACCCCTCTTAAATGGTTGGTTTATTGTGAGATCTTCACATTTATTCATCTGGAAGAAGGGATCTCAGAGCAAGATCAGGCCTCAGCAGCTGTTCCTGAAATAATTAGAAAGCCCCCAGCCAAAAACATCACTCTCTTTATTGTGCACTATTCTTGATATCTCATTCTTTTTGTTGGAGATAGAAGATAGTTTCATATTGGCCAATTTATAAATCTTCTGACATTCAATAACCTCATGAAAGTGAATATTTTAAAGTATGTTTATTCTTCTTCTTGTCCACTAAATCCTCCTCTCACACGTATTCACTCAACACGTAGCCTTTCATCTCTATTGAATTTGGTCAACATTGGATCATTGGACAGATTTCCTTAGTGCAGGATATACCAAGGCATGTACAGTGGTTGGTTAATATTTGCTAACAATTCCTAGTTGATGTTTTCATATAAGACATTAAAAAAAAAACGCTAAGTATAAAGCCCAAATGATACAAGCACTTACACACATCGGGGTAGGATGGTGGTGATAGCAGTGGTGGCCTACTTTTTACAGATTATTTTCTACAACTGAAGTCTTTAGTTGGGACTTTGATTTGTGTCTTTCCTTTTAACAAGTTATTAGTGGCTGCTAAGCCTTTTTTACCCTTTCCTTTGTACAAAACCAACGTGGAATGACAAAGGAGAGACAGATGAACCCTGTCTCTGAGCACCCTTAGATACACAGACCCTTGTATGCAAATGTTCACAGAAGCTAATTGGCCAAAACTGGAAACAAAGAAAATGTCCTATAATGGGTGAATGGTTAAACAAACTATGGTGCGTCCATACCATGAAATTCTACTCAGCAATAAAAAGGAACAAGCTATTTATAACATTCAATAACTTGGATGGATCTCAAAAACATTATGCTGAGTATAAAAAAGCCAATCTCCAAATGTCATATCCTTTATGATCTGATTTATATAATATTCTTGAAAAGACATAATTATAGAGATGGAAAACAGAGTAGTAGTTGCTACAGATTAGCTATGGTAGTGGGGAGTGCGGGGGGAAGTGTGCAACCCTAAAGGAGCACCATGAGGGCTCTCTGTGGTGATGGGAAAGTTAGTTCTGTATCGCGATTCTGGTGGTGATTACATGTGATGAAATTACATGGCCCCAATGTCAGTTCTGGTTTCGATAATAGAATATGATTACCTAAGATGTAACCATTGTGGGAACTGAGTGAAGGGGACCTGGGATCTCCCTTTACCATCTTTGCAACTTCCTATCAATCTATAATTATTTCAAAGTAGAAAGTTATGAAAATATAACAAAAATTCTTTTTAAATAAACGGATTCTAAAAAACGTAGGACAGTTTCTCTAAAGCATTATGTTCAGTCAAACTTTAGTTTTAACCACATACACAGAATATTTAAATGCCATAATAATTTCAAATGGGAAAATATTATGTTCCAAAAATTATTCAGTAATGGCTTAATCAGTTGAATTTGCTTAAAAAATATTTTACCTTTTTTTTCACTCTGGTCTAGTAGTATGACTACCCTCTGATTTCTTTTTACATAGAACTGTTCACATAAAACCTGGTCTCCTTACTCTAATTTGAGAGTGTATAGAGGATGAATACTCACCAAAAGTTTATCCAAATTGGCAAAGAAATCCTACATATAGTATAATGGAGAGGATTGGATCGGAAATTTGTGCTGAGTGGACAACATGATGTCACCAGGTGGCAGTAGAGTATTGTGACCACTCATCTCAGAACTGTATGTTAGACCTGCAATAGCTGCTAGGAAAAACTACTAAGTCTCTGGGTATCCTCCATATTTTCCAATATTACTGTAACATACATTTCAATCCCATAAAATAGATATGCAAGTTTGAACAGAGAATAACAGAGCCATGTTATGACATATAAGCTTGAGAGTTAGCTTGGCTCATTCATAAGCTAAGAGACTCACTGCCACATACTAACCTTGCAGGGTGTGCAGTTCGTGCCTCAGGAAAACTCATGCCTCAGTAGAATTACAGATTGTTACATGCCATTAATATTTGGGACTTCTGTGGATACTCAAAACCTTGAATTTTATTCTTTTGTGTGTGTGTGACGAAGATTGAGCTAACATCTGTTGCCAATCTTCCTCTTTTTGCTCAAGGAAGATTTTCACTGAGCTAACATCTGTGCCAATCTTCCTCTATTATATGTGGGATGCTGCCACAGCATGGCTTGACAAGCGATACTAGGTCCATGTCCAGGATCTGAACCCATGAACCCCAGGCTGCCAAAGCAGAGTGTGCAAACTTAACCACTACACCGCCAGGCTGACCCCAGAAACTTTTAATTTTAAATCCTCAAACACCAAGAATTTGTTATACTAAGCTTACAGAGAAGTATTTGACTAAGAGATTAGCTTTTCTGTTGTTTCAAGTATAAAAATTCTGTATTAATTCCATTAATTCTAGCTAAATTAACATCTTTAATTAGTAAAGCATATGTCTTTTAGAGAAAATACTTGAAAATGAATCAAATGATCATGTACAATTACATAACTACTTCAGTAAATGAAGTTATTAAAATGCTTATAGAATCATAAATTGCATTAATAATGATACTTAGGGATCAATAAAGCCTATTGGTCAAATCATAGGTCTGAATATTCTTAAAAGGCTAACAGAAATTCATGAAGGATGGTTCAAAGAATCGAGTCTCTTTGTTCTGATTGAAAGTAAAGCAACGTGTAATAGCCAACTTTAACTTTCCAGAAGGGATTTCCTGTGTGCTTTTCAAGAAGTTTGGAAGAGATGGAAGAAGTTACAAATGCCGATTTCAGTTCAACCTAAGAGAAAAGCTTTGAATGAATAGACCTTTGATCCAGTCGTGATATAATCTGCCCCAGGAAGTAGTCAAGTCCCTCACTGTATGGGAAGTTTCAAGCAGAGACTCAAACCCAGGTTTCCTGTCAGTAATGCTGTAATACTCAAATACACAAGGTTTTATTTTATCTTTTTATGATCTCCTCTACCCTATCCATACTTCGTAATAAAAATAGCTAACATTTTTTTGAGCACTTAGTATCTATCAGGCATTTTTCTAAGCGCTTTTCATGTCATTTATCAGATATTTATTGAACAACTACAATGTGCCAAGAATAATTTTAGGTACTGGGGAATACAGCAATGAAAAGAACAAATAAAGTTCCTCACATGCCCTTACATTCTACTGGGGGAAAGGAGATGACAAATAACATATCAGGTAGTGATAAATGCTATGAAGAAAAATGAAACAAAGGCTAGAGAATGAAGAAGAGAGATGTTGTTTTAGACTGGCGGGTTAAGGAAAGTCTCTCTGATTAGGAGGTACTTGATCATAGGCTACACTGAAGAGAGAATCCTGTGGATTTTTGGAGGAGGTGTGCGTTGGATAGGGGGAACAAAGAATGCAAAGACACTGAGGCCGGAGATTGCTCAGCATGTTCAAGGCACAGAAAAGTGGCTTTGATCCTTGCCTAATCCACTACCTCATCTTGTATACTCTCTCCCATTCTTGAAATATTTCAGCCATACTTGCTTTTGTTCAATGTATCAGCAAATCCTCTCTCTAGGTTTTTTCATGGGTGCATTCTTTGCCATGAGCACCATTCTTCACATCTCTTTCTTTTTTTAGCTGTCACCTACTCATCCTCTAGGTTATGGTTTCTAAACATGGCTTTCGCTGGGAGGTCATTCCTGAATCTCCAGGTCTGGGTTAGATGTATTTCTTCTTAGACTCTAGAGCAAGGATGGTCATATAACTTAGCATCTAAACAAGGACATTTTTCATGATGAAAAAGAGTGATATCAGTAATTATGTTGGGCCAACAGATGTAAATCTTACTTATAACAGTCTGTATTTTCCCTGTTGTCCCTTTTCACACAGTATTATTATTTTGGTTTACTTTTACTTGTGCCCTACCAGTATGGAGCTCCATAAGGAAAAGAATCTTGTATATCTTTCTCATGTTTTTATCCTGTAGGGCCTCCTAAGTGTCTGGCTAAACATGGTGGCTCAATAAATTTTTTACTTGATAAATAAATGGATATAGAGGTGTTCCCAAGAAGAGAAAGTTGATTCTGGGAACAATTTGCTCCTCTATTCCAAAAGAAGTGTTCATACGTATAGTGGTATATATTTGTGTTTTTCTTTTGGTATATGGTGGTCAAATGTGGGAAAGTGTGTGGTCAAGATTGTGAAGTTGAGCTGGGAGAAAGGAGAAAGAAGTCAGCGTGACTTGGGACACTGTTTCTCTTTGCAAGTTTCTGCTAACAACTAACTCTATGTACTTGCAAGCCTCAATCTGAGAAAACTTCCTTTGAAAAGAAAGACATCATGGAAATTTAGGGTATCAAAATTGCTTTTTATTTTAAGGAGCAAAATTACAACCTATGATTCTCAGCCATACCTTGAAATGAGATGTGAGTTTGGTCATTATTGATGTGGTATCATTTTCTCATATATGTCTGACATTTTCAGGGGTTTTAGTCATTGAGTTCTGCCTTCCTTTCCTTTCTCTTGGATCTTTTTGTGCCTTCTGGCCACATATCAGACGTCTCCGAATCACTTTATTCAGATTGTTCTCCCCTCTACTTAGATTCAGTTGGATATTTTCCACCATCTGGTTTCAAGCTTTTAAATGGGTATCTGGAGGCTAATATTTCCACATTCTAGTAAGAAATGGTAATTAAAAAATATGTTGCTTTTATTACCCTGTGGTGACTGAAGGAAACCATAGGCAAACAGCACTACATTTTCTCTCATTTTAATGCAGCTGCATATCAATCAGATTCTCAGTTACTTGTGGATCTTTTTTCTGCTAAGTTAATGCAGAGATTCGATTTCCCAACAAACACAATGTATAGCCTCCTACAAGTCACTGAAGACAGAGCAAATTTGTCAGCTCCAATGTTGTCTTTCATTGGGTCTATGGCTCTCAAGAGAAGTTATTCTTCCTTGGGATAGCAGGGAATGGCGTGTTATGATCATTTGTCCTCACCAATAGCATAGCATAGGTATGATAAAATCAATTGTGTATCTCTCTAGCTATCTGAAAACATAGCAATTGACATAATTTATATACTGTCGACAATAATCACTTCAACAATAATTACTACTCAAGATCAGTAGGAAATGAAAAGAAATGTATGACATTATGTGGAAATGGAGAATACTTAAGTCATCCTCAACTCTCAGATATCACAAACAAAATTAAATATTTGGCTAAACCTCAGTAAAAAATTGGTATCAAGGATTTTCTAGAAGAATCCAAAATAAACTTAAATTTATACCATGAATGAGAAATGGATTTCACAATAACTGAGTAAGGAAAGACTATTGCTTCAGTAGACCTTCTGGTATTAGTTCAGAGCTCTCTTGCACCTAGCTGACAGAACTTCTTTGCTTTAATTCTAAGGTTCAATCAATTTTTAAGAGGTAAATTCAGTTGGGAGAAGAAGACTATTGAGCCTTACCAGCCTGTCATTCCTAAGTCTCAATGAGCTTATCACCTCACTTCTCAAAAACTAAAATTTTAGAACGAGGAAAGAATGTAAGAGAATGGCTTTGAGAACAGTGAGTGTCCAGGGAAGGTGAGGACATTGTGCCATTGTGGAGAAAAGAAGACAAGAAAAGCAGTGGCAAAAAGAACTAAACTCTTACTTGGTAAATTTCACTGCTATGCTGGTAAAGCGTCCATTCATTCATTCAACAATTATGCACTAGGCACTTGGAATATAAGGTGCACAAAAAACAGATATGCCCTTATAGAGCTTAGAATCTGAATTCTAGAGGGAAAATACAGGCAATAATAACCACGCAGATAAACAACCGCAAACTAAGATTGATGCTAGGAAGAAAGAAAGAGTACCAGAAAGGGATTTGACTTGAATTCTGCTGGATGACTTGGAGGGTGATGGGAAAAAATGTTCCAAAAATGAGGGAGAGCATATGCAAAGGACCTGTGCTATGAGGGAACATGGTAAGAAAGCCTCAAAGGGTAGGGAAAGGCCAGATCACACAGAGGATTGTTGAAAATGTTAAGGAGCTTTAACCTTATCCTAAGAGCAATGGGAAAACATTGAAAGATTTTAAATGGAGTGAGGGACCCCTTATTAGACGTGCATTCACATATTTTGGCAGCAGTAGGAAGCAGAAAGGAAGAGAGGTGATAATGGATATCATGAGATAAAATTAGGAAACGCTTGTAGTTCAGTCAAGAGATACTGCCTTGCATTAGGATGGCAGCAGCGGAGATTGAAAGAACTAGATGGATGCAACAGATTTTGGAGGTAAAGTCCATGAGACTTAGTGCTGGATTAGCTATGAGGTAGGCATATGGTGGTATCAAGGATGCATTTTGATAATAGGGGACGCTGGAAGGGGACTATATTTGGTAAGGTATTTGTGTATGTGTGTGTGTGATGTGTTCACTGTTGGTCTGAGGTAACTTTAAAATACTTAAGGAAAGATGTAGAACAAGTAGTTGAATGTACTACTTTGGATCATAGATGTCAGATATCTGATATAGATATACTCTCTCACACACACACACACACAATACCTAACACAATGTATATACAATACTTAACTATTATTACTTTTCTGCTTCTCTGTCCATTACATGTTACGTACTTTTTTTTCTCTGTTGGGTATATGTGCTAATTGAAGCCATGGGGAAAGATTACAGAATTAGAAGCCAGTGGGGTCTATGAACAAACCTTGATTAATTCTAACATGTAACATGTAACGGCTGAGTAGAGGAGGGTGAGCCTGCAAAAGAGCAGAAAAGGAATGGGCAGACAGGAAGAAAAGTAAGTGATAGTTAAGTATTGTGTTGTAGATGTTAAAGAAAAAGAATGTTTCAGGAAGGGTTATGTAGTTTTACAGTGAACATTGCTGATGAGAGGTCAATGAAATGTGAACTGGAAAGCCTATTTTATTTAGTGACACTGATGACATTAACCAGATCTGTTTTTATGGAGGGATAGAGCAGAAAGCTAAATTGAAGTGAGTGAGTGGGAAATGAAGAGATGGAGACAGTGAGTATAAATAATGTGAAAAAATTAGCCCTGGATAGAATAATAGGCATCTCCTTTGTCCTAATTGGGGAGAAGGATGATTGGCTGTTTGAAGGTTTAAGTAAATGTGTGGATTTTGTATTTAGAAAGTGAAACACTTCCTTCTGAAAGTTTCTTTCTGTCTTTTATTCTTTTTTCTTTTTAATTGTAGTAACATTGGTTTATAACATCATATAAATTTCGGGTGTACATCATTATATTTCAATTTCTGTGTCTATCTTCTATTCTCAAATCTCTGGCCCCTTCTCCCTCTTTCTGCATAGGTACAGAATGAGACAGGGAGTCAGAGATTTGAAGAGAGTAGAAAGGTTTTGAAACAGTGACTTAAACGGGAAACATGGTAAAGGTATTGAGTAGTGTTGAAATCCTACATAAAGTTAGTGAGCGTAAATTTACACTGGGAATAATTGGCTGGATATTACTGAAATCTCTGCTGGATAAGGAAGCAAGTGATGAAAGGAAGGATCTGAGTGAGTGGGAAAAAGTAGAGTGATCAATAGACTGAAAGTCGCCACGATTCTGAAGTATGACCATAGAGGAAGCAGTTGAACAAGCAAGCTGGAAGAATAGGAGGTTGAAGTCAGAGAAGGAAAGAGTTTAATGATTTCTTTTTGTTATAACAGTTGTGAATGATGGTGAGGTCCAAGTCAGGACTGTGGAAGTGACTGACATAGAGTGGAGGAAAAAATTATTGGGGTTAGTTGAAGAACCAAGAGGTCTTTGGATTAAATGGGTGATCCATGTAGGTATGAGAGTCACAGGATGAAGGCAGAGCTTCTGAAAGGAAGAAATAAAAAAGCTACTATGAGCCTGATGACAGTGTTTAATAAAGGAAGAGGGGCTGGGAGGCTATAAGTGACTGTGACTAAGAGGAGGAAAGGATGGTATAGTGGAATGGCCTAATTAGAAACAAAGTAGGAATTTGTTGTTACTGTTTTTGTTGGCTTTGCTTAAAAAAAGAAGATGGAAAGGCAATGATTGGAAGTGGCAATGAAGATCAAAGAAGACACCACCCTGTCAATTCAGTTGCATGGTGTGTAAGAAAATAAACACCATCACTTCAGGGGAAGTGGTCTGAGGGAAGAGCTAGGATTGAGTTAAGGTAAGAAAATAAATGTAGTGCTCACGTGTTTTCTGAATAGTGTGTATAGGATCATTTGCTAAATATGGAGTAAGGGCCATTTACAGGGGGCCTAGTAAAAGTGTTTGGGAAACGGGGGAAGTTGCTTCAGTCATGGGCAAGGAAATACAGAGCATAACAGAAGATCGAGGACTTAGGAGCCTTGGCGTTATGGGTGATGACTTATGAAGATGGGGATAAGATGGGCTGCCTGGTCTGGGTAATTTTGGTACCAGAAATTTTTTTCATATTATGGCCACATGGGAGAAATATTGCATGTTTTAGTCCTAAATATTTTTTCTCTTTCTTTATTGTCTATCTGTACGGAAACAATGGGAAATTTAAAAATACATCAGTAGAGATCTCATCAGTAAGAGGTAGACAGTCTCTGTGTCCCTGCTTCTTCCCAGATTCAATTCTTCTTCTGGAACTCATGCACAATCATGGATTCTGAGGATAAAACAAGCCACCATTTTTATCAGTACAGAATTTATGAGTTTCTGTTCAGATTAGTTTTCCAAGTACATAATAATTTGCTTTGCTCTCTAATGCTAAATCTTGCTGAGATTCATCCCTGCCCTTGATTCTAAGTCTGTTTCTTTCCTAAAGCAGGAAAATCTGAAGGGTCTTAGGCCAGTGATTCACTACCTCAGGAGCTTTAGCCTTACTGCTGGTCCTGCTCTCAAATCAGACCCTAATTCTAATAACTGAGCCTGATGACCTGTTCCCTTGACTTCCTTCCTGGTACCCTAATTCCTCTTGTTTTTTTCCCTTTCCAAGAATCTTAAAGATTGGATGCCTGTCTCTGAAACAGAGTTGCTGTGGCTGATTTCTACTCCCACCCTCACCACCTTCTTGCTTGAATGCATTTTAGTTTATCTGCCCTATTAACTGGTTTATTCTGCTTTCCATATGCCATCCACCTCTGACCTGACTAGGCTTGCTGCTATATAAATGCACTTATTGAAAAGGATTAAATAAAGGAAGAGGAAAGGCGATGGGTTGGGATGATGCTTCCTAACTTAATTTTTTTTTTAAATGGTAAGATTTTTTTGAAGCTGCTAATGGCCAGACCCTGGGCCAGGCTGAAGAGCACACCATCTCGGCACATCTGTAAGCTATTTCAAGCATATCAATATGTATAAGAGTTGGGAAGCTCTGGGGATGGGAAGATTCTGATCTTCTAGTTCAAGTTTACATCTAGAATACCTTATTGGTTGGAAGGACTTGAGACAAATGCTTTAATTTTATTTAGTAAATTTGTAAAATTATGACACAATGCGTTTTTTGGTATTTTTTGCTATTCCTAGTCTCTCTCATTCATGCCACTGCAAGGGTATCGTCCTACACTCAGTGCTTTCAGGGTACAGTGTTATGACAGAAATTCAAAAAGAAAGAAAAGAGTCAATTCTCTGCTTTTGAGTCTCAAAATAGATTTCGAAACAGGCTTTGAAGTTCATAGGAGAGGTAGCAACTTGCAAGAACAGATTCGTGAATCTCAAAATTTCTGGCTTTCAATTTCCACAAGACAAACGCCTGAAGAAATCAGGCTAATAGAACACATCTTTAGAGAAAAGGAGAGACAAACCACAAATATAACGAGCTTACTCTGAAATACATGGTAAATTATCTGAGCGTGCCCTGAGTTAACAAGAATAAGTATACAACCATGGGGCAAAACAAAGCCTCAAGTTGGAAACAAATATCAATTATAGAAATATAAATGTCCTTTTGTGCATCTAAGCTGCATATTGAGAGATATTTTAAACTGCTACCTGTCCAAATCCAACAATTTGGAAAAATAACTCCTCAGTTAACACTAAGTCCTCCCATAGTACCCCAGCCTCTACCTGAAAAAATCATTGCATTAATACCACTCTAGGTGAGCTCATTCAGCTAACCAATATTTTTCCAGTCTTAAGAGATGCCTTCTATCCTCTTCTACATTCACAGTTTTCCTAACTTACCAACAGTCAAGTCATTTCATAACAATAGCTACCAAAATCTTAAGCAAACTCAAGACTGCTGAACACAGGCTGCTAAAGAAAGAGCCAATATTTTATTCTGAGTCGTTTGATGTTTTACCCCCTTATAGATGTGCTGCTTTTTCTGCTTGTCTGATCATAGTTAAACTTTTAAAGCTTTAAAGAATTCTAACACCTTACTTTCCTGCATTTATTTTCTCATCAGGTAGTAATTACGTACGCAGTTCTTCCATGTGACAGCTGTATGCCTCTGGACAATTTACTGAGTTTTTCTGAACCTCAATTTCTTTGCCTATAAAATGACCATAGTAGACACAGCTGCACAAGCAAACTAGAAGATATGAGGTTATAGTCAGGAAAAGAGATCCTTTATACAGTGATTTGGGTGGTAGAGAAGTATTGGACAATGACCTTAAAAACACTAAGAAAAATGAAAACATTTGGAGAACAGTAAAGATAATTTGGTAGGTACTCAATATATGTACCAAGAACGTATAAAGATGTGGCCAGAGTTATAATAATAGCTAATATTTCTTGTTTACTTTGTGGAAGCCTCATGCTAAATGACTACACATTATCTCCTTTAATCCTCACAATAACCCTATTAAGTTGTAACTTTTATCATTCCTCACTTGGAGATGAGGAAATGGAGGCTCAGAGAAGATAAGTAACTTGCCTCAGTTTTCACATCTAGTAAACGGTGAATAACAAGTGTAGCCTGGCAAGCATTATTCACTACTAGGCAGCAGGGCCTTATCATCACTCTTGAGTAAAATCATGCTTATAATTCCTCTGAAATCAGCTTCATCAAATGTTTTCTTATTATCTTCTCTTATGTAAACTGAATCTCACCTCTTGTCTTACATTTTGCGCTCCTATAGCTCCCTCTCAGTTCCATTCCTACTTCGCCTTGTTGATTTTGCAATTTCGGAAATTCTTTTTGCCCTGAAATCTTCTCTACTCTTTTGGGTGCAAGCATTATGAGATAACCTTTTGTCCTCTCATCACTCATCTCGGTTTGTCTTTTTTCTCAACATACAATATGTTTAAAGAGTATTTGCCTTTTATATTATTTTAAGTTCTGGAAGTTATCTATGCTGTCAATATAAATTGGAGAATTGAGAAAGTCATCAAGATAATTCAAAGGAATATTTACTTTTGCAACAAATTCTTGTAAAAGGAGATTTTATTGGTCTGTTATCTGTGCAAATACTCTGATAACCGCTTTATATTGCTAACCTGGACAGGTTCATTCATCTCCTATTGGAAATATCATCCCCTAATGGTTTTAAAATTATGGGGTGTAAGACCTCAAATCAATAATCTGAGCTCCTACTTAGGAAACCAGAAAAAGTAAAATAAAACCAAAGCAAGCAGAAAGAAGGAAATAATAAAGATAAGAACAGAAATCAATGAAATTAAAAACAGGGAAACAATAGAGGAAATCAAAGAAAGCTAGTTTTATGAAAAAATCAATAATATTGGCAAAATTCTAGCAAGATTGAACAAAAATAAAAAGAAGACACAAATCACTAGTATCAGGAATAAAATAGGAGATACCACTACAGATCCTGAACCCATTAAAAAGAGAACAATGCAATACTACCAACAACTTTGAAGAAATGGACCTATTCCTCAAAAATCGCAAATTACCAAATTCAACAAGATAAACAGACAATCTGAATAGACTTCTAACCATGAAAGAATTGAATGTGCAATAAAGAAGTTCCTGAAAAAGAAATCTCCAGGTCCCGATGGTTTCACTGGAGAAGTCTACCAAACAGTTCAAGAAGAATTAAAACCACTTTACATGATATCTTGCTGATATTTTGGCAAGGCATTTTGAGCCTAAGTTCATGAGAGATATTAGTCTGAAGTTTTCTCTTTCTGTGCTGCTGTTATCTGGTTTTGGTGTCAGGGTAATACCGGCCTCATGGAACAAGCTGGGAAGTGTTCCGTTCGCTTTTATTTTCTGAAAGAGATTGGGTAAAAGGTGGCATTAATTCTTCTTTAAATGTGCTTCCCCAGGCATGATGCCCCCAAGTAGAGGCAGGAGACACTGGGCCTCATGGGACATGTGGAACACTTTTTGTCAGATCACCTGATACTGGCAGAGTTCCCTCTTGATTCTGGTGCTGCCTGAAGGGGCAAGATGTGCCTCTCTGGGCCACGAGGTGACACTAGGTCCTGGTTGGGAGGAGCTGGGCCTGTGAGACAGAAAGTGCTCTCCAGATCTTTTTCTTTTGGCTCTCCAGTGCCAGCATGGCTACCACTCTATCAACATACTGAGCCTGGTATGCTTTCGGGCCCTGGGAGAGTCAGGAGACTTTGGGCCTGGTTTCGCTTCTGTCCCTGGGTGGGTTGTCAGGAGATACTGGGTCACTGTGTTTTCCTTCAAGTCCTCCGGTTCCCCAGGCAGTCTGCCTTCCTTTTTACACCCTTCAAGGTTATCCTATGAGTCTATTTTATTATTTCCAGGCTTTTTACTTGTACTTAATAGAGGGGATCTGGGAAACACGAGTCTATGTCATCTTGTCCCAAACCAGAAGGCTATTTTGTTTTAATTTTAAACCAAGATTTCTAGGTTGATTGTTTTCAGCGAGAGAGGGTTGGTAAGGCTTCCACTTCAATTTACTTCAAGAAATTAAAGTTATACATCCTTAAATCCTTAGCCTAACAAGTAAAATTCTCCATAGATTTATCCTATCATTTATATTATCTTCATAAGTTTATCTCTCATTCCTCATAACATTGCCCTTCTCTTCAGTCAAATCACTCGCATTAATACATCTTGCTCCCTCCTGCCACCACGCCTTTATTAATGCAATTGCTGCTATTTGGAATGTTCTTTCTTTCTTTTTTTCAATCATTTACATCAATTTGGTTAAGAACAAAATTATAATCATCAACTATTATGAAATTCTACTTCACTGACTTTATTCTGTGCCTAATTCTTAGCATCCCCAGGAGATCCTCTAATCAACCTTCCTTCAGCACTAAACATGGAGTATTTCTCCTTACATATTTTGCCCTTCTTCATGAGCTATATTTTATTTTGAGTATTCAAACCACCTGGAACAGTACTATACACCGATGAAAAAAGCTTCTAGTAGGAATTGCAGGGCAATTCTTTTAACTAATTTGATGAAAGCCTCTCAAATACTTCTGCTTTGTATTTATGAATATTTCACATATCTCTTTCTAGATTTTATTTAAGTCTGGGGGTGCAGAGAGACTGAAGGCAGAATAATTTAGATAATAGGCTCAATTTTCCATTTCAGTTTCCATTTGTAGACCTAAATTATATGACCAGATGTCAAGAGAAAAACTGGAAACTCTCCCACCCTGTAAATGGATGATATTGTGTGAAAAGACAGATGGTAAAGAGCAGCAAACATTTTCTGGAATGTTTCTTGCTTTGAAAACCCCTGAAGTTTAAAACCTGGCCTTTATTGAAGTTGCATTAAGGCATGTCTGTAAATACCATATCTATGGTAGATCAGCTATACTGACAACATGAGGTCTATTTACACAATAGTAAAGGGAGTATTCAGGGGATATGTAGACTATTGACCCTGGGATCAAATTCTGCCTTTTAGGGGCAAACTATTAAGTGAGTTCTGACATTCCAAGATGCCAAAGATTTTTCCACTGCTGATTACTTTTAAACTCTGCACAGAACATTTGTTTCCAAAGAAAATGGAGTAATAGGACCACATTTCGCCTCCCATTTGAAACAATAAAAGGACAAGATACACGAAACAATGATTTTCAAGACACTGGATATCCGGCAATGAAAGAAAGTTGTCCTTGAGAGATGGAAAACAAACAAGGTGAATCCTATGGTTTTCTCAGCTACTGCATTGAGAGAATTTCCACACCAAACAGAGAGGGAGCCCAGGCAGAGCCTAGTGGATTCTTTCCCTTGAGGATAAAGAGCTGAGAAGCTGAGAGTATAGGTAGATCAAGGCAACTGGAGTTTTTCCAGAACAGAGTACTGGAGAAGAGAGACTACACTCAGGTATTCAGCCAAGTATTAGTGCATATACCTGTGAGGAAACTACCCATGGCCTTGAAAACAACTTCCAGAGGATTAGAGGTAAGAATTCCCAGGGCTGGCCCCGTGGCTAAGTGGTTAAGCTCCCGCACTCCACTTCGGCAGCCCAGGGTTTCCCCGGTTCGGATCCTGGGCACAGACATGGCACCGCTCATCAGGCCACGCTGAGGCGGCATATTGCACAGCACAACCAGAAGGACCCACAACTAAAATATACAACTATGTACTGGGGGGATTTGGGGAGAAAAAGCAGAAGAAAAAAAGATTGGCAACACTTGTTAGCTCAGGTGCCAATCTTTAAAAAAGAAAAGTTCCCTGCATTCACATAGGCCCAGGAATAGTGACTATTCCCACCTGCTAGACAGGAAAATCTCAATATTTACAAGGCACTGGGTAGAGGAAACAGAAGGGTCTCATCTCAGTAATGGGAAATAATTATCCCTAGACTCCAGACTGCTTGGGTCCTACCTAACAAATCTTAAAAGCGAGACAAAATGATCAAACTGTTTCCACGTTAACATAACCGCATCCTAGATCAAAGGACTAGAAACTCAAAAATATAGCACCCAACAATGTATGCTTTGTGGGCGTATTTTCTAAGGAGCACAAAAAGGGACCACCAGAGGAGGTGGGGGAGGCTGTTCATCACAAAGGCCACTGGGGGAATCATATCAGTAACTTGGATTTCCTTGTGACTCCGTGGGCTGTTATCTAGGAGGGGCTAGTGTCAATTCAAGGCCCCTGCAGGCCACTTGGCCACACAAAATGGATACTGAGGCAGCAATATTATGGCATAATTTAGCTAAAAATCCGAAAAGCATCAAAAATAATAAAATGCTTAAGAATAAATTTAATGAAGGAGGTAAAATATTTGTACACTGAAAACTACAAGACTTTGACTTAAGAAATTGAAAAAGACATAAAAAAATGGAAAGATATCCCATGTTTAAGAGTTGGAAGAGTTATTATTATTAAAATGTCCATATTACCTGAAGCCATCTATAGATTTAATGCAATCCCTACCAAGATTCCACTGGCATTTTTCACAGAAATAGAAAAAACAATCCTAAAATTCCTATGGAACCACAAAAGACTCTAAACAGCCAAAGCAATCCTGAGAAAGAAGAACAAAACTGGAGGCATCATACTTCCTGATTCCAAACTATACTACAAAACCATAGTAATCAAAACAGTATGGTACTGGTATAAAAATAGACACATAAACCAATGGAACTTAACAGAGAACCCAGAAATTAATGCCCACACATAAGAGTTAACTAATATTTGACAAGGGAGCCAAGAATACTCAGTGGGGAAAGGATAGTCTCTTCACTAAATGGTGCTGGGAAAACTAGATAACTACATGCAGAAAATGAAACCATACTACCATTTTACACCATAAAACTCCTAGAAGAAAACGCAGGGAATAAACTCTTTGACATTGGTCTTGGCAATGATTTTTTGGATATGACAGCAAAAGCACAGAAAACAAAAGCAAAACTCAGCAAGTGAGACTACATCAAACTAAAAACATTCTGTACAGCAAAAAAAAAATCCATCAAAATGAAAAGGAAATCTACAGAATGGGAAAAAATATTTGCAAATCATATATCTGATAGGTATTAATATCCAAAATATATAAAATGCTCATACAACTCAATAGCAAAAAAAATCTGATTAAAAAGTGAGCAGAGGAACTGAATAGACATTTTTGCAGAGAAGACATACAAAGGGCCAACAAGTACATTGAAATGTGCTTAGCATCACTAATCATATGGAAATGCAAATCAAAACCACAATGAGATATGCCTCACATCTGTCAGAATGGCTATCATCAAAAGAGAAGATATAAAAAATGTTGACAAGGGCCGGCCATGTGACCTAGTGGTTGAGTTTGGTGTGCTCCACTTTCGCAGCCTGTGTTTGGTTCCTGGGTGCAAACCTACACCGCTCATTGGGACCATGCTGTGGCAGTGACTCACATACAAAATAGAGGAAGATTGGCAGAGATGTTAGCTTAGGACGAATCTTCCTCAAACAAAAAGAGGAAGATTGGCAACAGATGTTAGCTCAGGGCCAATCTTCCTCAGCAAAAAAATAAAATAGAATAAAATGCTGGCAAGGATGTGGAGAAAAAGAAACCCTTGTGCACTGTTAGTGGAAATGTAAATTGGTGTAGCCACTATGGAAAACAGTACAGAAGTTCCTCAAAAAAATTAAAAATAGAACTACCATATGATTCATCAGTTCTACTCCTGAGTGTACATAAAAAGGAAACAAAATCACTGTTTTGAAAAGATGTCTGCACCCCAATGTTCACCAAAGCGTTATTCACAACAGCTAAGACACAGAAACAACCTGTATGTGTATATATATATAGTGGAATATAATTTAGCCACAAAAAAGAAGGAAATCCTGCCATTTGTGACAATATGGATGGACCTTGAGGGCATTATGCTAAGGGAAATAAGTCAGGCAGAGAGACAAATACTATATATACAGTCTCACTTACATGTGGAATCTAAGATGACTGAACTCATAGAAGCAGAGAATAGATTGTGGTTGCCAGAGGCAGGTGGGGGGATGGGTGGAAGGTAAGGGAATTGGGTGATAGTAGTCAAAAGGTACAAACTTCCAGTTATAAGACAAATAAGTTTGCAGGATGTAATGTATATGTTGTGGCCTACACTTAACAATAGTGCCTTATATATTTGAAAGTTGCTAAGAGAGTAAATATTAAAAGTTCTCATCACAAGAAAAAATGTTTGTAACTATGTGAGGTGATGGATGTTAACTAAACTTATTGTGGTAATAATATCACAAAATATGCATGTATCAAATCATTATGTTGTAGACTTAAGCTAATACAATGTTATACATCAATTATATCTCAATAAAACAAGGGGGAAAAAGACAAGGGACAAGAAGTGTTGGCAAGGATGTGGAGAAAAGGGAACACTTGTGCAGTCTTGGTGGAAATGTAAACAGGTACAACCATTATAGAAAACAATATGGAGGTTCCTCAAAAAATTAAAAATAGAACTACCATGTGATCCAGTAACCCCACTTCTGGGTATATGTCCAGAGGAAATGAAATCATTGTCTCAAAAACATATCTGCATTCCCATGTTAATTGTAGGATCATTCACAATGGCCAAGAGGTAGGAACAACCCAAATGTCCATCAGAGAATGAATGGATAAAGAACATGTGGTATATAATGCAATGGAATATTATTCAGCCAGAAAAAGAAAGAAATCCTGCCGTTTGCGACAGCATGGATTGACCCTGAGGGCATTATGCTAAGTGAAATAAGCCAGACACAGAAAGAGAAATACTGTATGATATTACTTATATATAGACTTGTAAAAAGCTAAACTCACAGAAATGGAATAGAACGTTGGTTACCAGTGACTGAGGAGTTGGGGGAATGGGGACATATTGGTTTAAGGGTACAACATTCCCATTATAGGATGAATAAGTTCTGGGGATCTAATGTAAAGCATGATGATTATAGTTAATAATACTCTATTATATACTTGAAAGTTGCTAAGAGAGTAGATCTTAAATGTTCTGACCATAGAAAAGAAATAGTAATTATGTGATGTGATAGAGGCATTAGCTTACACTATGGTGGGAATCATTTTGCAATATATAAGTGCATCAAATTAATACATTGCATATCTTGAACTTACACAATATTATATGACAATTTTATCTTAATAAAGCTGAAAAGAAAATAAATCTATGTTCAATTTTGAGTTAATTTTTGTACAAAGTGTGAAGTTTAGGTTGAGGGTTTTTTTTTGTCTATGAATATTTAATTGTTCCACCATCATTTGTGGAGAAGGCCATCCCTTACCCCATTGAATTGCTTCTACTCTTTTGCCAAAAATGAGTTAGGGATATTTGTGCTGATTTACTTCTGGGTTCTTTGTGCTATCCCATTGATCTATGTGTCTATCCCTATGCCAGTATTATACTATCTTGATTACAATATCTATAACTACCATACAACACATCTAGAAGAGTGTTTTCTCTCACTTTATCCTTCTTTTTCAAAATGTTTTTGCTATTCTAGGGCCTCTCCCTTTACACATAAATTTTGAATAAGCTTGGCTATTTCTACAAAAAACCTTGCTGAGGTTTTTATAAGAATTATGTTGTTTAACATAATTAGATCAATTTGGATAGAATTGACATATTTACCTATATTGTTCCAATGCATGAACTTATTTTGGATTTCTCAGTTTTTTAGTTCATCTTTGATTACTTTCATTGACATTTTGTATTTATTTTTATATAGTTCCTATACATGTTTTATTGAATTTATGCCTAAGATTTCATTTTCTTTGGAACAATTATAAAGTATTGTGTTTTTGATTTTGAATTGTTCATTGTCAGTGTATAGAAATTAAATTAATTTTTTTATTGCTGGTCCTGTGACTTTACTGAAGCTCCTTACTTGTTCTAGGAGTTTTGTGTTTTATTTTTAGATTCCTTGGGATTCTATACTTAGACAATCATGTTGTCTGAAAATGAAGACAGGTTTATTTCCTCCTTTCCAATCTGTATGCTTGTTATTTCTTTTTCTTGTCTTATTGCTAGGGCTAAAACTTCTAGTACTATATCGAATAAGAGTGGCAAGAGCAGGCATCTTTGCCTAATTCTTGATCTTAAAGGGAAGGTATTTAGTCTTTCAATATTAATGATGTTGGTTGTAGGTTTTTTTACATGCTTTTAATCAAGTTGTTGCAGTTGCTCACCATTCCTAGTATATTCAGAGTTTTTATCATGAAAGAGTGTTGAATTTTGTCAAATGTTTATTCTGTGTTAGTTGACATTATATATTTGTTCTTTTCTTAGTGATATTTTGGATTATATTGATTTATTTTTGAATATTGAATTAGTTTTGCATCTCTTGAATAAAACTCAATTTGCCATGTGTGTTATTCTTTTCATACGTTGTTGAATTTTATTTGCTAATATTTTGTTAAGGATTTTTAATCTAAATTCTTGAGAGATATTAATCTGTATATTTCTTTTTTTGTGCTGTCTTTGGCTTGTTTGGTATCAAAGTAATACTGGCCTCCTAAAATAAATTGAGAAATGTCTCCTCTTCCATTTCCTAGAAGAAACTGTATAAATAAAATTGGTTTTAATTCTTCCCTTTTTTTGGTATAATTCTTTACTGAAACAATCAAGGCCTAGAGATTTATTTTTGTGGAGGTATTAAACTATGAATTCAATTTTTTAACTGGTTATAATACTATTCATGTCGGCTGAGCTTTGGTAGGTTGTGGTTTTTGAGGGATTTATCTGGAATTTTTTTGTTGTTTGTGAATTTATGAATATTAAAATAGTTCATATCCTTCTTTTGTGTATGATCTGTTGTGATATTCCCTGTTTTATTCCTGGTATTGTTGATTTGTGTCTTCTCTCTTTTCAACATTGCCATCTTGTTAAAGATTTATCACTTGTATTGATTTTTCTTAAGAAAGAGGGTTTTCTTATCACTAATTTTCTCTACTATTTTCCTACTTTTAATTTCATTGTTTTCTTTTATTATCTTCATTATTTCATTCCTTTTGCTCGCCTTTGGTTTATTTTGCTCTTGTTTTCGTAGTTTTTTGAAGCAGAAACTTATTTATTTGAGACCTTTTCATTTTTCCTAATGTCAACATTTAGTGCTATAAGTTTTCCTGTAAGCAGTGCTCCAGTGTCCCATAAATTTGGGTATGCTGTGTTTTCATTTTCATTCTATTTTGTGAATTTTGAAAATTTCCTTTGGGACTTCCTTTTTGGTTCATGGGTCATTTAGAAGTGTGTTGTTTAATTCCCAAGACTTTGGAGATTTTCTGTTTTATTTCTATTATTAATTTCTATTCTGATTCTATTATGGTCACAAAACACATTCTGTATGATTTCAATTCTCATAAACTTGCTGACATTTGTTTTATGGCCTACAATATGATATATTTTGGTGACTATTGCACGGGCGCTTGAAAAAAATTGTATTCCACTGCCTAACCTGCTAAGGTTTTATCAGAAGCTAACCAAGCTGGAGAAAAGAAATATCCAACTAGCCCTCTCTAGCCTGTCATGCCCAACACGGCAAACCCGCAGCTAATATCATATTCAACAGTGAAAAGTTGAAAGCTTTTCTTCTAGGATCAGGAACAAGATAAGGATATCCACTCTCATCACTCCTGTTTGACATAGTTCTGGAAGCCCTAGCCAGACCAATTAGGAAGAAAAACATATAAAATGCACCCAAATTGAAAAGATAAAAGTAAAAATATTTTCAGAAGACATTATCCAATACATAGAAAATGCTGAAGACTCCATCAAAAAACTGTTAGAACTGATAAATAAATTCAGTAAAGTTGCAGGGTACAAAATCAACATACAAAAATCAGTTGCATTTCTATACACTAAGAATGAACTGTTCAAAAAAGGAATTAAGAAAACAATTCCATTTGCCATAGTATTAAAGAGAACAAGATACTTAGGAACCAATTTAACCAAGAAACTAATAAAACTTCCTTGTACACTAAAAACTATAAAACATTGATGAAAGAAATTGAAAAAAAGACATAAATAAATAGAAAGATATCTCGTGTTTATGGGTTGCAAGAATTAGTATTGGTAAAACATCTGTACCACCCAAAGTAATCTACAGATTCAAGGCAATCGCTGTCAAAATCCTAATGGCATTTTTCACAGCAATAGAAAAAGCAATCATAAAATTCATATGGAACCACAAAAGGCCACTAACAGCCAAAGCAATCTTAAAGAAGAACAAATCCAGAGACCTCACACTTCCTCATCTGCAAGTATAATACAACACTATAGTAACCAAAAGGGTGTGATACTGGCATAGAAGTGGATACATAGACCAATGGAACAGAAAAGAGAGCCCAGAAATAAATCCACACATTTACTGTAAACTGATATTTGAAGAGTGCCAAGAATGCACAACAGGAAAGGATTTACTCATCTATAAGTTGTGTTGGGAGAACTGGATATCCACATTCAAAAGAATGAAATTGGACCCTTATGTCACACCATATACAAAAATCAATTCAAAATGAATTAAAGTCTTAACTGTAAGACCTGAAACTTTAAAACTACTGTAAGAAAACATAGGGAAAAAAGCTTCTTGACATTGGCCTTGGCAATGATGTTTTGGATTTGACCCCCAAAACACAGGCAACAGAAGGAAAAATAGACAAGTGGGACTAAATCAAACTTAAAAGATTCTGCACAGCAAATGAAACAACCAGAATGAAGAGACAATCCATGGAATGGAAGATATCATTTGCAAACCATACACCTGATCAGGGGTTAATATCCAAAATATATAGGTAACTCAAATAACTCAACAGCAAAAAAAGAAATAACCCAATTACAAAATGGGCAAAGGACTTGATTAGACATTTCTCCAAAGAAGACACACAAATGGCCAATAGGTATATGAAAAGGTGCTCAGCATCACTAATCATCAGGGAAATGCAAATCAAAACTAAAAAAGGATTTCACCACACACGTGTTAGGATGGCTATTATCCAAAAGAAAAAAGATAATTGTTGGCAAAGATATAGAGAAAATGGACCCCTTGTACACTGTTGGTAGGAATGTAACCTGGTACAACCATTATGGAGGCTTCTGAGAAAATTAAAAATAGTACTATCATATGATCCAGTAATCTCATTTCTGGGTATACAATCAAAGGGAATGAAGTCGATATCTCTCAGAGATATGTATATTCCCTTGTTCATTGCAGCATTATTCACAACAGCTAAGAGGTGGAAACAATCCAAATTTCTATCAACAGATGAATAGATAAAAAGAATATGGTATATGGTACCATATGGTATATACCATAGAATATTAGTCAGCCTTAAAAAAGAAGAAAACCCTACCTGTTGCCACAATAGGGATGAATCTGGAGGACATTATGGTAAGACATGGAAGGGCCAATACTGCATGATCTCACTTATACGTGGAATCTAAAAAAGTTGAACTCATAGAAGCAGAGGGTAGAATAACAGTAACAAGTGGAGGGAGGGTGGGTTAAACAGAGAGATGTTGGTCAAAGGGTACACAGGCTCAGTTATGCAGGAAGAATAAATTCTGGAGCTTTTTTTTTTTTTAAGATTGTCACCTGAGCTAACATCTGTTGCCAATCTTCTTTTTTTCCCTTCTTCTTCTTCCCCAAAGACCCCCAGAACATAGTTGTATATTCTAGTTGAAGGTCCTTCTGGTTGTGCTATGTCGGATGCCACCTCAGCATGGCCTGATGAGCAGTGCTAGATTCGCACCCAGGATCGGAACTGGCAAAACCCTGGGTCACCAAAGCGGAGTGCACGAATTTAACCACTCGGCCTCGAGGCTGGCCCCAAATTCTGGAATTTTAATGTACAGCATGGAGACTATATTTAATAATACTGTTTTGTATATTTGAAATTTTCCAAATGAGTAGATCTTAAATGTTCTCATCACAAGAAAATGGTTAGTATGTGAGATGATGTAAATGTTAATTAGCTTGATTGTGGTAATCATTTCACAGTGTACACATATATCAAAACATCATATTGCACACCTTAAATTTATAAAATTTTTGTCAATTATACCTCACTTAAACTGGAAAAAGGGACATATATAATCATTTAAATAAATGAAGAGACATTCCATGTTCTTTGACCAAATAGCTTAGTATTTATAAAGATATCAATTCTTTCTAAAAATGACCATTAAATTCAATGCATTCAAAATAAAAATTTCAATTTGATTTTTTGAGAAACTTACTAAATCACTCTAAATTTTCTATAAAAGAATAATGCACAATGAGGAGTTCAATCAACCTTTAAAAGGAAAAGTGAGAGAATTTCCATATCAGACACTGACATAATAAAATCATAGTAATAACACCAGTGTGGTATTGGTGAATAAGCAGACCAGTGAAGCGGAAGAGAGCTAAAACGTATATATATGTTTAAATGGTCACCACAAATCAATGAAGAAAGGAAAAACTGTTTATCTGATAACCTTGGTAAAACTGTTTCACTTTATGGAGAAAGATGAAATTAGCTAATGAAACATAAAAATTTGGCCTCTAGAGAAATTATTGACATAAACGTGAAAGATAAAACTATAATGTTAGTAGATGGGAATGTGGGAGATATTTGTGTGGTCTGGGGGCAGGCAAACAATTGTTAAAATTTTACCAGTATAATTCATAAGGCAAAAAAAAAAAACAATTAAATTAAAATTCAGGATTTATGTTCAAGAAAAGACACAGTAGACAAAGATAAGGGACAGATAGAATGGGAGCAAATATATTTCATGTTTAAAACTGCATAAATAATTAGTCTCTGTAAATCAGTGAGACAAAGACAAGAACCTAGGTAGCAAAATGGTCAAAGGATACAAACAAGCAGTAGAAATGGAAACCTTAAAAGTTAGCAAGTGTATGAAAAGATTCTTACACTCATTAGTAATGAGAGAAGTAAAAATTAAAATGATGAGCTATCACTTTAAATCTAACAGACTAGCAAAAATTAAGAGACTGGATAATTCCGTATGTTGGTAAGGAAATAAGCCTACGGGAACTGTACCAGATGCTCTGGTGCCTCAACTCACACCTTTCTGCCTCATCTCTGATTTTAGTCCTTCTGTACAGTTCTATGAAGGCTTGGGTCTCACCTCATGTACATATCATGTGTCTGTCTCCACTTTCTCTGCTAGGGCTCTTCCAATGTTTGGACAGCTATAAAAACTCACTAGTACCAAGGCCACGCACAGGTCAGAAGTGTAGGGAGCAAGGGGACTTGCATAGCTCAGAAGTGCAGGGGGGCAGAGAAAGAGACCAGGAACAAACATTGACCAGTAGTTGTCATAAATTGACAAATGCTTCTGCCTTTGGTATTTTTGTCAAACATATTCAGGGATTATTCTGTATGCTTTCAGATGTTCCTAGCAGAATTGAGTCCTCTTTGTCTCCATCAATGACGAACTCATTAATGCACACTCTATTGGCTTTCCTTCCTTCTCTGTCTGCGTCTCCCCAGTGGCTTATTCCTGCTTTCTGCGATCACCTCCCAAATGAACTACCTGCACATAAATCCTTGTCTCATTCTTTCTGGGAACTTCAGCTAAGACATTTACCGTCATGTACTGATGGTAGGAATGTAATTGTGCAATCCTTCTAGAAAGAAATCTGGCAATATATGCACAAGTAAGATGTATGTGTATCCTGTGACCCACCAATTCCTTTCCTAGATGTATATCCCAAAATTCTAATATAGCTCCATAAGGGGATATATTCAAAGATGTTTATTGAAGCATACTATTGCTTGGATGGGAATAGGCGGCAAGCTAATCTCCATCCTTGGTTCAATGTGGTCAATGTACACCACGGACTATTAGGTAGCAGTTAGAAGTATGCTTTAGATGCACATATAGCAATATGGATGGATCTAGTTTAAAATAAAAAAAATAAAAAACAAAATAAGATAAGGCAGTACCATTTACATAAATTAGGAAAATATACACAAAATAATACACGTTTTGCAAAACAGTCATTCAAATATGCAGATATACATGTCATATATTAAAATACTGTGGTTGCCTATGAGGTAGAGGGGAATGGAAGTGGGCTATGAAGTTTAAAAAAGGAAAAATATATAAATAGGAGGGCCTTCCCTGGCCAATAATGATAATGTGTTGTGAATTAAGAAATGAGTAACTCAAACCTCTTTACCTGAGGTCCAAACAAAGAAAAAAAACATAGATTTTTATATTCATATGTATTAACTCATTTTCCTCCTTAAGAAATTATATGCTTTTACTACTTAGGGTTAGATTAATTCATTCCAAAGTCTTTCATTCCTTCATGTATTAATAAAATATTCACTGAGTCTCTTACTATGTACCAGTCCTCTTCAAAGTACTTGTGATAAATTAGTGAACAAAACAATGGTCTTTGCCCACATTAAGCTTACATTCTAGTTGAGAGAACAGGCCATAATAAACATAAGAATCTTTCTCTTATGTTAGATTATTTTTTATGGTACATTAAGTGACAGTGCTATGCGGGAAAAATAAAGCAGAACAGTGAGAGTAGGGGTGACAAGTGGGGAATGGTTTACAATTTTAAATATGGAAAGGGGAGGCCTCATGAAAAACTTAGTGTATTTTACTTTTTTCCCACAATCTCTCCTATTTTAGTGGATATTATTTGAGTTGTATTCTTGTTACATCAAGTATCTTTTTGTTTAAGCATCTTTTCATATTTTCTTGAAAACTGAAATTTTTATAAGGTTGATTTTGTAGTTTGATGTTTCTAGTATCATTGTATTCTGTGTCATGTTACTACTTATTTAATTATGTTCATTCTGGAACATTCCTAGCTCCCTTTCCATGTGAATCTATTGCCTTATTTCATCAACATTCAAAATTTCTTTTATGGATTCCCTATTCATTTAAATTTTGCTGAAAGCAGGAAGCAGATCCTTTCTAAAAATTATTTCTGCTTACTCTAGTAAATAGTCATTTTTTTTCTGAGGAAGATTGGCCCTGAGCTAACATCCATGCTGATCTTCCTCTATTTTATATGTGGGTCACCACCAAAGCATGGCTGCTGAAGAGCGGTGTAGGTCCATGCCCGGGAACCAAACTCGGGCTTCCAAAATGGAGCATACAGAACTTAACCACTAGGCCATGGGGCCAGCCCTAGGAAATAGTTTTAAAAGGGTTCTATTTTTTCAAGATTACGAAATAGGAGAGAATTTATTAATGGGATTAGATCGTTTTCAAATAATAAAAAATATCTCTGAAAGCTGCATTTTTCTATGTTTTCACATATCATTCATGGCAAATATAAATACCAGTGTTGGAGATTTAACAATATTCTGAAAAATATTCTCTTGCAAAATATGGATTTCTGTAGCAGACTTTTTTTTACAAAGGCAATTATAATTGTACTACATTAAAAGCCTCTAAACCTGTAACTTGAGATTTACCCTCTTAACAATTTTTAAGTGTACATTACAGTATTGTTAAGTATAAGTACAATATTGTACAATAGATTCATAAAACTTCTTCATCTTGCAACTTTATACCCATTGAACAACAACTCTTCTTGTTCTCCTCTTCCCAACCCCTAGCAACCACCTTTCTACTTTCTACTTCAATTAGTTTGGCTACTTTAGACACCTCATTCATATAAATGGAATTGGGCAATATTTGTCCTTCTGTGGCTGACTTATTATTACTTAACATAATGTCCTCAAGGTTCATCCATGTTACTGCATATGACAGGATTTCTTCCTTTTTTATGGCTGAATAATATTCCATTGTATTCTATGCCACATTTTCTTTATCCGTTTATCCTTTGATGGACATTTGGATTGTTTTCACCTCTTGGCCATTGTGAATAATGCTGCAATGAACATGGGAGTGTAAATATCTCTTTGAGATACTGATTTTATTTTCTTTGGATATATACCTAGAAGTGGGATTGCTGGATCATATGGTACTTCCATTTTTAATTTTTTGAGGAGCCTCCATACCATTTTCCATAATAGTTTTATTACTTTCATTCCCACCAACAGTACGCAAACATGCAAATTTCTCCACATCCTCACAAACACTTGTTACTTTCATTTTTTTCTATTCTTTCTTTTTGTATAATGGCCATCCTAGCAGATGTGAAGTGATATTTCATTGTGGTTTTGATGTGCATTTCTCTGATGATTAATGATATTGAGCATTTTTCATATACTTGTTGGACACCTATACATTTTCTTTGGAGAAATATCTATTCAAGTCCTTTGCTCATTTTTTATTTGGGTTATTTGGGTTTTTTTTTTTTTACCTTTTCACTCTGTTGACTGTATCATTTGTTCTCTAATTCCACTGCTTAAATATCATGTTCATCTTTTTTTTTCATTTTGCATAATATTTTCATAAGCTACATGCTGGTTTTACAAAATAAGTATTTATCTCTTAATCAGGGTAGGTCTATACCAAACTTGCGGGTGACCAAAATTAGTGTATAAGGAGTCTCCTTGAATTCCCTCACTATGCCTGACTAGACTTAATGACTCAGAAGTTCGGCAGGAGGCCCTAACTGATGTATGTTTATATCACAAAACTAGTGATACTGAAGCCTGAGTGGGGCTGAATTTAGAGTTTTGGGTTGTCCTTTCGGGGAAAATTTGCCTCTGCACGCTTCCTCTTCATTGTCTGGTGAAGTGATAGTCTATAATTCCAAATTTTATGTTTGTTTTTCTCTGTTCTGCCTAAACCCTACTCCAGTTACAGAACGTGGCCATGTCAGGGCTCTTCCTTCATGCTACTGTTAACTACTGCTGAAAGCCAGGAGAAGGAAAATCCCACTGCCTCTAGGTTTTCTGCTAGATGTGATCAGACTTGGCCTTGTAATCCTCCTGCAACGGATTCCAAGTGGTTTGGATCTAAAGTAATGAATTTGGTCAAAGCGCCTGTTCCCCATTCGTCCCCAGTCTTACCCTAACGTCCAACCCACACCTGCCAAATCAGGAGATTCTGTTTGGCTTGTATTAGTCAGGGACTTCTCTAATTATTCACACACTGTATTGTATATCTATTAAATGGTATTTTGAGGTTTTTCAAGGCCTTTAATTAATCTTGTTCCATCTTTAAAGTAGCTAGTGGAAATTCTTCAAATTGTATAGGATGTGAATGTTTATCCTCTTTGTAAGATAAGTTTGATTATCTCAGTTGGTTTTTGTTACTGTGATCACAAAGGATTGTGTTAGATACTGGTGTTCTAGTCACCATCTTTTTGCAAATATTACCATTTTAAAATATTACATGTGCTTTATGTATGCAATTTAAATGTTTTTTGCTTTAACCACATGATTACTGTATACAGTGTTTGTTAAAATATTGACCCACACTAAAAGTACAAGTAAGAAAATAAACCACTGTTTTACATTTTAGTGTATCTTTTCCATATACTTCTCTGAGTCTTGGAAAAATAACGTGTTCTTACCTTTTTTCATATGGCTATAACTGTTCTTTTTCATGAAGGAGATCACAGTGTGTGTATGTGTGTGTTTGTATTTAATCAAACTTCATTACATTATAGTTAGTAGAAATTCCTTCTTAATTTTGGCAAAAAGTTGTCTGTAAATCTTAGTTTTCTGAGGAGTTCTGTGTTTTACTTTTTTAAAAAATATATTCAGGTCTTTTAGAAAACATCAGGAGAGGCTGTGACAGCAGCTGCTAGACAGATATCATTTTTCAAAGCCACTTTTTTTGTGCCAAGGGTATATGAGAACAAGAGTATTCTCTTTTTCTGGTCAAAAAATAATTAGATCTTGGGGCCAGCCCAGTTGCACAGTGGTTAAGTTTAGCATGCTCCATTTCAGCAGCCCAGGGTTCACAGGTTAGGATCCTTGGCATGGACCCACACCACTCTTCAAAGCCATGCTGTGGCAGCATCCCATTCACAAAATAGAAGAAGATTGGCACAGACGTTAGCTCAGGGCCAATCTTCCTCACCAATAATAATAATAATAATAATAATAATAATAATTAGATCTGCAGACACTCCAGTAGACAATCTTCTATTATTTCTTTGACAGAACTCTTTTTTCTTAAGTTTGTGTTAAAATATTTCCTTTATTTTTGTGGAAATATATTTCACATTGAAGATTAAGATATCAGCAATGATTTCACTCATATATGCTATCAAGGATTCTCCATGATTGCAAAATCACTTTTAAGAAAAGAAGATGGATATAACAAAGTAAAATATTTTGTTAAAAACTAAAGCCATGCCTTATAATCAATTTACCCCAAATAGCTAGTGCTACGTGTGAGTAGTTTCCATAACACACTATTACCCTGAACTTTATCTTTCAATTTTTCCAAATGAGCAAGTAAAAGGCTCTTAAGTTTTAATGCAGCAGGTAAACAGAAATCCTCGTGTTACTATTTTTATGATGGATTTTAAGATCGTGAAAACGAACTTCTGAATATAGTATAGCTTAATAATGTTGAGCTTATAATTTATGGAGTTCCTTTCTTTGACACCTTAATAGCAATAGTATATCTATCTATCTAATCTTATTACTGTATTTACTTCAAGGGGAAGCATATCTATGAATACTATATTGCTGCTCTTTTCTTCAGGAAGGCTGAAAGAACATGTTGTTTGATTGCAACTCTCTCTTAGGTACCCTCCAAACATTTTCACACCTATGGCAGGTGCACATCCTATTATAGCATTCTTAATTTCTAGAAATAAAATCATCTATGTGAAATCACTATGTGAAATGTTAAAGGTCCTAGAGGTATTGAAGGTGTGAAGTGGCAATACGATAGCTTTATCAGAATACTGAATATTTTTAAAAACCATAGATTCATTCTCTATTCTTATTGGTTCTGGGAGGTAAAAAAGTTATTCTCAAGGCTTGAGGCCTTACCTGAGCATCTTTTCTAAGTGGATATAGATATTTGTCCTGTGTTTTCAGCTAACAAGGATTTTCTCCCAATCGCGCCTTATGTGTTTGCTTACTTTATTAATACTTTTGAAATGCCGCCCTTGGTTTTACTGATATTCTCAAGAGGTTTTTGGTATTGTTTCTAACAGTTAAAATTTCCCTTATCTTTATTGCTTCCCTCACTCTTTAGTTCCTCTGCCTCTGATTCTTTTCCTAGCTTATTTATCACAATTCTCAATTATTTTCCATATTTCTTGTTTTTAAACATGTATACTTAATGTTGTACATTTACCTGTAAGTACCACTTCAGTTTTGATAAGTGAACTTTCATTGTTATATATTCCAAATATTTTGATTTTTTAACACATGAATTGTTTAGAAGTGCCTTTTAAACTTACTAATCATGTTTTTCTATATTTAGATAATTGAATTCTCATTTAACGCATGTGTTCAGACTACCGTTTGTATGATATTGATTCTTTGAAATTCCTTGAAAATCCTGGATTTAACAATACAGTTTTTCTTTCTTTAAAAAATAATTTTGAATGTGTACTGGGAAAGATAATATGTGTTATATTTTAGATTAAATTTATTTATATTGTTGCTTAAAATCTCTATATCTTTAAGTTTTGATATATTTTTATATAGAAGAGTGTTAAATATCTACCACTATAATTATGGATTTGCCACCTTGCTTCTAATTCTGTCATTACATACACATGCAATGGTATTAGATGCATATGAGTTCATACTATTATATATCCTTTTTAGATTATCCTTTTTTATTATCATGCGTTAAACCTCTTTATCACTATCAATGCTTTTTAACTCAAAATTTATATATTTTAGTGTTAATATATTTCTGCAATCTTTTTTTGGTTAGTATTTGCCTAGTATGACATTTTTGCCATTCCTAATTTTAACCTTTCTGTGACCATTTATTTTGGTCTATCTCTTTATAGCAATAGATTTCTGGCTTAAAGAAAATAATTGAATCAATTGATTTTTGTTCCCAAAAAGCACGTTTAATCCTTCTGCATTTCTTTTTAATATAAGTATATTTTGAATTATTTTTCAACATTTTTCTTTTATTTTCAGTCATCTCTTTTTTCTTTTATTCTCCATTCTTGCCTTAGCCTATATTGATGATGTTTTATATGAACTTCTTTGCTTTTCTTTGCTGATATGAAAGCAGTAAGTTGTATTCATTATTATCTATTAATTTGTCAGTTATAATGTACACTATGTTCTACTTCTCTATCACAACCCCTTCCCACCAAAGATAGTCACTAGTCATAATGTTATGATTTTTTTATTTCATTGTATGTATATGTATGCCATAAACTTGTATTGCTTTATACATTTGGTTGTTGTACATTTTAAAAGGTATAACAGATAAAATTTTGCTTTGTCACTCAGCATTATGTTACTAAGAGTCATCCATTTTGTGGCATGTGGCTCTAGAATATTATTATCTAAATATACTATAATTTATTCATTCTTCAATCACTAAGTATTTGCATATTTCATTTTTTTTACTTTTTTGATTACATGTAACAGTGCTGTTATGAACATTCTTGTAAATGTGTCTGGCACACATGTGCGAAAGTTCTCATGTTATTGCTGTTTTATAGAGTACGTGAACATTCATTTTTACAAAAATGCCTAATTGTCTTCTGAAGTAGTTGTACCAATTTATACTCTCAACAGCAATACAAAGAGACATTGTCAATTCAACATGATCCTTTCCAGCACTTCTCAATCTTGGCAAATCAAAATGGATACACACTATTACATTGTGGTCTTGATTTGTGAAGTTCAGCTCATAAAGTTGAACTTACCTTATGTTTATTCCTCACAAATGTTTCTCTTCTACAAAATATTTGGTCATGATTTGGCATATTTTATGTCTCTTATTTTCTTTTTAAATTATAAGAATTCTCGATGTGTTCATAAATGATCTTTCGCCAGCTTCTCTCAGTTTCTAGATTGTATTGTAATGGACAGAAGTCCATTCTTTTAATGTAATCAAACTTACCAAACTATTCAACTCTGGTGTTAATAGTCACTTGTCTTAAAAAATATCCCTGGTGACATCAGCATCATGGTGGAATGAGCTCTCCCTGTAAACTCTCCCCTCTAAGACACAATAAAAAGGACATTCATATTCCAACAGAGGATATCCACACAACACACAGATGTCTGAGAGACACACAGCCATATGTGAGAAGGTGGAGGTGCTGGAGCTGCCTCCCCCTGGGGAAGTGGAATGAGATAAGAGAGAGCTTCTCTTCCTCCCCAAAGGATAGTGACCCAGGGATTGCATGCAGCTTCCAAGACGAAAGAGGGGAAGGAGTAGCAGCCCTCTGTGGGAGCACCATAGATCTCCAAGGTCCCTCACAGCTCAGGGGAAAGCCCCACACAGAAGTGACTAGCTATCGTGGGGGTGTCTTCATCAAGCTAACACCCCAGGAGAACAGATAATGAGAGCAGATCAAGAAGCCCCTGAGATCAAACAGGAGAATGAAAATGCCCCTCCCTGCCCGGCCCAGCACCCCAGTCCAGCACCTAAGAGTTGTCCTGAGGATTGCAGCTGGCTCAGAATATGCAGCTCTTGAACCCCACCCAGTGGTGACAGTTGGAGGGGGCAATCAAATACTACCACAATGTGGAAGCATGAGTCCATGCCATCTAGCAGTAATAAAAAATATATTAAATCTCCAGACCAGAAGGAAAATGGCAAATACCCAGAAATCAACCCTGAAGACAGAGAAACCTATAACCTAAATGACATATAATTCAAAATAACTATCATTAAAAAACTCAAAGAGTTAAAAGAGAATGCAGATATGCTGTTCAATGAATTCAGGAGCTATTGCACAAAAGATATTGAAACTATAAAGAAGAACCAATCAGAAATATTGGAGATGAAAAACACAATGGATGTGATAAAGAAGAATATAGATTCCCTGAACAACAGAGCTGATAATATGGAGGAATGAATCAGCAACATTGGAGTCAGAAAGCTAGAAATGCTTCCGATGGAGGAGGAGAGACAATTAAGACTAAAAAGAAATGAAGAAAGTCTTTGAGAAATATGTGACTCAATTAGGAGATGCAACATAAGTATTATAGGTATTCAAGAAGGAGAAGAGAAGGAGAATAGAGCAGAAAACTTGTTCAAAGAAATAATAGCCCAGAAATTATCAAACCTGGGAAAGGAGATGGCAATCCACGTGAAAGAAGCCAACAGGCTCCTAAGTATATCAGCATAAAAAGACCTACTGAAAGACATATAGTAGTGAAACTGGGAAAAGTCAATGACAAAGAAAAAATACTAAGGGCAGCAAGGCAGAAGAAAATAACTTACACAGGAACCTCTATCAGGCTTTCAGTGGATTTCTCAGCAGAAACCTTACAGGCTAGGAGAGAGTGGAATGATATATTCAAATCTTTGAAAGACAACAACTTTCAGCCAAGAATATTCTTTCTAGTGACAATATCCTTCAGATATGAGGAGAAATAAAACCTTTCTCAGATAAACAAAAGCTAAGGGAGTTCATCATCACAAGACTCCCACCCCAAGAAATCCTAAAAAAGACCCCCATATCTGACCAAAAAGAAGAAATGGGTTACAAGGTCCTGAGTAAGGAGATAAATAGGTAGGAAAAAATCAGGAAATTGTAGTCATCCATCAGAACATGTTAGCAAATATTCAAGTAAAACAGTACAGATAAAGAGAAGGAAAATACAAAAAACAAAGATAATATTATCATTTAACCACAAACTCAGAACAGCAGATGGAATAAGATGTGACAAAAATGACCTAGGAGGGGAAGAGGAAAGGGACTGAATTGGCTTAGTTTAAGCAAATAAGAGGTCATCAGAAAATGGACTATCTCATCTACAAGATTTTCCATACAAACTTCATGGTAACCACTAAACAAAAAAGTAGAACAGAGACACAAATAATAAATAAGGATAAAACTAAGAAAACGAGCATAAAAAACTACCTAACCAAATTGGTAGTCTGAAATACATGGGACGAGAAACAAAGGAAATGCAGGAGAACTGGAAAATGAGCAATAAAATGGCAGCATTAAGCCCTCATATATCAATAATCACTCTAAATGTAAATGGATTGAATTCTCTAATAAAAAGACAAAGAGGGGCAAGACAGATTAAAGAACATGACCCAACAATATGCTGCCTTCAGTAAACACATCTCAGCTGAAATGACAAACACAGGCTCAGAGTGAAGGGATGGAAGAAGATACTCCAAGTTAATGGCAAACAAAAGAAAGTAGGTGTTGTAATACTTATATCAGACAAAGTAGACTTAAAGATAAGACAGGTAAAGAGAGGCAGTATATAATGATCAAAGGGACATTCTACCAAGAAGACATAACACATAAATATCTATGCACCCAACACAGGAGCACCAAAGTACATAAAGCAACTATTAACAAAGCTAAACAGAGACATTAACAACAACAAAATAATAGTAGGAGACCTCAACACTCCATTCACATCAGTGGATAGACCATCCAGAAAGAAAGTCAACAAAGAAACAGTGGAATTAAATGAAAAACTAGGAGATGGACTTAATAGATATATAGAGAACACATCATCCAAAAACAGCAGAATATACATTCTCCAGGTAGCATGGAACATTCTCAAGGACAGACCATATGTTGGGAAACAAGGCAACCCTCAATAAATTTAAGAATACTGAAATAATAACAAGCATCTTTTCTGACCATAATGCTATGAAGCTAGAAATTAATAAGAAAAAAGCTGAGAAAGGGACAAAGACATGGAGACTAAAAAACATGCTACTGAACAATCAGTGGATCATTGAAGAAACTAAAGGAGAAATCAAAAAATATCTGGAGACAAATTAAAATGAAAACACACCATAGCAACTCATATAGGATGCAGCAAAAGCAGTAATAAGAGGGAAATTCATTGCAATATAGGCTCAGCTTAACAAACAAGAAAAATCCCAAATAAACAATCTTAAACTATACCTGACAGAATTAGAAAATGAAGAACAAACAAAGCCAAAGTCAGCAGAAGGAGGGCAATAATAAAAATCAGAGCAGAAATACATTCAATTGAAACAACAAAGAGAATAGAAAGGATCAATAAAGCAAAGAGCTGGTTCTTTGTGAAGATAAACAAAATTGGCAAACAGCCAGACTTACAAAGAAAAAAAGAAAGGAAGCTCAAATAAATAAAGTCAGAAATGAAACAGGATAAATTACAATGGATAACCACAGAAATACAAAAGATTATAAGAGAATATGAAAATCTATATGCCAAAAAATTGGATAGTCTAGAAGAAATGGATAAATTCTTAGACTCTTACAACTTCCCAAAGATGAATCAATAAGACATAGATAATCTGAATAGACCAATCATAAGTAGAGAAATTGAAATAGTAATCAAAAACATCCCCCAAAATAAAAGTCTTAGACCAGACAGATTCCCTAGAGAGTTCTACCAAATATTCAAAGAGAATTTAATACCTATCCTTCTCAAACTATTCCAAAAAATTATGGAAGGGAAAACACTTCCAAACACATTCTGCAAGGCCATCATCACCCTGATACCAAAGCCTCATGAGGACAATACAAAAAAGGAAAACTATAGGCCAATATCACTGACGAACATAGATGCAAAAATCCTCAACTAAATATTGGCAATCCAAATACAGCAATACATGAAAAAGATCATACACCATGATCAAGTGGGATTTATACCAGGGACACAGGTATAAAACTTTGGTTCAACAGCCACAAATCAATGTGATACACAACATTAACAAAATTAGGAATAAAAACCACATGATCATCTCAACAGAAGCAGAGAAAGTATTTGACAGAATCCAACAACGATTTATGATAAAAACTCTTAACACACTTGGGATAGAAGGAAAGTACCTTGACATAATAAAGGCTATATATGACAAACCCACAGCTAACAATATATGCAATGGGGAAAAACTGAAAGCCATCCCTCTGAGAACAGGAAGAAGACAAGGGTGCCCACTCTCACCACACTTATTCAACATTGTAATGGAGGTTTTGGCCAGAGAAATTAGGCAAGAAAAAGGAATAAAAAGAATCCAAATAGGAAATGAGGAAGTGAAACTCTCACTGTTTGCAATTGACATGATTTTATATATAGAAAACCCTATAGAATCCATCATAAAACTATTAGAAATAATCAACAACTACAACAAAGGTGCAGGGTAAAAAATCAACTTACAAAAATCAGTTGCATTTTTATACTCTAATAATAACTAACAGAACAAGAACTCAAGCATACAATCCCATTTACAATTGCCACAAAAAGAATAAAATACCTATGAATAAACTTAACCAAGGAGGTGACAGATCTATACAATCTAAACTATAGGGCACTACTGAGAGAAATTGATGATGACAAAGAAATGGAAAAATATTCCATGCACGTGGATCAGAAAAATAAACATAGTCAAAATGTCCATAGTACCCAAAGCAATCTACAGATTCAATACAATCCCAATGACATTCTTCACAGAAATAGAACAAAGAATCCTAAAATTCATATGGGGCAACAAAAGACCCTGAATATCTAAACCAATTCTGAGAAGAAAGAATAAAGCTGGAGGGATTATAATCCTTGACTTCAAAATGTACTACAAAGCTATAGTAGTCAAAACAGTATGGTACAGGTACAAAAACAGGCACACAGACCAATGAACAGAATTGAAATCCCAGAAATAAAACCACACATCTATGGGGAGCTAATCTTTGACAAAGCTGCTAAGAACATACAATGGAGAAAAGATAGTCTCTTCAATAAATGGTGTTGGGAAAACTGGACAGCCACATGCAAAAGAATGAAAGCAGACCATTATCTTATGCCATACACAAAAATAAACTCAAAATGAATCAAAGACTTGAAGTTAAGACTTGAAATCATAAAACTTCTGGAAGAAAATATAGGTAGTATATTCTTTAACATTGATCTTAAAAAGATCTTTTCAAATACCATGTCTTCTTGGACAAGGGAAACAAAGGGAAAAAAAAAATAAGTGGGACTTCATCAGACTAAAGAGCTTCTGCAAGGCACAGGAAACCAGGATAAAACCCAAAAGACAACCCACCAATTGGGAGAAAATATATGCAAATCATACATCTGACAAGAGGTTAATCTCCATAATATATAAAGAACTCACTCAACTGACAAACAAAAAAACAAACAACCCTATCAAAAAATGGGAGGAAGATATAAACAGACATTTCTCCAAAGAAGATATACAGATGGCCAATAGGCACGTGAAAAGATGTTCAATATCACCAATCATCAGGAAAATGCAAATCAAAACTACACTAATATACCACCTTATGTTCATTAAAATGGCTTTAATCACCAAGACAAAAAATAACAAATGTTCGAGAGGTTGGGGAGAAAAGGGAACCCTCATACACTGCTGGTAGGAATGCAAACTGGTACAGCCACTATGGAAAACAGTATGGAGATTTTTCAAAAAACTAAAAATAAAAATACCGTATGACTCAGGTCTCCCACTACTGGATATTTATCCAAAGAACTTGAAATCAACAATTCAATGTGACTTATGCACCCCTATGTTCACTGCAGCATTATTTGCAATAGTCAAGACATGGAAGAAACCCAAGTGCCCATCGACCAACGACTGGATAAAGAAGATGTGGTATATCTATACAGTGGAATACTGCTTAGCCATAAAAAAAGAAAAAATCATCCCATTTGCAACATGGATGGACCTACAAGGTATGTTAAGCGAAATAAGCCAGACAGAGAAAGACAAACACCATATTATTTCACTCATGTGTGGAACATAAACAATCACAGAGACAAAGAGAACAGTTCAGTGGTTATCAGGGGGACGGAGGTTGCAGGGTGGGCACAAAGGGTGAAGGGGAGCACTTACATGGTGACGGACAAATAATAACGTACAACCGAAATTTCACAATATTGTAAACTATTATGAACTCAATAAAAAATTCCCTTATCGTGAAGGTTGGAAAGGTATTCACCATTTTATTTCAAAGTTTTAAAGTTGTGCCTTAGACTTTTAAATTCTTAATACAGTTGAAGTTTATTTTTCCATATGGGGAGACATAGCCCTATGATTTAATTTTTTGGATAGATAAATGTTTTCTTCTTCACTTACTGAATTTTCTCTACTGATCCGTCATGTTAACTCTTTCACTTAACAAAGTACATGCGTGTATTTAAGTAAGTCTGGCGACGGTACCGGAAGATCTCTCCTACCTTTTATGAGATAGTGTGCCACATCCCCAACTACTGGCTCTATAATGAGAGACTGGCGTTGAACTCATCTCATGTGGACATGTTTAGTCTTTAATATACTTCAGTAACCAAACTCCTGGCCACCACTACATGTTCTAGAAACCAGCACATTTCAGCTCCACTCACTGCCTTTCATTCTTGTCATATTTCTGGTTTGTGGCTATGTCCTTGTTTTCTTTTTGTATATTGTACCTATCATTGCTAAATATTTAAAGCACAACTGGTGTGCTAGAAAATAAAGTTACTGACTCACCTTGATCAGACTTAACTAATAACTTTTTTTGTTATAAAAACTAGACTGTGAGATCTTAAAAGGCAGGAATTTCGTATTTAACTTCATATAATCTTAACAAATATTATGTGTTGTCGTACAGTAAATCTTCAACAAATGTTTGTTGAATAAATGAAGTAATGATGATCATTCAGTGCCATAGAAAGCCTGGAAAACATGGATAGAAATAAATATATACGTGCAATAGCACATGCCACCTCCCTAGTTTTTGCTTTACTGAGATATTTAAAATTTTTATTTTTAGTGATCGAATGGTTAAGCAATAACAGTATACATAATTAACTGTTTGCTACTGTCCTCACAACATCATTATGTTGTTGCTAGGAATTTTGGTTTTCATCGTGTGCCTGAGCAAAATATGCATGCAAATAACCCCAGCATATTTGTAAAGCAATATTAAACTGCTTCTATAATGATATAAAACTGGTCATCTGCAAAACACCTATGTAAGCGAACCGTTTTTATAAAGATTTAATAATCATAAGGTAAAACAAAAACCCAACTGTCACTGAAATTTTAAAGATGTGATAATAATCAGTTTGCCTTATTCCCTTGTGTAATCCAACACTATGCAGAACCAAAATATTCTTCGTACAATATTTTATTCACTAGCGAATTAGTAGACCAGCTAGTCCTATTTTTGGAATTCCCAACTACACTTGCAGAGTTAAGATAACTGGTCTTTCTAAAAATTTATCAATTTCAGTGTCTAGAGCCTTTCTAAAGAGCTACTAGTTAATGTAACTCTCTGACTATTCTCCTTTCCCACTCTCTCCTATTTTATTTCAAATGACCAACAATGTTTTAATGGGCTTCTGCAGTAAACGAAATGTCATCATTAAATATTGCACCTCTGGATAATTTTCAAGGCTTCTGGAGAAATTTAACATTAGCCAGAATGGGTGTATTAAAAGACAATACATGAAAAATTATTGGCATTAATTTATTTCAGGCCCATATGCTTAAGTCGTACTAAATTAACTTTGTTCAAAGTAGCATAGCAATCAGGGTACTTATCCCATTTTATTGTGGTATATTTGATAAGCATGTAAGATGTATTCTGTGAAGAACTGAGCTTAAAGAAATATTGCATATTTATTTTGATAATACCAATATCCTCCCGGAAACAGGGAGAGGCTTGTCCTATCTTGGAATGTCTAATTGATGTCTTGATATAAACATTTCGATCAAGGGTAGCATTGCATACTTATTTACCAACTGACGTGCTTCCAAGGTTCTCAATTTCTATTTTAATATGCAAATAAGCAACTTTATGGTTGATTCCATCAATATTAAATTAATTGTGTCCCTATCTTCTTCAATTTTTAATTAATTCAATTAATTAAATTCAATGTCCCTGACTTCTTTTCTAAGTAATATGTCAAACATTAAATTTCTTCAGGTCAAGCATATAATTGCTTAACTTTGTGCTTGGGAAGAGTGTTCGGTGAGATCATCAGAGTCTAACCTAAATATTTGAGGTTATTTGGAGTTATGAGTGGATATTGACCTAAAGTCCTAAAAGTATAGATGGGACATAAGATTGCAAATTCCATGAGGAGAGGGGGATGGGTAGGAGCTCTTTCTGGAATTTTCCCTCCTTCCTGAAAATCCTCATAAAGCTTATAAAAAAGGGCAGAGCCATTGCCATCATCTTGAAGAATCACTCAGTATTGAAAATAATTTAAAAATGCTTTTTTAAATTTTTACCACATATGATGTAAATACTATTGTAAGTACAAGTATGATGTCATTTAACCTTATAACAATTCTATGAAATGGGTTAATATCCCTATTTTATAAAGAAATAAGGAAAAGAAAGTTAATGTTTGATAGTACTGATAGATACTGATCATTTAGTTGGTGGCCCTTGAGTTAAAGCTTGGAGGTTATCAGGGCCTGGTCATGGATGTGATCCTTCTGTGGCACATTTTTGCCTTTACCTCATTCTATTTCTGTGTCACAGGTTGCACTGCAAATAACCCCCTCACTAGCGAGACGAGTCAGGATTGTGTGGTTTGATCATTAAAATATCTTATTGGATTACATAAATTCAGTATCAACTGATGATAAATTTTTATGTTCACAAAAAGCCTGAGTTCTGTTCACACAAATTTGATGAGTTTTGTCTGTATTTACCACACCTAGCAATCAGATGCAGCCAGCAATCAATCAAATAACTCCTAATTCAGAGGAAAAATGTGTTGCCTGCCTTAATATAGCTGAAAAATGGTGGTATCTCTTCAGCCTAGAAGTTTGTAACTCACCAACATTTACTGACTGCTGTTTATGATACTGATCACATGAGAGGCTCTGGGGACCCACAACAAACAAGAAATGATTCTTACAAATAGATTTCACAATCCAGTATGGAAGGCACACATGAAAACAATGTATTACAATACAGTGAGATGATGTGATAATAAATATATGGATAAGATCTTGACATTATATTGACATAATATAGTAGAAAAAATAATTCATTGAGAAGAGAGAGTTAAAAAGAAAAAGGCTTCACAGAGAAAGTGGTATCTCAGCATGACTTTAAGGGATGAGTAAGCATTTACCATGAAGATGAGAATGGAAAAAAAAAACCCAATAAGAAACCATCATGTTCAAATGTACACAACAGCATGTTACATGTCTTTGGCTTTTTGTGGAGAAATTTACTTCTAGTCTGAAGAATTGAGTTACTCTGCTTCAGAAATAGTATAAGTAAAATCATTGTTCGTTAATAGAGGAAAAAGCAATCAAATTTGATGTGTTTTTGGAGAAGGAAATATCTTATGCTTGGCACTGTGCTAGGCATTATGAGGAAGGATATGCAACACTAAATTCTGCATAGGTCAGAAATATCTCTTACTGGCAGTTTCCAGGACTTTCGGCAGTACAATATTTCATTGTTACTGTCATTGCATTGCTTATAATAGTATGTTTTCTATGTTGTGCTGAATTTTGGATTACAAGAATTGCATTTAGAAGGGTACTTTTAGTTTGATAGTCATCTATAATGTATTATGCATCACTTGTATCTGGCACACCTTTCCCAGGGCAGTCTTCAGGTCACTGATAGGAGTGTCACCTTCCACAGCATAATACCTCTCACCAGTGATCCTGGAAATACTTGCAAAATAGAAACGCAGAGTCATGGGCCAATTCCTGCTTAGCACTCTCAACACAAGAGTGCTTTTACAAGGGTGTAATTTTGGGGAGAGGTGCAGGAAATAAGAGCAATACATGACACATCCTTTAATTTCCTAAATTCTAAATCAATTGAGACATAGGACAAGATAGGCACACACATGATTATCAAAATGTCAGCTATAATTTGATAGAGACATCCTGAAGAGCATGTTGTTAGACTGCCTAACAACAATTGGCTTCCTATTATGACACTCTAGATGAATCACAGGCACAGACAGACACCTCCAGACCACCCCTGACGGGCGGAGAGATTGGACCGCTTACTTTCCTCCGTCACTAAGAGTAGAGCAGCATGTTCCTTCTTTGTAGTCAGACAGATCTCCCAATTAGAAATGTTGGAGCCAAAAACATCCAGTTCATTCTCCTAAACTCACTAACCAGGTAAGTCACTCCTCTTCCTCCTATAGAGAGATCAGAAATATTACGGTAATTAATCTCCATCCACATGGAAACCTGAAGCCGAGGGAAAGGAGGTCCTCCCAACATGAATTAACAGAAAAAATATACATATGTGACAAAATAAAACTATAGATATTATAGCAATGCTAAAAAGGCCTCAAAAAACTCCTATATTCATTGAGGGGGGATGATTTCCATAAACTTAAAGGCATTAAAGGGAAAAGACCAAACAGTGGAGTTTTTCTGGCTCAGAAACTAGAGTTGCTGTGCTGTTTACTACTGGATCCATTTCAATTCCTAGTGGGTGCCTTTTAGTTAATCACTCAATAATTTTGGCTTTCCCCATGATAACAATAGCTCTTCTCCCACTGTGTGGCCAGCTTTCTTGTTCAACTTGACCCTGTTCTGTGGCTTTTTTTTCTTAAAGAGATACTTTTCTGAGTACTTATTATATATCAGGCATTAGAACCTACAAGAGGCTAAGCTGCCTCAGACGTGCATTCAAAGAAATATCAACCAGCAATCTAAATATAATGAAAATTAATTAAAAATTTTACTGTAGCTTTTTCATAAGCTGTCAGTGGAAGATTTTGTTCATAATACGCCATCCCAACAGCAGCTGCTCTCCAAAGTCTTTCTCCTCCCCATCTCCACTGACTATCTGCTGAACCCCTCTGGCTTTGCTGTTCTTTTTCTCATTCATTATCCCAAACTTAAACTGGTTAGTTAAAGGAAATTGATTCTGCTTAGAAATGAGATGAAGATAGGGGATGATTGTTTTTCCCCGATCACACATGTAATATTTATTTGGTCTTAATGATAATACTGCAAGGAAAAGATTATCATTCTTCCCACTTTATAAATGAGGAAACAGAAGGTTGGAAAGGTTCAACTAATTATCGGAGGCCACAGAATCATTAAAATCGGCAGAACTTAGATTTGAAGCCAGGTCTTTTAAAAAAAAAATAAACTTCAGAAGTTGGTTCGAAACACAAAACAAGCAGAAAGAAAGATTTGGAGTAAAGTTTCACTGACTTAAACAGGGTGAAAAGATTGGAGAAGTATACAGTCAAAATACGCCTTGAAGACAGAGCAGAAATTCAGCACGACGAACTACCAAATGCTTGAGTGAATATTGTCTTGAGAAATTTCTAACATTTAAGGGACTTTTTTTCCTTTTGATGGTACAATTTTGAAGAGGTGAGCTTTGTGGAATTTGTTTTGTGGTAGGGCGAGAGGCTCTCAGTTTAGGCCAGATTCTTACTTATGTTCATTTTCTAAAATTAATAGACTTTCTTTTTTGAACAGTTTTAGATTTACAGAAAAATTGAGCAGATAGTATAGAGCGTTCCCAGATACTACACACAGTTCCCCCTGCTATTAACACCTGAAATTAGTATGGTGCATTTGCTATTATTAATGAACCAATGTTGATGTATTATTAAGTCCATATTTTATTCAGATTTCCTCACTTTTTTATGTGTTATTTTTCTACTCCATGGTCCCATCCAAGATGTCGCATTACATTTAGTTGTCTCATCTCCTAAGGCTTCTCTTTGCTGTGACAGGTTCTTAGACTTTCCTTGTTTTCCATGATGTTGAGAGTTTTGAGGGGTACTGGTCAGAAACATTGTAGGAAACCCCTCTATTGGAATTTGTCTGATGTTTTTCTAATGCTTAGCCTGGGGTTATGAATTTTACGGAGGAAGATCAGAGAAGTAAAGTGCCATTCTCATCACATCGTATCAGGAGTACCCACTACCAACATGACAGATTGTTGTTGATCTTAACCTGGACCACGTGGCTGAGGTAGTGTTTGTCAGGTTTCTCCACCCTAAAGTTACCCCCTCCCTTTCCATTCTGTGCTTTTCGGAAGTCTTAATGTGTAACTCACGCTGAAGGAGTGGGGAGTTTTGCTTCACCTCCCTGAGGGCAGAGTATCTACATAAATTATTGGGATTCTTCTGCAAGGGAGATTTGTCTATTCTCCCCTTAATACATTTGTTGCCCATTATTTAATAAACTTGTTTTCTCATGATTGAGTTTGGAGTGTTCTTTGTGTATTTTGGATAGAAGCCATTTATCAGGTACGTGTTTTGCAAATATTTTCTCCCAGGCTATGGCTTGACTTTTTGATGTCTTAAGAGTGTCCTTTGCAGAGCACATTTGAATTTTTGTAAAGCCTAATTGATCAATTATTTCTTTGATGGCTATGTTTTGAGTATTCTATCCAAAAGTTCATCACTAAACCCAAGGTCATATGGATTTTCTCCTATGTTTTCTTCTATAAATGTCATAGGTTGTGCCTTTCTCATGTAGGACTATGATCCATTTCAGGCTCATTTTCATGTAAGGTACGACATGTACATCTAGGTTCCTTTTATTGTTTTTTCTTTGCAAATAATGTCTTACTGTTATAGCACCATTTATTGAAGAGACTATCCTTTCTCCATGGAATTGCCTTTCCACTTTCATCAAAAATCACTTGACTATATTTGTATGGGTCTAATTCTGGGCTCTCTATTCTGTTACATTAATCTATGTGTCTATTCTTTCATCTGATACCGCTCTGTCTTGATTACTGTAGCTTCATAGTAAGTTTTGTAATCACATAGCGTGAGCCGTTCAACTCTGTTCTTCTTCAGTATTGTGTTGGCTATTCTAGTTTCTTTGTCATCATTTAAGCTATAGCATCAGTTTGTCAATAACCAAACAATAGCTTACTGGAATTTTAATCACATTGTGTTAAATTTATAGATCAAATGGAGGAATTTACATTTTAACAATATTGAGTCTTCCAATCCATGCACACAGAATATCTCTTCATTTATTAAATCTTCTTTGATTTTTTACCAATGTTTTGTAGTTTTCCACATATAGTTCCAGCACATACTTTGTTAGATATATACCTAAATCTTTCATTTTTAGGGGGTGCTATTGTAAATCATATTGTTTCATTAAGTTTAAAATTCCAGTTGTTCATTGCTGGTATATAAGAAAGCAATTAACTTTAGCATGTTAACCTTGCATCCTGCAACCTTGTTACACTCAATAGTTCCAGAAATTTTTTGTCGTTTTTTGAGGGGATTTTCTACATAGGCAATTATGTCATCTATGAATAGAGATAGTTTTATTTCTTCCTTTCTGATCTGTATTCCTTTCATGTCGTTATTTGTCTATTGCACTATGATGTTGAATAGAGATGGTGAGGGGAAACATATTGCCTTATTCCTGACCTTAGGGGGAAAGCGTTCAGCTTCTCATGATTAAGCATGATATTACTTGTAGGTTTTTTGGTAGATATTCATTATCAAATTGAGAAATTTCCCCTCTATTCCTAGTTTGCTGAGAGTTATTACCATGAATGGGTGGTGGATTTCGTCAAATGCTTTTTCTACATTAATTAATATGATCGTCATTTTCCTTCTTTAGTTTGTTGATGTGGTAGATTACATTAATTGATTAACTGATTTTTTATTGTTGGACCAGCCTCTCAGACCATTTAGTCATGGTGTGTAATTCTTTTTATACATTGTTGGATTTGTTTTGCTAATATTTTCTTGAGAAATTTTACATCTATGTTCACGAGACATATTGGACTGTTACTTTTCTTTTTTGTAATCTCTTTATCTGATTTTGGTATTAGACTAATGCTGGCCTCAAAGAATGAGTTAGGAAATGTTCATCTGCTTCTATGTTTTTAAGAGATTGTGTAGAATTAGTATCATTTCTTCCTTGAAAGTTCGGTAGAATTTACTGGTGAAACCATCTGGGATGGGTGATTTCTTTTTTAAAAGGTTATTAGGCTATTAATTATTGATTCAATTTCTTTAGTATGTTGTAGCTGTTCAGGTTATCTACTTTTCCTTGTGTGAGTTTCGGTAGTTTGTGTCCTTAAGGAATTGATCCATTTCATCTAAATTATCAAATTGTGGACATAATTTTTTCTTAATATGCCTTTATTATCCTTGTAAATGTCCATGGGACCAAAAATGATAACCTGTCTTTCATTTCTTATATTGGAAATCTGTTTCTTCTTTTTTTCCTTATTAACCTGGCTAGAAGGTTATCAATTTTATTCATCTTTTCAGAGAACCAGCTTTTGATATCTTTGATTTTCTTTATCATTTTCCTGTTTTCAATTTTATTGATTTCTGTTCTAATTTTTGTTATATCTTTTCTTCCACTTGCTTTAGGCTTAAATTGGTTTTTTCCTCTAATTTCTTAGGCTACTGATTTTAGATCTTTTTTATTTTGTAATTTTTATTTTGTAATACATGCACCTAGTGCTATAAATTCCCATTTAAGCACTGCTTTTGTTGCATCCCACAAATTTATATAAATTGTATTTTTCATTTTTATTTAGTTCAAATATTTAAAAATTTCTTTTAAGACTTCTTTGACCTGTGTGTTATTTAAAATTCTGTTGTTTAATGTCCAAATATTTGAGTATTTTTCAGCTGTGTTTCTGTTTTTGATTTCTAGTTTAATTCCATTGTGGTATGAGATCATATTTTTTGTGACTTATGCTCTTTTAAATTTATTAAGTGTGTTTTATGACTTAGATGTAGTCTGTCTTCTGAATGTTCTTTGTGAGCTTGAGAGGAATGTGTATTTTACTGTTGTTGGAGTAGTCTATAAATGGTAATTATATCAAGTTGATTGATAGTGCTATTCAAGTCAACTATATATTTACTGATTTTCAGCCTGCATAATCTATCAATTACTGACAAAGTGTATTAAAAATCTCCAATTATGATTGTGAATTTTGCTATTCTTCTCTTTAGTACTATCAAGTTTGCCTTACATATTTTGATGCCTCGTGTTTAAGGTGGACATACACTTAGGATTCTTAGGTCTTTCTGGACAACTGACCCCCTTGTCATTATGTAGTGCTCCTCTTTAGCCTTGATATTTTGTCTTGTTCTGAAGTCTGCCTTGTCTAATATTAATATAGCTACTCCAGCTTTCTTTTGATTGGTCTTAGTGTGGTATATCTTTCTCCATTCCTTTACTATCTTTCTATATTTAACTGAGCATTTTATATTATTCCATTTTATATCCTCTCTTAGTGTATTAATTATACTTCTTTTGAAAATAGTCTTGCAGTTGCACTCTACATTTTAAATGAATCTAACTTCATTTAAAAATAACATAATGCCATTTCTTGTGTAATGCAGGTAACTTATAACAAAATATTCCCAATTCGTCCCTCCTGGACTTTATGATATTGCTGCCATCCATTTTGTTTATTCATACGCTATAATTGTCCAACATACTGTGATTATTATAACTTTAAACAAAGATAAGTTAAGACTATGAAAAAGAACAGATTTTATTTTACCTCTATTTCTTCTCTGATGCTCTTCCTTTCTCATGTAGATCTGAGTTTACCATCTAAAACATTTCCCTCCTCTCTGAAAATTTTCTTTAAACACTTCTTGTAGGGTATGTCTTCTGGCAATGAATTCCCTGTTTTTTGGGGAGAGGGTCTGAAAAAGGCTTTACTTCTCCATCATATTTGAAGGATAATTTCACTGGATTTAGGATTCTGGGTTGTGTGTGGTTTTTGTCTTTTAACATTTTAAATATCTCATGCCACTCTCTTCTTGCTTATTTGATTTTTGATGAGAAGTCCATTGTAATTGTTATTTTTCTCCTTCTATAGATGAGATATCCCCATCCTTGGTTTTTTTAAAAAGATTTCCTTTGTCTTTGTTTTTCTGCAGTTTGAATAAGATATTCCTAGGTATAATTTTTTAGCATTTATCCTGTTTGGTGCTCTCTGAGCTTCTTGGATCTGTGGTGTGATATTTAACATTAATTTTGGAAATTTCTCAGATGCTATTACTTCCAATATTTCTTCTCTATTTTTTTCTTTCTTCTCCTTTTGGTATTCCAATTATTCCCTTTGAAATTGTTCCAAAGTTCTTGGATGTTCTGCTGTGGGGTTTTTTTTTCATTATTTTTCTTTGCATTTCAACTTGGAAAGTTTCTATTGCTCTATCCTCAAGCTCACTAATTCTTTCCTTGGCCATGTCTAGTCTACTGATGAGCCCAACAAGGGCATTCTTCATTTCTGTTACAGTGTTTTTTAATTCTGGTATTTCCTTTTGATTCTTTCTTAGAAGTTTACATCTCTTTGCTTACATTTTTTGAATGTTTACATTTTTCATTACAGCCCTTAGCATATTAATCTTAGTTATTTTAAATTTTCTATCTGATAATTCCAAAATCTGTTTCATACCTAAGTCTGATTCTTATGCTCTCTTTGTCTCTTCAGACTATGTTTTCTCTTCTTGCTTTTTAGCATACCTTGTATGTTTTTGTTGAAAACCAGACAAGGTGCATTGGGTAACAGGAACTTAGATAAATAGGCCTTTAGTGTGATAATTTATGTTAATTTTTCTAAGAATTGCACTGTGTTTAATGTTTTTTTGTAACTACGGATACTGAAGGCATCAAATTCTTATAGGGTCCTTGTTTTTATCTCCTTGAGTTTGGGTTCTAAAAGTACTCCTTCTCAGAAAGGTTCTGTCTTGTAGCTCTTTCAATTGTGATCCAGTGTAAGCATGCTGCAGACTTGTTGGTGTTACTGTAATGGGTAAGGGAGGCAAAGCTTTCTATAGTCTTATGATTAAATATCAGTCTTTCAGTGGTCTTATGCCTTTGGCCTGTGACTTTCAGAAGTGTTTCCTCATGTAAAGCTCCCCCTGCCCTCCCTTTGGTGAGACTAGAAGGCTAGAGGGGGCTAGAGTGGAAGAAATGTCATTCCCTCAGATGGGATAAGGCTCCAATAGTCTTTCCCTGGAGAGTGGGACTTTCTTATGGAGAATGCTCTAGGCATATTTCAAAATGGTTACTTTTCCCCTCCTGTTGCCAGAGACATGAAGGGATTTTTCTTGGCTCTTTAATGAGAAACTGGTGGGGTTCCTTCAGGTAAAGCTCACGAAAGTGTGAGGGCCCTGCTACGACTTTGGCTCCCAATTGTTTCTCACTTTCACGTTCATCCACATTCAGCCTCCAGCAATTCATCAGAATTACCATTTAAGTGTTCTTACCAGTTTATGGCACAGCAGTTTCTGCTCCAGGTAAGCAGATGACAGTGATGGTTCTCTGGATTGCCTGTGTGTCCATTATTCTTGGGGTGGTTGCCTCTCAAACTAAGTTTTTTGGTAGCTCCCTTTGATTTTCAGTTTGTCTAGCTTTTCTCTTGTAAGGACGGAGTTGATGACTTACACGCTCTTTGCATGTCAGAGATCTCTCTATAATGAATTTCATCACTCTGGGCCAGACTACTGATATGGTAATAAGAGTATGTCTCATAAACCAAAGAAATAAATTTTTTGTGTGCTTATAGCAATTATTTGTGCTTTTATTTCTTTATAATTGAGTAAGTATGATTCACTTTTTGCCCAGCTTGTAGGCATGTATGAAAGGATCTTATCAGAGTTCTGTTTCTATTTGATAATTTTATTACTTAGGAAAAAAGTATAAGAATGTTCTATTTGTCTCTAAAACAGAGCACTGTGGGATGACTGTTATGGCCATCATATTTGAGGGAATATAATTTTGATGGACCTTATTGCTGACATGACACTTTTATCTTATGATAATACTGATCTGTTTGTTCTGATCAATGTCTTTTATGGGAGCTGAATTGTCTCCATCTCAGATATTTAGCTCCAAGTCTGGTTTGCTGAATCTCTGAGAATGGACTTAGATTTTGTCTCATAATATTAGAGTTAAAAGAAATCTTAGTGACTATCTAAAGAAGTGATGTGATTTACCCAAAGTCACAAACTAATTTGGAGACAGTATTGGGATTGGAGCTCAGGTCTACTGTCACATAGTTCTTCAATAAATAAATAAATATATATATTGTTTTATTCAGCTAATATTTATTGGTGCAAGGATTTACATTGTACAAAGTTATATAAGAATTAGTCTTTGCCATCCAGGTGTTTCCAACCTTGTTAGAAAGATACGACAAATATGCATGTAGTTACTCTACATGGTAGAAAATGTTAAGTGCCAGGAGAAAGGAGATTCAGAGTTGGGACAGAGTATATCTAGTGGAGAGATCATTGATGTCAAGTTCAGTGCCTTTTCTATCTGTCTTTTACCCAAAATGTCACCAAAAAAGAATTCCTCTTGTGCTTTGCTGAATGTTCAAACTCTGCCTGAGATCTTATTCTTCTATTTAGTAAAATATGTATAAAATATTGATTAGTAATTTGGACCCAAATAAGACAGATCTGTGTTCAAATCCTAATTCCATGGTATGCTAACTATTTGACTAAGGACAAGGTCAATTCAATTCAATTCAACAAATATTTATCAACTGCCTTCTATTTGCCAGGCACAGTTTTCTAAACACCTGGAAATACTTCAGTGAATAAAAAGCAGAGAAATATGGTTGCCTTATAAAGTTTACATTCTAATGGGATGCATTTTTAAATAAAATAGTTGCATATGATTTTATTGGATATAATTTTATTGTGCATAAATCTTCACAGCATTCAGTGATGAAACTTCCCTGAGCCTCATCTTCCTCCTTTATAAAATGAGGTGTTAACAGTGCTTGCCTCATAGGGTTGTTAGTAGTGTTAAATAATTTAATGTCTAATGCTTTTAGTAGAGTACCTGGCATATAGACTGTCTTCCACAAATGTGAGCTGTTACAATCGTTAGGGACACAGTGATTCTTATAAACTGAATTACATCCTCCCCCCATCCTGATTCATATGTCGAAACCCTAACTGTCAATGTGACTGCCAATATCTCCTATTTGGAGATAGGGCCTTTAGGAGATAGGACTTTTAAGGAGTTAATTAAGGTTAAATGAAGTCATAGGATTGGACTCTAATCCTGTAGAACTGGAGTCGTCATAAGAGGAGGAGGCACCAGAGCTCTCTCTCTCGCTCTTCACTCACGTGCACAGAGAAAAGACTCTGTGAGAACACAGTGAGACAGTGCTGGCTACGAGCTGAGGAGAGAGGTCGCATCAGAAACTAACCCTGCTGTCATCTTGATGTTGGACTTCCAGCCTCCAGAACTGAGCAAAAATAAGTTTCTGTTGTTTAAGCCACACAGTCTATGGTATTTTGCTATGGAAGCCCAAGCAGACTAATACCATGACTGATTTGGGGATGTAATTTGCTGCTGGTATTTAAATAAATGATGTCTTTAGTTTGTGCTTTATTTAGTTCTTTCACAGACCAAGTAAAACGCCATCTGTTAATATAAAGAATAAAAACATAATACTTTTCAAAAAAAAATAGTTCCCATGACCATTATGAACAAATATTACAATACATTCTAGTATCTGTGGTGTTCAGTGACACTAGGTTAATGACATCACACCCCACTACTGGAAAATTAGCACAACTGTGAAGCAATATTGGATCAGAATATACAAATACTGTTAAAGGATGCTCATTCCGAGGTTTTTATTAGCTGCTATTTTTTTCATGAATTCAGACTGATCCATTATTTCCATTTTTTAATAGTTTTGAGGTGTAAGTGACAGTATAAACTGCACATAATTAAGTTGTACATTTTGATAAAATTTGACATACAAAAACACCTACAAAAGCATCACCACAGTTGAGTGGAATATTCATTACCCCCCAAAATTTCCTCATGCAACTTTGTACTCCCTTCTACTCCTCCTGAACGCTTTCACTCCATCCAAGGCAACCACTGATCTACTTTCTAGTATATAGATTATTTTGCACTATATGGAGTTTTATATGAATAGAATCAAACAGTGTGGACTCTTTTGTGTCTGGCTTCTTTCATTCAACATAATCATTTTAAGATTCAGCCATATTGTGTGTATCAATAGTTCATTCCTTTTGATTGCTGTGTTATATGTATTCCATTGTATAAATATACCAAGTTTACCCATTCACTTGTTGGAGAACATATTGGTAGTTTACTTTTTTGGCAATTATGAATAAAACTTCTTTGAATGTTAATGCAAAATATTTGCATGGAGATAACCTTTTGTTTTGGGGGGTAAATACCTAGGAATGGAATGACCGAATCATATGGAGCATATGTTTAGCCTTTTAGGAAACTGCCAAACTGTCTTCCAATGTTGTTGTATTGTTTTACATTATTTATATTATTATTACATTGTTTAACAGTGTATGAGAGTTACAGTTCCTCCACATCTTCTCCGAAACTTAGTATGGAAGTACATTTTAATTTTCACCATTCTACTAGATGTACAGTGGTATCTCATTGTGGTTTTATTTTTAAAGATTGCCCCTGAGCTAATATCTGTTTCCAATCTTTGTCTTTTTTTCCTTCTTCTTCTCCCCAAAGCCCTCCAGCATATAGTTGTATATCCTAGTTGTAGGTCCTTCTAGTTCCGCTCTGTGGGGCACTGCCTCAGCATGGCCTGATGAGGCGTGCTACGTCCACCCAGGATCTGAACCGGTGAACCCCGTGGGCCCCCAGAAGCAGAGTTCATGAACTTAACAACTTGGCCATGGGGCCGGCCCTCATTATGATTTTAATTTGCCTTTCCCTAATGACTATAAAGCTTTTCATGTGCTTGTTAGCCACCTATATATCTTCTTTGGTGAAGTGTGTGTTCAAATCCTTTGCCAATTTTTTTATTTGGATTATTTATTTTCATATTATTGAGTTTTGAGAGTTCTTTATATTTTCTGGATAAAAATATTTTATAAGATGTATGATATGCAAATATTTTCTCCCAGGCTGCAACTTGTGTTTTCATTCTCCTAGCAGGGTTGAAGAGCAGATATTTTGATGAAGTTCAACTTATCAATTTGTTTCTTTATGGATTATGCTTTTGGATCTGTATCTAAGAAAACTTTGCTTAATCCAATGTCACAAAAGTTCTCTTCCAGGTGTTATGTTGTCTTCTGGAAGTTTTATAGTTTTATGTTTTAAATAGCTCTATGATCGTTCTCAGATAATTTTAATGCATGATGTCAGCTTTGGATCAAAGTTCATATTTTGGCATATGAATATCCAGTTTTTCCAGCATCATTTATTGAAAAGACTATCCTATCTCCATGGAATTGTCTTTGATGCATAGGTTTGTAAGATATCCTTCAAATTTCCTAAGCTCGCTTATTAGTTCTGGGAGCTTTTTTTTGTAGATTCCATTGGATTTTTTACATAGATAATCATGTCATCAGTGAATAAAAATTTTACTTTTTCCTTCCCAATCTGGATGCCTTTTATTTCTTTTTTTGCCTGACTGCTCTACCCAGAACCTTTGCTACAATGTTGAACAGAATGAGGGTGGCCATCTCTGTCTTGTTTCTGATCTCAGGAGGAAAGCATTCAGTTTTTCACCATTATGTTGATGGTTGTAGGTTTTTATAGATGTTTTTTACCAAGTTGAGAAAGTTCCCTTCTATTCCTAGTTTACCAAGAGGTTTTTTTCCCCAGCTTTATTGACATATAATTGACATATAATATTGTGTACATTTAAGGTATACAGCTTGTTGATTTGATACACATATATTACAAAAGGATTACCACCATAGTGTTAGCTAACACCTGCATCACGTCACATAATAATCATTTCATTTCTGTGGTGAGAACATTGAATATCTACATTCTTAGCAACTTTCAAGTGTATAATACAGTATTATTAACTATAATCATTATGCTGTACATTAGATCCTCAGAATTTGTTCATCTTATAGCTGCAAGTTTGTACTCTTTGACCAACATCTCCCCTTTTCCCCCACCCCCAGCCCTTGGCAATCACCATTCTACTCTCTGTTTCTATGAGTTTGGCTTTTTTAGATTCCACATATAAGTGATATCATACAGTATTTGTCTTTCTCTGTCTGATTTATTTTACCCTGAGAGATTTCTTTTAATCATGAATGGATGCTGGATTTTGTCAAATTCTTTTTTTATGTCTATTGGGATAATCATGTGATTTTTCTTTTTTAGTTTGCTAATATGGTGAATTATATTGATTGATTTTGTAATGTTATACCAACCCTGCATTCCTGGGAAGCTCCAGTTGGTCACGATATATTATCTTTTTATATATTGTTGGATCCAATTTGCTAAAATTTATTTACATCTTTTGTTTTTGCATTAATATTTGTGAGGTATATTGGTCTGTAGTTTTCTTATCTTGTAACATTTTTCCCTACTTTTGCTATTAGGATAATGCTGGCTTCATCAAATGAGTGGGAAGTATTCCTCTTCTTCAGTGTTTTGGAAGAGCATGTGTATGTGTCCATGTAGAAATTGCATTATTTCTTCCATAAATGTTTGGGACACTTCGCCAGTGAAGCCATGTGGGCCTTGAGATTTCTTTGTGGAAAGATTTTCAACTAAAACTTTATTGCCTTTGATAGATTGTATATTTCTTCTTGTCTGAGCTTTGGTTGTTCATGGCTTTCAAGGAATTTGTCCATTTCATCTAAATTATTGAATTTCTAGGCATAAATTTGTTATGATATTAATTAGTTTTTTTTAAAGACTATGTAGTGATGTCACCTCTCTCATTCCTGCTATTGGTAAATTGTGTCTTCTTTCTTTTTCTTCCTGATTTGTCTGGTTAGAGGTTTATAAATTTCATTAACTCTCTCAAAAAGTCAGTTTTGGGTTTCTATTGTTTTTCTGTTTTTGATTTTATTGAATTCTCCTTTAAACTTCATTATTTCCATTTTCTGCTTACTTTGGACATAATTTTCTCTTCCTTTTACAGATTTTTATTGTGAAATAACTGTTTTCTTCTCTAACATAGGCATTTAGTGCTATAAAATTCTCACTAATACTGCTTTAGCATCATCCCACAAATTTTCTGGATGCTTTTAAATTTTTATTTTTATCACTGCTTTAGAGTAGTAGAGTGGTTGTGATGTGACAGTATAGATTTCTTCATGTACTTGCTCATGAGGTTTGTTGAGCTTCTCCAGAGTGACCATTTTCATACACCTGGGGAAATTGTTGACCATTATTTATTCAAATATATTTTGTGTCACCGCGATCTCCATTAAGGACTCTAATTACATGTATATTAAGTTACTTGAAGTAGTCCCACAGATTGAAGATGCTCTTTTAATTTCATTGGTTTATTTTTTTCTCTATGTGTTTAATTGTGGATAGTTTCTATTGTTATATCTTCATAACATAATCTTATTTTCTACAATGCCTAATTTACAGTCAATCTCATTCAGTATATTTTTCATCTTCTGTATTTTAGTTTTCGTCTCCAGATGTTTCATATGTGTCAACTTTTTGAGCATATGGAATATAGTTACAATAACTTTTAATGTTTTGTCTCCTAATCCTAACATCTGTCTCAGTTCTGAGTCAGTTTTGATTGATTGGTTATTCTCCTCACTATGAAATGTTTTCCTATTTCTTTGCATGTCTAGTAATCTTTGATTAGATATCAGGCACTGAAATTTTTACTTGTTGGGTGCTGGATATTTTTGCATTCCTATAAATATTCTTTAGCTCTATCTTGGGATGCAGTTAAAATACTTGGAATTAGTTTGATTGTTTTGAGTCCTTATTTTATGATTTGTTAAGAAGGACCAGAGCAGTGTTCAATCTAGGACTAATTATTCCTATCTACTGTTGCAAGACCTTCCTAAATACTCCAACCATTGCCACATGAATTAAGTGTTTTCCAGTCCACCTAGTGAGAAAACGCATTATTACTGGCCCTGTATGAGCATGGATCACTCTTCTCTAATCCTTTTGGATGATATTTTCCCATTGGCCTCTGTTAATTTCCTCATAAATATGAGTTTATCACTTCTCAGCCAAATACTATAAGGGCATCTTCTGAATATCTCTGGGGTTCTCACTCTGTGCAATTCCCTTCTTTGTGGTACGCTGTCCTTTGAACTCTAGTCACCTTATTATCCTTGGACTTTCAGCTCCATTTTCTTACCTCAGGGATACCAAGGGTGCTCCACCTGGATTATTCTACCCTGCATGGAAGCCTGGAAACTCAAGCAGATAATCTGGGGCAGTCATAGTGCTCAGCTGATTTGTTTCTTTCTCTCTGAGATCACTTTCTTTCATTGCTTGAGAGCCAGTGTCTATTGTTTCTTATATTTTATCTGGGTTTTTTTTTTCCTGAGGAACATTCTTCCTGAGCTAACATCTGTTACCAATCTTTCTCTTTTTATATGTGAACTGCTGCGACAGCGTGGCCACTGACAGACAAGTGGTGTGGGTCCACGCCTTGGAACTGAACCCGGGCTGCTGAAGCAGAGCACACTGAACTTTACCACTAGACCACCAGGGCTGCCCCAACTGTTTTCTTTTGTCGTTTGTTTTTGTTTCAAGAGGGAGGGCAAATCTGTTTCCTGTCATTTCATATTGGTCAGAATTAGAATTCTCCATTATTTGAATTTAACATTAATCTGAACAAATATATTACAGTGACTTTTTAAAAATCAACTTTAAAGTCAGAAAGACTTGTGTTAGAATTCCAATTTCGACCTTAAACATCCTTGTGACCTTGAGCAATTTAGTTAACCAAAGATAATGTCAGGGTTTATGAACAGTGCGAATAAATGGTTAAGAACATGAGCTCTGAAGTCACCAGCACATCTGGTGAACCTCAGGCCTCACCATGCAGTGGCATATCCTTTACCTCCTGATATAGTGATGACATGGAAACACATGTTCTTAGGTGGACAGTATTTCCAATGCTGAGAGAGAGGAGGGGTTTAACAGTGCTTGTGCAGTTTGTTCTCCCAGGCTCACCGATCAGTTAAACCACCCTCCTCTGGTTGGGAGAAAGGCCAGGAGTATTATTCTAGGGAAAGATTTCTACATGGAACAAGTGGAGTGGAGAATAAGTAATCCTCCACCCACCCAAAATCGTTCAACTCTTGGAATAAACAGGTAAGAAGTGCCTAGTGTTTAAGTTGAATTATAGACCCATTTCCTAAGGGCTCCAAGTTCAATAAGAAGAGGTGATTGTACAAAATATCTTTAAACCATATTTACACCAACTAAAATATTTCAAGAAATTGAAAGAAAGATTTTCTGTGGAAGATCTACTCTCAGATAATGGGACATTGACTATAATGTCACAGCCCTTATTCTTGGCTTTTTTATGGATGAAATTCTGTGCTATATAATTGAGCTCCCCAAGATCAAACTATGAGAAAAGAAATTAAGGTATTGAGACAGATGCTTTTTCTGTGATTTACAAGAAATACCATTTCTTAATAAGACATTGATTAGTGATCGCTCTGCAGAAAGCATCCTGTGTACTAAACCATGTAATAAACTATCAGGAAACAAATTGAACTGGCAACTAACCATTTGAAAATTTCCCCTAAATTTATTTGATCTTTTTCATAAAAAAGAAGGTGAAAAGGTGATTGTTTCTTAGCATTTTATTCCTGGTTTGGATGCAGGTCAACTATAAGTAGGAATTGTAAGTAAGAATGTCATGTCTAGCATCCACAGATGTGTTTCACCTGTGGTTTATAAACTAGAATTGGCTTGCTATTCTCTTTTCAGTCTCTTTTATTAGAACAGTAAAATCTTTCCTTTGTTGATCTTAAAAATAGGAATTAATACACCAATAATAAGAAAAAAATGTACCCCTCGAAAATAAGATTAACACGGTTTTCATAGTTAGACCAAACTAAGCTACCATGCCAGGTCTTTCAAAACACTGTGTCTTCAGTCTTGATTTCCATTTAAATTAGCAAATCAACATCAACTTCTCCATTTCAAGTACAGTGCCAATAAAACTCTTAAGAGGCACAAATGGGTTAAATTCCTACTATATGGTATACTTTGTAATGTATAAGATGCAGCTCCTTATTCAAAGATTTTCCACTCTAGTTAAAAACGAAGTATCATATGCTCTTTAGACCCATAGTTCTCCAGAAGTCTGAGAAAGGAGTGATAAGTACAGGTTCAGGTGAATAGCAAGGTTTTGTGGAGGAAATGTCCTTGAGGAAATGTCCTTAAGGTATAGATAGAGATTAGATAAATAAAAGATAGGAGGGAGGATATTTCTAGATGCGGGAACAACATGGAGGTAGAAATGAGATTGGTGTGAGACAAGAAGAACTTACGCAGAAATTTCGTGATGAGGAATTGGTGGAAATAGGATTGGGGATATAGGGTAGATCACAAACATGGAAATCATCCAAAATTATTCAAGATTGATGCATTGACTAATGTCTTAATGAATTCTATGCAGAAGAACAATGTGCTCAAATTTGCATTTTAGGAAATTAGACGTTATATGACGAAAGGCAAGATTAAGGAAAATGTAACAGGCTGCTGTGATCATTTAAGCTTAAAATATAGAGAGAATTACAAAGTAAAATAAACAAATTCATAATTATACCAAGAGCTTTAGCACAGATTTTCCTCTAGAAACTGATAGATTACACAGATAAACACAAATAAGGGTATGAAAGATATGAAAAACACAATTAGCAAGATTTATCTGGAAAAGACATATCTGCATCCATCACTTAGATAATACACATTGATGTAACACAGATACTGACCATGCATAGGTCACAAAACAAGTCTAAAAATAGGATATATAACCACTCCTGCCGATGACTTTGTGATAATATTAGAAATCAATAAAAAAGGTAGTAGCTTCCACACATTTAGAAAATGAAAAAAAAAATTCTACATAATTTATGGTTCAAAGAAGAAGTCATAGTAAAAATAAGAAAACGTTTGTAACTGAATAATGAAAACACTCCATTTCAGATTGGGGGTGAAGCTAAACTGGTGCATAAAAGAAAATGTATATTCTTAAAATTTTCTCTTCCAATTTAGGGTTTCGAGGATAAAAATGGCATCAGTAGTCAAATTAAGAAGATGGAAAAAGCACAACAGAGTCAATTCAAAGAACTGGAAAAAATGAAATAATAAATATATAATAGATATAAAAAATAATTTAAGCAAAAAGTGCTAACAAGAAGAGAGAATCAACAAAATCAAAAGATAGTTCCCTAAAAGGTTTAAAGAAATAGACAAACTTCTGTCAAGATTCAAACTCTCCAGGGTAAATTTCACGACAGTAGAGATTGCATGTGTTGTTTTTGATGTCGTTCAACACTCTGTCCCTTGAATCTAGTACAGATCCTGGAACATCTTATTAAGAGATGTTGTATTAGAGATGATGAACTGCCGTCTAAATGGATGGGTAACAGGATGATATACAAGCAAAATAGCCCTAGTCTGAGAGCCACTGCCTCTGCACAAGTCTAAGCTAAGCTGTGTAATGTTGGGAAAGTAAGTTATCTTCTCTGGACCTTAGAAATAGAAAATTAAAAGGTTCAGAATTCATTCATATCTCTTCTACCTCTCAGACTCTAAATCTGAATCTGTAATTTACTTTTCTCAATTAAAAATTACAGGTCTATTGATTTGTTTATCTGTGTGTTGTGCATCTTTCCCCACTAAGCTTCATTGGGTAACCTTCTCTGTTTCACTTCCAGTGTATACCCAAGACCTACAGCTATCCCCGGCACTTACCAGTGCTTGATAAATGTTTGTTGGCTGATTGAATAAACACTACAATGGGGTAGATTTAAGACACAGAGTTTGAAGAGACCTATAGGTCAGGAGCAGCAACATATACATGTATATGGCTTGGGTGAAAAGTCCAAGGAAATTTATAGTTTTAGGAGGCATCAGAATAGAGGTGCCAGCTGAAGTTGTGAGGAAAAGGAATCACTAAAGAAAACCAAATGTGGGCCTCTCAATGTTTTTAATGGTATATAATTTTCTACTTAAAAGGTAATGCAGAGTCATTGTATAGAATTCGAAAAGCAGGGAAATGTACAAAGAGAAAAACACATTTCTAAAATGCATTTGAAAATGCCTGTGATTCCCTTAAAACTCTAATTATAAAAACAAGATATATTAATTGTCTGTTCTGTGTAAAGTCGTGTGTGGGTGATTGGCAAAAGATTGAGAGTTGTTATTAAGCAAGCAGGAAACATGGCCCCTGACCTTAATGAGCTCGCAATTAAATTGAAGGAACAAAACAAACCCCACGAAATGAGAATAATTACAAAGTACCACATGATTAAGGGCATAAACACACATAAAAATTAAAACTTGAATGTGCTGATAGCCAGAGCTGGAAATCCGTCAGTACGGGCTGGAGAATAGAGTTAGTCTGGTTTCACAAGAGGTAAACTTTTGCTGAGGACGTGACAGAATCTAGGGGCAAGTGGGGTGGATGAAACAGGTGAATAGGAGGGAGGAATGTATACTTTTTGAGTAAAAGCAGTTGAAGGCCTCCTTTTTTGAGCGGTTTTCCAGAGGCAGCCCGGGAGCAGTAAGACCTGGGATCTTGTCTCATCTCTGTCACTAATTTGATGTGAGTTCTTAGAGAAGTTGCCTCAAGCTCTGTATCTTAGTAGGGCTAGGGTTTCTTCTAGCTCTTGTATTAAAGGAAATATACATAAAATCTGTCATTTAAATCACCACTCACCCATTTGGCTTCCCTTGACTTTCATATAAAGCATGTCATTAATGGAGAGTGTAGGTTGATTTGAGAGGAAGAGCATTTATTTAGGCAAAACTACTTCCCCAACTATGATAATTTTTACAGACTTGAGAATATTTTAAACCTGAGGCAAAGCCAAAGGCAGATTTACATAATGATTGATATAAAAGCTATGTCACCTCCCACTCGGCTATTCAGCCTGCACCCAGAATGGGAGAAGACTCTGAAACACAAATTTATGTTATGCAAAACTTTCCCTAAGAAGTACTAAATTGCAGACTTAAGTACTTGTAACCAGGGATGTGTTCAATGTTTTGTAAGTACTGTGTAATTTTCAGAATCCACAAGCAATTTGCCTCCTGTGGAGAAATCCTTCTCATTCACTACTATATACTCCTGCCAAAGGCAGACACACCCCGGGGGGTTTAGTCAGTGCCTTCTCCTTTTTTTTTCCTGACAGCATAAACAGGTCTCTTTCTTTCCTTCCTTTCTTTCTTTCTTCCTTCTTTCTTTGCTTGCTTCCTTCCTTCCTTTTTTTTCTTTCTCTCTCTCTTTCTCTCTTTCTTTTTCTGTCCTTCTGTCTTTCTCCCTCTCTCTCTCTCTCTCCCTCTCCCTCTCTTCCCTCCCTCCTTCTCTGTCTCGGTCTCTGGCTCTCTCTCTTTCTTCCTGAATTTCTCTCATTTTTCATATATAAAGCAGCTTCATTCCCTTTCCCGTCCAATTATACATCAAGGTTAAATTTACCTTCATGACTTCTATTGACGAAGATTTTTCTGGGAATCTACATTCAGACAGCTGACGTCTTTCTTGTCAGCTTGAAATCAAGGAAAAGAACCAAAGGTGTGTTCAGGTTGCATAATAAAAAGAATAATGAAAATTCATGTCAACATGTCAGTGAAAAGCCCATGAACGTGAGACCACACAGTGTATTGTTTAGTAATGTAACAGCTGAGTAAAAATGTGAAATCTGTCAGCTAGAGTAGCAGAAAATGAAAAGTCTTAGTCTTCAGAAGAGTGAATTCTTCATCGAGTCAATTAATTCTTGCACTTCATTCTGGAAATGCAGGAGTTAGACTTGTCACAAGGTTTTCCATTCTCTTCTGCAGATCTGAAACACATCCCCCTTATCCTATTGTTTCAGAAATAACTGCTATTGTTGAAATATCGTCAGTGGATGCCTCTTGAACTCTCATCCTTCTCTCTTCTTTATATAACTCTTTCTTTCTTCCACACAGCCCCAAACATGAACCTTCAGCACCTATACCAATCAGAATGTGTTTTCCTTTTTTCGATTTAGAGCTGCTTAAAGATGGTATTTAAAATGACCATCATTTTTATGCTTTCAAGAACAATAAGATTATTCAGGACCAAAGCAGAGGTATACATTTTATTTATCTTCAGTTCATTTCAATCAAAAGAATTGTCAAATGGTATGCTGAAGGAAAATGAACATAGAGTACTTACGATGTCCTATTACTTTATTCAGTATCAATCATTTTTAGAATTTGCAGGTCATAAAAAAAAAAAACAGCTAAAACAACCAAAAAAACAACAATGAATGCCCAACAAATCTCTAGGTGGTTGCATGTTTTTCTTTCTGGAGATTTATTGACTAAATATTCAGTTTATCATCATTGGATTTCATTGGGCTAAGTGGGTAGTTCTGGTGAATTATGGCACTCGTTTGTATACCTAGTATAGATCAAATACTTGTAGCACATTAACTTGTTTATACATTTTGATCATTTTTAGACGTACCTGTGTGTCCTCTGTCCACAAGAGGGGGACAGAATTGTTCTTCCTCTGATGGTTTTGGATTATGGGCTTTAGGTTAAAAGCAGAAAATGCCAAACACTTCTCCCTTCTTTCTGCCCCTTCTTTCTACACACAGAATTCTGAAATCAATCAATTTGTTGAATCTTTATGCTCTGTGCTCAGAGGTATCATTGACAACAATAAAAACCCCAAGGAAGGCCAAGAGATGCAGGAGTCCTGAGCAAAATTGCAAAAGTGGCTTTGAACTTCAGCTGCCTCACTTGGAACTGTTCCAGAAAATCTATGTCATACAGTTACTATAATTACAAATTATCTACAGCCATTAAAGAAGCTTATAATATTTAATCGTTCCCTAAGAAAAAATATAATTACTACACCCCTGTTAATTGGACAAGCTTTGTGTTAAACTCTTGGTATAAAATACAGGCTCTACTTGCAAGGTGTTCATAGGGCTCTTACTTTTAATCTGTTAGTCATGTTCTAACGTGTCAGAGTTGAGGTCCTGAAGTTGAAAATAATAATATGAATAGATCCCCACTTCATCTTATTGTTTCTTATAATCTAAACTCTGAGTAGACAGGACTAAGACCTCCTCCAAATACTTGTAATCTAGAAGACCAACTCATTTGGGCATAGTTACTCTGTAGATGACATAGAGACACAGTTTTACCCCCAGAGAAAGCAACATGTGAAGCATTATTTTATGAGGTAAAATTAGAGAAAATAAAGAAAATGACTTTTTATTCTTACTGTTAGTGTCTTATGTCAGATACTCATTATTCCTCACTGACACTAATTTAATACCTTTTAGTAGATCTTATCCCCTTAAATCCATCCTCTACACTACCTACAGAGGGATTTGTCTACAAATACAAATTGTACCACTTCATTCCCTTGAGAGAAAAAAAAAAGTGGATTGGGGCCAACCTGGTGGCATAGTGGTTAAGTTCAGACACTCCACTTTAGAGGCCTGGGGTTCACAGGTTTGGATCCAGGGTGCAGACCTGGCACTGCTCATCAAGCCACGCTGTGGTGGCATCCTACATAAAAGAGAGGAAGATTGGCACAGATGTTAACTAAGTCACAATCTTTCTCAAGTGAAAAAACAGGAAGATTGGTAACAGATGTTAGCTCAGAGTCAGTCTTTCTCACACACACACACACAAAAAGTGGATTATTAAACGTATCATTGAGATCAGATTCTGAAGAGAGCATTTAAATCCCTTAATCCACTATTCCCAATGTATTTTTTTAAAAAATCTCATCTCCAACTGGAGTCCTCTATACACTCAGGCTCCAGCTACACTGCCCTCAAAATCTACCAGGCAAGCATGTATGCTCATATCTTCATGTCTTTACTCTCGGCTACTCCCACCACCTGAAATACATTCCCCATCTAACAAAATTCATTTTATCCGTTGCAGCTCACCTCAACTCCAGATTTATTAAGCCCACCTGCGTCTCTCAGTTGAGGTTAGTTACTCTTTTATAAGAAGCTCCGAGCACTGTTTAAACCCTTGTTACAGCGTGTAGATTATTCTAGTTGCTGCAGGTTGAAGCAGCATCCTATACCTTCTTGAGTGAGTTTCAGCAGCTTGTGTCCTCGTAAGAATTGGTCCATTTCCTCCAGGTTATCTAATTTGTAGACATACAGTTGTTCATAGTATTCCCTCATAATTCCTTTTATTTCTATATTTCTGCAAGGTTGGTAGCAATGTCCTCTCTTTAACTTCTGATTTTAGTAGTTTTGAGTCTTCTCTTTTTTCTTGATCAATCTAACTAAAAGTTGAGGTAACATCCTAAATCTTTTTCTGTACTCACATATGTGTGATAATTCTGCTTGTGGCTGCTACATACCTTTAGTAATATCTAAGCTAGCTTCAGGGTGACAGCTCTAACAATGAACGTGCAGTTTACAAATTCAACTTGCGTCAATATAGTGAAATACTTGACATGAAAAAGATTGAACTTAAAACAAATTCATATTATCACAAGAAATTGCAACATTAAACTTACCAGTGAAAGAACAGGAAGAGCTATTAGAGTTTTTTTCCAATGTCTCTAAATACTCCATTTAATTTCTTCACCTTTTTTTAATTGAGGTATAATTGACAGATAACATTATATTAGTTTCAGACATACAACATAATGATTTGATATTTGTATATATTGCAAAATGATCACCACAATAAATCTAGTTAACATCTGCCACCTTACGTGGTTACACTTTTTTTTTGTTTCCACATATAAGTGAGACTATATGGTATTTATCTTTCTCTGTCTTATTTCATTTAGCATAATGCCCTCAAGGTCCATCCATGTTGTCACAAATGGCAAGATTTCATTCTCTTTTATGGCTGAATACTGTTTTAATTTTTGCTTATCTACTCATCCATTGATAGACACAGGTTGTTTCCATATCTTGGCTATTATAAATACTGCTGCAATGGACATGGGGGTGCATATATCTGTTTGAGTTACTGTATTCAGATAAATACACAGAAGTGGAATTACTGGATCATATAGTAACTGTATTTTCAATTTTTTTTTGCAAAACCTCCATACTGTTTTCTGTAGTGGCTGCACCAATTTACATTTACACCAACAGTGCATGAGGGTTACATTTTCCCCACATCCTTGTCAACACTTCTTATATATTTTCTTTTTGATAATAGCCATTCTGACAGCTGTGAGGTGGTATCTCATTGTGGTTTTGACTTACATTTCTCTGATGATTAGTGATGTTGAGCATCTTTTCATGTGTCTGTTGGCCATCTGTATGTCATCTTTGGAAAAATGTCTATTCAGGTCTTCTGCCCATTTTTCAATTGGTTTGTTTGTTTTTCTGATATTGAGTTGTATGAGTTCTTTATATATTTTGGATATTAACCCTTTATCAGATATATCATTTGCAAATGTCTTCTTCCATACAGTAGGTTGCATTTTTGTTTTGCTGATGGTTTTCTTTGCTGTGCAAAAGCATTTTAGTTTGATCTAGTCCAATCCAATTTGTTTATTTTTGCTTTTGTTGTCCTTGCCTGAGGCAACATACCCAAAAGTATATTGCTAAGACTAATGTCAAAGAATTTACTGCCCATGTTTTCTTCTAGGAGTTTTATGGTTTCAGGTTCTATGTTTATGTCTTTAATCCATTTTCAGTTTATTTTTGTATATGCTGTAAGAAAGTGGTCCATTTTCATTCTTTTGCATGTAGCTGTCCAGTTTTCCCAACACCATTTATTGAAAAGACTGTCTTTTTCTCATTGTATATTCTTGCCTCCTTTGTCATAGGTTAGTTGATCGTATAAGTGTGGGTTTATTTCTGGGTTTTCTATTCTGTTCCATTGATCTATGTGTCTGTTTTCGTGCCAGTTACATACTATTTTGATCACTATAACTTTGTAGTATAGTTTGAAATCAGGGAGTGTAATGCCTCCAGGCTGGTTCTTCTTTCTCAATATTGCTGTGGCTATTTGAGGTCTTTTGATTATTTGTTCTATTTCTGTGAAAACGCCATTGGAATTTTGATAGGGATTGCATTGAATCTGTAGATTGCTTTGGGTAGTATAGGCATTTTAAGAAGATTCTAGAACTTGTTCATCTAGCATAACTGGAACTTTATACCCATTGAACAACAACTCCCCATTTCCTTCCACTCCCAGCCCATGGCAACCACTTTTGTATTCTCTGCTTGCCTATTTTAGACACTTCATGGTGTTTTCATGAATAATTATGTTACTTAAAATGGGAGCTCTTGATGATCACTTAGGTGCAGTCAGAATAACACCACAGAAAGGTGTATGAAAGTGAAAGAGATTTGTTATACTCACAAGTCCTAAAAGAGGAAGGCGTGACATGCCACTCAGGGGGCCACATGGAAAGAGCTCCAATGGTGCAGGCTCAACCAAGCAGATGGAGATCCAAAGGAGAGAGGTCCCACGGGCAAGTGCCTTTATTGAGGGTTAGGGTGGAGTGCACAAGCTAAAGTTGTTAGGGAATTTCAGTGGTATATTTGAACGTCACTAGGTCACACAGTCTGGGGGAGGGGGCCAAAATGGGAACTTGTGACAGGGACCAGGACACTGGTGCACCTTGCCTAGGGATGTTGAGGCATTAGGAAAATATGCTGCTTTAAAATTTTACACTACAATTGATACTATGATGCCTCAACATCATTAACAATACTAGTTAAAATGGATAGCACCTGTTTCCTTGATTGTAGAGATGTTAAAGGTGAGTGGAACAGCTGGACTTGGCCACCAAAGACAAACTTTGATAAATACGACAAATAGGGAGAGTCTTATTAGGCATACAACAAGGACTTGGAACCCAGTCCACAACCAGGCACCACAAGAAAACCAAGAGAATAAGCCAAGTATCTCTGATTTTAAGGGAATTTGTTGGAAGATTTTTGCTACATTATGAAAGATCTTTACTTCTTAGCCTTTTCCTCATAGTTTTGCCTGCACCTGTCCAGAATTAATAATGTACTTACAGCAGGAGGTACCCTGAGTGGCACAAACCCCTCCTTTCCTGGGTAGTGAGTAGTCAAGAGCCAGTCTCTTATCTACTACCATTTGGTCTAGACACCCAGCTGCCTGTTGCATAAGGGACAATGCTTAATGCAGCCTTTGAATATGATCTGAAAGGGTTGTCAAAAGGTGCTGGTTGGCAGTTATAATTTGATTTTGTTTGACAACGAAACAAAGTGGCCATACTGGTGCCACTGCTGGTGGCTCTTATGGCCATGGCAAATCCTATTAAGATATGAATAAACACTGCCTGTCTGTCCCCAGAATCCTTGGATTGATGGAAGCAGGGAAGTACCCAGTGAATAAAGAACTGTGATGAACCCCAGTGTAATCACTGCACACTGACGTTTGGTTTCCTTAGGAAAAACATGTGGAGGAGTCAGCAAGGAAAGATGTATAAGGTGCTGTGCCTGTGAGTGTGGGCCACTATAGAACCCAAAAGTGCCATTATTCAGAGAGTAATGTACCTGTGAGAACGTGGTGTTGTGTTCAACCAAGGGGAAAGGGTGGTTGTGGTAGTCACAGTCGGAAATGCAAGGTGAGAAATTGTAGTTGAAAGCTGGAGGGGCATAGTAGAAAAAGACATGAGGGAGAGGGTGGTTCTCGCCCTCAGGGAGTCAAAGTTTGATGTGAAGTAGGTGCCTCCTGGGCGCTTAAGCAATAATCTCCATTAATTTTCATAATTTCTACTACATTTCCCTTTATGCATGGAAGGGGTACGCATTTTAGCAGAGAGAAAAGAGTATACCAGGGCCAGGGGCTAAGCAGACAGAATGTTCGGGAAGAAAAGCAAAAAATGTCATGTGTCCAACTTGTAGCTTAAGAGGTCGTTCATGGGCATTGTCTGGGCGGAGGTCTTAGTATTCAGGGTGAAGTTGTCTCTGGCATAGGGGGCGAAGTCACCTACAATGACAATGTCTTAAGCTGAGGCAATGTTGTCTGAGGCAATGCCATCTACAGTGGTGAACCCCTAGACTAGGACAATGTCATCTGGGATGTGGGAATCAGGTGTACTTTTCAAGTGGGTGCCCACTCGAGTTGATGTGAGCCTCCAAATTGTTGACCAACGAAAGCACACAGATCAGTAGTAACAAAACCAACAGTCAATGGAATGGTGTGCAACTGTACCTGACAGTGTTCCTTTTTTTTGTTTTTGGTGGAAGTTTAGGTTCAAATGGGTCCTTTATCAGATGAGCAACTGCCTGGACTGTGGAACAATCTGTGGTTAATGAATCCCAGGAGAATATGTGCCCTCTATCTGGCCTCTAGCTCTTATGGGATGGGGGTAAGATTGAAAATTTATTTATTTATTTTATTTTATTTTATTTTATTGAGGAAGGTTAGCCCTGAACTAACATCTGCTGCCAATCCTCCTCTTTTTTCTGAGGAAGGCTGGCCCTGAGCTAACATCCATGCCCATCTTCTTCTACTTTATATGTGGGATGCCTACCACAGCATGGCTTGCCAAGTGGTGCCATGTCCTCACCTGGGATCCGAACCAGTGAACCCTGGGCTTCCGAAGTGGAACATAAAATAGTTCAAGGCGTGGGGCTAGGTAGAGAATTTTAGGGAGTTAGTTTTTGGACTAGAATTTAAAAGGGAGTTGTTTGAGGATACCATTATGTCTCTTTGTTAAATTGGCCGTTTGAGACCTATTAAGGACATGAAAGTTCCGTTTCTGCATTTCCCAAGAGCTCAGCATTGCGTATTTTAAGAAGTAAAATGTGTGTCTTGGGTACTACCAGTAATGTCTGTAACTCTGAAAGGAATAAATAGTGTCCTCACAAGACCGTATATTGTGGCCTTAGTATATATAAAGACAAATGTGATTTTGATTTATATTTTGGGTATCTGTGAAGCAAGAGATTCCCAAAGTTAGTTTTGTTTTTTTTTTAACCTTAAAGGGGGCGATTTTTGGGTAATGGCCCAACAGTTTATAATAAATGTGCCATTCGCTGGCCAGGGCAGTCAGTCCTAAGACAATGGCCTGGAGTTTGGCCATGTCTGTTGTTTCCTAGGTTCTGTCCTTTATTAAGGAAGGAAAGCAGCAACATTCCACTAAGCTCCATCATGTATAATGGCTAGCAGCGCCATCTACACAGTCTATGAACTCCCATTACTGTTCACTCAGTTAATTCCAAGAGGCTACCCCCCAGGTAGCCAAGGAGTCACAGAGAGGGTTGACTCCCTCTAGTATCTTGGCATCTGGCAAGGGACTGAAAACAGGAGAAACGACCCCCTCTGGAATATACCAGAGGGCTCAGATTTGGTTCCAATCTGTTTTAAGGAGACCTTGGTAACTGAGCTTGCGGAGTGCTGTTTTCATGACCCAAAGCATAATGGGCAGCTGGATATGGAGGTTCACAGCCTCAGGGTCTGTAAGAGCCTCTATTTCCAGAAGTCCCCAGTAAGTAGGCATTAATTTGTTGTTTTAATATCGTGTAGTGCAAGGCCAAGGAAGGGGGGACAATTTTTTGCATTAGAAGCATTGGGGCAACTAATGACCATTATTACTACTCCAGAGACTCCAGAAGGCATGAGAAGATGTTGCTAAAGCCTCTATAGTGAAGGAGTTTCTGAAGGCCACTTGCAAGAGTACCTGTTGATTTTCATTTGTAGGTAAAATTTGTAAACAAAGAATAGGTTAACACCAGAACCCGAAATGGACTAAAAGATGTTGGACTTATAAGTCATTGAGAAGTGAGTCAAATGAATCTCCTTGGAGGAAGATGTTGTCAATGTAATGACATACTTGTGTTTCTAGAGAAAGACAGATATAATCAAGATCATGTCTGCAAACATTCTGTGCAATAGCCAAGCTGTTGGGATACTCCATGAGTAGCCTGGAAAAGGTATATTGTATTCCTTTGGAGGTGGAAGCAAACTGTAACTGAGAGGCTATTGAAATAGGCATTGAATAGAACGTGCTAGCCAATCTATAAAAGCAAAATATTTACCAATTATTGATTGAACAGAATCAGTAATTTTAATAATATTGAGTATTGGGTATGGAAGTCGATGGACGAACCCACAGCATTATGTTTTTAGTAATCCATCATGAAGCACCCTTTATTTTTTCCTGATTTAAAAACAAGCAAAATTGGGCTATCAAATGGAGAAGCAGTGGGGATAACCGCTCCTTTATTAATTAGGTTTTATATAATAAATTTTAATCCTTGAGGCCCTATTTTAACTTACACTTGGCCATATTAACTATTTTAACTGGAGGTTCATGAGATTCCATTTTATTATGCCAATTTGTAAGTGTTAGAGACATACTTTGCTTTTAATTTATTATTTGTTGTTAGAGCATCGATGCCCAATATGGAAGATTTTAGGGCAAGGGGTACTACAACTATGGGAAATTTAGGCAGGGCGAGAGTGAAAGTGAAGCATACTCATTTTTCTTTTATTTTATTTTGTTGCTTTTAAAGATTATATAGGGAACAATGTGTAAATTTAGTGGGATCCCCAGGTAAATGTATAATTTGAGCCCCACTATTGATTAAGTCCATGAAATTTTGTCAATTGGTGCATTTTAGCAAATGCTAAGTTTAATGTAGAACCTAGGTTGTACGGGTACAAAAGCTAATCAGTGCACTTTTTACCTTTTTTGTTATAGAAAGCCTGTAGTATATAAATTTTGGATTTCCAATTGGATCAAATTATGGAACTTTGTTTTAATTCAGCCATATGCTATATGTACATATATACAATTTTTATATATTTATATTAAAATATTATAATGTGTGTAAATAATTTATTTAATTACCTTTTATTTTCTCTCCCCGTACTTATGGGTTTGTTTTTAAATTAATAAGTAAGCTAGGGCTTGCATTATGTTTGCTAGAGCTGGCATTTTGGCGTTTGCTCAGTACATGAGGTTTCAGGTTCCTCTGCACCCACCCCTCCTGCTTTGGGCTCACAGCTGCTTAAAGCCACAGTCTTTCTCCTTTTCCTTTTTTTCTGTTTTAGGCTTTTAGCCACCTGAAGCCATGGTCTTTAGTTTCTGTCTCTGGTTGATAAGAGGAAAAGAAAGGAGGGGGAGGGGGCCTGGTGCCTCTAGGCAACCTCTCCTTGGGATGACCCCTGTCCGAAGTATAATCAGTCCTTTTCCCTCAGCTCCCCCCTTTTTTCTTTCTTTCTTTTTTTTTTTTTGAGGGCAAACTCTTTAGAATGGCTTTTATCTCTAGGTGGCTAAAGTTTTTTCCTCTCTGTATGTTTATCTGAGAAGCTTCAGGTGGTCTCCGGTGGCCCCTGATGTGCACTGTGAGCAATGACTTCTCTCTCTAGGGTGTCCCAGTCAACCTCAGAGGAGCTGGGGTCTACATACAGGAGAGCAATAATGGCTTCAACCTTGTCTTACAATTTTTTTTTTTTTTTGTGGTCATTTCACTTTAAGGAGGAGACTCTTAGCACATCAATATGTAGTAGCACTTAAAAGTGCACAAGCACATTCACCAGGAGATTTGTAATTTCAAATGAGCTGAGAAACCTCCTCAGATGTCTTACAAGGTGACAAATAAAAATGGCAAGCAATAGGATATATTGGAGAATATGAGGAAGCCATTTTTTGTAAACCTAATTCGGCCTGACCTTGTCTTTCCAAAAGGGCCTGACCGAGGCCGTTGAGCATGCATTGTATATCTGCTTTAGATATTCCTTATGGCAAGAACAAAGGCCCTTGAGATAAAGGTGCAACTTCCCTCCCCATCCCAACATTGGCATTTCCTTAAAGATTAAGCATCTTTCCTTAGGCTAGAAACTCATTGCTGTGCTCACCTGTGACCACCCAGCTTGAGACAATAGACTTGCCTCCTGCTACGCCCATTGAGATAGCAGACCCACTACCTGCTGTGTCCATCAAGTGCTGTGCTGACAGGGCAATCTTGTGACTATTGTGGGAGGGACATTTCAATCACATGTGAAACATCCTGTTTGGGGGTATATAACCACTCTGTGCACCCCACTTCTTTGGTGCCCTTTCTTCCTTGGAGAAGAAAGGCCCCAGGCCATGGTCCTCAGATTTTAGCTCAGAATAAACTCTCCCAAATTTTCATTTTTAGATTGGTTATGGAATATTTTCATCGACAAAGGAAAAGTACTTCCGCCCCCCCGCTTTTTTTTTTTAATTGAGCCACCAGTCTGCATGGATGGGATCCACAATACCCCACGAGGTTGAGGGACAAAGAATAACAAGAGCAAAGGATACAGCACAGAAGGGTCTGCAGTCCCCAGGTAGCATCAACCCTTTTAAGGCACCATGGAGGACTCTCTGAGGAAAGGAGACCACCTGATGCCAAGAGGGAGGAGAGTAAATTATTTTATTCCAGAGTGCTATTCAACAACACATTGAATGGGGCCAATGGGGTCACCCACCTGTGTTGCAACCCACCTTTCCAGGCTAGCACCCAGTGTGGCTCCGTGATAGGGAAGCAGAACTCCACTTCTATCTGCAGAGATCCTTCTTCAAATCACAATCACTCTAAAGTACACTGAAAAATAGCCAATTCACATGTCTCAGTGACTCTGGATCCCAGGGAATGATAGGATAATTATCCCCTTCTTGTTGCAATCATGGCTGGGAAGTGATATCCTAGGGTGTGTTATTAGGATTGGGACAGGACTTGCACTTTAGGTTGGAGATTCTTGGCAGCACTTGGAAGAGGCAACACAAAGCAGTGCATAGCAGTGCACATGAACACCAACAAGACAGAGAGCCTCACCAAATCATGGAGCCCAATCTGGATAGCCAATTAGAAAACCATAAGCAGTCGAAGGGCATCTCTGTGGGGTTTTCCGTCAGTCATGGATCATCCCATTCTAGTCACCAACTGTGTTGTGAGGAATCATTATGTTACTTGAAATGGGGTATTTTGATGATCAATGGGGTGCAGACACAGAATAGCACCATGGGAGAGGTGTATGAAAGTGAAAGAGATTTATTATTCTCACAGGTCCTAAAAGAGGGAGTCATGGCAAACGACGCAGGAGGCCTTATGGGAGGAGCTCTAAGGGATCAGGCTCAACCAAGCAAGTGGGGAGCTGAGAGACAGAGTAAGTACCCACGGGCAAGTGCCCTTATTGAGAGTCAGGGTGGAGTGCACCAGCAAAAGCATGAAGGGATTTTACTGGTACATTTGAATGTCACTAGGTCACAGTTGGGGGAGATCAAGGAGAACTTGTGGCGGGGACCAGCCTCATCACACTGGTGCATCTCATCACCTGGGCAAGGTATCCATAGACTGTAGGGATGTTGAGGAATCAGGAAAATATGAAGTTTTCAAAATTTATAATACACTCATGTAAGTGGAATCATGCAGTATTTACCCTTCTGTGACTGTCTTATTTTACTAAGCATAATGTCCTCCAGGTTTAATTTCTAGTATTTCATTGTGGTCAGTGAGGTACTTTGTATGATTTTGATCTTTTAAAATTTATTGAGACTTGTGAACTAGCATATGGTCTGTCTTGGAGAATGTTCCATGTGCACTTGAGGAAAATGTTCATTCTTCTTTGTTTGCTAGAGTGTTCTATATATGTCTGTAAGGACGATTTGGTTTGTAGTGTTGTTCAAGTTCTCAATTGCCTTATTGATATTCTGTCTAGTTATTTAATCAATTATATAATGTCAGGTATTGAAATTGCCAACTATTATTGCACAAATATCTATTCTTCCTTTAGTTCTGTCACTTCTAGCTTCACATATTTTGGGGCTCTGTTGTTAGGTGTGTTTATGTTTTTAATTGTGTCTTCTTAACAGATGAAACTTTTTATCAATATGTAATGTCCTTCTTTGTTTCTGGTAACAATTTTTGGCATAGAATCCATTTTGTCTCATATTAGTAGAGCCAACTCAGCTTTCTTTTGGCTAATACTTGTGTGGAATATTTTTTTCTGTTTTCATTTTCAACCTATTTGTGTCTTTGGATCTAAAATGAGTGTCTCACAGACAGCATATAGTTGGATCACATTTTCTTTTCATCTATTCTGCCAATCTCTCTGCCTTTTAATTGGATATTTAATCTATTTACATTTACAATAATTGATGTTAAGGGAAGAGTTACTATTGCCATTTTGCTACTTGTTTTCTATGTCATATCTTTTTAGTTCCTCAAATCCTCCATTACTGCCTTATTTTGTGATTGATTGTTTTTCCTAGTGGATCATTCAATTTACTGGTTACTTTTTCTATTTTTTTCCTTAGTAATTAATTTGAGAGTTACAATGGCCATTCCTACCTTATAATAATCAAATTTGAATTAATATCAACTTATATTCAAATGTATATAACATTCTTCTCTATTCTAGCTCCATTCCTCTTTATTTATGTTGTTGTTGTCACTCAGTAATTCTTTATACAGTGTACATCCATTAACATAGATTTTTATTGTTTTATGCACTTATATTTAAATAATATAGAAAAATAGAGGAGTTATAGATCAAAAATTCAATAATAATGGTGTTTGTATTTACCTATGTAGTTATCTTTGACTTTTTAAATTTATTTCTTCACCTGGTTTTGTGTTACTGTCTAGTATCCTTTTATTTTAGCTTGGACTACTTTTAGTATTTCTTTTAGAGAAGTTCTACTAGTGACGAACATCCTCAGTCTTAGTTTATCTATGAATTTCTTAATTTCTCCTTTATTTATGAAGGATAGTTTTGCCAGATATAGAATTCTTGGGTGAAAATTTTGTCTTTCAGTACTTTAATTATGTGATTGCACTGCCTTCTGATCTCCGTAGTTTATGATGAGAAATTGGCTGTAATGCTTACTGATTATCCCTTGCCTGTAATGAGTCACTTTTCTCTTTGTGCTTTCAAGTTTCTCTGTTTTTGGCTTTTGACAATTTAACTAGAATGTCTTTTGGTGTGGATCTCTTTGAGTTTATCCTTCTTGGAGTTTATTTAACTTTTTGAATGTGTAGATTTATGTTTTCACCAAATTTGGGAAGTTTTCAGCCATTATTTCTTCAAATATTCTTTCCACCCCTTTCTTTCTCTCCTCTCCCTTTGAGATTCCCATTATGTGGATATTTGTGTGCTTGATGCTGTTCCAAAAGTCTCTTAGGATCTGTTCATTTTTCTCCATTCTTTTCTCTTTCTGCTCCTCATTGGATAGTCTCAATGGAATTGTCATCAAGTTTGCTGATTCTTTCTTCTGCCTGCTCAAATCTACTGTTGAACACTTGTAGTGAATTTTTTGTTTCAGTTATTTTACTTTTCAGCTCCAGATTTTGGCTCTTTATTATAATTTCTATCTCTTTATTGATAGTCTCTATTTGGTTAGACATCATTTTCCAGGGTTTTTTTTTTTCTTTTTTAGTTATTTGTCCATGGTTTCCTTTAGCTCTTTGGGTATATTTAAATCAGTTGATTTAATTTCCTTTTCCAATATGTCCACTGCCAAGGTTTCCTCAAGGACAGTTTTTATTGCATTATTTTTTTGTGTGAGTGAGCATACTTTCTTATTTCTTTGCATGCCCCATTATGTTTTGTTGAAAACTGAACATTCTAAACATTATAATGTGGTAACTATAGAAATCATACTCCCCCCCTCCCTGGGGTTTGTTTTGCTGTTTCTCCTGGTTTGTTGTTGTTTGCTTATTTAGTGAGTTTTCTAAACTCTAGAATCTTTGTCATGTGTGGACACTGACGTCTGTCTTCCATTAGTTAGATGGTCAGCTATTGTTTTGACAATTTTTTTTAAATACCTGGGGCCAAAAAGAAGAAAAAAAATAGTCTCCCAGTCTTCACAGACTAGATTTGTATTAGGACTCTTCTTCAATGCTTAGCCAGGCCATTTATAACTCCGCCTTAGCCTTCACTTCCTGCTTGCACAGGGTCTTTAGATCAGCCAGATGTGAGGGTTCAGATTTTCCTGGGCTCTTCTGAGTGTGTGGGCAGTCCTGGTCATGCACCTGGCCTTTTTGAATCACTGATATATTGGGAATTTTTAAAAGTCCCTTTCCCCTCATATATTCTTTTTTAACCTCTTGCCTTCCAGGTTTTCTAGTCTGTCTATTTCTTGTCCCAACTCTTGCCCCTTTCCTTTAAATATTTTTGAAAAATGCCATCCAGGAAACCACACTTGCCTTGGCAACACTCCTCATCAAGAGAACAAAGGCAAGTTCATGTGTCTGTCCCTCATGAGCAACCAGGTAGCTCAAAACAGACAACCACAATTCTTTAAAAATAAGGTCTATATTTCTCACTTTGACACTAGCAACCTGCATCAATACCCCATGGCTACTCCCAATCTAGGAATTAGGGATGGTATGTAGGCAATTTAAAATGCCACAATACTATCTTATTGCAAAACAGTAGCTTCTTACTTCGCCATGCCTTCCCCTGGTTGGTGTAAGATTTTTACCAGATTCCAGAGTTCTATAAAAGTTAATACTGACAGATTTTTCCAGCACATTAGTAGCTTTTGTGGAGAGATTGAATCCTGGAATTTCTTACTCCATCATTTTCCAAAAGGCATCTTTTAAAATCAGTATCTACATTCTATATTGGAATGTTTCATTTCTTCCCAAAAAGATTATATCAATTTCTGCTTTTGGTCATGAGGCAGTAAAAGTATATAGAATTAACATCCAGAGATATAAAAGATATAAAACTGGGTCAATATATGAAATATCTGTTTTAAGTTATTGAACAATGGACAGCAAAGGATTGTGATCCCTGAGGAAAAAAAAAAAGACTTCACTGAGCCCTACAGTCGCCTGATTTTCTGTCTGGAGGAAATTTCTAGACCACAGTGCAGGGTGTGGCGGCGGTGGGGGCGGGGGGGGAGATCTCAAACAGAGCTCGGTGTTTTTGCTTAGTTAAGTAAAGTGATATATGAGTTTTAAGAAGTTGAGACAGCTAGAATTTGAGAGACAGAATACTGAAAAAGAGGAAACTACACAGAAAAAGAGATCCAGATATCTGCATGAGTGTCTGAATTCCCATTTGGATACACATAAGATGAAACCCCCTGATGTCTGTCAAAGTATAACTTCCAGAAAAAAAATAATTACGGAAGCTGAAAGCCAAATCATCCCAGAGCTCACACAGGGCAAGGGATCATTTGAGTTCCCATTAGCTAGAATGAAGAGACTCATTGACTACACAGAGCATTCAGTATACACCCTCGAAGGATTATGCCTTAATTGTGGGGCTAAATTTGCCTTAGTATAAAGGCTAATCTAGACCCACCACAACAAATCCATAGAAAAAGCAGAGGAAGGAGCAAAGTATCTGCAAGTAACTAAAATGATAGCCATATGCTTAAGATGTTCAAAAAATGCATAAACAAAATGAGACACCAGCAAATTATAATAAGAAAAAAATCTAGAGATGAAAATGCAGTATTGGAAATTAATATTTTATTTAATGAGATTAACAACAAATTAGACACTGCAGAAAAACAGATCTGTGAACCTGGAGAGCTAGCAATAGAAATTGTCCAACATAAAGCACAGTAAGAAAAAAGGCATAAATCAAGACAACATCAGTGAAACATGACACAATATCAAGTATTCTAACAGGCCCACAATTGGATTGCCAGAAGGAGTAAGTTAGAAATATATTTGAAGAAATAATAGCTGATAATTTTCTAAATTTTTGAGAAATAAAAACCCACCTATCTACTAAGATCAATCAATAAAACCAGGAAGATTAAACACAAAGAAAACCAGACAAAGGTACATCATATTCAAATTGTTGAAAACCAATGTTAAAGAGAAAATCTGATAATCAACCAGAGATAAGAAGCATGTTTCATACAGGAGGCAAAGATCAGACTTTGAACATACTTCTTTTCAGAAATTACACATGACAAAAAACAATAGAATCACATCTTTAAAGTGCTGTGAGGAAAAGAAGGCAGTCTAAAATTCTATATAAAGAGAAAATAAATTTCAAAAGTGAAATAAAAACAAAAAAGTGAAGACAATTTGGCCTCAGTGAACTGGCACTATAAGATATGCTAAAGGAAGTTCTCCAGGCGGAAGGAAAATGATATCAGATGAAAGCACAGATATACAGAAGGAAATGAAAAGCATAAAAAATAAGTATGTGAGTAAATATGAAAGTCATTTCTTTCTTATTTTTAACTTCCTTAAGAGAGAATTATTTAAAAAATAACAACACATTGTGAGGTTTATAACATATATAGAAATAAGATGTACAACAGAAATAACGTTAATACAAAGGAAACAAGGGGTCCAATGTTAAGCCTACTTTTGAAAGGTTCTTGTATTTGACATGAAGTAATATGGTATTATTTAAAGTTTGACAATGATAAAGTAAAGGTGTATCTTGTAAAACTTAGAGCAATGCCTAAAAAAGTTAAACTCTGCTGGTTAGTTACTAAGCCAATTTTGGAGACACATAGAATCCTAAGTAAGTAATTAGCTATTCCAAATGAAGGCTAACAATAGAAAAGGGAATAAAGAAGAGATGAATCAAAAGCAAAGTTGGAGGACTTACTCTTCCTAATTTCAACATTTACTTAAAGTTACAGTAATGAAACTGCATAAGGATAGATAGAGAAATAGAATAGACTACAGAGTCCAAAAAGAACCACTTACATTTATGGTTGATTTATTTTCAACAAAGGTGCCAACATAAGTCAATAGGAAAAGAAAAATTTTTTTAATAAATGATGCTGAAATAATTGGCTATCCATACGGAAATAAAATAATTTTGAAAATTACCTAGTACCATATGCTAAAGTTATCTCAAAATGTATCATAGCCCTTAATGTAAAACTCAAATTAAAAAACTTCTGGAAGAAAACGTAGGACAAAATCTTATTAAGGGAGACAAGGTTTTCTTATATAGGACACAAAATGTATGAACTTTGAAAGATAAATTGCACTTTATCAAAACTGAAAACTTCTGCTTTTCAAAGAACACTTATAATATTGAAAAGATAAATTCCAAAACTATTCACGATGTTTATATCTGACAAAGGACCTGTATCTAGCATATATAAAGAATCCTTACAACTCAATAGTAAGAAGATAAACTCATGATAACAGCTAAAATAAAAAAGAATGGCAACGCCAAGTGCTGAAGTATGTGGAGCAAACGGAACTCTCACGCATTGATGGTGGGAGCATAAAATGATACAACCACTTTTGAAAACAGTTTGACAGCTCCTTAAAAGTTGAGTGAATACCATACAAAGCAGCAATTCCACTCTTAGGAATCTCCCCCAGAGCAGTGAAATATATATCCACACAAAGACCGGAACATGAATGTTCATGGAATCTTTATTCATCCTAACCGAAAACTGTGGACTAACCAAATATCCATCAACTAGTGATTGAATAGGCAAACTGATCTAAACAACAGTAGGATACTACTGAGAAAAAAAAACAATGACTGATACAGAAAATAATGTGATTGGATCTCAAAAACATTATGCTAAGATAAAGGAACCAGACAAAAATTAGCATATACTCTGTGATTCCATTTTATACAAAACACTAGAAAAGTCCAAATTTAATCTACAGTCACAGAAATAAAAACAGTGATTATCTGGACTGAGAAGGGGCATAAGGGAATCTTCTGTGATTATAGAAATACTGTATATCTTGATTGTGGAGGTTGTCGCACAGATATATAGAGATTTCCTCCGTTTTCTGAAGGTTCTCTTCATGCCACTCTTTCTTACAAAAGACCTACGTTAGTACATACCTGTTTTAGTTAACCAAAAGAAATCTGAAAAGGATTTTTGCTTTTACAAAAAAAAGGCAAAAAGCGAAAATAACGTTCAGGGTTTATATATAAGGTGCAGATATAAGTGTTATGGAGACTAAGCAGTCACACACACTGTAGGATTTCAAGCCTTCCACATCAACCGCATCGGCCACAGCAGACAATGATATTGTGATATTGTGGCTTTCCCCATTAATAAGAATGGACTATATATTTTCTATCCTTTGAGGGACACTGCTTATTCCTACTCCTCCATTTATTTTGGATCACATGCCTTTACCTATAACTAGAAAATTTGAAACAATGACAATATTTAGAAAAGAAATTTTAATATACACAGTGCAGCCATTTAGGCATGATGCAGGTTTACACAAATTCAAAAAGCACATGAGATAAGGAAGGAATAAAAGAGGAATGGAAGAAGGAAGGAATGGTAGTCGAATGCAAAGACCTTCAGAAGTCTTAAGTCTCTGATCTAATCCTGGCTCTACCATTATGCTGGTCCGTTCAGGCTGCTATACCAAAATACCACAGACGAGGCAGTTTATAGACAACAGAAATTTATCCGTCACAGTTCTGGAAGCTAGAAATCTGAGGTCAGAGTGCCAGCCTGATCGGGTGACGGTCTTCTAGGTCACAGACTTGTCATTGTATGGTCACATGGTAGAAGGGGCTAGGGAGCTCTGTAAGTTCTCTTTTATAAGGACAACTCATTTTATTTATGAGGGCTCCACCCTGATGATTTAGACACCTCCCAGGGGCCCTACCTTCTAATACCGTCATATTGGGCATTAGGATTTCAACATATGAATTCTGTGGGACACAAACATTCGTACCATAGCAACCCCCAAATAGTTTATAGCTTGAATTAATCTATTTTTCCTCTTTGTGCCTCAGTTTGTCTACTTGTAAAAGAGCAAGGAGTAGGGGTGGACTAAACCACTTCCACGTTTTAATGCTTTTAAATTCTCTATCTCTAAAAAGTGGTATATACATTCAAATTGCATTTTTAAAAGAAACCAGATTGATTTGGTTTTGTATTCTAGCCTGGTGAGCTTACAGGTCAAGAGAATAGGCTCCGGAATCAGGCTTCCTGGGTATGAATCCCTGCCCTGCCGCTGGTTTGCTGTGTGACCTTGAACAAACCACTTCACCTCAGTTTCTTCACCAGTAATACAGAGACCAAGAATAAGGGTCACGCGGCTATATCCCATAGCTGTGGGGCTGATGAAAGGAGATGATGCACGTAAAACGTTTGGTGCCAGTGCTCGGCACGGGGGCAGTCCTCAGCAAACTAGTAGCGTTAAGCAGTGAGTCAGATTGCAGGCCTTGTGACTCTAGTGCCACACTTTTTTATGAATACTCAAAGAAAGACTAACCGCAGAAGGACTGTCCCTGGGACCAGCATCAGCATGGTCCAACCATAGAACAATGTCAACAAACGCACATCCCCTTTAACACTTATTAGAAGGCAGCCTGTGTGGTCAGTCTCCTTTTGGTCAGAGATCCTTTTTCATGCTTTGCTCTGCCTCTTTTTCAGAGATGTCCTTATTTTGGGGATCAGGCACCTTCCATAAAACTGCTTTCCTTTTACTGGAGCTGGTGAAGGCTCGCATGGAGAATTGAAAGCGCTCCCTTTTGCTATAGTCTGTCAGGATCCCCCTTAGTGGATGCATTTAATGATTCAGAACACAAGTTGGTCAATAGAACATATGACTTTGTTGTTGGCTTGGAATTTCCTGCTAATATGTTCATAATATTTTTTAGCACGGCATCTTCTCTGCTTTCTTCATGAAACGTAATGTCAGATTGATAGGTCGTTCAAGGCGTTGAAGGAAGAATGGCCGTCAGTTATCTCTATTTATAATGTGCAAACTAGTTTTTTAAATGTTTCGTGGAAATATTGGGCCTTTTCCAAAATAATAAAGATTGTTTAAGAAAAAAATTGATTTAAAAAATATTTGTTCTAGATTCATTAACCAATCCTAGATACAGTAGCCTCAAAACAAAGCCAATTCAGAGACGATGAGGAGCACTTTTCTTTTTTTAGATTATTTTACTGAGTTCATATTGGCCTACAACACTGCATAAATATCAGGTGTACATCATTATATGTCAGCTTCTGTATAGACTGCATCATGTTCACCACCAATAGTCTGGCTTTTATCCATCACCATACATACGTGCTCCGTTCGCCCTCCCTCCTCACCCTTCCCCTCTGGTAACCGCTAATCTGTTTTCCTTATCTATGTGTTCGTTTATTTATCTTCCACATATGAGTGAAATCATATGGTATTTGTCTTTTCTTTTTCCCCAGAAACAAAGGTGCAAAATTAACAACTCCTCTGGACCTCCATTACCTTTCTCCCACCATGAGGTCCTCATTGCTTCCAAGGTGCATCCAGGCAACAAACCACAGCTAAAATTTTCTGCCTCTCTCTTACCCAAACTGACATCTTTTGCAACTCACCTTTTCCTCAAAGATTTTCGAAGTGCATTTTTGCCAATATGTTTCTCTCAGAGAACCTATTTGTGTTTTAGCAACATCCTTCAATGCCTTAACCCAAAAGGATATAACAATTCTTGGCAGTAGGGTGAGCCTTTGAGGAGGCTGGGGACATCTCCCCGTGCTTATTTTTCTTTTTTCTTTTTTTTTTTTTTTGAGGAAGATTAGCCCTGAGCTAACATATGCTGTTAATCCTCCCCCTTTTTCTGAGGAAGACTGGCCCTGAGCAAACATCTGTGCCCATTTTCCTCTATTTTCTAGGTGAGAGGCCTGCCACAGCATGGCTTGAGAAGCAGTGCAGAGGTCCGTGCCTGGGATCCGAGCCAGCGAACCTCAGGCCGCCGATGTGGAGTGCACAAACTTAACCGCTGTGCAACCAGGCTGGCCCCTGTGCTTATTTTTCTTAATAAAGACGATTGAAACTGGAATGCTCTGAAGATAAACATGCTTTCCCTAAGAGTGTCCCTAAAGTATCCTCTGGTAATGTCAAATGATTAAAGAAAAATAAGACATTTACTTTTCTGGTTATGTTCTGGAAATATCCTTGGAAGTGATGATCTATATAGTTTGTGGAACGGCATTTAGTCAATTGCATTTCTGCATAAAGATTGTTTTTGTTAGTGCCCTCGAATCGATTCCGACTCCTAGAAACTTTGTGTACAGCACAGCTGAACCCTGTCCAGTCTTTTTGCGCCATCCTCTCCCCTTCTGCCGCTATAGCAGACAGTGCCCTGCTGCTATCCAGAGGGTTTTCATGGCCAATATTTTGGAGAATGAGTGTCCAGGTCCTTCTTCCTAGTCTGTCTTAGTCTGGAAGCTCCGCTGAAACCTGTCCACCATGGGTGACCCTGCTGGTATTTGAAATACCAGTGGCATAGCTTTCAGCATCCCAGCAACATGCAGCTGCCACAGTATGACAACCCACAGACCGTGGTGTGGGTCCCTGACTGGGAAACGAACCCCACGCCACAGTCGTGAGATCTCCAAATCCTAACCACTAGACCACAAAGGCTGATGTGTAAAGATTACAAGTCTAGAATAAAGACACGCTGAATAAAGGGACAACAAAGAGGAAGTTGGCTATGGTGTATTGATGCTACCTGTTCAATTCTTTGCTTCTGAAGATGGTTCTACGATAAGTAAGAGCCTAGAGAGGAAGTTCGGAGACGTGACTTGACAGTAACTCACCGTGTGATCCTGGAGCAGGTCCCTTTCACCCTCTGAGCATCCATCCTCTTATCTACTAAATGAGGTAGTGAACTAAGCATTTCTAAAATTCATGGCAGTAACTATCACTGCTCACTTTTCTCTGAATCCTGAGGAATCAAGTTTATCTTGGTTGGATACTCAAGGTCGGTCTCTTGACAACAGACCAGCGATTTCCTCTAGTCTTTCACAGAAATCTCCTTGAAATAATTACTATCAGGCTCTCTCAGCTGCCACACTAGCCTCCTCCTGTGTCCAGCCTTAATTGCTGTGATTTCCTTATTTATGCCCCAACTCCTTCCAAATAGGCTTTGAGGAAGACTTAACCCACTTTATCCTGTGTTTCCCACTGTTTCCTGACTCATCGGTTTTGTCCTACACATCTGATTCTTAATAGATTTTTCCCCTCTACCTTGTTCCTGTTCAATTATTATCTTGTTTCTTGGTTACTACCATGTATACCATATTTATTGTTATTATCGTGTATATACTGTGCATATGTTACCACATATACTGTGTATATTGTTATTACCCTATAAACCTGCACACGTGGCTTATATAAGATGGATTCTATTGGCAGCAAAAGGAATACATTCAATATATACTTAGGGGGGACTATAAAAGGATCTTTACTAAGTTCTTTCCTTATGACTCCTTCTTTTGGTGTCTTACCTCTTTTTCAACAAGATGTGAATCTTTCCCTAGAGACTCCTAGAGAAAAAGACTTTGAATTGGCTGTATTATTGGTATTCTCTTTAAAAAATTGCAGTGGGATATCCAGGAGGCTGGGGATTATCAGTTGTCTTGAGTGGTGTGCTATTTTCAATAAACCAATATCAGTGGTTGGAGATTTTATGATTTTCTATACTCATGGGTATTATAAAATAGAAAACCATATCACTCAAGACTTTCAAGTTAAAAAGTTGCTTTTATTTTTTTCTTCCCTCACATTTGTAGTTTTAATGTAAACTGGGGCAAGATCTAAAGAGCAATTAGAATTAAACCCTTTCAAGGATTCAAAAACATGTAGATTTTTACCTCCTCCTCTACCTTTATTTTCAACTGAATGCCAATCAGCCCTTAATAAGCCATTTTTCTTTGTTTTATTTTTTAAATACAAAACCAAGTATGACTGGTTTCCAAGTATGATCTTCAAGCACTGGTTTCCATGTCTTTTAGTCCTGTCTAATTAACTCAAAGCGAATTGATACTGCCAACAATTTGGTCAGTATATACGGCTAGGAAAATCAGGACAACCCCCATAACCAGAACTACTTGCTGAGATCACTGAATTACAGGTAAAGACTATGGTTCTGCATTGTCCGATAACACTCTTACTGGGTCTAGGCATATGATAGAGAGAGGAGCTAGAGCCACTCATTCATATGCCTTTCATTCAGGGGAGACCACTCTCCCTGTTATTTTTTCTATAATAATGATTGACTCTTATTGAGCACTTCATCTGTGACAAGCACTGTTCTAAATGCTCTACATGCATTACCTCATTTAATCTGCTTCCCTAGATTATGCAATAAGTGCTATTTTTGTCTCCAGATCAAAAATGGAAAAAATAAAGTACAAGGAAGTTAAGTAACTTGCAAGGTCTCGGAGTTAGTAATTGACAGAGGCGTGATTTGAATGCAGTAGTCTGGCCTCTACATTAACCACATCCTTAAAGGAAATATGGAGATTCTCTGGTCCTGATAGGAGTCCTGAGAGAATTGGTCTTTTTGAAGGACGAAATAGATCGCCTTCTACCTGTTGGAAAGGAGGGAGTCCAGGAATGTCCCCTCCCTATCTAACATTGTCTCCTCACCACTAAAGTACAATGCTTGGATGTATATATGATTTTTTACTTTGAACAGGGTGAGTAGGGCTTCTTTTAAAACAAGAATTTTACTCAGGAATGGTAGTATATTAAGCTATTGCCATCCATTACCAAGCTGGCTGTTCATCAAACTTATAACGAAATTAAAGAGCACTCATCTAACAGAGAATGGAGAAAAGACACAGGATATGATTCTCAAACTGTGCATCAAGTTACCCTGGAAACAGGCAGGAAACTCACTGGGGTGCTGTAGGATATTTTAAAATTTAAAGGGAAACAGTATGATATTCAACATACGTCAGACACTACATGGACTACTAGCTCGAGATATTTCATAATTTCAACACTGGGCTGTGCTACATTATTTTCGATGACAGCATACATTGCTAAGCTGGGATTTCTGGCAGTTCCTGTGATTAACAAGCAAGTACCGTGTGAAAACCATTTGGGACAGGAAATGGTGATATCTAATCTGATTCTAAATTTTAAGAAACTGTGCAGGCCCATGTTTCCCATTAGTAAGTAGTTATGAGTATTCGAGAGTGAAATAAAAGTATATTTTCTTCCAATTTGTGGATATAACTTTTTCAAGTTGCCACTAAGTTTTTAGGACATAAACACTAATTTGTTTGAAATTCACTGGTTAATAAATTGAAATACTCTTTTGGTCTGGGGGAAAAAGGAGTACTATTACTAAGACACTAAGCGATCTATGAGCAGAAGAATTTTAGGAACCTCTGTGAACAGATTATATCATATATTTATTTTGTGGGTAGGAGATAGAAAAAAGGAAAGTCCCATATTGAGACTGCCAGGTGGTGTCCCATGAAAGTACTGGGCATCTGAATGAGAGGAAAATATTGCAGGACAGAGATGGAGCAGTTCTAAAGGAAAACTGTAGACACAAATCACCCATGAGTTTGTTATACTTCTGGCTCAGTAAGGATAGAGACCATGTGAATCTAATTCTTCTGCAGTTTCTCAGTTTCTAGCATATTGTCTGACACAGCAAATATTTTCTGAAAGAAGAATGAACCTATTTCTAGCGTTATCACAAAAGTTCAGTTTGGCCAGCTGACAAATGAAATCGATAATTGCACTCACTCTCTAGCAATCTAAAATGGAAAGATTGTATTTGATTATCTCACAACCCACCTACAGACACTGCTCTGTTAGCCAACAGTGACTGCTTCCTAGGAGTTAGTAACACTCCTACCCTGATACCACTTCCCACATAAGCTGGGGGTACACAAACAACACTGCTGGGAACTAAATTCAGTATCGGGCTGAAGCCCATTGATGAATTCAGAACACTGTTGTTGGGTACATCTACTTTGATTCATTGATTCTTGAACCTTAATAGACAGGTAAAGAAGCAGGAAAACGTGACCTATAAGTTGAATGCAAATAAGTCAATAGGAACAGACCCAGAAATTAGAGAAATGGTAGAATTTGCAGACAAACATTTTAAACAGCTGTTGTAAATATGCCCAAGAAATTAAAGAAATACATGAAAATGAGGAGGAGAGAAATCAGTGCTACAAAAAGAACCAAATGGATCTTCTAGAGCTGAAGAATACACTATTTTGAATGAGAAATTCACTGCATGAGAAAAACAGCAAGTTAAATACTGATGAATAAAGGACAGACTCTTTTAGAGAAATAGAAAGTTCAAACTAAGCTACAGTGAGAGAAAATAAAGTTAGCAGAGCATCAGGGAATCTGGCTAAAATATTTACAGTGGGAATATCAGATGTGAAGAAGGGTGAAAATAATTAGCAAACGATGGCTGAAATTTTCCAAGTTTGATAAAATGTATAAACACAGATCCAAGAATCTCAGTAAACCTCAATCAAGAAGAAGATAAAACACCAAAGTATATCCTAATCAAATAGCTGAAGAACAATAACCAAGAGAAAACAATTTAATCAACCAAGGAAAGGATGCACAATGCACAAAGAGAAAGAAATGTTTTAAAAGACTGAAGACATTTGATCAGAAAAAAATACATGCCAGATAACCGCAAAACTTTCAGTGTAAATGCTCAAAGAAATAGAACAAAAGTTAGCCTAGATTCTATACCAGTGAAAATACTCTTAAGAAAGAAGGCAAAATGAAAAAAAAAAAAAATAGTCAAACAAAAGCTGAGATAATCAGTGTAAGCGGTCATGCATTACAAAAAATAGTTAAGGGAAGTTCTTCAGATGGACAGAAAAAGTTAGATCAAAATTTAAAACTACATAAAAGTATATACAGCAATAAACATGAAGACTATATGGGTAAATATGTTACTTTTTTTTTAAAGATTTTATTTTTCCTTTTTCTCCCAAAGCCCCCCAGTACATAGTTATGTATCTTTAGTTGTGGGTCCTTCTAGTTGTGGCATGTGGGACGCCACCTCAGCGTGGCCTGACGAACAGTGCCATGTCTGCGCCCAGGATTCAAACCAGTGAAACCCTGGGCTGCCACAGCAGAGTGCAAGAACTTAACTGCTCGGCCATGGGGCTGGCCCCATGAGTTACTTTTATTATTAACTTACCACCTGAAACAACAAATAAACCACACAAAGTATATAAAATTAGTTCTCCAAACACTGGACACTGGGCAGTGATGGACTGTGACCCACAAGAATAAGGGAACACATAATTTGGTCCCTAATATTGCCCAAGTACTGCTTGGAATAAATGGCCTAGGCACAGCATAGGATGAAAGGACTCAGGTGCAATACAGCAGTCTCCCTGAGTTGAGGGGCTGGAGCTGGGAGTCTGCGGAGGCCAAGACAGCTGGAGTTGAAATGGAAAAGTAGTAGAGAAAAGAGAACTGCACAAAGAGAGAACTCCGGATATCTGAAAAGCAATCTCCTCAAGTATTTAGCTGAGTACTGATCAGTGCATAAGTCTGAGGTGTTTCCTGAGGTTGCAGAAAGAATCCCACAAAAGAATTACAGGAAATAGTCCCCAGAGCCTATACAAGGCTGAGGATAAAGCCTGCTCCCACCAGCCAAGGTGAGTCATCTCAGAGCATTGGGGAGAATTCTCAGAAGATGTTTGTTTCTTGTTTTTTTGGTTTTTACCTCAATAGTAGGAGAAATTAATGCTAGATTAAACACTGGTCTAGTATCACCTAACAAAGATAAAAATAATACCCAAAAGGAACAAACTTTTTCTCTGTAATTTAAATATGTCTCAGAACAAAGTTCAAGGGTATTTTTATGAATGCAAACATATCCACACCAAACAAGATAAAATTCACGTCTGTTATCTAATTACAATTAACAAGCATGAAAGAATAGGGAACATAGTAACATAATGATAAGAAATATTTATCAGTCATAAATGTTTCTGAATTGAGATATAGATTTAGTAGACAAGGACATTAAAATAGTTATTATTGCAGTATTCTGTATCTTCAAGAAGCTAGAGAAAAACTGAATATATTACATAGAGACATGGAAGATATAAATAGGCCCTAATAGAATTCCTAGAGATAAAAATCTCAATGTCTAAGATAAAAAATGCACTGAATGGTATTAACAGCAGAGCAGACATTGCAGAATAAATGATTAGTGAACGTGATTGTTACAATAGAAATGATCTGAAATGAAGCACAGGGAGGAAAAATGAATAGACCATAAGTATGCTGTAGGAAAATTCAAACTGCGTAATATATGCGGAATTAGAGTCTCTGAAGGAGAGGAGAAAGTGAGAGAACAAAAGAATGTTTGAAGAAGTAATGGCTAAAATTTTCAAAATTTGAGGAAAATAATTAACTTACAGTTTCAAGAAGCTCAATGAGCTCTAAGCACAAGAAAAATGAAGAAAATGGCTCGAAGGTATACTGTAATCAAATTACTTAAAATCATCAATAAAGAGAAAATCTTAAAAGCATTTAGATGAAAGACAAAACTTGTTATATACATCAGAACAAAGAAAAGAATAGAAGATTTTTTTAATTGGAAAGAATACAAGCTAGAACACAGTGGAGCACAACTTCTTCACTCAGCAAAAATATCTTTCAAAAAAGGTGAAGAAAGTAGAGGGGAAGAAACTTCCAGAATGGCTGAGTGAGGAGCTTGGTAAATCCTCTCCTGAAAAAGCAATGATAAAAGTGGACAAAATTTAAAAACAAAAACAGCAACAAAAAACATTTAAAGACTCTGAAAATTGGCCAGAGACGTTAAATAATTTGAGAAGCACTTATACAAGAAAATTTACTGACTCTTGATAAGAACAGTGGAAGTTATGGTGTTTTAGCTCCCATCACAACCACTTTCCCAACTCCATGATGTGGAAATACCACCAGGGCAGCAGGCAGAGCTAACTTTATTTGGAGCAGACTGCAGAACATTCTACTTCCAGTGGTGTCGTCTTCCAGCTGAGGCCTCAAACACCATGGAGCAGAGAAAAAATATCCCCCCTTTTCCCTTGTTTGAATTCATGATCCGTGAGATGCGTGAGTCACAATAAATGATTGTTTTATGTCATAAATGTTGGGCTAATTTGTCACATAGCCAAACTAACCGGAAGATATTTGTTACACGGACATGGGATGCCATAAAACAAAAACATAATATGGCAGTGTTTTGAGGACCAGATGTTAGGCCTAAGTTGGAAAAGCCTTCAGATTAATAGTGGAAGCATGAAGGCCCTCACGAAATGTGTCATTTAAGGTTTAAGGAAAGTAAATAATTGTTGTTGGAACATGGAGGAAAGAAAAACCTTGTCATGTAGTGGTGGAAAGTTTAGACACAATGGCACCTGCAGAGATCTGGAAAATAGAAAACATATGTAAGAAAATGGATGAGATATCTAAGGAGTTTGAAGGCAAAGTGCCAAAAGTGCCACCTGGCTTCTTCTCTTGGCCTATAGAAAAATGCCAGAGAAATAATCTAAAGGCAGATCTGTTGAATATAAAGAAAAGTTCAAAACCTGTTTATTTGCTGGCTTTCAAGATTCTAGCATTAAGGAAGGGTTTTACAGAAACGAGGAAATGCATAGTAAGATTGTAAGATCCTTTGTAAAATCAAAGAAAGATCTAATGTGGTACCTCCAAGAGTCATTTAGTTGAACAAAAGCTCCCCTAAAGATCTTCAGGACTTGTCTCACAGATTTTCTCAATTGAACAATAGAGTTTATGATATCCTGAGAACATTCATTATTCCTCGGAAGTTGTATGGGATGCCCAAATAGAGCAGGGCTAATCTCAAAGAGATTTGTGAGTGTGGCTTTTATTAATGGAGAAAATTATGTATTGATCCCTAACAAAATCACTAAGTTTTTAAAAGATTTATATCAGCATGGACTACAAAATTCAAAGAGGCCTGTGGCACTCCAACGTTTTAGAGCAGGAAGGATGATGAGGAAAAAAACCTCAATTGTAAACACAGGCTACTTTTTATTGAAAAGGAAGGATAAGTAAGAGCCTAGAACCAAAACCTTTGGTGAATCATTCCCAAACAGTAGGACTGAGCCCCAATCAAGGACCCGGGAACACGTACCTACCTGAATATTTGAATTGCTAGGGACCATTGACTCCTGCATGCCTCCTGCTTTTCTTCTTTTGCTAAGGAGTGTCTTGTCTATCAAACATTTCATGTTGGGGTGTGTGTGTGTGTGCATGTGTGTGTACATGACAGATAACATCTTTTTAATTCACAGGACTTTCAAATCAAGAGGAGGTATCCTTGAGAAGCTATACCTGAGGAACGACAGCCGAGGAGCCTCATCCCACTTGGAACAGATCTAGGTGTGAGATCCTAGGCCTTGAGATTGAACCCACTGCTATAATGGGTTGAGAGTTTGGGGGTCTCGGAAGAGGCAATCTTATGTGCAGGAGGGGTGTGGATTATTTTGACGAGAGGACAGACTGTGGTAGACAGAGACCCATGGCCTATATATGCCTCCTATTTGCTACAGTGTGAATGACACCTCCTCCCTCTGAGACATGAGGTTTTTGTCCTCTCCCTGTTGAATCTGGGTGAGGAATTGTAACTTCTCTGACCAACAGTGTGTAGCAGAAATAAGGTTATATGATTTCTGGCTAGGTCATAAGAAAGATATAGTTTCTGTTTGGTCTTTCTTTTTCTTGTCACACTTGCCCTTGGAACCAAGACACCATGCTCTGAGGAACCCCAGGTCATGTGAGAGGCAATATTTAGGCTTATTGACTGAAAATCCAAAGCAATATCTCAATGGATAGCCAGCATCAACTTACATATTAGTATAAGTATCTTCAGAAGATTATAACATCCAGCCTTTGAACATCCAGCCTCATCTACCAGATGAGGACTCAAACATCATGAAGTAAAGACAAGGCATCTCTACTATGCCCGGTATTAATTCCTGTCCCACAGAATATATGAGCCAACAATTTGGGAGGTAAGTTTGTATCTTGCCTTAGTCACATAAACAGATTTTCTTGTCATGAGCAAAGATAGGTCACAAAAAGTACAAAGTAAAAAATAACAAAAAAAAACCTGCTAATAAATTTGACTTCATCAAAATTAAACTTTTATATCTTTAAAGACACCATTAAGAAAATAAAAAGGCAAGCCACAGAATGAGAAAACATATTTGCAATATATATATATATATATATCTGAAAAAGAACATTTTAACCAGAATATATAAAGAATACCTGCAATTCTCTATTAAGAAGACAACTTGGGGGCCAGCCCAGTAGCACAGTGGTTAAGTTCACACATTCTGCTTCAGCGGCCTGGGGTTCGCCGGTTCAGATCCTGGGTGCGGACATGGAACCACTTGGCAAGCCATGCTGTGGCAGGCGTCCCACATATAAAGTAGAGGAAGATGGGCACAGATGTTAGCTCAGGGCCAGTCTTCCTCAGCAAAATGAGGAGGATTGGCGGCAGATGTTAGCTCAGGGCCAATCTTCCTCAAAAAGAAAATTAAAAAAAGAAAACAACTCATCAATAAAATGGGCAAAATATTTGAACAGACAATTCAAAGTGAGAGATATATATATATGGTAATAAGCACACAAACAGTAAACATCATTACTCTTAGAGGAAATGCAAATTAAAACCACAGTGAGAAATCATTACATACCCAGTAGAAAGGTCCAAATTTAGAAGACCAAAAAACCCATGTCTGACAAGTACAGTCATGCATCGCTTAATGACAGAGATATGTTCTGAGAAATGTGTCATTAGGTGACAGGCATTATGTGATTTCATCATGGTGTGAACACCGTAAAGTGTACTTATGCAAACCTAGATGGTACATACCTAGGCTATATAGTACTAATCTTATGGGACCATTGCCGTATAGGTGGTCCTTCATTGACTGAAACGTTGTTATGTGGTGGATGAGTGTATTTGGAATAACTGGAACTCTCATACATTGCTTGTGGAAGTTTAAAATGCCACTAGCAGTTTAGATACCATTTTGCCTGTTTCTTATAATGTAAAACATAGACTTTCCATACAATCTGACAATTTCAATCCAGGGTATAAATCTAAGTTTAAAGAATATATATGTTCTCACAAAATATATTTTCAGCCATTTTCTGTTTTTGTTTTGATATTTCCATGGAGGAATGATAAGTCGAAGCTTCCTAGTCTACCATTTTGTTCCTGGCGTGTTTTCCACTATATTTTTAAAATCAACTTTACTGTCATATAATTTTATAGCAGCTTTATCCATAATTGCCAAAAATTGAAAAAAAATCCAAATATTTCTCACCAAATTGTGAATGTATGAACAAATTGAGGTATATCTATTCAATGGAATAGTACTCAGCCATAAAAAGGAATGAACTACTGATACAGTCAATTACATGGATGAATCTCAGAAATATGTATGGCAAAAATAGCCATACATAAAACAGTATATATTGCATGATTTACTTTATATGAAATTTTAGAACAACCCAAACGAATCTATAGTGACAGAAGGAATATCAGTAGTTGTCTGGGGCCAGGGCTGAATTGACAGAAAAGTTTCAAGATGGAACTTTTGGAGTGATGGAGATGTTCTCCATCTTGACTGTGGTAGTGGTTATACAGATACATACATTTGTGAAAACTCATGAAATTATGCACATAAAATGTGTATACTTTGTTTTATGTAAATTATACCATAATAATGTTGATATAATTGGACCTAACAGACTTATACAGAAAACTCCACCTAACAATAACAGAATATACATTTTTCTCAAGTGCACATGGAATATTCTCCCGGATAGACTATATAACAAGTCTTAATATGTTTGACAGTTTGAAATCATACAAAGTGTCATTATGATCACAATGGAATGAAACTGGACATTGCTAACAGAAGGAAAGGTGGAAAATTCATAAATATGTGAAAATTAAATAATGCACTCTTAAACAACCAATGCATCAAAAGATAAATCACAAGGGAAATTAGAAAATATCTTTAGACAAATCAAAACAAAAATAAAATATATCAAAACTTATGGGATGCAGTATTAAGAGGGAATTTTACAGCTGTCAACACTTACATTAAAAAAGAGGAAAGCTCTCAAATCAACATCCTAACTTTACAACTTGATCAAGTAGAAAAAGAAGAACAAACTAAACCCAGAGTCAACAGAATGGGATAATAAAGATTAGAGCAGAGATAAATAAAATAGAAAATAATAGAGTAAATCAACAAAACCAAAAGTTGATTCTTTGACAAGATCAACAAACTGACAAACTTTTAGCTAGATTGACTAGGAGAAAAAGAGAGAAAATTCAAATTGCCAGAGCAATTAGGCAAGAAAAAGAAATAAAAGACACCCAAATTAGAAAGGAAGTAAAAGTGTCTCTGTTCACAGATGACATGATCTCATATGTAGAAAATCCTGAAGATTACACACACACACAGACTGTTAGAACTAATAAACAAATTTAAGCATGCTTCACAATACAATAGTCACACACAATACAAAAATCACTTGTGCATCTATACCCTAGCAAAGAACAATCTAAAGAGGCAATTAAGAAAGCAAGTCCATTTATAATAGCATCCAAAAGAATTAAATATTTAGAAATAAATTTAACCAAGGATGCAAAAGACTTGTACAGTGAAAACTACAAAACATTGATGAAAGAAATCAAAGAAGACATAAATAAATGAAAAGACATCCTGAGTTTATGGACTGGAAGACTTATTGTTACAATAACAATACTACCCAAAGTGATCTATAGATTTAATGCAATTCCTATCAAATTCTCAACAAAATTTTTTTTTACAGAAATGGAAAAATCCATCCTAAAATTTATATGGAATCTCAAGGAAACCTGAATAGGCAAGGCTATTTTGAAAACTAAGAACAAAGTTGGAGGATACAACTTGCTGATTTCAAAACTTACTACAAGAGTACAGTAATCAAAATTGTAGTGCTGGCGTAAAAACAGACATATAGACCAATGGAATAGAATAGAGTCCAGAAACAAACCCTCACATACGTGATCAAACTGTTTTTGACAAGAATGCCAAGACCATTCAATGGAAAAAAGGACAATCTTGGGGCCGGCTCCGTGGCCGAGTGGTTAAGTTCGCTCCGCTGTGGCGGCCCAGGGTTTGGATCCCGGGCACGGACATGGCACCGCTCGTCAGGCCACATTGAGGCAGCCTCCCACATCCCACAACTAGAAGGACCTGTAACTAAGATATACAACTATGTATGGGGGGTGGGGGTTGGGAGATAAAGCAGAAAAAATATATATATTGGCAACAGTTGCTGGCCCAGGTGCCAATCTTAAAAAAAAAAAAAGAAAGAAAAAGAAAAGAAAAAAGGACAATCTTTTTCAACAAATGGTGCTGAGAAAACTGGATATCTACATGCAAAAGAATGATGTTACCCCGTACACTATACACACAAAGATTACTTAACTTAAACCAAGCACAACAATTAACTCAAAATGGATCAAAGATCTAAATCTAAGAGCCAAACTATAAAACTCAAAAGAAAACATAGGAGAAAACTTCATGACATTGAATTTGGCGATGATTTCTTGAATATGATAAAAGAAAAGCATGGATAAATTGGACTTTATCAAAATTTTTTTTAAAAAATTGTGCAGGAAAGGAGCCTATCAAGAGAGTGATAAGGCAATCCACAGAATGGGAGGAAATATTTCTAATTCAATTATTTGTAAAAGATTAATATCCAGAATATATATTGAACTCCTACAACTCAACAAATAGACATTTCTCCAAAGAAGATATACAAATAGCCAATCAGCACATGAAAAAGATGCTAAATGTCACTAATCATTAGGGAAATGCAAGTGAAAACCACAAAGAAATACCACTGCACACCAATTAAGGTGATGTATTTGTCAACGTTCTCTGAAGAAACAGAGCCAATAAGATGTATAGGAGTGATTGATTGATTGATTGACTTAAAGGAATTGGCTCATAGGATTGTGGAGACTGACAAGCTCAAAATCTTCAGGGTGGGCTGCAGGATGGAGACCCAGGGAGGGGTTGATGTTGCAGTTCAAGTCCCAAGGCACTTTTCTGGCAGAATTCTCTCTTCTTTGGACGAGGTTAATCTTTTTCTATTAAGATCTTCCATTTACTGGATGAGGCCCACCCACATTATAGAGAGTAATCTATTTTATTCAATGTCTAGAGGTTTAAATTTTAATCTCATCTAAAACAAAAAAACCTCCAAAGAAACATGAAGAATAATGTTTGACCAAATCCCTGGCTACTGTGGCCTGGAGAAGTTGATACATAAAATTAATCATCACAAATGGCTGTTATAAATGAAAAGAAAATGACGTGTTAGCAAGGATATTGAGAAATTAGAAAACTTGCACATTGCTTGTGGGAATGTCAATTGGTACAGTCACTGTGGAAAACAGTGTGATAGTTCTTCAAAGAGATGAAACATAGAATTATCATATGCCACAGCAATTTCCCTTCTAGGAATATACCCCCAAACATTGAAAGCATGAACTCATACAGACATTTATGTATCAGTTTTCACAGAAGCATTATTCACAATAGGAAAAAGATGAAAATAATCCAAATGTCCATCAAAAGATGAATGGATAAACAAATGTGGTGTACACATACAATGGAATATTATTCATCCTTAAAAAAGAATGACATTCTGATGCATGCTGCAACATGGATGAACCTTTAAAACATTATGCTAAGTGAAATAACCATACACAAAGGACAAATATTATGTGTTTCTATTTATATGAGGTACTAGAATAGTCCAATTTATAGCGGTAGAAACAGTAGTTATCAGAGGCTGAGGGGAAGGTGGTAATAGGGAGTCATTGTTTCATGGGTACAGAGTTGCAGCTTGGGATGGTGAAGAAAATCTAGAGATGGATAGTGGTGATGTTTGTACAACAATGTGAATGTACTTTATGCCACTGGTTATATACTTAAAAATGGTTAAAATCATAAATTTTATGTTAAGCATATTTTACCACAATAAAAAAGAAAGAAAGAAGGGAAGGAAGGAAGGGAGGGAGGAAGAAAGAACACATGTTACAATTTGACCCTTGAAAATAGTATGCTGGTGAAAAAAGCCAGACTCAAAAGACCACATATTGTATGATTCCATTGATATGAAATGTCCAGAATAGGCAAACCCACAGAGACAGAAAGTATATTAGTTGCTGCCTATGCCAGGGTGAGATGGGAGGATTAGAGGGTGATAACTAATGGGTATGGAATTTCTTGTTGGGTAAATGAAAATGTTCTAAAATTGATTGTGGCAATGGTTGCACAAATCTGTGCTTATAGTAAAAACCACTGAAGTGTACACTAAACAAGTGAATTGTATGGTATGTTAATTATACCTCAATAAAGATATTTAGGGGCTGGCCCTGTGGAGCAGTGGTTAAGTGGCCCTACACCCACTCGTCAGCCATGCTGTGGCAGTGACCCACATACAAAATAGAGGAAGACTGGCCCTGATGTTAGCTCAGGGCCAATCTTCCTCAAGCAAAAAGAGAGGAAGATTGGCAACAGATGTTACCTCAGGGTGAATCTTCCTTGGCAAAAAATTAAAAATAAAAAAAAAAGATGTTTAAAAAATAATGATAATATAAGCTACATGTAGTTGGAGTAATAAAAGATATCTAAGAAAATTATGGTGAAACTTTGTTGAAAGTAATGAAAGATGACATCAATAAATGATGACATTTATTTTGTTCATGCATAAAAAAATCAATATTACAAAATGTTACTTCTTCCAATATTCATCTTAGTGTCAATGCAATTCCCATCAAAATACCAATAGGATTTTTCTTGGAACTTGAGAGCACGATTTTAGAATTCATGTGGCAAAAAAAGTGAAGACACTACTGAAGAAGGAAAAATGGAAACACTTCTCTTGCCACATATCAAAACTTTATATAAGGCATAGGAATTGCATAGTACTGTATCAGGGCTAGATAAATAAATCAACAGGTCATAATAGAAAGAAAGGAAGAAGGGAAGGAAGGAAAGAAGTTAGCTAATGAGGGAGGGAGGGAGACAGTAAAGGAGGAAAGGAAGGAAGGAGGAAGAAGACAGACGATAGATATATTGATATGTGACAGAGGTGGCATTGTAAGTAAGTAGAAAAGGAATGACCATTTGATAAATGATGGAATGGTGCTGAGAGAAACGTTTATCCATTTTAGATACAAAATATAATTATGTATTCAATTGAGATACAAAACCCACAGGACATACACCAAAATAAATTCACAGTAGATTAAATGCTTAAATGTGAAAAGCAAACTTTCTTAGAAGAATATATGGAAGAATATCTTTATGATCTGAGGTAAGAATGGATTTCTTTACAAATATACAAAATGTAAATTACATAAAAGGAAATTCTGATTCATTTTCTTGCATTAAAATTAAGATGTTCTGTTCATCAAAAACAAAAAATGTTTAAAGACAAGTAAAAAATTAAAAGAAGATATTTGCAACACATAACTGCAAAAGGATCGATAGACACAATAAATAAACCCTCTGATTTAACATAGAAAAAAACCACAAATGACCCAATAGAGAAATGGGCTAACTATATGAGTAGAATTTCACATAAAACAAAACTCAAAAATAACGTCAATAGATGCTAACTTTTATTAGTAATTGAGAAATTGAAAATTAAAACCACATGAAATGAAGTTTTATACCTTCCAGATTTTGAAAATTAAAAGCCTGAGCATTTCAAGTGTTTTCCAAGATATGAAGTAATGGAAACTCTTATATACTACTCTTGAGATTCAAAATTGGAAAACTACTTTGGAAAATAATTTGACATTATCTTGCAAATTCAAAAGTGCACATACCTAGGAACCCAACTCCTATGTATACACCATATAAAAATTCTTGAACGTGAGTGCCAGCAGACATGTACAGAATTGTTTGTTTAACTACTCTTTGCAATAGCCGGAGATGAGAAAAAACCCAAATATATATGAGCAGAATGAATAAATTATGGCACACTATTTATGGACAAAATGAAAGCAACTCTGGTCGTTCTCATAAACATGGGAAACTTCAGGTTCATAATGTTGAGTGAAAAGACCAAGTCAAAGCCAAGTGCATACAGTATGTTACTATTTATAAGTTCAAAAAATAAAACTAAATAATATGTTGTTAATGATGTTCTGTGCATGCAGGTGTGTTAGCCACTTGGCACCACTCCTCCCAAAGAAAACTGAAAGCTATGTTTTCAAGAATCCTCTTCCCTATATTTGAGCTGGCCATGTGATATTTGGAAGGCAGAAGTGAAGTAGCAGCCAATATACTAGAAAGTTTGTCAAAATGATATAGAGGAACAGACAGATATAGAGAAGCTTAGAGCTCCCTACCTTGTCTCTGCTCTTCTGTTCCATTCCTAGCTCACCTTTCTAACTAATGGCCTTACCAATCAGCAGCAGGCTCAAGACCGTGACCGAGTGCTTGGCTGTGATCTTGCAGAAGTAGCAGTTTCCACTAAGGGGACCGCTTTTGCAGAGATGGCATTTTCCACAGAAATCTCCATTCTATCTTCTTTCATGGTACAACTTTGAGCCACACGTGCTCACCTCCTCAAATTTTTCCATGTTCTCTAACTTTCCACCCTTGTTAGGGATTCATGAGGATGTAATATTTGATTACTATAATAAATCGCTTATTGCCGCTGTACACGTTTGCTCGGGCTGCCATAACAAAATACCACAGACTGGGTGGCTTAAACCACAGAAATTAATTTTCTTACAGTTCAGTCTGTAACACCTATAATAGTTATTGTGGTCTTGTTTTCCTGATACATCTACACATATAATAACACTATAAAAAGAAGCAATGAAATTAGAAACACACAAATAATAGTAGTTACACTGGGAGGGAATATTTCATTTAGCACCTCTCTCAAATCTTCGTTTCTTGTGTGCTCCTTGCTCAAGAAGATTATTCGGTTACTATTCTCTTATGTGACCTTAGAAGCTTCTTAAACCATTGCTAACTCATCATTTTTCTTTCCTTGCTATCTCAAAACCATCCTTTCATTTCCATTCCTTACTTCTTTCATTTCACAAATCCCTTAACCATAATATGGAATAGAAGTTGCAAAGTGCCGACCCTAGGCCACATCCTGGCTGCGGATATATTTTGCTTAGTACAAAAGTTTAAAAATGGCTAAACATGTTACGAATTAATTGCCAACATTTTAAAACTGGGAAATTTTACACAACCATCTAGACTTCTGACTTCTCTTAAAGTTGGAAGATCTAGTAATATTGACCACACATACTCCTGCAGCAACAGCTGAGTAGAGGCTGTACTCTGACAACGCCTGTTCCAGTTCCCTGCAGTGTTCGCCACACCACACTGTCTTACATACAGCCAGCTTCCTTCACTTGTTTTTTCTATTTCTTCACTGATGACATTTGAACTGGGGACCACAATCCCCAGGAAGAAAGTTAACATATATAATATTTTCCTCATTTTCAGTCACCTTGACCCCAAGACACTCAATGTGTTTATTCTCTCCTGATTCTTCCTCTTATGAGAAAATACAGTTGGTTCTAGTAATTTAAATTAAGGGATGAATAATTTACAACCAATTAATAGTCAGCTGTCTCAGAAATATTTTTACTTTTAAAGAGGTTACTGAAGAGAGGAGGAACTTCTGCTATGCACCTCACTGCTTCCTGTGCTTTGCTTTCCATAACACTCGACTGACTTGTCGTTACTTGCTCAATGCTATTTTCTGCAGTAGATGATAAGTTCTATGAGAGCAGAAGCCGTGTACATCACTGAGTAAGCCCTGGGTAAATATTTTTGAATGAATAAAGCGATAAATGCCTGCTTTTCTTAGTGATCTTAGTTTAAAGCAGGCCTGATGTTGAGCTCTTTGCTGTTCAGATAAGCCTTATTTGGTAGCAGCAACCCAAGAGCACCAATTCCATGGAGTTTATCTGGTACCCTTATCTAATCTACCAATAACAGCCCTGGTCCAGGTTTAAATAATCTTCCATCAGATCACAGAAATTGTACCGTTTAGTAACCAGTATGCAGGAGGAGCATACTTAGATAAAAGTGTTCCTAATGCCTTAGTGACCAGCCTCAGCTCCCGTTAAAAAGTGTGTGTGCGTGTGTGTGTGTGAGAGAGAGAGAGAAAGAGAGAGGGAGAAACAGAGAGAGAGATTGATTCTGTTCTCTGTGTTATTAAACACATAAACACAACACATACGAGAGACAAGCTCCACCAAACTAGAGACTAGGGAGCAAAGCAAAGATAATTTTCAAGAACTAAATAGAAGGTACAGAACAGGGCCTAGAAATATTAGAAGATTTAAATTTATAAGTTTGTCCTAAGTGCACTTTCAACTAGAACAATCTATTGATTCAGTGTCTCAAGAAATTAAGTCAAAATTGCATTTTTCATTTCAAAAAGCCTTTTCCCATTTATCCAAACAAACATGACTTTCCTTTATATACATTTACCCATTACAAGTTGGTGTATGTAATTTACAGATTGGTCTCAGAGAGCAAGATTGGAATGTTGAGCTATTTTAAGACATTTGAAGAATTCATTTGACACCAAAGATCCTTATCATTTTCATCATTAAATGAGCAATTCAGAGTGCCTACTAAATTGGCTTCTCTTTTTTTCCTGCTTTATTGAAGTATAATTGACAAATAAGATTGTAAGATATTTAAAGTGTACAATGTGATGATTTGATCTATGCACACACTATGAAAACATTCCCCTCAATCAGTTAATTAACCATTTCACGTATTTACCTTTTTTTAGTGAGAACCTTTAGTTTTATTCTCTTAGCAAACTACAATTATACAATACAGTGTTATTAACTATAGCCATCATGTTATACATTAGATCCTCAGAAATTATTCATCTTATACCTGAAAGTTTGTATCATTTTACCAACCACTTCCTATTTCCCCCATCACCCCAGCCCCTGGCAACCACTTCTCTACTCTCTGTTTCATTGAGTTTGGCTCTTTTTTTTTTAGGTTTCAAATATAAGTGATACCATTCAATATATGGCTTTCCCTGTCTGGCTTATTTCACTTAGCACAATGCCCTCCAGGTTCATCTATGTTGTTTCAAATGACATGATTTCCTTCTTTTTAAAGGCTGAATAATATTTCATTGCATATGTATACCACATTTTCTTGATCCACTTTTCTACTGACAGACACTTGTGTTGTTTCCATGTCTTGGCTATTATGAATGATGCTGCAGTGAACATGGGAGAACAGATATCTCTTCAAGACAATGGTTTCATTTCCTTTGGATACATACTCAGGAGTAGGATTGCTGTTTCATGTGTTAGTTGTGTTTTTAATTTCTTGGGGGAACTTCCATACTGTTTTCCATTGTGGCTGAACCAGTTTACATTCCTGCCCACAGTCTAGTAAGCAAACTGTGGAATGGGAGAAAATATTTGCAAGCCATATATCCAATAAGGGGTTAATATACAAAATGCATGAGGAACTCATACAACTCAATAGTAGAAAAACAAATAACTCAATTAAAAAAACAGGAAAATGACCTGAATAGATGTTTTTCCAAAGAAGACATGCAAATGGCCAACAGGTGCATGAAAAGGTGCTCAATATCACTAATCATCAGGGAAATGCAAATCAAAACCACAACGAGATATCATCTCGTACCTGTTAGAACGGCTACCATGAGAAAGATAAAAAATAACAAACGCTGGGGAGGATGTGGAGGAAAAAAAGCCCTTGTACACCGAATTGACTTCTCTTTTAACATAACTCAGAGAGACTAGTTTAGTCACACACTTTCTCAGAGAAAGCCTAATTTAGCAGTAAGAAATAACAATGTATGAGCATGTCTTTTCCACCCATTAGCATAGATATCTAGAAAGCACTGTATCAAAGGCTACTGGACATTATTTTCCACGTTCTTCTCTCAGGGAAAATACTGAGCCTTTCATTTAAGTTCCAGTAAACACATACTATACAACCACTTATTTTATATCATAACAAAGTCACAACACTTTGTTTAAAGTGTTAGCTTCACCATTTGCTAGCCTTAAGGCAAAGTAATTAAGCATAAATGATCCTTGAAGAGAGATTTGAGGATAGGTGCCACAGCCAAGAGGACTTTGTGGGGGTGGGGCACAGCCAAGAACCTTGGACAGGGAAAAGGGAGCTATCCTCAGGTAAAGGCTAAACTGCTATAACAAAGAGGTCCAAAAATACAGTGGTTAACCAGATAGAAATTTCTTTCTTTCTCAGATAACAAATTTCTCAGATAAAAAAGTCCTGAGAGGGTAAATAAACTCTGATTCACAAATTGATCCCAGGATCCCAGATTAGCAGGGAAGTTCTGCCATCCTCAATAAGTGGTTTTTAACATTATTACTCCAACTTTCAAATTTTCCAGTCAACAGGAAGGAAAAAGGGTAGTAATCTCAAGGTAATCTTCATTTAAAACAAATGACACTCAAATTGCACAGATCGCTTTCACATCCATCCCTTTGGGGAGAACTTAGTCATTTAGCCACACCTAACCATGAGGAATGCTGGGAAATGTAGCTTAGCTAGGCAATCAAATGTCCAGTTACAGCTCAATTACAATGGAAGATGTGGAGAATGGAATCTGGTGGAGAGGTAGCAGCCTTTGCCACAGGGAATGTGATACAATTGAGGCTCTAGATCAGCAAACATTTTCTGCAATAGGTCCAATAATAGATGTTTTAATCTACCTGCCTATGACAAGCTTTCCTATGACGTATGTCCTCTATTGCATACTCCTTTTTTTGTCACAACCTTTTAAAATATAAAAACCATTCTTAGTTTGAGGGCCACACAAACACAGGATGTAAGCTCACAGGCAGCCGTTTTCTGACCATTTCCCTAAGGCATAGCTGATTCAGTCACTTAGTTACCTATTCACTGTTACACTTCAGAGAAGTCATTGAACTTATCTCAACCTCAGACTCCTTATTTGTCCTTACCCAGTGATGTGCTGGTAAATATTTAACAACTGACTGGGAGACAGGGATAAGTAAGTATTTGTGCCATTTGTCTATTTGCGTGATGTTAGTACTCTCACTATGGCCACTTTCAATCTATTAACACAAAAATCACTGAACACAGGTTTGGGAAAAGATGCACAAAATCAGTTCTGCAAGCTGATGTAAATCAGTGCACTGGCACCATTTCTCTTAACTATTTCACTGTATTGTGTGAAGAATCAAAATTTTAAAAGTGCAGAATGACAACAGCATCATGGCAGACTGAGTTGTTCCCCTTGTCTCTCCCCTCCAAGTTACAACTAAACACACACATTAGCCAACAGAGGATTCCCTACACAACACAACAGGACACCTGAGAAATCCATGCAGCCATACATCTGAAGGTGGGTGGACTGGATTCCTGCGAAGCAGTGGAACTAGATGACTGCCCCCTCCACCTCCCTGGTGTCAGCACTTCAGATCTCAGATCCTCACACAGTGATCCAGAGCAACTATAAGTGGGGGTAAGGGCAGCCTGGCCTGCACATGAATGCTTTCAGAGTGGTGGCCCAGACCGAAGGAGTGTCCACTGTGCCATGGCAGCCTCACCCATGGGAACTATCCCTGCTGAGTGGCGGGGGCTCAGCCCCCGCATAGGCACCCGTCCTACCTAAAGCTGCAGCTCAGCAGAACTGCACACAAGCACGAGTGCAGCACCAGGCTGCATGAAAGTAAGCACCCCTCTCACCTAGTGCAGCAGCTCAGTTTGTCCCCTGTGAGTGCAGTGGCCTGACCCAGTGAAAGTGACCTGCCCACTGAGCACAGAGGCCCTTCCCATGTGAGCACAACCTCCTGAGTAGCTGTGGCCAGGCTGCACAAGTGAAGAACAGTCCTACTGGCACAACTGCAGTAGACAGGGCAGGATCGGAAAGCACAACTCCTGCACTCCCCCCAGTGGTGGCAGATGGAATCTGCAACCTGATATTACCACAAATGCACTAGCAGAGGATCAATTCACCCAACACCATGAAGAGCTATAGTAATACTTCAGAGGAGAAGGAAAATGACAAGTCTCCTGGAGCCAATATTGAAGTCACAGAAGTTTACAATCTAAAAGACAGAGAATACAAAATAGTTGTCATAAAGACTCAACAAGTTACAAGAATACTCAGAAAGACTGTTCAATGAGCTCAGGAATGAAATTAATGAGTAGAAGGAATACTTCACCAAAGAGATTGAAGCTCTAAGAAAACCAAAAAAACCGAAATTCTAGATGTGAAGTACACAATTAATAAGATAAAAAGTAATCTAGAAACCATAAAAAATAGAGGTGACATTATGGAGGAGAGAATTGATGAATTAGAGGACAGAAAAATAGAAATGATTCAGGTGGAGAAGGAGAGAGAAAACTAAGAATTTTTAAAAATGAAGAAATTCTTCAAGAAATATACAACTCAATTAGGAAAAGCAATAGGAGGATTATATGTATTCCAGAGAGAGAAGAGAGGGATTAAGTTGCAGAGATCTCATTCAAAGAAATAATAGCAGAGAACTTCCCACATCTGAGGAAAGAATTGAACTTACAAGTACAAGAAGACAATATAACTCCTAACTACATAAATGCAAAAAAGACCTCTCCAAGGCATATAATATTAAAGCTGGCAAAAGTCAATGACAAGGAAAAAATATTAAGGGCATCAAGGAAGAAGAAAACAACCTACAAAGGAACCCCTATGAGGCCTTTGGCAGATTTCACAGCAAAAACCTTACAGGCTATGAAAGAATTGAATGATATATTTTAAAAACTTTCAGCCCAGAATACTCTATCCAGTATTCTGGATATTCCTTCAGATATGATGGAGAAATAAAGGCTTTCCCAGAAAAACAAAAGCTAAGGCAGTTCATCACCGCTAGACTTGCCTTACCAGAAATGATGAAGGAAGCATTCCTACCTGAAAGAAAAAGGCAAAGCTTTACAAAGCTTTGAGCAAAGAGATAAATAGACAAAGTCAGAAAATTGCAGCTCTCTATCAGAACAGGTTAGCAAACAATTATAACATAAAAGATAAAGGTAAAGAAAGTATCAAAAATAATTATAAACACTTCAATTTAGTCATAAACTCTCAACACAAAAAAGAATAATTTGTGACAACAATAACTCAAAAGGGGAAGAGGACAGGCACAGAACCTGTTTAGGCTAATGGAGATAAGAGACTATCAGTAAAACGACTATCTCATCCATGAAATCTTTTATACAAACATCAGGGTAACCACTAAACAGGAAATCAGACCAGAGCCACAATTCACAAAAAGAGAGAAAACTGAGAAAAATCTCTGAAAAACCCCAAAATGAAATGGCAGTCAGAAATACAAAGGAAGAGAACCAATGGAAACAACTAGAAAACAAGAGATAAAATGACAGTATTAAACCATCATATATCAATAATCACTCTAAATGTAAATGGACTGAATTCTCCAATCAAAAGACACAGAATGGATGAATGGATTAAAAAACAAATGTAACAATATGCTGCCTCCAGGAAACATCTCGGCTCTAAAAATAAACAGGCTCAGCATGAAGGGATGAAAGATGATACTCCAAGCAAATGGTAAGCTAAAGAAAGTGAGTTCTGGGGGCCAGCCCTGTGGCTGAGTGGTTAAGTTTGCGCACTCCACTTTGGAGGCCCAGGATTTCACCAGTTTGGATCCTGGGTGCGGACATGGAGCCGCTCATCAAGCCATGCTGAGGCAGCATCCCACATGCCACAACTAGAAGGACTCACATCCAAAAATACAGAGCTATGTACTGGGGAAATTTGGGGAGAAAAAGGAAAAATAAATAAATAAAATCTTTAAAGAAAGTGAGTGTTACCATACCTGTATCAGACAAAGCAAACTTCAAGATAAAAAAGACAATGTGAACAAAAAGGGGAAATATATAACGATAAAAGGGACATTCCACCAAGAGGAAATAACAGTTATGAATATATATGCACCTAACACAGGGGCACCAAAGCACATCAATGGATAGATCATCCAGACAGAAAGTCAACAAGGAAACAGTAGCATTAAATGAAACACTAAACCAGATGGACTTAACAGATATATATAGAGAGAACATTCCATCCAAAAACAGCAAAACACACATTCTTCTCAAGAACACATGGAAGATTTTCAAAGATAGACCAAATGTTGGGAAACAAGGCAAGCCTCAATACATTTAAGAAGATTGAAATTATATCATGCATCTTTTCCAACCACAATTTTATGAAACTAGAAATCACCTATAAGAAAAAACAGGTAAAGGTGCAAATATGTGGAGATTAAACAACATGCTACTGAGCGACTATGGGATCAATTAAGAAATCAAAGGAGAAATCAAAACATACATGGAGACAAGTGAAAATAAAAACATAACATACAAACTCATGGGATGCAGCAAAAGTGTTTATAAGAGGGAAATTTATAACAATACAGGCCTACCTCAACAAACAAGAAAAATCTCAAATAAGTAATATTAAACTACACCTAACAGAACTAGAAAAAGAAGAAAAAACAAAGCCCAAAGTCAGCCAAAGGAGGAAAACAATAAAAATTAGAGTAGAACTAAATGAAATAGAGAATAAAAAAGCAATAGAAAGGATCAATGAAAGTAAGAGCTGGTTCTTGGAGAAGATAAACAAATTTGACAAATCCTTAGCCAGACTCACTAAGACAAAAAGAGAGAAGGAGCAAATAAATAAAATAAAAAATGAAACAAGAGAAATCACAGTGGGTACCACATAAATACAAAGTATTGTAAGAGAATACCATGAAAAAATATGTCGATAAATTGAATAACCTAGAAGAAATGGATAAATTCTTAGAATCATACAAACTCCCAAAACTGAATCAAGAAGAAATAGAGAATCTGAATAGATGAATCATAAGCAAAGAGATAGAAACAGCAATCAAAAACTTCCAAAAACAAAAGTCCAGGACCAGATAGCTTCTCTGGATAATTTTACCAAACATTCAAAGAAGAGTTAATACTTATACTTATCAAACTATTCCAAGAAATGGAAGAAGATGGAACATTTCCTAACTCATTCTATGAAGTTACCAAACCCTGACACCAAAACCAAAGACAACACAAGAAAGGAAAATTACAGGCCAATGTCACTGATGAACATAGATGCAAAAATCCTCAACAAAATATTGGCAAATCGAATACAGCAATATACTAAAACAATCACACACCATGACCAAGTGGGATTTATACCAGGGATGCAGGGATAGTTCAACATCTGCAAATCAATCAATCTGATACACCACATTGACAAAAAGAGGAATAAAAATCATATGAACATCTCAATAGATCCAGAGAAAGCATTTGAGAAGATTTAACATCCACCTATGATAAAAACTCTCAATAAAATGAGTATATAATGAAAGTATCTCAACATAATAAAGGCCATATATGACAAACCCACAGCCAACACCATACTCAATGTTGAAAACCTGAAAGCCATCTCTCTGAGAACAGGAACAAGACAAGCTTGCCCACTCTCACAACTCTCATTCAACATAGTACTGGAGGTGTTTTCCAGAGAAATTAGGCAAGAAAAAGAAATCAAACAGTTACCAAAATTGGAAAGGAAGAATAAAAACTCTCACCGTTTGTGGATGACATGATTCTCTATATAAAAAACTCTAAAGAATCCATCAGAAAACAATTACAAATAATCAACAACTACAGCAAAGTTGCAGGGTACAAAATCAACTTACGAAAATCACTTGCATTTCTATACATCAATAATGAACTACCAGAAAGAGAAGTCAAGAATACAATCCCATTTACAATCACAAAAAATGAATAAAATATCTAGGAATAAATCTAACCAAGGAAGTGAAAGACCTATACATGGAAAACTGTAAGACATTATTGAAAGAAACTGAAGAAGACATAAAGAAATGGAAAGATATTCCATGCTCATGGATTGGAAGAATAAACATAGTTAAAATATCCATATTACCTAAAGCAATCTATAGACTCAATGCCATCCCAATCAGAATCCCAATGATGCTCTTCACGGAAATAGAACAAAGAATCCTAAAATTTATATGGAACCACGAAAGACCCCAAATAGCCAAAACAATCCTGAGAAAAAAGAACAAAGCTGGAGGCATCACAATCCCTGACTTCAAAATATACTACAAAGCTATAGTAATCAAAACATCATGGTACTGGCTCAAAAACAGAGACACAGATCAATGGAACAGAAGTGAAAGCCCAGAAATAAAACCACATATCCATGGAAAGCTAATTTTCAACAAAGGAGACAAGAACTTGCAACAGAGAAAGGAAAGTCTCTTCAATAAATGGTGCTGGGAAAACTGGACAGCCACATGCAAAAGAAAGAAAATAGACCATTATCTTACACCATACACAAAAATTAACTCAAAGTGGATTAACGTCTTGAAGGTAAGACCTGAAACCATAAAACACCTAAGAGAAAATATAGGCAGTGCACTCTTTGACATCAGTCTTAGGAGCATCTTTTCAAGTACCATGTCTACTCAGGCAAGGGAAACAAAAGGATAAGTAAACAAATGGGACTACATCTGACTAAAAAGCTTCTGTAGGGCAAAGGAAACCATGAACAAAATGAAAAGACAACCCACCAACTGGGAGAAGATATTTGCAAATCATATATCTGACAAGGGGTTAATCTCCAAAATATACAAAGAACTAATACAACTTAACAACCAAAAAATGAACAACCTGATGATAAAAAAGGGCAGAAGATATGAACAGACATTTTTCCAAAGAAGATATACAGATGGCCAACAGACACATGAAAAGATATTCAACATCACTAATTATTAGGGAAATACAAATCAAAACTACAATGAGATATCATCTTATGCCTATCAGAATGGCAATAATTACCAAAACAAAAAAATGAATGTTGGAGAGGATGTGGAGAAAAGGGAACCTTCATACACTGCTGGTGGGAATGGGAACTGGTGCAGCCGCTATGGAAAACAGTATGGAGTTTTCTCAAAAAATTAAAATTAGAAATATCATATGACCCAGCTATCCCACTACTGGGTGTTTATCCAAAGAACATGAAATCAACAATACAAAGAGATTTATGCACCGCTATGTTCATTGCAGCATCATTCACAATAGCCAAGATGTGGAAGCAACTCAAGTGTCCATCAATTTATGATTGGATAAAGAATATGTGGTATATAAATACAATGGAATACTACTTAGCCATAAAAAAGACAAAATTGTCCCATTTGCAACAACATGAGTGGTCCTTGAGGGTATCGTATTAAGCTAAGTAAGACAGAAAGAAAGACAGACACTATGATTTCACTCATATGTAGAAAATAAACACATGGGTAAGGAGAACAGATTAGTGGTTACCAGAGGGAAAGGAGGTGCATGTTGTGTGAAAGGGTTAAAAGGGCACATATGTATGGTGATGGATAAAAACCAGACTATTGATGGTGAACACAATGCAGTCTATACAGAAACTGATAGATAATAATGTACACCTGAAATTACACAGTCTTATAAACCAATACAACCTCAGTAAACTAATTTTTAAAAATGCTTAAACAATGTAAAGTTTTGTGATTGAAAGAAGTGATAATTATTACTTGAAGAAATTTATCCTGGGTGGGAGAGTTTTGTTAGAAAATTCTTCTTCAAGTAAACCAAATTTAACACACTAAAATTTTGAACCATTGGGTTGAACTGTGCTGTCCTGAGCCAAACAGAATAATAATTTTAATTTGTCTTTTACGTGGCAGCTATTCAATATCTGAAGGCAGCCATTCTATTTCCCCTAAGGCTTCTATTTTCCTAGTACTAAGCTTTAAGATTTACTTAAATGATGATGCTATTTCAATTATTTGGATTACATTCTGTAGGCCATGAGAAATTTTTAAATACTCCTTTATCTGACAATGGGGAATTACTGAGCAGATGCATTTATTACACCTGAATCATTCATGTACCCTCCAAATAAGAGTACAATTTGCAAGCTTTTTACGCATTTGAATATACCATTTGAACAAGATGTGTGGAAAACAAATATTTTGTCCATTGTAATGGTGTCCCTTGGACTTCCATCATAACTTCAGAGATGAGTCCTAACATAAACAAATATTGAGTCCATACTTAATCAAAATCCTAGTAGAAAATTCTGACATCCAGTTCAGGGAGCAATATGTCTTTGTCAGAGGCATTTTGTTTTCTGCCATAGGTTGGTCAAAAGGGCAATCTGCTCACATGCTCTCTGGCACACTGATTCAAGGCGCATGTTTCGTGTGACTGAATCAAGGAGCAAGACTGTGTTAACCATTGTTGTAAAAGTTTTGTATCCATCAAGTGGCAAACTTTGCAACAGTCACCTTAGAATACTCTGTCCTGATTCTTACCTGCATAGCCCTGCTAACCAACCCCTTGCCCATGATTGAACTTTTCTTTGAAAGTTATTGTGGTCTCTCTTTGACCCCTATGAGTAATCATTTTGTTCTCACTCCCTGTGTTTAGAGTATGATCCCTTGACCTCCACATGCAATTTCAGAACCCAAGCAAAGCCCAGAGGACTCTCTGAGATGAGGAGGTGGAGCCAAGAGTGTGGGGAGACCAAAGCAGCTAGACAGGACAGGATACCAGAGTGGAGAGAGCTGCACAGAAAGAAAACTCAAGATATCTCAGGGGACCCCTTGCCAATATTTAGCTGAGAACTGATAAGTTCATGGATGTGAGGAAACTACTTGAGACTGGGAAAATAACTGTCCTAAAACGTTAGAGATAACAGTGCCTGGTGTTCACACAGGGACAGGAATGTTGTTTGTTCTCAGTAAAGAGATGAAAAACTCTCATGATTCATGAGACGTTAGGTAAACTATACATAAAGATCTTGCCTCAGTAACTGCCAATAATCAAGCATAGACTGAGTACTTCTCTGCTTCCACTTAACAAAGCCTAACAGCGAGATCCAAAAGGATAAAACAGTTTCCGAATAAATTCACTGAGTTCCAGAACAAAGCTTAAGAATATTTATAGAATAAAAATTATCCAGCACCTGATAAGGTAAAATTCACGAAGTCTGGCTTTCAATCAAGGGTTACCAGGCATTCAAATAGGCAAGAAAATGTCAACGATAATGAGGAAAATAATCAGTTAAAATCACTCTAGAACTGACACAAATGTTAGAATTAACAGAGAAAGACATTAAAGAAACTATTACATCTATTGCACATATGTTAAAAAAGTTAAGATATGGAAGATATTTTTTAAAAGACCAAAATTATACTTCCAGAAATGAAAATTAAAATGTGTGAGGTAAAAAATATACTAGTTAGATTAATGACAGATTAGATGTTGCAGAAGAATAGATTAGTAAACAAGAAGACACATTAAAAATGAAACAGAAAAAAAGAATACAAAACAATGAAAACGGTCTCAATTAGCTGAGGGACAACTTCAAGAGCCTAATATACGTGTAATTGGAGTCTCCAAAGGCTAGGAGGACCAGAAAACACATTTCAAGAAATAGTGCCCATAATAATCTTCTATGTAGATGATTTTATAGAATCTCCAACAAAGCTGATAGAAAGAATGAACGAATTTAACAAGACTGTGGGATGGAAAATCAACATACAAAAACCAGTTTTATTTCTACATACTAGCAATGAATAATCTTAAATTGAAATAAAAACGAATACCATTTAAAATCACATCAAGAATATGAAAAACTTTGTGATAAACTTAACAAAATATTTGGAAAACCTTTACACTAAAAACTACAAAACTTTGCTGAAGGAAATTAAGGAAGGCCTAAATAAATGAAGAGACATAGTTTGTTCATTGATTTGAAAGCTCAGTATTCAATATAAATTCTCCTCAAACTGATCTACAGATTTAATGTAATCCCAATTAAAATCCCATCATTCCCTTTTTTTTTAGAAAAAGGCAAACATTCCAAAATTCATATGAAAATGCAAAGAAGCTGGAATAGCCAAAACAACTTTGAAAAGAACAAATTTTTGGAACTAATGCTATCTAATTTCAAAATATATTATAAAGCTACATTAATCAAAGCAGTGTGATTTGTTTGTTTGTTTTTTGAGGAAGATTAACCCTGAGCTAACTGCTGCCAATCTTCCTCTTTTTGCTGAGGAAGACTGGCCCTGAGCTAACATCAGTGCCCATCTTCCTCACTTTATATGTGGGACACCTACCACAGCATGGCTTTTGCCAAGCGGTGCCTTGTCCACACCCAGGATCCGAACCAGTGAACCCCGGGCCACTGAAGCGGAACGTGCGCACTTAACCGCTGCACCACTGGGCCAGCCCCCCAGTGTGATGTTGATACAAACAGAAAAATGGCCAATGGAAAAGAATTAATTGTCCAGAAATAGATCCACGCATATACGGACAACTGATTTTTCACACAGGTGCAAAGGTAATTCAGTAGAGAAAGAGTAGTTCCACAAATGGTGCTGGAAAGTTGGATATCCATTTGTTTAGAAAAAGGAATGTTAATCAATACTTTAAAGCAAGTACAAACATTAGACCAATATGGATCAGAGACCTTAATCTAGACCCTAAAACTTATACAAATTCTAGAAGAAAGCATAGGGGAAATTTTGTGTGTGTGAGACCTTGCATTAAGGTAGGGTTTTTTTTTAGATTCAATGCCAATAACACATCCGTAATAGAATAAACTGATAAATTTTACTTCATCAAAATTAAAAATTCTTGCCTCCAAAAAACACTGTTAAGAGAATGAAAACACAAGCCACAGACTAAGATAAAATATCTCTGAATCGCATATTTGATACAGGACTTATTTCCAGAATACACCATGCCCTCTCACAACTCAATTATAAGAAAATAATTTTAAAATAGGTAAAATATTTTATGGGCACTTCACAAAAAACCTTCTGAATGGCAAATAAGCACATGGCAAGTTGATCAAACATGAATGGTCATTAAGGAATGCATGATAAAACCACAATGCAATATCATTACATGTGTATTAGAATTGCTAAAATTAAAATGATCGACCATATCTAGTTTTATACACTGCTGATAGGAAAGAAAAATGATACAATCACATTGTAAAATAGTTTGGCAGAATTATTTTAGATTAGACTTATACCTACCATTTAATTGAGTCTTTTTATTCTTAGGTATTGCCCAAGAGAACTGAAAGCATATGTTCATACAAAAATGTACACATAAATGGTCATAGAAGCTTCATTTTTAATAGCCCCCAACTGGAAATAATCCAATTATTCATCAATTGTGAATCAGTAAACAATTCATGGCACAGTCACATAATGGAATACTACTCAGTAATACAAAGGAATGAACCATTGATACCCACAACAACATGGGTGAATCTCAAAATCATTATGCTGAGTGAGAAAAAAACAGCTCTAAAAGAGTACATCAGTAAGATTAAATTTATGTAAAATTCTAGAAAATACAGACTAAAACATTATGACAGAAAGCTGTGGGCCGGAATGGGTGGTGGCTGGGGGTAGGAGGGAAGTATGGGAGTATGGACTGAATTGTGTCCCTGCAAGATTCATGTGTTGAAGTCTAACACCAATGTGATGCCATCTGGAGATGGGACCTTTGGCAGATAATTAGGTTTAGATGAGGTCATGATGGTAGGACTCTCATGATGGGATCAGTGTCCTTATAAAAAGAGACACAGATAGCTTGATTTTTCTCTCTCTTTGATATTTACCCAACATCCTGTTATGCTTTTCCCCTGCGCATTTGCTGATTCATGCACAAAAGAGGCAGAGATTGACAAAAAGCAGAAAGTTGTTCTTAACAGGCAGAGAAAAGAGGAGAGCTTTAAGCAGTTGAACAAAGCTAAGAAGACAAAAATAGGAATTTCTGCTTATCAAATAAGTCAGGACTTACAAGACCAAAATCAAGGAGAGAAAAAAAGCACAATGAAGTGAGCCAGATATTCTGAGCATCTTTTCTTCTCCAGGCACTCAACAATTTATAAGTGGCATAGGACAAGAAAAAGAAAAGCCAATCAGAAAGCAGCTGCAAATAAGCCGAGAAACTAAGCAAAACTATTGATAGTGTTCACAGTGCTTAAGCACTGTGAGAAAAACATGGTAATTAAGGAGCATGAAGGTTCATGGGCTCTGGGAAACACTCCAGGCTATCAGCTGGGGCTCCAGAGGACTAGGTAGAGGAATAAGGGTGAAGTGGAAATACACCAGGCCTTATAATGAAATTCACCCTCAAATTATCTCGGTCCCTTATTGGCTTAAGATAATCCTACCCTTTCCTAGCTGCTTGCTAGAACCTAAAGAAAATCTTGCCTGGAGAAAGATTTTCCATATGAGACTAATATAAAGTTAATTTCAAAATCAGATATGGACTTTTTAGGGAAAGGAAAATCAGAAGTCAACCTCCCTCTTAAATGTAAATGCAAAACTTCTAACAACAGAAAAATAAAAGCAAATCAGGTCTATGAGTGTACAGAAAAATTAACGTGAGGATGTCTGGAATGGTGGATGGAATGAGGACCTCCATAAATTTATTCCTTTATAAAAGAAATAAACACACTGACAAAAAGATTGTCTAAATCAACTTTTTCAGAACTCTGGAAATTAACAAAAAACTGTAAAAAATCTGAGAAGCATTTATGCAAGAAAACTGCTGAACCTCTGAAAGAACAGTAGATTTGGGATGTTGTGACTTAGACTACCCCAAGCCCCTGTCCTCAGCTCAACGGTAACCCTGAAGAACATCAGCCTCACATCCACAGTGCTGCAGTGGCTGTGAAAACCAGCAGCCTTGTAGCCTGTAAGGGGGCTGACTTGCTTTGAAGTCCCTTGATTAGCCCCATCCACAGAGAATTGTCACTATTTGACCTGTCTCACATCTCCCTGGAAAAGCCCCAATCACAGAGCCTTGTTATTGTTTGATCTGACTCAGTGTTCACTTCTTGAGAAAAGCCTTATCATAGGGGTTTGGTGAAAACAGTCAGGGGCAAGTATGTAACATTGCAACTGGAGCAAACAAGAGCCTGACCAAAGACTTAAAAGGAAGAGCTGAGGAATGAGATGTCCATAGGGACCTCTGTAAAACTTAGATGTATTCTTGGGGAGGTAAAAGGCTGCATACACATGCAGGGTTGGGCACATGCCTAAGAAAAGACCTGAGAAGACCCTAAGCCTTCACCTCTGGCTGACCTTGAGGCCCTGCCAAATTTTGTGGAAATAAGTGAAGACCAGCCAAATGAGAACAAGTAAACACTGTTTGCTCAGAGCTTGCTATAGCAACGGAGTCGACTACCATCACTTGTGTTTTGGCAGAGACTCAAAGGCAGGCAGAGGAGTAGGAAAGCTTTATAGTGGTTCAAAGGGAAGGCTTCAGTTATGCCCGATTGGAGGCTGGTGACCTGGGGAAGCTGGAGGCAGGCTAACCAGAAGCAGGTCATCTTATGTGGTTGGTTAGTGGTGCATCTTTGGCTGTCTTTGATTGGTTCTAAGTTGGAAGTGGGGACAAAAATTAGGAAAGCTATTAGTTATTAATCAAGTCCTGACGGTTTGAGGCCAATTGTTACAGAAATTATTATTTGGCTTCCTGAGGCAGTTACTAGAGACAGTGGCCTGACTTCCTACAAATCTGACTTTTAGATAACATATTGGCTTTCTGGGCTGATTACTGTAGATAGTAAGTTAGTTTCCTGGACTGGTCACTGCAGATTGTGGGTCAGAGTTCTATTTTTATATGTGGTCTGGCTCTTGTCCACTTGTATATTCAGTCTATCATATTTTAATGAAAAGTTTTAATATTTTGTGATAAACATGTAATGTACTTTATGGAGAAAAAAGAATGGAATCTAGGAGTAAATGCTGGTTAGAAATATAACTTAAGGATAAATTATGTAGAGAAAATAAGCAAATCCATGAGAATGAATGCACTTTTAAAGACAGAGACAGATTGGTTAAGATACAATTTTGTTGCTAAGATTCCTGCAAAGAGCTCCCTGGTCCTTTCAAATTGCAGGAATAGACCCAAACAGTCTTTTGGATGTTGAATCTAAAAATCTGTTATTAAGTGGAAGTATATATTACACATAAGGCTAATTACCACAGAGAGAAATATGTTGGTGGACAGGAATGATAATCAGAAAGAATTAAAAGAGAGAAGGAGAGAGAGAGCAGCAGACAGAGAGGCAGAGAGACAGAAGACAGTGAGTGAGAGAGATAGGCCAAAGAAGACAAATAAGGATAGTAGAACCTACAAGAAAAATAAGAATAAGAGAGAAAAATCATGAGGAGCTGTGGCTGGAATTTATACAATTTAAACAATTGCCTCCAACCAATTCCATCTTGAAAGCAAAATCATTCACAAAGTTCTTGATTTAAAAAAATAAATAGGTAGGGGAAGAAGGTTAATTTGGTACAGAAGACACACAGGGTGTTTTCTTCCTAAGATGAACTTAACTCTCATGGAAGGAGCAGATCGTACAGAGAATGACAGTGCAAGAAACTGCCTAAAAGGAAACTTGATTGCCAAGAGCAGAGACAGTTAGATTCTTCTGGGTATTAGAGAGGCAGGCTATGTGTTTTCAGAATGGAGGTAAGGCTCTGCCATGTTTGGTAAAAGTGTGGGCTAAAGAAAACAATCTATTCATAAGGAGGATCTTGCCCAAAGACTTGAAGAGTCATAGCAGAAGAGAACTCAGATTTTCCTTCTTTTTTGATCACTTTACTCATCTCTCAGGAGGAATCTCTTCTCAGACAACCCATCTGTAAAATGTAATTTAAATAAATGGATCTATCTTAAAGTTACATGAATTCCAAAGAAAATAAACCGTCTGAAATTCTTATTCCTATGATTCAACATCTGTTGTTTTTCTTTTCACTTTTTCTCAAATAGAGGAAAAATTTCACTCCTGGGCTGAATGGAACATTACATACCAAGTTTTTATAGAAGGATTTTTTAATAGTTGAGTGATTGGGCTATAAAATGAGAAATTCTAAATTAATTTGGGATGATGTTAAAATGTATCACTTCATTTCTCCCATCTTTTCTTGGAAAAAGTTTTGATCACCTTGCCTTCAGTATTCCATAGTCCTCCTTCTGTAGTGTTCCAAAAAATGTTTAGCTTGGCTCCTGAAATGTGGGGTTGAATTTATGGGCCTTCCTTGATTACTAATCGTCATTTGGAATGCAAATTTAAGTATGGATATGACAGTTGGGGTTAGAGGGGTGGCAGGGAGAAAAGGAGAGTAGAATATAGTCTGAATAAAATATATGATCTTTCAGAAAGCATAATAGAAAATAGCAATTGTCCCCAAAATTCCTGCTGCATGTATTTTCAATACCACTTGTATGGTACTTTAAAAGTATATTGTTTGGTATCGTACCTAATTGTGTACTTTGTTAATCTCTGTTAGTAGACAACAAACTCTTAAGAAAGAAGGATCTTAACCACTGTACCTACAAGACTGTCTGGCATACAAAAAAAAAAAAGAAGCCCAGTAAATGTTTATAAAATGAATACAGAAAGAAGGAAGGAAGAAAACAAGGAAAGGAGACAGGGAGGCAGGGAGAAAAGGAGAAAAGTAAGTAGGGAGGCTATGCAGGGAATTGGCAGGTATTACTACACGGAGGTAGAATGCTTTATATAATATCAATCTGCTCCAAATAAAAGCATAAATTGAAGATGCAAGATGAAATTCTTTCTTGTTCCTAGATTGTTTTTTGTCTCCCACTTCTGCGACTCAACAGATAAGCAAACAAGCCATCAAATAGCACAAGGAACAGACGATAATTCTATAACTCCCTTTAAAAACATCGGTGACTTTTGTTCTGGAATTGTTTTTAATATAATGATCCTTAACTTAAGTTGCATTTTCCCTCCTGTCTACATCAACCCACATTGAACTCTTCCTACTTTAGTAGTTTTCATACTTTGCACCACATATTTATACTTATTATATAAACCTTGTATTCCATTTTTTTTACCACTATGTTCTAGCTAGCTAAATACATTGTAAACTTCCAGAGGGGCTGGACTGGACTTAGCGTTCTTGGATTTCTTTATATCACCTAGCATGATGCTTTGCATTCAGTAGTCACACAGTAGATAAGTTTGTTAATTAAAATAATATGAAACTGGACTTCTGTTTCTGCTAAAATGGAGTGTCCCCATTCCCCCCGCGTCCTCCATCTCACCATTAAAAAATCCTGAACGTGGAAGAGTCAGCAAGCACAGGGAGATTCTGAAAGGTGGAAAAAGTATATGGGCTGCCTAGGAACCTTGGGACTTGAGGAATGACATGGTTGTGAATTCTCTGGTTTTTGCCTCCCATATATCAAGGGCAAGATGCTATAGAATCCTCCAACCTGGTTCAGCCAACCTATATTCTACTCTCCTGTTTACATTATTGTTCACTCTTGGTGTTGTACATCCTATAGGTATGGACAAATGTATAATGATGTGTATCTATCATTATAGTATCATAAAGAGTAGTTTCACTGCCCTAAAGATCTTCTGTGTTCTGCCTATTTATCCCTCCCTTTCCCCTAATCCCTTGCAATCACTGATCTTTTTACTGTCTCCCTAGCTTTGCCTTTTCCAGAATATTATACAGTTGAAATCATACAGTACGTAGCCTTTTCAGATTGGCTTCTGTCAGTTAGTAATATGGATTTACAGTTTCTTCACGTCTTCTCATGGCTTGATAGCTCATTTCTTTTTAGCGCTGAATATTATTTCATTGTCTGGATATACCTACTGAAGGAAATCTTTCTTGCTTCCAAGTTTTGGAAATTTTGAATAAAGCTGCTATAAAGATTCATGTGCAGGTTTTTGTGTAGATATAAGTTCCTAGCTCTTTTGGATAAATACCAGGAATGCAATGGCTGGATCATTGCATATGGTAATAGTGTGTTTAATTTTTTAAGAAACCCCCAAATTGTCTTAAAAAGTGTCTGTAGCATTCTGCAAGCCCACCAGCAATCAATGAGAACTCCTGTTGCTCCACATCCTTGCCAGCATTTGGTATTGCCAGTGTTCTGGATTTTGACCATTCTAGTAGGTGCGCAGAGATATCTCATTGTAATTTTAATTTTGCAATTCCCCAATAATGTTAGCGATAAAATATAAGATGGTAAAACTAAAAAAGATGATGTGGAGCATCTTTTCATATGCTTATTTTCCATTATGTATCTTCTTTGGTGAGGTGTCTTTTAAGATCTTTGGTCCATTTTTTATTTGGGTTGTCTATTTTCTTTTTGTTGAGTTTTAAGTGTTCTTTTATGTCTTGATAACAGTCTTTTATCAGATATGTCTCTTGCAAATATTTTCTCCCAGTCTGTGGCTTATCTTTTTATTCTCCTGACAGTGTCTTTCACAGAGCAAAAACATTTAATGTTTATGAAGTCCAGCTTATCAATACTTTCTTTCATGGATCATGCCTTTGGTGTTGTATTTAAAAAGCCATCACCAACCTCAAAGTTGTCTAGATTTTCTCCTACATTGCCTTCTTGGAGTTTTATAGTTTGGCATTTTGCATTTAGATTTGTGATCCATTTTGAGTAAATCTTTGTGAAAGTTATAAGGTCTGTGTCTACATTCATTGTTTTTCATTAGGATGTCCAGTCAACAACTAATTATCAGCATACTTGAAAAATACTTTAAAAATCTCAGTAAAGAAATAGGTGTCATAAAACAGAACTAAATGGAATACAGTAACCAAAAAGAAAAATCTATATATGGCTCCATAGGACAGTGGTAAATGTAAAGGACAAAATTGGTTGACTTGAGGGCAGATCAATGGAATTTATCTAACCCAAAAAACAGAGAGAAGTAGACTGAAAAGAATATGTATACAGTCTCAGAGACATTTGAGATAATAAAAAAAAAGCTAACATTCATATATTGGAGTCCCAAAAAGAGATAAGAGAATGGAACTGAAAAACTATTTGAAGAAATAATGGCTAAAAATTCCCAAATCTGTCTAAAAGGGTAAATGTACAGATTCAAAAAGTTGAGCAAACTCCGAAAGGATAAACCTCAAGAAATCTACACCAAGACATATTATAATTAAATTTCTGAATTGACAAAGAAAAAGTCTTGGAAGCAGACAAAGAGAAATGATGTATTACTTATAGAGAAACACTGATTACAATGACAACAGGCTTCTCACCTGCATCATAGAGGTCAGGAGGAAGTGGCATAGAATTTTTCAAATGTTGAGAGAAAGGAACTATCAGCTAAGAATTCTATATCTGGAAAAATTATCCTTCAGAAATGAGGATAAAATAAAGACATTCTTAGACAAAGGAAAACTAAAAGAATTTGTCACTATCAGATCTTCCCTCAGGGCATGACTAAAGAAAGATCTTAAAACAGAAATAATATGATAAAGAAAGGAAACTGGAGCATCAGGAAGGAAGAAAAACAGAGAGTAGATATACAGGTAATTATAATAGACCATTCTCCATATGAGTTTTCTAAACTATATGGGAAGATTGAAACAAAAAAATATTACATAATCTGACACTGATAACAAACATGTTTTTAAATGAGGGAGATAAAAGAACTGAAATAGAAGTAAGGTTTCCAAATTTCACTTGAGTGTTAAAATTTTGATACCAGTAGACCATGATAAGTCATACAAATATATTGTAATTCTCACAAAAACCAATAAGAAACTATACAAAGTGATATACTCTTAAAGTACTATAAATAATCAAGACAGAATCCTAAAAAATTGTCAAGAAATCCACAGGAAAGCAAGAAAAGAGAAACAGAGAAATGACAAAGAGAGGAAAAAACCCTGAAAACAAACAATAACTTGGCAGACTTAAGTTTTAACATATCAATAATCACCTAAAATGGAAATGGTCTAAAAATACTAATTAAAGACAGAGATTGGCTGAGCAGATTAAAAATATGCTCCAACTATAGTTTGCAAGCATTAATTTCAAAAAGTAGGAGTGGCGATGTTAATATCTGATAAAGCAGACTTAGTACAAAGAAAATTACTAGAGATAAAGAGGGAATTACATAATACTAAAAAGCTCAATCTATCAAGAAGAAATAAAGATCTCAAATATGTACGCACAAGTCAACACAGCCTCAAAATAAATCAAGTAAATAATGATGGCACTGAAAGTATAAATAGACAAATCCACAGTTATAGTTGGAGACATTGCCACCCTTCTATAAGCAACTGGGGAAAGAGTTGATAGAGGTTTGCAGAATCTCTGGCCAGGTTGATTGGTAGAGAACTTCTCCTATATGAGGCCAGTGTGCAAAGTCTTTTTTGTCTACTGCACAGACACCAACACAGGGATGTTCCAAATAAAGGAACAAGATAAATCTCCAGAAATTGATTCTAATGAAATGGAGTGTATAATTTATCTGACAGAGAATTAAAAATAGCTCTGACAGAATGCTCAACAAGGTAAGGAAAACAATGCATTGATGAAATGAGAATTTTATCCAAGAGATAGAAAATATTAAAAAGTATCAAACAGAAATCATGGAGCTGAAGAAAACAACAACTGAACTGGAAATTTCACTACAGGAATTGAACAACAGACTAGATCAAGCAGAATAAAGGATTGGAAAACTTGAAAATAAGTCACTGGAAAGAATTTAGTCATGAGAGCAAAAAGAAAAAGAATGAGAAGGAGGAAAGCTTAAGAGAATTATGAGACATAATCAAGCAGATAAATATTTAAATTATAGGGGTCTCAGAAGGAGAAGAGAGAGAGAAAAGATCAGAAAGTTTATTCAAAGAGATAATAGCTGAAAACTTCCTAAATCTGGGGAAGGAATTGGACATTCAGATCCAAGAAGCAAATAAGACAACAAATAGGATAAACCCAAAGGAATTCACACCAAGATGCATTATAGTCAAATTGCCCAAATTACCAAAAGTCAAAGACACAGAGAGGATTTTGAAAGCAGAAAGAGGAAATAAATTTGTTACGTATAAGGGAATCTTTATAAGACTATGAACAGAATTTTTTTAGCAGAAGTCTTGCAGGCCAAAAGAGAATGGGATGATATATTCAAAGTTCTGAATAATAGGAAAAAAACAAAAACCACAGCCAAGAAAGAATACTATAGTCAATAAAACTCTCTTTCAAAAATAAAGGAAAGACTTTCCCAGGCAAAAAAAAAGAGCTAATGGAGTACATCATTGTTAGACCTACCTTAAAAGAAATACTAAAGGGGGTTCTTCAAGTTGAAATGAAAGTATGCTAAACAGCAACATGAGAGCATAAGAAAGTATGAAACTTGTTGGTAAAAGTAAATATACAGATAGAGAATACTGTATTACTATAATTGTGATGGTAAATCACTTTTAATTGTAGTATAAATGTTAAAACACAAAAGTATTAAAAATAACTATAACTAAAATATGTTAAAACATACACAATAGGAGTAGATGTAAATTGTGACAACAGTAATGTAAAGTGTGAGGAGAGGAGTTAAAGTGTAGAGTTTTTGTATGCAATTGAACTTAAGTTATTATCAACTTACAATAGACTGTTATTTTATGTATGCCCCAAGGTAACTATAAAAGAATACCTAGAGAAATTACACAAAAGAAAAAGGAGTCAACACGTATTACTACCTCAAAATTGACACAACACAAAGACAGCAGGTGAGGAAAAGACACCCAAAAGAAATACAAGACTAACAGAAAACAACTAATGCAGGGCCAACATTAAATTCTTCAGTATTAATAATGACTTTAAATGTAAGTGGATTAAACTCCTTGATCAAAAGACAGAGTGGCTAAATGGATTTTTTAAAAAAGACAACTAAGTGAGTCTCATCTATAAGCAATTCACTGTATATATAAGGACACACATTGGTTGAAAGTGGAAGGACGGAAAAAATAGTCCATGCAAATGGTAACCATAAGAGAGAAGGGGTGACTGTACTTATGTCTGACAAAATAGACTGTCAAAACTATCAAAAGAGACAAGGATATTATATAATGATAAAAGGGTCAACTCATTGGGAATATACGACAATTATAAATATATATGAATCCAACATCAGAGCACCTATATATAAAATAAACATTGATAGAATGGAAGGGAGCAATAGATAGCAGTACAATAACAGTAGGAGACTTCAGTACCCCATTTTCAATAATAGACAGAACATCTAGAAAGAAGATCAATAAGGAAACAGAGGTCTTGAATAACACTAGACCTAATAAACCCAACAGACGTATACCAAACATTTCACCCAACAGCAGCAGAAAACACACTCTTCTCAAGCACATATAGTTCTTTTTCCAGAATTGATCACATATTAGGTCACAAAATAAGTCCAAAAAAGTTTAATATTGAAATTATACCAAGTATCTTTTGTGACCACAATGGATTGAAACTAGAAATCAATAGCAGAAGGAAAAGTGGAACATTTACAAATATGTAGAAATTAAACAACAGACTCTTTGAAAAAGCATTAGGTCAAAGAAGAAATCAAAAAGGAAATTGGAAAATACCTTATGACCCAAAATTGTAAAACTCCTAGAAGAAAACATAAGGAGAGCTTTCATGACATTGGTCTTGGCAAGGATTTCATAGATATGACACCAAAGCATAGGCAACCAAACCAAAACTAAATGAAACTACAGCACACTAAAAAGCTTCTGCACAACAAAGGAGAAAATCAACAGAGTGAAAAAGCAACCTATACAATGGGAGAAAAGATTTGCAAATCAAATATCTAATAAGGGTTTAGTCTCCAAAATATGTAAGAAACTCTTACAATTAACTGTAAAAGAACTAATAAGCCAACTTAAAAATGGGCTAAGGACTTGAATAGGCATTTGTCCATAGAAGACATAAAAATGGTCAACAAATATTAAAAAAAATGTTCAACATCACTAGTCATCAGAGAAATGCAAATCAAAACCACAATGAGATATCTTCTCATACCTGTCAGGATGGTTATTATCAAAAAAACTAAAAAGAAGTGTTGGTGAGGATGTGGAGAAATTAGAACTCTTGTACATTCTTGATGGGAATGCAAAATGGTACAGCTTCTATAGAGAACAGTATGGCAGTTCCTCAAAAACTTGAAAATAGAGCTACCATATGATCCAGCAACCCCGTTTCTGGATATTTATTGCAAAAGAATTGAAATAAGAATCTTGAAGAGATGTTAGCACTCCTATGTTCATTGCATCACTAGTCACCATAGCTAAGATGTAGAGTATTCTGGGATGAAAGGGTTTTTTTTTTTTCACTATTTTGAATATGTCATTCCATTCTCTCCTAGCCTGTAAGTTTTCTGCTGAGAAATCTGCTGAAAGCCTGATGGGGCTTCCTTTGTAGGTTATTTTCTTCTCTCTTGCTGGCCTTAATACTTTTTCTTTGTCATTAAATTTTGACAGTTTTAATATATGCCTTTTAGTGAGTCTATTTGCATTGATATAATAAGGAGTTCTATTAGCTTCATATACTTTTATGTCCAGTTCCTTCCCCAGGTGTGGGAAGTTCTCAGCTATTATTTCTTTGAACAAGTTGTCTGCTCCTTTTTCCCCATCTTCTCCCTCTGGGATACCTATAATCCTTATGCTACTTTTCCTAATTGATTTTGATATTTGTTGAAGAATTTCTTCACTTTTTTAAAATCTTAGTTCTCTCTCCTCTTCCACTTGAAGCTTTTCTAGGTTTCCATCTTTGAGGTCACTAATTCTCTGCTCCATAAGATCTACTCCATTTCTTATGCTTTCTACATCATTTTTTATCTCAAAATTGTGTTATCCGTATCCAGAATTTCTGTTTTGTTATTTTGGAGCTTCAATCTCTTTGGTGAAGTATTCCTTCTCTTCATTAACTTTATTCCTGAGCTCATTGAACTGTCTTTCTGAGTTTTCTTGTAACTCACTGAGTTTCTTTATGATCACTATTTTGAAAGCTCTGTCAGTTACACTGTATTCTTCAGTGGCTTCAGGTTTGGTTTGGGGGAGTTGTCATTTTCCTTCTGTTCTGCAGTCTGACTTTAGGTCGTCATGGTGTTTGATGAATTGACCTACTTCTGGAAGATTTATGGTAGTATCATCTTTTCTTATTTAGGTACAGCTTTAGTTACGTTGGTTCTGGTCACCTGGGTCTGTTCCTCCACTTGATCTCCATGGGCTCAGATGCTGCTGTCCCGTACACTAACTGTGCTACTGTTCCTGGGTTGTCTTGGGATACTGGTTGTACCGTTGGCAGGGGTGATGGGTTCACAGGTGTCACTGACACTGACAGAGGCCTAGAGACCTGGGGACTTGTATATAGCCCCTGCTGCTGGTGGAGCTGGTGTCAGAGTTGCTGCTACTAGGGGCTGGGTCACTGGTTATGCTGTGGTTTCTGTTACTTCTGGTCACAAATACTCCTTGCCAACATTGGGCAGGCAGGGGCCATTCTTTCTGTTCCTGCCCCATCTACTAGTAGTTGTGTTGGTCAGCCACTCTGTGTTTGCACAGGCTGGGCCACAGTCGCTTGGCAGGGTGACTTCATATGGGCCAGGCCACCAAGACATCATGTGCACTTCTGTGGGCTGGGTTACTGCCACCCTGCAAACACTCATGGGTGAGCTGGGCTTCCCCCGCCTCCACTCAGTCTGGCTGTCCACTATATGAAGATCTGCATCCTGGATTGCTGCCACTGGCAAGGGGGGACTACTCCTCTGGTTCCACTGCCTCCTGGGTGTCCAGTCCACCCATATTCAGATGTATAACTGCATGGATCTCTCAGGTGTCCTGCTGTGCTGTGCAGGGAATCTTCTGTTGGTTAATAGATGTCTGTTTAGTTATAACTTAGAGGGGAGAGACAAAGGTAATAATTTACTCTGCCATGATGCTGATGTAACTCCAGGGTACTTCTTTTTTAAAGATTGGCACCTGAGCTAACAACTGTTGCCAATCTTTTTTTCTTCTTTTTCTCCCCAAAGCCCCCCAGTACATAGTTGTATATTTTAGTTGTGGGCCCATCTAGTTGTGGCATGTGGGACACCGACTCAGCATGGCCTGATGAGTGGTACCATGTCTGCGCCCAGAATCTGAACCAGCGAAACCCTGGGCTGCTAAAGTGGAGCACGCGATCTTAACCACTCAGCCATGGGGCCGGCCCCCTGGATATTTTTTATATGTGAGAGTTAAAGTCCTCTACTAAGAGTGAGGAAAGCAGATATCAGATAGGAAGCTGGAAGAGAGTGATAGAGATTATAATAATTGTGTGGGCCATCTAGAAGAGGAAATGATTAAACAAAAGTAAGGAGATTAATATGCAGCTCTGGTGTCTCAGTTATTATTGGAATAATGTTTTGTAGAGGAACTAATCTAAACATTTGCACAACCCTCAGCACCCAAGTTCTGATGAGCAAAGAAGATTAATTTTAAGATTGTTCCAAATTTAGTCACGTGGAAGGTAAGCATGATAAAAAGCACAAGATGATAAGGCACATGGCTGCTAGCCAGAGAATACTTCAGTGATTGACCCTTAAATCCAGGCTAGGAGAAAGCAAATTGAGTTCAGAGCTGATGAACTAAGAGAAGGTTGGGAATCATTTGACATAAAATCACAATACTTTCAAAGAGCAGGTGTAATGGGAGGGAATCAGCTGGAAAAATAGACGGTTATGGTCAGATAATAGGATCAGACGTCATGATGTAGCCATGGGAGTGGGTTGCTGAAATTCAGTACATGTGACTATTTGGGAAATCAAGGGTTGGTGAGTAGTTTATGGACTTTAAATCATTCAAGAAAATGAAAGGACTAAGAATGAAGAAGAAAATTCTCTGAAGACAAATAAGGAAGACTATTCTTTATATTGACAGATCATCATCATCATCATCTGACAACAATTAACATAGCATAGCTCTTACTAAATGCCAAAGACTGTTGTGAGCACTTTACAGATGCTATATAATCCTCACAATGTCTCTATTAGGAAGATATTATGGACACATTACAAATGAGAAAATTGAGACACAGGGATATTAAGTAACTTGCCTAGTCACATTGCTAAATAAGTAAAAGAATTGGGTTTGAAGCACATATAATCCAGTTCCAAAGTCTACATTCTTTGCTACTACACCATGGTACCTGGATATTGGACAAAGAGGGTCAGAGAGTAGAATACCTGTATTACTAACAATATAGGACGTAAAGTCTGTGGGCCATGGGATTAACAGCGTCTGTTTCAGAAAGACACAAGTGAAATAGTATTCTTTGGAAAGATCTGTGTTTCAATTAAGGTAAGAAATTTGATTCAGAGAAGGTTGGTGCCCTGCCCTTATCCATTTGGTACTCACCACTCCCTTATATGCCAACAGCTTTCTGCAACAAGCAACTATAACTCTTTGCCTTAGGACTTTGTGTGGCCAGGAGCATCAGGATTTAATAACCAGGGAACAAACCTTTTGTTAAGAAGGATAATGCCCCCCCGCCCCAAGATGGAACTTGTGAATATGTTAGGTAACACAAATAAGGGAAAATAAGGTTTCTCATCAGCTAACCTCGAGATGGGAAGATTATCTGGCTAGTGTAATCACAAGTGTCCTTATAAGTGGAAGAGGGAAGCAGAAGAGAAAGACCCAGAAGGATGGCAGCATGAGAAGGACTTAGCCCAATGTTGATGGCTTTGAAGGTTGAGGAAGTGTGCTATGAGTCAAGGAAAGCTCTAAAAGTGGAAAATGAAAGGAAATGTGTTCTTCTCTAGAGCCTCCTGAAGGCAGGCTCACAGTTTGTTTTCAGACTTCTGGCCCACAGAATTGTAAGATGATTACTACTACTACTAATAAATTTGTGTTGTTTTAAGCCACTAAATTTGTGGTTATTTATTAAAGCAGCCATGGAAAACTAATACAACCCTAAACCAGTGATGGACAAGAATTAGAAGACGAACACCTCAGCGTCCTCTCCCTTGAGTGGAACGACTGAAACGTGTTGTACCTAGAGGTCCCCAGCAAGACCCAGCACCAGTTACAAACAGCTTGACTTGCTAATTAAAACACTGCAGTGACTTTCTTTTTCCCCCTATCTCACTTTTCTTCTCTTTTATTAGTACTTCCTGGGATCATTTTTCTAATAAACTACTTTCACACTAATAAATGAGACTGCTTCTGAGGGAACCCAAACTAGGACAGAGAATCAAAATAATTCCTATGAAATTCAGGAGGATGTAGGGGCCATTTTTCTTATGAAATGAGGGTTTCTAATAGAAAGCGTCTGTAAGGAGGACTGCAGAAATATAAAGAGCTGTATTTCTAGGACATTCAGAGTGATACAAGTTTTGATTAAATTTTTCAGGCACATAAATGGTGCTTATTCATTTATTAAAACATAATTATTCAGATGGAATTAGTTTCTTAAATATATTAATAGAATTTTTTCTCATCTGTTAAACATCACTAAAATGGTCATAATGTAACTTTAATGAAAATAAATTAAATTTAGATTTAATTAAACTGTTCTTTGAACTTTGCAAACTGCAATGGAAAGTGAATTGTGTTTATTAGTGCTTCAATTAACCATCTTTCTAACTCTTAATTACATAAATCCCAATTTAGAATAGTACCTTCATGTTAAAAATATACATACCTTTGATATTTAGTTGAAAAACTAAAGATTGTACCCATTGTGTACCAAGCAGATATCCCATTTATCAAAATTGCATTCTAATAAGTTAAGTTAATAAGTTAATTTCACATCTCCTCAGCCCATCTAGGAGTTTTGATTTAAGTCTGAAACACAAGTTATATTACCTGCTAATCATTTCAACCAGTTGAAATTATGGTTGGAAATTTTGTTTTGTGAAGTCAATCAACTATTTTTTTAATTTAGGATATAGTACACATGTAGTACTTGCTTCAGTTCAACAGACTTCAAAGGATATTTTTATTTCAAGGTGGTGGAAGAGTGGTGGTTTAAAAGCTGCAAAGGAGAGTGAGCAAATTATCACTTCTACAACCCCTGCCCCATCATAACGATTCTCACACTGCTCTGTTGGATGTGGGAAATGGACAAATACACAAGGTCCAACAAGAGGGATGGGGCAGGTGGATGTGATATCCCTGAGTGGGAATCTTCTTTTAAGAATCAAAGAAGGATTGAACATTTTGTGATGAGATTAAGAACGTCCAGAGTTACTTAATAATTAAATAGAGGGCACAATTGAAAAATCTTGGGAGGGAGTCAGGGGAGAGGAAATCACAAAAAATAAGGGGATCAGCACTCAAGAGAGAACATATTTAAAACTTTGGTAGATATTCGAGTTCAGAGAGGTAGAAAATCAGTATTCTTGGACACTGATGAGTATGATAGCCATATTTTCCAAACTTCCAAATGGAACACATAATTTGACAAATGTGAATATATTTGTGGAGTAAATGGGATAGAGTATTTGAAATTCGTATGCTTTTTGAAAATCCAGGTCACCATAGCTTTGGAGAATGCATGATTTTACCCACAAGTGTGTGACCCATGGGAGGATTGAGAGAATTAACACAAGTGAATTCAGCAGTATCCAATGCAAGGCAGTGTTTAATTCTCTGGAATAAACTTTGCCTGTCTCAAAGAAAATTCAAACTGACCTGAACTTCAAAGAATGGGTAGGATTTGAATGAGGAAGAAAAGGAAAAAGAAACGATGTATTTTATGGGATTAGTTTAGTAGAGCAGAGTAGTAACTTCAGGATGTGGGAAATAGGACTCAGAAAATGTTTGTAGAGCCGGCCCTGTGGCCGAGTGGTTAAATTCACATGCTCCGCTTCAGTGGCCCAGGGTTTCACCTGTTTGTATCCTGGGCACGGATGTGGCACTACTCATTAGGCCATATTGAGGTGGCATCCCACATGCCACAACTAGAAGGACCCACAACTAAAATATACAACTATGTACTGGGGAGATTCGGGGGGCGGGGGGGAATCAGAAAAAAAAAAAGAAGATTGGTAACAGTTGTTAGCTCAGGTGCCAATCTGAAAAAAAAAAAACAACGAAAAGAAAATGTTTGTAGGATGCATGTTGGGAGGGACGGTCGGGTGGAGAAGCATGGACAGAAAGTACAACCCAACTAAGAATTTTCCTGATGATTGACACTGTATTTGCAGCCACCTTACAACCATCTAGACTTTAGATGGCTTTTTTTTTAGTGTAGGTCTATATCATGGTCTATCTTGGGAAGAATTATACTATCAATTTATTTTAGGATCATTTTTCAACAGAACTAGAAACAAAATCATGAAATTGGGGAAATCTACTATTAATGCCCTAGTCTTCCTTTCCTTTCATCCGTTTTGGCTGTCCCATTAGCCCATCCAACACATCATAGTCTCCATCCCACTACTCTCATGTTGCCCAGCCCATCTTTCACATCAGAGAGGAAATAAATCTTATGAAAGCACTCACAATGAGGAATAATTATGGAACCTCTCTCATTTTTAGAAAAATTTTCACATAGGTGATAGGATAACATTCAGTACTGAATTGCTAGCTGTGGATTTCTTTCTGCACTGCTGGATGGAGACTATCTTGAGTGAATTGAGTGAATCATCCCATGTGGAAATTAATTATTGATTATATCTACCTTTGAGGCTAGCCCTACTCATGCAAATTTAGAGTTGTGACTTGTTCCATCATGCAAATAACAAGGTTTTTCTCTGTTCTTTGCCTCCTATGCTAATCTTAGACAATAAAATTCATCCATGGCTAAACTTTCAGAGTTCAATATAAAATCACAAAACATCAAGTGTGGGCATTTTTACTAGTTTCTCTACTTGTACCAAAGCACAAACCCTCAGAGTGTCCCCAGGATTACCAGTTGTACGTCTAAATAAACAGCTTATCTGTGTCTCTAATTTTATGCAAATTGATATTGACAAAAGAACTGGTGTTTCTGTTTGCATATCCTGTCTCTGTGGTGCTTAGATATGCAAATTAACTTTCTATTTACATATGTTTTAACAGTTCCATTGATGCCTTTTAGAATTCAAAAGTCAAGAAAATCACATAATGAGCCACCCTATGAGAAATTGTATCAAATATACAGAAAAGAATGGAACAAAGGCAAAGCTGGGTGGCCCTGGTGGAAAATGATAACTGCTCTAAAATTAATTTCTGCTTCCTTAAGCAAATAAAAACACAGTTCAATCCGTTTATAATATAGAAATAATACTGGATATATTTAATTAAAAAGGCAGAATCACCCTGAGGCAGACTGATCAGAAGATTCTGTGGTTTTGATCTCTACTGAAAATCTATCTGACTCATCAGTAAAAAGCTAAAACTTCTCAACTAAACTCTTTGGGTGACATTTTACATTTTTAGTTAATTATTAAAACCATAATTTAAAAGTAAAATACTTTTATAAGGCCGACTATGAAATTCTGCACCGATATTGTCCAGTGGCATGATTAGATCAACATTCAAAGTATAAATATTATGATTAAATTATGGTCACATCTGATTCATGAATTGAGAATAACTATACATCCTTCCTGATACAATCTGTCATTTCCTGAAATTCCTTTTTTCTTTTTTAAAATTTATATACTTATGAGTAATTCTCCACAAGAAGTGCAAATGTCCTCTCAACACAAACAAATACTTTTGGTACTCTATCAATTTTATCTCTTTCTTGAAGGCAGCTTTCCTAGACCCCTCCATCATTCTATTTCAATTTGGACCAGTTGGTAGATCTAAGTCTTGGTCTCTCTCATTGATCTCTTTCTGGATCCCATTTCTTTTTGTCTTGCTTCCCCAGCCCCCGATTTTGGTGGAGTACATATGATGCTGGGTCGGTGAGCTGAGGAGTCGAAAGAAAGATTTCTTGGAGTCTCAAGATCCGGCAGTAGTGCTCTTTTATTTAGAGAATAGTATGGAATAGCATGGGGACAGGACCCATGGGCAGTCAGGGCTGCTCCTGCGTGGGGACAGGACCCACGGGCAGTCAGAGATGCTGCTGGCATGGGGAGCTCCTGCTGCTGCTGCTGCAAAGTTAGGTGGAGAGTAAGGCTAAATTCAAGGCATAGGTATGTGAGTTATCTCTTTACAAGACACAGGAAAGGATATGTAAAAAAGTTGTTAAAATGTTATCAGTACCAGTAGGGTCTTGGTAGGGTCTCGGTAGGGTCTGGTTATGGGGTGGTCCTATAACTTTTAGATAAGGATGAAACCGGATTGAGTAAATGGCGGAAGGCACCGCTTAAATATTATCCTCAGCCAAAGACAAAGGAGGATGTTGGGGGGGGGGGGGCAGTTACATGAGGTTGCCAGATAGTAAACGACTTAAGTTCTTGCTTTTGGCATTGATTAAGAGTTTCTTCCTGGCACAGAGAGGGAGGCATCTTTACAGATGGAGGTTTCGCTTACAAATGTAAATATTTCCCAACAAAGGGCAAGCAAACTCCAGTCCTTGGAGCCTGCTTCTCATCTGTAGTTTTAAAAGTAACCAGCCTAAAATAATCCTCATCACATTCATTGCTTACTTAAAGGGATGTAATGAAGACAAATTATTTGAGAACTTGTACATCTGAAAATTCTACACTTCCAATTAGTTGATAAAGAATTCAAGGTTGGAAATACTTGTCCTTCAAAATATTGAGGACCTTGCTTCCAGATAGTGTTGCTTTGAAGAAGTCTGTTGCCATCTTCATTGAATTATCCTCTCCAGAATTTTCTCTACTTCTGGAAGCTTACTCTTATGTGTTGCAACCAGAAAATTGCACAGAATACCAAGTGCAAACCGACTATAATTTCATGCAAGATTAGTATTTTACTCTCTGGTATTCTGGGGAGAAGGGGGTGAGTGGAGGGATGCATGGGTTGGGGAGTGAGGGGTAGTATCATAAAATTTTGAAAATCAAATTTTTAAAAATTTTCTTTATTCCTATATCTATCTTTTATATTTCAAAACAAAACAAAAAGACATCAGGTGATGCCATTAGTGTAATACGTTTTCCTTCTAGTCAAATGTACCAGATTACTACATGTTATCATCCAAGATGCATTTTGCACCCAGATCATGAAGATGAGTTCCCTGGGAAACCACATTGTTCAAACTCAGATGTTTACTATAGCATTATTTAGAAACATTTATGATCTTGACAGGCCACCATTTAGGCTACTACTTGTCTGTTTTCCAAAGATCAAATAATCTTAGCCAGTAACTATTATAAAGGATTGGTAGTCTTAATATTTTATTTTTTCCTGTCTGTGTAGGAAAAATTATCCAAAATGATATTTTATAGAAAACATTGCCCTATACTGTATTCAGATATTTCATTGGCTCACCTCCATGGAGGGGTAGGATGGAATTCTTCTCAAGCAAAAGGATACAACCACTCCTTTAGTGTTTAAAGTTTATGAAACCTATCTATATTTAGCAACATACAATTCTGGCCCACATGACTTTTCAGAGAACTGTCTGTTATGGTCTGAAGGACATGAAGAACACCCACTCTATTGTATAATCAGAATGTAGACTGTGGGCACAATAATTTTAATAATACTAACAATAAGAGCAGTAAGAATAATAGCAGCTGTCATTTCTTGGGCAGTTTCCAACATACTTTATATGCCTTATCTCTTGTAGAACTTAAAATGTATTGTGAATTATTAATATAATTCCAGTTTTATAAACAAGAAAGCTGAGGCTCATCGTGATTATTTGCCTATTCTAGTGTCACACTGGAATTTGAAACTAGGTCTGTTTGATTCCAAATCAGGTGTGCAAACAAGTGTGAGTCTGTGTTGGTTTATCTTAGGGAAAAAGACTTGGTAAGATCTGAGAGTGTAAATTTAGAAATTTGGTGAGGACCCGAAGTTCTGCACATTCGCATTTATCCTTCTGGGTGTGTCAAGGAGGATTCTTTTCTTTTTTTAATAGATTTTTTTATTTTTTCCTTTTTCTCCCCAAAGCCCCCAGGGAACATAGTTGTATATTCTTAGTTGCCAGTCCTTCTAGTTGTGGCATATGGGACGCCGCCTCAACATGGCCTGATGAGTGGTGCCATGTCCACACCCAGGATTCAAACCAGTGAAACTCTGGGCTGCCGCAGCGGAGTGCACAAACTTAACCACTCAGCCACCAGGCCGGCCCCTCAAGGAGGGTTCTTAAGGCAAGTCTTAGGATCTTCGGCAGTTTTGTGCCATCCCTACCTGTGAGATTTTTACCAGAGGAGGAAAAACACAGTGTTCAGTGAAGCTTAGATTCCAAATGATAGAGATAAGAGTTTACTAATGATTCTTTTTTTATTTGAAGACTTGCTCTCCTCTTTTCCTGTATACACTTTATCAGTCTTTTGTCTTCTCTCAGGCTAAATACAACTGTAGAAGGACCTGCTGCTTTCAACAAGCTTAATGTTTCCAATTTGTTAATTCTCTAGCAGACTGCCTTTAGACTTAATATGCACTATCAGCTCCCTTGGGCCTCCAGCTTGCTGGCCTACACTGCAGATTTTGTGTGTATCAGCCTCCATAATCCCATGAGCCAATTCTTTATAATAAGTCTCTCTCTCTCTCTCTCTCTCTCTCTCTCTCTCTCTCTATATATATATATATACACACACATATATATACACACATATATATCCTATTGGTTTTGTTTCTCTGAAGAGCTCTAGTACATATTTTGGTATGAAAAGTGCTGGAGAGACTATGTATGTATCTTTGGGGATGGGGACCCCCAGGACTCATACGCCATCAAAACACTAACAACCAGTCTGTAGCTGTGTGTTTATTTCTTCCGTGCTGCCTGTTTACTCTTCTCTCTGTGAGTCTTTGTCCTCATCATATATCCTTAAAAATTATTTTGAGTTGTATCTTCAGTTTCATATTTTTTTGTTTAAGATAAAAGCATGAGAAAGCAAAAAGAAAAACAGCCTCTGACATCTAGAAACTGGTCTGACACTTACAGCTAGGCCTCAGGGTTTTTTAGAAGCTGGCCTGGCACTCACAGCTAGTCCATGTTGTTCTTTTGTTGGATACAAGCAATCTCACAGAACACCAATGTCAGACAAGGTCACTCTGAGATCACGATAGAGTGATACAAAATGAGGCCATTTTATAATTTTGTCCAAGCACAGACCAAAACAAGATCACTATGCAACTTACAAAATATTATATACATGCTGTCTTGGACAAAATGTTACTTCTTTACTAAATATAGTTTTATCCTTGCTCTAGTCTGCCCTCCCTTTAAGGACTTATTGCAAATACACAATCGTAGAATCACCCCCACTTTCCAACACCATCCAATCCCCTAAATAACCCAATCAAAGTAGGAGTCTCATAGTAGATTCTTTCTAGCACCCTCTTACTGAGATGCACCATGGTTCCCCAGGGCGTGCATCCTCTCTTGCTGCAATGCGTAGTAAATCCGACTTGTTCAACTCCGGGTGTGTTCCTGGTGGTCCTTGGCTGAAAGGCAAAGAATCTCTGAGGGAATATATCATAGTCTGCTTGTTGTTTCAAATCATTTCAAGAAGAGAACACATAAAAGGAAACAATTGATCCTTGAACACCCATTATTAATCGAGTGAAAACCTGTTCAATTGAATGCTTTTATTGACTAACCTACCTTCCCTTGCATAAGACAAGAATAGCGTTTTATTGTGTTTTTAGTCATGGAAATAAGTGCGTGTGTAGCATAACATCATGATAATCAGTTCATTCCATCATTTTAAAAAATCTAAGCATGCACATAAACACACACACATGCCAAACTAAGCAAAAATCAACGTCAATTGCTTAACAGAATGAATTGATCAACTAGACCAACGGCACCTTCGTTTCAACAACCATTTGAAAGTACACATACTGATATTCGTGATTTCACCATTTTTTTCTAAACCGTCTAAATTCATAAAATGTTAAGTTCTCCTTATGCTTTCAATGTCAATGTTGGTGTTTTGTATCCATTAGTGGAATGAGATTGCTCAGTGGAGAGTGCATTTGCATTCATATATTCTTTCAACACGTGAAATATCCTTAACTTTTTCTGTGGAGATGGGGAGAAAAAGGAAGGATTGTTCTTATTTTCAAAGAGCAATTTTCCCTACTTTACATTCCTGAATTTTATTTTATAAGATTTATGTTAAACCAATAAACTAACCCTTTATAGCCTCGATACATTTCTTTAATTTGGATAACTAAAAAGTATCTGCTTAAATTAACACATTATTTAACTTCAATTGTTTTGATTTCCAGTTTACTACTTTTCTGAATTAAAATATTTGAAATAGTCACACTAATGGCTGCATGATTATATCATAAAATGGGACCAATAAGTGTGCAATTAACTGATAGAAATTTTATAATCTAATAAAGATCTTGCAATCACCAAGGACAGAGAAACAAGCTCTTGTCTTAGTGTTGCCTGATATGTCTTTTACCTAGGTGAATACCGAGGCTAGATATACATCTAAAGTCCTAGCTAGCTGTTCAGTGAAGATTCTTGAACTTGCCTATTTCTGGATACTGATGGTCAAAGGTTGCATTGTGCTGCAGAGTTAAAAATGGTTAAAAACAACGTTAGGCTGGGAAAAGAGAATTTATAGAATAGACTAAAAGAGCAAGAGATGAAATAATTTTAAACGTAAAACAAGTCAGCATTATCTCTAAAGGTTTAAGAAGATGCTTGATTTAAGCTCAAGCCAAAAGACGAATCTCAGAAACATAAACTTCAGCAAAAGGAGCAAAGGATGTAGAATCTGTATGACATAATTCCATTTTAATAAAGTTGAACACCAGGCAAAATTAAATTATATCGTTTAGAGGTGCATGCGTTGATGGTTAAATGTAGAATGACAAGCCAGGAAATTATTACTATAAAAGTCAAGATAGTGATTACTTCTAGAGGATTGGAAAGAAATTTTGATCAGGAAAGGACACAGTGTAACGTGAGGATTGCCTCTGGGATGTTCACAAAGTTCTATTCCTCGGTATGGATAGTTTAAATGCAGGCTTATTTTATAACTGTTTAATGGACTATATGCATTTGCTTTAGGCATTTTTTTCTGTGTGCATTTCACAGTAGAAAAATGTTTACAAAGATTTTTACAAATATGTATGAAACGGTACTGAACTGTACCTTCTTGTCTTATCATTGCCTATACTTGTGGCATGCTCTACACAGTCCTGCCTACGACACATACAATCAGCTAGGAATACAAAATCACTGAGAAACCATTAAAATTACAATAACTGAGAAAAACCAAGGAACGATGCTTAGTGTCATATATTCAGGCTTCATAAAAGAGTTTTGGTTTTGAAATAAATTCACGAAACTAACAAAGCTCAGATCTCTGCTCTAGATTTTGCCTTTACTAAAGTTGCTTGACCCATATGATTTGCTGGCATTACCCCTCAGCATCTATTCAACTAGTCTAAATTTAAAGTGCTATAGTTAGAGAGAAGGTGAGACAGCTTATAAGTGTCTTAAAGTAAGCACACACAAACTGGGTATAAAATATTTCTTATACTTTTGAGATGCATTTTACATAGATTAAAATGAATAGATCTTAATTGTACAATTAAAGAGTTTTGACAAAAGTATACACAGATATAACCATCATCTGAATTGAGATGTAAAATATTTCCACAATTCCAGACAGTTCCCACATCCCTCTGCAGTCAGCACTTCCCAGAGGGAACAGTTGATCTGATTTCTGTCATCACCACATAATAATTTTGCCTGGTATAGAATTTCATATACTTAAAATAATACAGTATATACTCTTGTGATTGGCTTATTTTGCTCAAAATTATGTCTGTGAGACGTGTCATGTTGTTGCTTCTATCAGTAGTTTGGTCCTTTTGGTTGCAGAGTAACATTCTATTATTTGAAAATAACACCTTTTTCATCCACTCTCCTGTGGATAGATATTTGCATGGTTTTCAATTTCTGGCTATTATGAATAGAAATGCAATGAACGGTATTGTACAAATCTTTTTGAGTACTTATGTTTTAATTTCTTTTGGGTAAATAGCTAGGAGCGAAATTGCTGGACCATAAGATAGGGGTATGCTTAGCTTTGTAAGAAACAGTCAAACAGCTGAATGGTCTTCCAAAGTGGTTGTACTATCTTGGAGAAATTGTAATTCCATTTTTTAATAGACATAATCTTATTTAGAGTTCCCATTTTTTCTTGGTTGACTTTGGTAATTTGCATCTTTCAAGGAATTTGTTAATCTGTCAATACCATTGGCATAAAGTTGTTCACAATGCTCCTTTAACTTTCTATTGTGTATGTGGGGTTCGTTGTAAGGCACTCTTTTGCATTGCCAATATGAGTAATTTGTGTTTTCTGCCTCTCTCTTTCTCTCTTTTATCAGATAACTTAGAGTTTTATTGTCTTTATTGATCTTTTAAAATAATTATCTTTTAGTTTCATTGATTTTCCTCTAGTTTTTGTTCATTTTTTTCAAGTAACCTTTCTGGTGTCGAAAAATTTGCATAACATGAAATCAACCACTGTAAAGCACACAATTTAGTGGCATTCAGTACATTTACAACATTGAGCAACCATCGCCTCTAACTAGTTCCAAATCTTTTTCATCATTCCAAGGGGAAATTCCCATAGCCATTAAGCAAAAAGACAAAGGAGGATGTTGGGGGTGGGGGGAGTCAGTTACAGGAGGTTACCAGACAAGCACAATAAACAAATGCAGATTTAAGTCCTTGCCTTCCCCATTGATTAAGAGTTTCTAGAGATAAGGTTATTCCCTTCTTCCTGGTAGAGAGGGAGATATCTTTACAGATGGAGAGTTCCTTTACAATGTAAATGTCTCTTACAAAGGGTAAGTAAATTCTGCTTTTCAGTTGTCTTCCTGTTTGCAAAGTAACCAGCCTCAAATAATCATGCCAAAGAGATATATCTTGGGGAGGCCAATTCTAGGCCCCCACAATTTGCGTATCTCTGATATCTAATGATGTTGAGCATCTTTTCATATATTTGTTGGCCTTTTGCATATTTCCTTTAGGGAAATGTCTATTCAAAACTTTTGCTCACTTTTTAGTTGGGATTTTTGCCTTCATAAGAGTAAGAGTTCTTTACATTTTTTGGATACTTGGCCCTTACCAGATATATGATTAGCAAATATTTTCTTCCTTTCTGTCAGTTGACTTTCACTTCCTTGGTTGTGTCCTTTGATGCATAAAAGTTTTTAAGTTGATTAAGTCCAATTTATCTATATATTTTTTTGCTGCCTGTGCTTTTGTTGCCATATTTAATAATTACCAAGTCTAACATCATAAAGATCTCTTGTTATGTTTCTAAGAATTTTATAGTTTTAATTCTTAAGCTTAGGTCTTTGTTCTATTTTGAGTTAATTTTTGTATATGATATGTGGTATGGTCCAACTTCGTACTTTTGCATGTGGGTATCCAGCACCATTGTTGAAGAGTCTATTCTTTCCCCATTGATTGGCTTTGGCACCTTTGTCAAAAATCAATTGGCCATAGATGTATGAGTTTCTTTCTGGACTCTCAGTTCTATTCCATTTGTCTATATGTCTATCTTTATGCCGGTATTATATAGTAACTTTGAAATCTGGAAATGTGAGGCCTACAACTTTTACTTTGTCAAGATTGTTTTGACTATTTAGGGTCACTTGAAATTCCATATGTTTCATGAGGGTTTTTGTTGTTTGTTTGCTTAGCGACTTTTCTAAACCATTTTTGTAAAATCTGTAGTGTTTTTCCCGTACGCCATTGGAGTCTGTGTTTTGTTAGCTTATTGGTTAGTTAGCATTTTGACTGAAGTTTCCTTAAATTCCTGGAGCAAATAAAAAAGAAAAACCAAGAAAAAAAGAGAAACAAAACAAAAAAAGTATTTTCCCAGGTATTACAGATTGACTGCGCTTTGGGGCACTCTTTCAGTGCTCAGCCAGGCCATTTACGACTCTGTCTTGGTCTTCACTTTATGCTTGTCGGATCCTAGAGGTCGGTCAGAGGTGAGAGTTCAAGATCTTCTCAGGCCTTCTCGGTGCATGCATCCAACCCTGAGGATGCTGTTGACCTTCTCTATTCCTCAATGTATGTGGGAGCTTTTAACAACCCCATTCCTCCCATGTATCTCCTTTCTCAACCTCTTTCCTCTTCTTTCCCCTCAGACTTCCTAGTCTGTCTGTTGCTTATCCTGGCTGTTATTCCCTTGCTCCAAGCTGCTGTGGCCAAGACTTTTGCTTTAAAAATGCTTTCAGCAATGGCCACCTGGCAGCAAATGCCACCTGGGAAGCCATCCCAGTCCTGGGAATCCTCTTTATTCATAAAAAAATAAATAAATAAAAATAAAATAACAAGGCCAAATCCTTGTACTGGTTACTGAGAGCCACTAGACAGAGCAACACAACCACAATTCTTTGAGAATAGGGTCCACATTGCCTCTCTGTACTAACAACCTGCCCCAGGCATGCAGGTTCCCACCTTTATGGCCATAGCCAATCTGGGGAACGGGAGATGAAAGGTAGGCTGCCTAAAATGCCACAGCACTCTCTTACCACAGTGCAGCAGCTTCTTTCTTCCTAAGATTTCCCTTGGTTGTTATAAGTTTTTGGCTGGATTCCAGAGTCTGCAAAATTTGATTCTGACAGTTTTTACTAGCATTTAGCTGTCTTTTTGGAGGGACAGTGCCCTATATTTCCCTACTCTGCGATTTTTGGTGACATCACTTTCATTTATTCTTATTTCCTTATTATCCATCTGTTATGAACTAAATTGTGTACACTCTCCAGAAATTCATATGTTGAAGTCCTAACCCCTAGGACCTCAGAAAGGACTGTATTCAGAAAGAAGAACTTTACAGGAATAATTAAGCTAAAATGAAGTGGGAACTAATCCAATATGTCTAGTGTCTTTACGAGAAAAGGAAATTTGGACACAGACACGTACATAGGAAAGGCAATGTGAAGATATAGGGAGAAGATGTCCATCTACAAGCCAAGGAGAGGGGCCTGGTATAGATCTTTCTCTCATAGCCCTCAGAAGGAATCAATCCTGCCAACATCTTGGTCTCAGATTTCTGACCTCCAGAACTGTGACGAAATAAATTTCTGTTTAAGCCACATAGTCTGAGGTACTTGGACATGGCAGCGTTAGCAAATCAATACATCTTTATTGCTTACTTCCTTACACATATTTTGGGTTTACTTTGCTACATTGTTTTCTAGCTTCTTAAGGTGGAAATTTAGATCATTGATTTTAAAACTTTAAACTTTTAATATAAGTATTTAAAGTTATAAGTTTCCTCATATGATTTGCATTAACTACATCTCTCAAATATTGGTAGGTTTTCATTGCTTCTTTGACCCCTGGGCTCTTTAGAATTATGTTAATTTTTTTACAAATATTTATAGATCTTCCAGTTATCTCTCTGCCGTTTGCTTCTAATTTAATTCCTTTGTGGTCATAGAACTAACTTCATGTGATGTGAATTACTTCAAATATATTCATCCTTGTTTTATGGCCCAGAATATGGTCTATTTTGGAAAATGTTCTAGGTGCACTTGAAAAGAATGTGTATTCTGATGTTATTGAGTGAAGTGATTTATAGACATCAGATCCTGTTGGTTGATTGTGATGTTCAGGCCTTCTATATCCTTATTGATTTTCTATCTAACTTGTTCTATAAATTATTGAGAGATAGATGTTTAAATCTCTGCCTCTAATAGTAGATTTGTCTACTTATCCTTCGAGTTCTACCAAATTTTGATTAGTGTATTTTAGGCACAGTATTAGTTATACAACTGTTATTAAGATATTAATAATACCTTAATTTGAAATCTTTTTCTGCTAAATACAACATCTAGGTACAGTTGGAGCCATTTTAACTTTTTAATTAATGTTTTTAGAGAACCTATTCTGTTTATTTATTTATTTTCCAGCTTACTGAGTTATAATTGACCTATAACATTGTATAAGTTTACTGTATACAGTGTAATGATTTGGTATATGTATATTTGCACAATGATTATCATAATAAGATTAGTTAACACATACATCACCTCATTTAGTTACAATTTCCTCTTTATGGTGAGAACTTTAAAACTCTACTCTCTTAGCAACTTTCAAATATACAATTGAGTATTGTTAACTATAGCTACCTTGCTGTACATTACATCCCCAGAATTTATTCATCATATGACTGGATGTTTGTATCCTTTGACCGCCTTTACCCATTTTCCCCACCTCCTACCCCCTGCTCCTGGAAATCAACAATCGGTTCTCTGCTTCTATGAGTTCAAGGTTTTTTTAGATTCAACATATAAGTGAGATAATACAGGATTTGTCTTTCTCTGTCTGACATTTCATTTAGTGTAATGTCCTCAAAGTTCATCCATATTGTCACAAATGACAAAATTTCCTTTTTTATGGCCGAATAATATTTCATTATATAAAATCACATTTTTTGTCCATTAATTTATTGATGGACACAGGTTGTTTCCATGTCTTGGCTGTCGTAAATAATGCTGCAATGAACATGCAGGTACAGAAATCTCTTCGCAACAATGATTTCATTTCCTTTGGATATATAGCTAAAGTGGGAGTGATGGATCATAAGGTAGTCGTATTTTTAGTTTTTTGAGGAACCGCCATTGTGTTTTCCATAGTGGCTGCACCAGTCTACATTCCCACCAACAGTGCACAAGGGTGCCCTTTTCTCCACGTCCTCACCAGCATTTGTTATCTTTTGTCTTTTTGATAATATCCATTTTAATTATCTTTGTCTAGTTTTGTTATAAGGATAATGCTAACTTGATAAAATCAAATGGAAAGTGTTTCCAACTGTTTTATAAAGAAGAAATTGTGTAGACTTAGCATTAATTCCGTAAACATTTGGTAATTCTCAGTGAAACCTTTTGGGTCTAGACACTTCTTTTCTGGGGGATTGGTAAGTTACAAATTCAGTTCCCTTAATAGTTATAGAGCCATTTGGATGATGTATTTTATATTGGATAAGTTATGATAGACTGTTAACGAATTGGTACATTTCATTTAAGTTGTCAGATGTATGTATGTAAACTTTTCCATAGTGTTTCCTTATGATCCTTTTGATGTCTACGTGGTCTGTAGTGATATCCTCTGTTTCATTCCTGAATATTAGTAATTTTTGTCTTCTATCTGACTTTGTCAGACTTAGTATAAGTTTGAAAATTTTATGTTTTAAAAGAAAAGCTTTTGTTTCATTGATTTGCTCTATTGTTTTTCTGTTTTCAATTTCATTTATTTCTGCTCTGAATTTATTCTTATTCTTCAGAATAATTTCATTTATTCTGCTAAATAATTTCATTTATTTCTGTGCTCAGTGAACACATTCTGTATTATTTCAATTATTTTATGTTTGTTGAGTTTTTTTAATGGCTCAGAATATTTTGTGTCTTGGGAAATGTTCCATGAGTGAGAAAGATGTTAAAATGTTCTATAAATGTCTATTAGATACTGTTGGTTCATGGTGTTGTTGAGTTCTTCTGTATTCTTGCTGATCTGTCTAGTTGTCCCATCAATGTTGAGATGGGAGTGTTGAAATCTTGAACCACAAGTGTGGATTTGTCTATTTCTCCTTTCAGTTCTATTAGTTTCTGCTTCTCATATTTTACATGGTGTTTTTTTCTGCATACATTATGTAGAATTTCTATATAGTCTTAGTGAATTGACTCTTTTATCATTGTATAATGTATTTCTCCATCCCTGGTAGTTTTCTGTGTGCTCGAGTCCATTTTATCTTGACATTATTACAACCAATTCTGTTTTCTTTGATTAATATTTGCAAGGTATATCTTTTTCCATCCTTTTAATTTCAACCCACAGCTATCATTACATTTGAAATGAGTTTCTTATATACAGAATAAAGTTTGGTTCTTTAGTTTTTCATCCACTTTGCCAATCTCTGTCTCTTAATTGGTGTATTTAGTCTTAACATTTTATGTAATTACTGATATGATAGGATTTAAATCTGCCATTTTATTTTTTGTTTTCTGTTTTTTCTCTTTGTTTTCATTTCCCTATCTTCCTGTAGATTATGTCAACATTTTTTAGAATTCCATTTTGATGTGTCTATTGTTTTTGTTATATCTTTGTATCACTTTTTTAATGGTTTCTCTAGGTATTACATATTGTATCCACACCTTATCACAGTCTACTTGTGCAATCATTTTTCCAGTTTGAGTGATTTGTAGAAACCTTATCTTTCCTTATGTTTCTTTACCCTCCTTCTATTATAATTGTCTTACCCTCCCTCTATTATAAATTGATTATAAATGTATGTCTCCCTGACATCATTTAGAACCACGTTAGACAGTGTGATATTTTTTACTTCAGCTATCTAACATAATTTGGAAAACTGAAGAGCAGAAGGAAAGCCTTCTTATGTATTTGTTTTTTGCTGTCTGTATTAATTCTTCCTGATACTCTGAAGTTTTGTGCTTTATTCTTTCCTTTCTGTTTAGAGAACTTTAGCCCTTCTTCTAGAGTAAGTCAGCTGGTGACAAATTCCCTTATTTTCCTTCCTTTGAGAATGGCTTGATTTTCTCTTTATTTCTGAAGTATCTTTTCACTGGATATAAAATTCTGGATGGACAGTTCTTTTCTTTCAACACCTGAATAACGTGCCTCTTTGTATTGCCATCCATAGTTTCAGATGAGAAACTTCCTGTCATTTAAATTGTTCTTCCCCGTATAGGTCAAATGTCATTTCTCTCTCACCATTTTCAAGATTTTTTCTTTGTCTTCAGTTTTCAGAAATTTAACTCTGATGTGTCTTGGCATGAATTTCTGAGGTTTATCCTGTTTGGGGTTAACAGCTTCTGGAAACTGTAGGTTTATGTTGTTTGCTAAAGTTGGAAAAATTTTAGCCTTTATTTCTTCAATTTTTTTTCAGTTTTATTTATTTATTTATTTTTAATTACAGTAATGTTGGGTTATAACATTATATAGCTTTTGGATGTACATAATAATATATTTCGAATTCTGTGTAGATTACATCATCTTCACCACCCAAAAACTAATTATAGTCCCTCCCCTCACATATGAGCCTATTCCCCCTATTTCAAATATTTTTTTAGCTCACCCTCTTTCCCTTTCTTTCTGGGTCTCTGATTACACAAATGCTAGATTTTGTTGCTGTTGTTATAATCCCCATGAATAGGAGAAACTCGAATACCAATACAATTATGTTTTAGCATTGCATTTGGGATTTATGTGAGCTTTGTGGAGAAAGTGATTATTTCAGAATGGGCCAAATTGTCTTGATTGAGCTTTGATGGACTACATTTTATTAAATGTGAAACAATTACACATGTCCTCCTCCTCCAAGAAAAAGAAGATAAAAAAGAAATTAAGGAATATGTAGAAAAATAAAGAAAAGAGAAATAATGAAAATATACAGACACCATGCTGACAGCTAATATAAAGCAAATCCTAAACACATGCTACTCACTGAGTCATGTTACCATGAATGGTAATGTATGGTGAAACAAAGGGTAAAGAAACAAATATGCATTTGTGTTTCGAGAATGTGAATATTGAGCAATTCCAAGAAATTTTTATGCTTCACATAAGTTGATGAGTCTAAACTCCTTATAGCCTTTAACTGTAAACTGACTCAAATTCATAAAATAAAATACATTAAAAATTATTTTTCCACTATTGATTACTACCCAAACATCCTACCATAGTCAGTGCTATGTTACCTAACAGATCCTCATTCTCATCTTTGTCTTGTAGTATTTATGATGTTAGACCTGGATGTGGACAAAAACTGAAATAACTGAGTCAACTGGGAATTACTGGTTTTAGGTGTTTTCAAAACTCACTAACTTCTTTATAGATATTTGAAATTGGTTTTAGAAGACATATTTTTTAAACTGATATGGTAGGATCCTGTTCCTTCCATTATGTCATTCTTACTCTCAGTGATGAATGGATCCCAAAGTTCACCAAGAACGAATTTTCACACCGTTATTGCCAGTATGAGAGAAGTGCTAAAAATGCATGTCTTGTGGGAAATCTAGTTACCTAATGCAGTTATTTGAAGTTGAGTGTGATTAAGAAAGTAGGAAGTAAGTAATATAACATCTTAAGATTGGTGTAGGGAGAGAGATCCAAAGTTAAAAGCATATTTTAGAGATATAATTGAATACAAAGGATACATCAAGCAAGGCATTGTGAATTATCTTTTTCTCCCACTTTAAAATTTAATTTATAATATTTGCAAAAGCAACAATGACTTACAATTAGAATTTCAGGAGCATACATTTCATTTAATATTTACTTACAAATATTTTCAACATACAGACCATTATGCACAAAATGCTTAAATATTCATTTGAATGCAAAACCCAAAGTATTTGAGTCTATTTGTTTTGTTTAGCTAGTTAATGCCTTTGAGCACATTTATAACGTGGCTAAGAGTGCATAGAAATGTGCACATAATGGCAAACAAGTGTTGATACATCAGTTTGCTATGCTCAAATGCCAATATTTATTGGATTTTTTCACAACTACATCTTAGAACAAGCTGCAGGAGCACAAATATGCAAAAACAGGGAACATTGGAAATATAAGTTTAAAAAATATCTCTAGATGCCTTTGAATCCTGGCTTCTTCCCTAATTACTTTGTAGATTACCCAAGCAAGTGGCCTCTTGTCCATTTGTCCTGACCAATTCTTGTTCTTGCAGTGTAGCACAACTGACCCTATTAAAATTCTTTTCTTGCTTGGTTTCTGAGTACCTACTCTCTCATTTGCACACTTTTCTGACCCCTCTTCCTATGTCTCTTCCATGGTTCATTTTCTTTTAAATATTAATATTCCCCTGAGTTCTATTAGGCCATAGTTTTCTCAATGAAGTGGCCTCCCTGAGTTATGATGTTTATTCTAAAGGCTTCAGTTGAGCACATATATAATAAAAATGATTAAATACATTTCTCTTCTGAAATAAAGATCTGTATATCTAATCGATTATAGAACCTTTCTATCCAGATGATTGTCAAGAATTTCATTCATTCACCAATTGTTTATTCAATGTCTACTATGTCTTAAAGAATATATTTGGTACTGGGGATAAAACAGCTAATGCATTGGATAAAGTTCCTGATCTCATTGCACTTGAAGGATAGAAGTAGCTAGAAACAAGTACCCAGTCGAATTGGAGAAAAAATGATGTTTAAGCTGAATCCAAAATGATAAGTAGGATTTAGCTAAAGAGTCAGGGAAGCACATTCCAGTCAGAGGGGACAATACAGGCATACCTCAAAGATATTGTGGCTCGATTCCAGACCACCACAATAAAGCAAATATTGTAATAAAATAAAGTCAGTCACATGGTGTTTTTGGTTTCTTGGTGCATATAAAAGTAATGTTTACACCATATCTTGGTCTGTTAAGTATACAATAGCATTATGTCTAAAGAAACAATGTATATACCTTAATTAAAACACTGTTTTGCTAAAATTGCTAACCGTCATTTGAGCCTTCAGCAAGTTGTAATCTTTTTGCTGATGGAGGGGCTTGCCTCGATGTTGATGGCTGCTGACTGATCAGGGTGGTGCTTGTTGAAAGTTCAGAGGTGGCTGTGGCAATTTCTTAAAATGAGACAACAATGAAGTTAGCTCCATCAATTGACTCTTCTTTTCACGAATGATTCCCTTGTAGCATGCAATGCTGTTTGATAGCGTTTTGCCCACAATAGAACATTTTTCAAAATGGGAGTCAATCCTCTCAAACTCTGTTGCTGCTTTATCAGGTAAGTTCATGTAGTTCTCTAAATCCTTTGTTGTCATTTCAATAATCTTCACAGCATCTTCACCAGGAGTAGATTCCATCTCAAGAAGCCACTTCCTTTGCTCATCCATAAGAAAGCAACTCCTCATCCGTTAAAGTTTTATCATGAGATGGCAGCAATTCAATCACATATTCAGCCTCCACTTTTAATTGTATGTCTCTTGTTATTTCCACCACATCTGCAGTTACTTGCTCCACTGAGGTCTTTAACCTCTCAAAGTCATCCATGAGGGTTGGAATCAACTTATTCCAAACTCCCATTAATGTTGATAATTTGACCTCTTCCCATGAACCATGAATGTTCTTAATGGCATCTAGAACAGTTAATCCTTTCTAGAAGGTTTTCAATTTACTTTGCCCAAATCCATCAGAGGAATCACTATGGCCGCTGGATGGAGCATTATGAAACGTATTTCTTAAATACTAAGACTTGAAAGTAGAAATTGCTCCTTGATCTACGGGCTGCAGAACAGATACTATTGTTAGCAGACATGAAAACAACAATAATCTCATTGTCCATCTCAACCAGAGCTCTTGGCTGACCAGGTGCACTGTCAGTGAGCAGTAATATTTTGAAAGGAATTTTTTTCTGAGCAGTAGATCTCAACAGTGGGCTTAAAATATTCAATAAACCATGTTGCAAACAGATATGCTGTCATCCAGGTTTTGCTGTTCCATTTATAGAGCACAAGCAGAATAGATGTAGCTTAATTCTTAAGGGCCTTCAGATTTTTGGAATGGTAAATGAGCTTTGGCTTCAACTTAAAGTCATCAGCTTCATTAGGCCCTAACAAGAGCCAACCTGTCCTTTGAAGCTTTGAAGCCAGACATTGACTTCTCCTTTCCAGCTATAAAGGTTCTAGATGGCATCTTCTTCCAATAGAAGGTTGTTTTGTCTACAATGAAAATCTGTTGTTTGGTCTGTCACTTTAATTATCTTAAATAGATTTTCTGGGTAACTGGCTGCAGCTTCTACATTAGCACTTGCTGCTTTACCTGCACTTTTATATTATGGAGACGGCTTCTTTCCTTAAACCACATGAACTAGCTCCAACTAGCTTCAAACTTTTCTGCAGCTTCTTCACTTCTCTCAGCCTTCATAGAACTGAAGAGAGTTAGAGCCTTGCTCTGGGTCAGGCTTTGGCTTACTGGAATGTTGTGGCTGCTTTGATGTTCTATCCAGACCACTAAAACTTTCTCCATATCAAAATAAGGCTGTTTTTATTTCTTATCATTCCTACGCTCACTGGAGTAGCACTTTTAATTTTCTTTAAGAATTTTTCCTTTGCGTTCACAGCTTGGGTGAAAGTTTGGCACAGGAGGCCTAGCTTTCTGCCTGTCTTGGCTTTTGACATGCCTTCCTTGCTAGCCTGAATCATTTCTAGCTTTTCATTTAGGTGAGAAATGTGTGACTCTTCTTTTCTTCCTTTTTGAACACCTAGAGGCCATTGTAGGGTTATTAATTGGCATAATTTCAATATTGCTGTGTCTCAGGCAATAGGAATGCCTGAGGAGAGGGAGAGAAATGGTGGAATGGCCAATGAGTGGAGCAGTCAGAACACACAAAAATGTATTGATTAAGTTCACTACTTTATATGGGTGCGGTCTGTGGTGCCCCAAAACAACGACAACAGTAACATCAAAGATCACTGATCACACATCACCATAACAAATATAATAATGAAAATGTTTGAAATATTGTGAGAATTAACAAAATGTGACACAGAGACACAAAGTGAGCAAATGCTATTGGAAAAATGATGCCGATAGATTTCCTCGACACAGCGTTATCACAAAACTTCAATTTGTAAAAAATGCAATATCTTCAAAGTGCAATTAAGCAAAGCACGATAAGATGGGGCATGCCTGTATATACAAAGATGTAGTTGCTGGAGACAGCACGGCATTTTAGCATTATATAGTTCATTGTGGCTATAATGGAGAGTAGAAGATGAGAAGTGACAAAATATAGTACTAGAAAGGTAGATCCAGATTATGAAGAGATTTATAAGCCGTTGTAAGTCATTATTTAAAACTTACTTGATGGGGATTCATTGAAGGATTTTAAGCAGGGTAGTAAGATGGTCACTATGTAATCCTAATGGGAAACTAAATAGAGTGGGAACAAAACCTCAAACTCAACATGGATAAAATTAAGTTCATTGTTTATCTCTGCCAGGTCTTTCCCTCACTCCTGAGACCTTGCCAAGCCTCACATATATTCCTCATCAAGCCATCTTTTCTATCCTTTGTAAGTGCGTTACCTTCCAAACAGTATATCAAGCAAGAAATCTCTTACTGAAAGTGAGGGAAGCAAAATGTCGAAGATGGTCAAGTCCTTTGGATTCTTCCCCCAAATTCTCCTATAGCTGATCTCTCCCCTTCATAATCCCTGTCTCTGTCATAATCCATGCCGCCATTATCTCTCACTGAAATTACTGGAACCACATCTGAACAGATCTGTCTGCCTCTAGCCTTGCATTATCCAATGAATTCTCCAGATTGCAGCTCAAATAATCTTTGTAAAATACAAATCTGACATCACTCTTTTGTTTAAAACACATCGTTTTCCCTTTGCCATCAAGTCTAAATTCAGAGTCCTCTACAAAAGTGTTTTAGCCTTTCTTTCTAATATCAATCATTTTCTCTCACATATCTAGCTACTTTAGATTGCATTCCATTGTTCCAAAACTCCCAGCCTATTCATATTGATTTATTCTTGATCATATGTATAATCTTCCTATAATGCTTCTCCTACCCACTTGTTTGGCAAAGCGCTGCTCATCTCTCAAGTTTCAATTCACATGTCACCTTTCTTATATAGTCTATTCTCATCAAACTCCAACACAGAATGAATTGCTTCCCTAGCTGGGTCCTAACAGTATTTTGTACCTATCAATATCATAAGATTGGTCACAATACTATAGTTGTTTGAGTATCTCTATCCTTTACTAGGTTTGAACTTCTAAAAGGTGAAGATACTTTGCCTGAAACATAGAAAGCAAGTACCCAATAAATGGTTGTTTTGTTTACTTACTGAATTGAATATTGCGACGGTTAGTTTTATGTGTCAACTTGATTGGTCACAAGATGCCCAGATAAAACACTATTTCTGGGCATGTCTGTGAGATTGTTTATGGATGAGGTTAGCATTTGAATTGGTGGACTCAGTAAAGTAGATTGCCATCCCAAATGTGGATGGGTGTCATCCGATATGGTGAGGGCCTGAATAGAACTAAAGGCGGAGGAAAGAAGAATTGTCCTTCATTGTTCTGCCTCACTACTTGTCCTAGGAAATCTCATCTCATCTTCTCCTTCCCTCAGACTGACATTTGCACCATCCACTCTTCTGGTTGCCAGACTTTTGGACTTAGATTGAATTACACTGCTGGCTTTCCTGGGTTTCTAGCTTGCACGTGGAAGATTGTGAGACTTCTCAGCTTCCGTAATCACATGAGCCAACTTTTCATAATAAAAAACTATACATATATAGTTTTATATATATATATATATACACACACACACACACATATATGCAAAGAATCATTTAATATATTACAGCATACATAATAAAATCATTTTTATATATGTATGTATATGTAAGTGTGTGTGTGTGTCCTCCTCCTGGTGTTTCTCTGGAGAAGTATGACTAATACAATTATGAAACATGTTTTTCTTAAGCAAAAATCTAGAGCATATAAAGCACATTTTATTTATTTTAATCCAAATATTTTATTGAGGTCATAATGGTTTATAACATTGTGTGATGTTGGGTGTACATTATTATTTATCAGCATCTTTATAGATTGCATCATACTCACGATCAATAGTCTAATTTTTATCCATCGCCATACATATGTGCCCCTTTACCTTATCACCCACCCCACCTCTTCCTCTCTGGTAACCACTAATCTGTTCTCTTTATCTATGTGTTTGTTTATCTTATACATATGAAGGAAATCATATGGTGTTTGTCTTTCTCTGTCTGACTTATTTCACTTAACATCATACCCTCAAGGTCAGTCCATGTTGTTGCAAATGGGACGATTTTGTCTTTATGTCAGAGTAGTATTCCATTGTCTTTATATACCACATCTTCTTTATCCATTCATCAGTTGATGGACACTTGTCTTCCTTCCATGTCTTGGCTATCGTGAATAATGCTGCAATGAACATAGGGGTGCATAAACCTCATTGAAATGCTGATTCCAAATTCTTTGGATAAATACCCAGTAGTGGGATAGCTGGATAATATGGTATTTCTATTTTTAATTTTTAGAGAAATTTCCATACTGTTTTCCATAGTGGCTGCACCAGTTTCCATTCCCACCAGCAGTGTATGAGGGTTCCCTTTTCTCCACATCCTCCCCAATGTTTGTTATTTTTTGTCTTAGTAATTATAGCCATTCTGACAGGTGTAAGATGATAGCTCATTGTGGTTTTGACTTGCATTTCCCTAGTAATTAGCGATGTTGAACATCTTTTCATGTATCAATTGGCCATCTGTACCTCTTCTTTGGAAAAATGTCTGTTCATATCCTCTGCCCATTTTTTGATCAGGTTGCTCCTTTTTTTGTTGTTGAGTTGTATGAGTTCTTCACATATTTTGGAGATTAACTCCTTGTCAGATAACATGATTTGCAAATATTTTCTCCCAGTTGGTGGGTTGTCTTTTTGTTTTTTCATGGTTTCCTTTGCCTTGCAGAAGCTTTCAGTCTGATGTAGTCCCATTTGTTTATTTTTTCTTTATTTTCCCTTGCTTTAGTAGACATGGCACTCAAAAAGAGGCTGCTAAGACCAGTGTCAAAGAGTGTACTGCCTCTATATTCTTCTAGGAGTTTTAGGACTTCAGGTTTTACCTTCCAGTCCTTAATCCGTTTTGAGTTAATTTTTGTGTAGGGTGTAAGATAATGGTCTACTTTCATTCTTTTGCATATGGCTGTCCAGTTTTCCCAACACTATTTATTGAAGAGAACTTCCTTTCTCCATTTGTATTTTTGGCTCCTTTGTCAAAAAGTAGCTGTCCATAGATGTGTGGTTTTATTTCTGGGCTTTCAATTCTGTTCCATTCATCTGTGTGTCTGTTTTTGTGCCAGTACCATGCTGTTTCGATTACTATAGTTTTGTAGTATATTTTGAAGTCAGAGATTGTGATGCCTCCAGCTTTGTTCTTTTTTCTCAGGATTCCTTTGGCTATCTGGGGTCTTTTCTTGTTCTGTATAAATTTTAGAATTCTTTATTCTATTTCCGTGAGAATGTCATTGGGATACTGATAGGGATTGCATTGAATCTGTAGATTGCTTTGGGTAGTATGGACGTTTTAACTGTTTGTTCTTCCAATCCATGAGCATGAAATATCTTTCCATTTCTTTATGTCTTCTTCAATTTCTTTCAATAATGTCTTATAGTTTTCATTGTACAGGTATTTCACCTCCCTGGTTAAGTTTATTCATAGGTATTTTATTCTTTTTGTTGTGATTGTAAATGGGATTGTATTCTTGATTTCTCTTTCTGCTAGTTCACTATCAGTGTATAGAAATGCAACTGATTCTTATAAGTTGATTTTGTACCCTGCAACTTTGTTGTAGTTTTTGATTATTTCTAATAGTTTTCTGATGGATTCTTTACAGTTTTCTATATATAGAATTATGTCATTCATAAATAGCAAGAGTTTCACTTCTTCCTTTCTAATTTTGGTCCCTTTATTTCTTTTTCTTACCCAATTGCTCTGGTCAAAAACTCCAGTACTATGTTGAATAGCAGTGGTGAGAGTGGGCACCATTGTCTTATTCCTGTTCTCAGAGGGATGGCTTTCAGTTTTTATCTATTAAGCATGATGTTGGCTGTGGGCTTGTCATATATGGCCTTTATTGTGTTGAGGTACTTTCCCTCTATACTCATTTTATAAAGAGTTTTTATCATAAATGGATGTTGGATCTTGTCAAATGCTTTCTCGGCATCTATTAAGATGATGATGTGATTTTTATTCCTCATTTTGTTAATGTGATTTACCACATTGATTGATTTGCAGATGTCGAACCATCCTTGTATCCCTGGTATAAAACCCACTTGATCATGATGTACGATCCTTTTAATGTATTACTGTATTCAGTTTGCCAATATTTTGTTGAGGATATTTGCATCTACACTCATCAGTGATATTGGCCTATAATTTTCCTTCTTTGTCTTATCCTCATCTGGTTTTGGTATCAGGGTAATGGCCTCATAGAATGAGTTAGGAAGCATTCCATCTTCTTCATTTTTTTGGAATAGTTTGAGAAGGATAGGTATTAACTCTTCTTTGAACGTTTGGTAGAATTCTCCAGAAAAGCCATCTGGTCCTGGACTTTTGTTTTTTGGGAGACTTTTGATTGCTGTTTCAAGCTCTTTACTTGTGATTGGTCTATTCAGTTTTCTATTTTTTCTTGATCCAGTTTTGGGAGGTTGTATGAGTGTAAGAATTTATCCATTTCTTCTAGGTTATCCAATTTATTGGCATATAGTTTATCATAGTATTCTCTTATAATCCTTTTTATTTCTGCAGTATCCATTGTAATTTCTCCTCTTTCATTTTTAATTTTATTTATTTGTGCCTTCTCTCTTTTTGTCTTAGTGAGTCTGGGTAAGGGTTTGTCACTTTTGTTTATCTTCTCAAAGAACCAGCTCCTAGATTCATTGATCCTTTCTACTGTTTTGTTTGGCCTTTGTTTCATTCACTTCTTCTCCAATTTTTATTATTTCCATCCTTCCACTGTCTTTGGACTTTGTTCTTTTTCTAGCTCTTTTAGGTGTTATTTAAGATTATTTATTTGGGATTTTTTTTCTTTGTGAAGTGGGCCTGTACTGCTATAAATTTCCCTCTTAGAACTACTTTTGCTGCAGCCCATAAGAGTTTGTATGCTGTGTTTTCATTTTAATTTATCTCCATGCATTTTTTTATTTCTGTTTTGATTTGCTCATTGATGCAATGGTTGTTCAGTAGCATGCTGTTGAGTCTCCACATATTTGTGACTTTCCCAGCTTTTTTCTTGTAGTTGATTTCTAGTTCCAGAGCACTGTGGTTAGAAAAAGATGCTTGATATGATTTCAATCTTCTTAAATTTGTGAAGCTTACCTTCTTTCCCAACATATAGTCTATGTTTGAGAATGTTCCATAGGCACTTGAGAAGAATGTATATTCTGTTGTTTTTGGATAGAATGTTCTAAACATATCTATTAAGTCCATCTGATCTAGTGTTTTATTTGAGTCCACTATTTCTTTGTTGACATTCTGTCTGGATGATCTATCCATTGATGTAAGTGGGGTGTTGAGGTCCCCTACTATTATTGTGTTGCTGTTAATTTCTCCCTTTAGGTCTGTTATTAGTTGCTTTATATACTTTGGTGCTCCTGTGTTATTTGCATATATGTTCCTGAATGTTATGTCCTCTTGGTGGAATATCCCTTTTATTGTTATATACTGCCCCTGTTTGTCTCTTACTGTCTTTTTTATCTTGAAGTCTGCTTTATCTGCTATAAGTGTGGTAGCACCTGCTTTCTTCTGCTTGCCATTCGCTTGGATTGTTTTCTTCCATTACTTCACTCTGAGCCTATGTTTGTCTATAGAGCTGAGATGTGTTTCCTGGAGGCAGCATATTGTTGTGTCTAGCTTTTTAATTCATCCAGCTACCCTGTCTTTTGATTGGAGAATTCAATCCATTTACATTTAGAGTGATTATTGATATATAAGGGCTTAATACTGCCATTTTATTTCTTGTTTTATGGTTATTCTATATTTCCATTGTTTCTCTTCCCTTGTATTTCTGTCATTTCAGTTTGGTGGTTTTCTGTGATAATTTTCTATTTAGTTTTGAATTGTGGCTCTGCTCTGATTTTTTTTGTTTAGTGGTTACCATGAGGCTTGTATAAAAGATCTCATAGATGAGGTAGTACATTTTCTGATAGCCTCTTATATCCATTAGCCTAAGCAGGTTCCATTCCTCTCCACTTCCCCTTCTGAGTTATTGTTGTCACAAATTATTCTGTTGTGAGTTTGTGACTAAATTGAAGTGTTTATAGTTATTTTTGAGGCTTTCCTTCCTTTTAGCTTTTATGCTATAATTGTTTGCTAACCTGTTCTGATAGAGAGCTGCCATTTTCTGATTTTATCTATCTTATCTCGTTGCTCATAGCTTCGTAAACCTTTACCTTTTTGTTTCAGGTATGAAAGCTTCCTTCATCATTTCTTGTAAGGGAGCTCTAGTGATGATGAACTCCCTCCACTTTTGTTTATCTGGGAAAGCTTTTATTTTTCCATCATATCTGAAGGATATTTTTGCTGGATAGCGTATTCTTGGCTGGAAGTTTTTGTCTTTCATTATTTTGAATATATTTTTCCATTCTCTCCTAGCCTGTTAAGTTTTCTTTTGAAAAATCCAAGGGAAACCTAATAGGGGTTCCTTTGTAGAGTATTTTCTTCTGCCTTGCTGCTCTTAATATTTTTTCTTTGTGATTGACTTCTGCCGGTTTTACTATCATGTGCCTTGGAGAAGGTCTTTTGCATTGATGCAATTGGGAGTTATATTGACTTCATGTACTTTTAAGTCCAGCTCTTTCCCTAGGTTTGGTAAGTTCTCAGTGATTATTTTTTTTGAACAAGTTCTCTGCATCTTTCTCCTTCTCTTCTCCCTCTGGAATACCTATAATCCTTGTGATGGTTTTCCTAATTGAGTCAGATATTTCTTGAAGAATTTCTTCTTTTTTTTGAAATCTTAGTTCTCTCTCCTCTTCCACCTGAAGCACTTCTATATTTCTATCCTCTAAATCACTAATTTGGTCCTCCATAAAGTCAGCTCTATTTTTTAAGCATTCTAGATTTTTTTTAATCTCATTAAATGTGTTCTTCATATCCAGAATTTCTGTTTGGTTTTTTTTTAGAGTTTCAATCTCTTTGGTGAAGTACTCCTTCTGCTCATTAATTGTGTTCCTGAGCTCATTGAATTGTCTTTCCGAGTTTTCTTTTAACTCACTGAGTTTATTTTTGACATCTATTTTGAGTTCTCTGTCATTTAGATTGTAAATTTCTATGACTTCAGTGTTTAATTCTAGACACTTGTCGTTTTCCTCTGTTGTGAAGTGTTACTGTAGTTTTTCATGGTGTTTGATAAACTAATCCTTTACTGGCACATTTGTGGTAGTATCAGTTCACAGATTCCACCTGCCACCACTGGGGAGAAGCAGGAACTCTGTTTCTGATCTAACCCTGTCTGCTAGAAGTTGTGCAGATATGGCTGCTGTGTGTTTGCATGGGCTGGCCACAGCCACTCAGTGGGTCACTTTTGTGGTGGTGTGTCCTCAGGGCCTCTGTGCTCAGCAGGCAGGTTGTGCAGTGCAGGCCAGCACTGTGCTTATTGGTGGTTTGTCTGAGCTGCTGTGCTTGGTGGGCTGAGCACCTTTGCAGGGGTTGAACCGTGGCCATGTTGTAGGGAGCATTCCCACTGGCAGGGCTGCCACAGCACTGTGGGTGCTCCTGTATGCTGGGATTGCATTTGTGCAGGCTAGGCTGCCCCGGCCTCCTCTTAGAGTCATGCCAGCTGCAGTGTGAAGCTCAATCACCTGGTTCACTGCTACCAGGGAAGTGGAGGAGTGAGCTCACCTAGTTCCACTGCCCCCAGTGATCCAGTCTATTCACGTTCAGATGTATAGCTGCATGGGTCTTTCAGGCATCCTGTTGTGCTGTGTGGGTATCCTCTGTTGGTTGATGAATGCCCTTTTAGTTGTAATTTAGAGGGGAAGAGGCATAGGGAATAGCTCATTCTGCCATATTGCTGATGTCACTCCTCTCAAGCATATTTTAAATGGAAAAGGGACAAAGAAAACCATACCCTCCATCCTACTACCAAATATCTTGTCTTACAACATCACTCAACAAACTGAAGCTCCATAGAGTTAGGTCTATAACTGCCTTCTCACTTTTTGTGGTTATAAGCAGATCCCTTGGGTCCTGTTTCTGTCTTCAACCCCAAGGGTCATTTAGAAAATGTCAAGATCTAGGGGTCTTCCCTCAAGCATGGTGAAAGTTAAGAATTTTATTGTTAGCTCTGATTGTTATTTAAAGGTTTCATCCTCTCTTTTGGCTTCTTATCTTTCTCTTTCCTGTCTGATTATTTTGTCTTCATCTCTTTTGCAGGTTTCTTTTAACCTGCCTGGTCATTAAACGTTACTGATGCCTAGGATTCTTTCCTTGTCGCACTATTTATTTCATTCAACACATTTCCCCAGGGTTATCTTATCCATTCTCATCATTTTCACTGCAAGAAATTGATGGAACCCAGGATTTCTATGTGAGTTCCAGAATTGAATCTTATATTCAGCATATACACACTTCAAATGCAGCTTGTTAAAACGTAAATTCATCACATCTCTCATCTCATGTCTACCTGATAAGAAGGTAGTCCTCCTCCAGTGTTCTCTAAGTTAATAGTGTTCACATTCATCTATTTTCCCAAGCTAAAACCCTAGGAGTCATTCTTTACATCTTTTTCTCCTCTTTGGCACTCACTTTATGCATCTAATTCATCAACAAAAATTTCCAAATTTATGGTAAAAATGTATTTTAAATTTTTCTACTCCTGTTCATTTTATTGCCGTAACTGTAGTCTAGGCTATTATCATCCCTTCACTGGATTACTTCAAAAACCTCAATTGTTTCCTCTGTGTCTCCATTTTAAACCACTCTAGTTCATTTTCCACATTGGTGCCAGAATTATCTTTCTAAAAAGTCAGTTTAGTTATGTCATTCTCCTGTCTTCCAGTGTGTTCCCATACGTCCAAACTCCATAACATAACATGTGGTTCTTATGATTTAGCTCCAGACTATTGCTCAAGATTCATCACCTACCACTTGCTGTTTTGCACTTTATATTCCAGCAACAATGAACTGCTTATAGTTTTTCACATAATCCATGATTTTTTCTTTTAGTATTTGTCTTTGTTTTGGGGAGCTCTTATGTTTAAAATACTCTTGTGTCCACTCTTTACTTAGATAAATTTATTCATCCTTTATGATTGAATTCAGATAGCATCTCCTCCAAGAAAAATTTCCTTATCTCCACAGGGTATAAGTATTCTTCCTCTTATCTTTCATAGCATTCTCTGTGTTTTTCTATCATCACAGTGGTTTAACACATTATATTAAAATCTGTTTAAGATGTTTGTCTTTCCCACTAGATGATGAACATCTCAGGACAAAAGACATGTCTTATTCATCTTTGTGTGCTTAGTTTCTATATAACACACAGTGTCTAATCCACAGTAGGTGCTAAAGAAGTGTATATTAAGAGAATGACTGAGTGAAGGCATTTGAGGTACACTCATCTGGTTATGTGTCAGCTTTAGAAACAAGCAAAAGAGCTATGATCCTTTTCATGCCCACAATAATGAAAGTAAGTTTCTACCAAGCTAGTCAAACATTCACTATTTCCTGAGGAACTAACTCAGTTTTAAGGAAATTGTTTCACAAAGCAATCCCACTCTTAGCAGAAATCTGCCTTAATGACAAAATTGCATCCTGGACACTGTACACTACTAAACAAATCCTAGACTTTCATATTTCTTTTGCAAATATTATTACAACATTTTTGTTAAGTTATCAGAATTCTATCATATTTTGAAAGGCATATACATTCAGGTCCACAGGGTTGTATGGGGGAAAAGAAGTCATAAAGTAGAATATACTAATGTTTTGTAGGTGTTTAAAACCACTTTGCTCTGCATAACTGACTTTGCAAGCCCATTAAAATATAAAAATAATAAGTGAAACATTAACTACTTAAGAGTTTTGATCACAGTTCAATTTCTAGAATTCCAGATTATGGAGCATACAGAATAGGATTTGGATTATGGAAAGGAATTATCTTAAACCTTACTTCCTTTTTTCCCAAGGTTTTTAGAGGATAAATGAGAAATATAGTTGTGTATATTCAAAGTGTACAACATGATGATTTGATATACATATACATTGAGGAATAATTACCAAGATCAAGATAATTAACACATTCATCACCTCACAAAGTTAACTCTTTTTTGTGTGTGTGAGAAAAACACTTTAGGATTTACTGTTAGCAATTTTTAAGCATGCAATACTGTATTACTAACTATAGCCATCGTGTTGTACACTAGATCCTCACAGCATATTCTACTTATAACTGAAAGTTTGTACCCTTTGACCTACATTTTCCCATTCCCCCCTCCCCTCACCTCAGCCCCTAGCAACCACAATTCTGTTCTCTGTTTTCATGAAATCAACTTTTTTTAGATTCCACATATAATTGATACCACACCATATTTGTACAGTATTTATTTTTCTCTGCCTGGCTTATTTCACTTTGCATAATGCCATCCAGGTTCATCCATGTTGTCACTAATGGCAGAATTTTCTTCTTTTTATGGCTGAACAATATTCCATTGTGTGTGTGCATATACACCATATCTTCTTTATTCATTTATCAGTCAAAGAACATTTAGGTTGTTTCCACCTCTTTGCTATTAATAATGCTGCAATGAACATGGGAGTGCAAATATCTCTTTGAGATACAGTAGGTTGCCTTTTCAATTTACTGATTGTTTCCTTTGCTCTGCAGAACCTCTTTATTTTGATATAGTCCGATGAGTTTATTTTAGCTTTTGTTGCCTGTGCATTCTGTGTCTTATCTAAGCAATCATTACAAACACCAATATCAAGGGGATTTTTCTGTTTTCTTCTAGGAGTTTTATGGTTTCAGGTCTTACATTCAAGTCTTTAATCCATTTAGAGTGAATTTTTGTGAGTGGTGTAAGATAGAAGTCCAACTTCATTCTTTTGCATGTGGATTTCCAGTTTCTCCAGCACCACTTATTGAAGAGACTGTCCTTTCTGTGTTGTATGTTCTTGGTGCCCTTGTCAAAAATTAGATGATTGTATATGTGTGGTTTATTTCTGGGCTCTCTATTCTGTTCCACCAATCTATGTGCCTGTTTTTATGCCAGTACAATGCTGTTTTAATTACTATAGCTTTGTAGTATAGTTTGAAATCAGGAAGTGTGATGGCTACAGCTTTCTTCTTATTTCTCAAGTTTGCTTTGGCTGTTCGGGTCTTTTTTGATTTCATACAAATTTTAGGGTAGTTTGTCTATTTCTGTGAAAAATGCTAATGGAATTTTGATAGGGATTGCATTGATTCTCTACAACGCTTTGGGTAAAATGGGCATGTTCACAATATTAATTCTCCCAATCCATGAACATAGGATAGCTTTCCATTTATTTGTGTCTTCTTCAAATTCAAATTCAAAACATTCAAATTCTTCAAATTCAAAAACATTCATCAATGTTTTACAGTTTTTAGTGTAGAAGTCTTTCATCTCCTTGGTTAAATTTATTCCTAAGTATTTATTGGTTTTGATGCTATTGTAAATAGGATTGCTTTCTTAATTTCCTTCTGAATATTTTGTTGTTAGCATATAAAAATGCAACAGATTTTTGTATGTTTACTTTGTGTCCTGCAACCTGTGCCTAGGACTTTCAGTACTTTGTTAAATAGGAATGGCAAGACTGGGTATTCTTGTCATGTACCTGATCATAGAGGAAAGGCTTTTAGCTTGTCACTGTTGAGTATGATGTTAGCTGTGGGCTTGTCATATATGGCCTTTATTAGTTTAAGTTCATTCCATCTATACCCTTTTTACTGACAGTTCTTATCATAAATGGATGTTGGATCTTGTCAAATGCTTTTACTGCATCTATTGAAGTGATCATATGGTTTTTATCCTTCATTCTGTTCATACGATGTATCACATTTATTGATTTCTGAATGTTGAAGCATTCTTGCTCCCCACGAATCAATCACACTTGATCATGGTGTATGATCCTTTTAATGTGCTCTTGAATTAAGTTTGCCGGTATTTTGTTGAGGGTTTTTGCATCTATGTTCATTAGAGATAGTGGCCTGTAATTTTCTTTTCTTGTAGCATCCTTGTCTGGCTTTGGTATCAGGATAATGCTGGCCTCATAAAATGAGTTTGGAAGCGTTCTTTACTTTTCAATTTTCTAGAAGGGTTTGAGAAGAATTGGTATTAATTCTTCTTTAAATATTGATAGAATGTACCAATGAAGCCATCTGGTCTTGCGTTTTTTTTGGTTAGGAGATTTTTTTTTTAAAGATTGGCACCTGAGCTAACAACTGTGGCCAGTCTTCTTTTTTTTCCTTCCCAAAGTCCCCCAGTACATAGTTGTATATTCTAGCTGTGAGTGCTTCTGGTTGTGCTATGTGGGATGCCATCTCAGCATGGTCTCATGAGTGGTGCCATGTCCGCACCCAGGATCCAAAGCGGCAAAACCCTGGGCTGCCGAAACACAGTGTACAAACGTAACCACTCAGCCATAGGGCTGGTCCATGTTAGGAGATTTTTGATCAATGATTCAATCTCCTTGCTTGATATTGGCCTGTTCAGATTTTCTATTACTTCATGATTCAGTCTTGGTAAGTTGTATGTTTCTAGAAGTTTATTGATTTCTTCTAAGTTAGCTAATTTGTTGGTATATAAATAGTCGCTGTTGGTTTATAGTAATCTCTTATGATTCTTTGTATTTCTGTGGTATCAATTGTAATAGCTCCTCTTTCATTTATAATTTTATTAATTTGAGTCATCTCTTTTCTTCTTACTCTAAAGGTTTGCCAATTTTATTTATCTTTTTAATAAATTCTTATTTTTTGATCTTTTCTATTGTCTTTCTAGTTTCTATTTCATTTATTTCTGCTCTAATATTTATTGTTTCCTTTCTTCTGCTAAATTTGGGCTTAGTTTGTTCCTCTTTTTCTAGTTCTTTGAGGTGTAAGGTTAGGTTGTTTATTTGGATCTTTCTTTTTCACAACGTAGGCATTTATCACTTTAAACTTCCCTCTTCTAACTGCTTTTGCTGCATCCCATAAGTTTTGGTATGTCATGTTTCCACTTTCATTTGTCTCAAGATATTTTTTGATTTCACCTTTTTATTTCTTCTTTGACCCATTGGTTGTTCAGAAGTGTATTAATTTCCACATATTTGTGAATTTTTCAGCTTTCTTCTTGTTATTGATTTCTAGTTTCATACTATTGTGGCTGTAAAACATGTTTGATATGATTTCTATCTTCCTAAATTTGCTAATATTTGCTTTCTGACCTAACATATGATCTATCTTAGACAATATTTCATGCATGCTTGAGAAAAACGTGTACTCTGCTTCTGTTGGGTGAAAAGTTGTATATGCTTGTTAGGTCTGTTTGGTCTAAAGTGTGATTCAAGTCCATTATTTCTTTATCAATTGTCTGTGGAGATGATCTAGCCATTGTTGAAAGTGGAGTGTTGAAGTCTCCTACTGCTAATTGCATTGCTCTTTAATTCTGCCTTCTGATTTGTTGATAATTATTTAATATCTTTGTATGTTCTGATACTAGGTGTGTATATATTTACAATGTTATATCCTCTTGATGAAATGACCCTTTATCCTTATGTAATGACTTTCTTTGTCTATTATTATTGCTTTTGACTAAAATCTATTTTGTCTGATATAAGTATTATGACCTCTCCTCTTTTTTGTCTCCTGTTTGCATAGAATATCTTTTTCTATCCCTTCACTTTTAGCCTATGAATATCCTTAAAGATTAAGTGAGGGGCCTGCCTGGTGGCATAATGGTTAAGTTCACACTCTGCTTTTGCAGCCCAGGGTTCACAGCTTCAGATCCCAGGTGTGGACCTAGCACTGCCCATCAAGCCACACTGTGGTGGGGTCCCCCCTAAAGTAGAGGAATATTGGCACAGATGTTAGCTCAGCAACAATCCTCCTCAAGCAAAAAGAGGAAGATCGGCAACAGATGTTAGCTCAGGGCCAATCTTCCTTAAAAAAACAAAAAGCTTAAGTGAGTCTCTTGCAGGCAGCATATAGTTAGGTCTTGTTTTTTCTTAATTTGTTCAGTCACTCTGTCTTTTAATCGGAGAGTTTAAACCATTTACATTTAGAGTTATTTTTGAAGGGTAAGGACTTACTATTTTGTTAATTGCTTTCTGGTTGTTTTGTAGTTCTTTTGTTCTGTTCTTCCACCTTTGCTATCTTTCTTTGTGAATTGATAAGTTTTTTGTGGTAGTATGTTTTGATTCTTTTCTGTTTATCATTTGTGCGTGTATTATAGGTTTTTGGTTTGTGATTACTGTGAGGCTTTCATAATACTTCTTATAGTGATAACAGTCTGTTTTAAACTGATAACTTAACTTCAATTGCATAAAAATGTTCTATACATTTTCTTGTCTCCAACATTTTATGTTGTTTAGGTATAACATGTCTTTTCATATTGTGTATCCATTAATAAAATATTGTATTTATAGTTGTTTTTAACACTTTTGTCATTTAACCTATATATTAGAGTTCAAAGTGAAAGAAAGGTCATAGATTGGCTTTACTGTTTTATGCTGTTTTCTTCTGGAAAAGTTTGGCCATTTTAGAAAATGAAGTTAAGAGTTTCTAAAGTTTATATTCTATAAAAAAAGATAGAATAATCTATTTTATCGGCAAATGATTAGAACTGTACAATGAAAAGCTTGTGTAGGAAAATAAGGTATTGGTTAGAAAAGTGACATAAAGCTCAGGAGAAAAGTTATAGACATGTGACAGATTATATTTGCCAAAGATATCTGCAACTATATCTCCTTTTAAGTCCTTTTGTCTATTTGAAAAGCTCTAGAAGGTGTCACTTTAAAATCTGAGATTAAAAAAAATATTTCATACTCCTGGTTCATCTTTACCAGATGATGTTTTCTTGATAGCACCTTGGACTTGAACTTTGCTCTGAAGCCATGCAAGGGTTATCTTATGTGTCAACCTTACTAGGCCAAAAGATGTCTAGATATTTGGTTAAACATTATGCTCAGTGTTTCTGTGAGGTTGTTTTTGGAAGAGTTTATCACTTAAGTGATACACTGAGTAAAGCCAATTGTACTCCCTAATGTGGGTGGGCCTTATCCAATCAGCTGAAGGCCTAACAAGAACAAAGGGCTGACCCTCTCCTGAATAAGAGGGAACTCCCCTAGTCTGACTGACTTCAAACTGTGACTTCAGTTTTTATCCTGACATAAGACTCAAACTCAAACATCAGCTCTTCCTTGGTTTCAAGCCTATGGCTTACTGGTCTTCAGACTGGAACTACACCATAAGCTCTCCTGGGTCTCCAGCTTGCTGACTACAGATCTTGAGACTTGTCAGCCTCCGTAATCATGTGAGCCAATTCCTTATAATAAATCTCTTTCTCTCTCCCTATACATATACATCCATCTATCTCTCTATATATATTCATCTATCTACTATCTACCTACCTACCTATCTATCTGTCTATTTATCCTATTAGTTCTCTTTCTCTGGAGAACCCTGACTAGTGTGAGCCCTTTCTTACTTTGATAATCTGTTATAAAAACTAGGAGTTATAAATAGTTTTATTTTCAAATACAATAAGTTATTGATTCCTTATATTTCCTGTAAATTTTTCTTGAAACTTAACAATTCCTTCTTTAGCTTGCCTTTTCCTAAAGATACCTTAAGATACTGAGCAAGCATTTTCTGGATAATAAGAAAAATACAATTACTGCTTTTGACATCCTACCTGGAAATATTTAGCCAGACCCTCAGTTTATAAGGTACATTTTCTATTTTCCACATAACCATGAATGATGATTTTTGCTACCACACATCAAGGACCTCTTTTCCTCCAGCTTTCAATTACATTTTCTCCACAATTCTTTAATCCTACATTAACAGCCTCCTTGAGGCCCATCAGGCTTCCACCAATAGTCTCAAGACCGTTCCAGTTTCTATCTACCACATGGTCCCACAATCAACGCCACATGTCTTTGGTTTGGCAATATCTTCTTTCCAGGAACCAATCTTTACCTGTTCACAATTTTGAGGGTCAGAAGTTTGGACGGGGAATGGCAGGAATGGCTTGTCTCCGTTCCACAGTAGCAGAGACTTCATCTGGGAAGATTCAAAGGCTTGGGTGACTCAGTAAGGGGAGAGAAGAATCATCTATAAACTTCTTATAAGTTTTGCACCTAAACTGGGATGATTTGAAGACTAGAACTATTGACCAGACTGCCACAGGTGATCTGCCCATATGGCCCAGCTGTTACAAAGAATGGCAGCTTCAGGATGGTAAGACTTTTCATATGGTGGCTCAAGGCTTCTAGTGTGTTTGCTCAGAGAGAACTAGGCAGAAGCTTCATGGTTCTGTTTGACATAGCCTTAGAAATCACACAGTGCATTTCCACTACATCCTATTGTAAGGGGTATATCACTAAGGTCAACCCAGATTCACGGGGAAGGGACATAGACTTGCCCTCTTGGTGGAAGGAGTATAAAAAATTGCTGGCTTATTTTTTTTATATCACTGCACAAAACTAGAAGGCAAAAATAGACACATGAAAAGTTGTTCATCATCGCTAATCAGGGAAATGCAAATCAAAACTACACTAAGATATCACCTTACACCCGTTAGATTGGCAAAAACATCCAAAACCAAGAGCGACAAATGTTGGAGAGGTTGTGGAGAAAAAGGAACCCTCATACACTGTTGGTGGGAATGCAAACTGGTACAGCCACTATGGAAAACAGTATGGAGATTTCTCAAAAAGTTAAAAATAGAAATACCCTATGACCCAGCCATCCCATTACTGGGTATCTATCCTAAGAACCTGATATCAGATATCTCAAGAGTCCGTTGCACCCCTATGTTCATCGCAGCATTATTTACAATAGCCAAGACGTGGAACCAACCTACATGCCCAGAAACTGATGATTGGATAAAGAAGATGTGGTACATATACACAATGGAATACTACTCAGCCATAGAAAAAGACAAAATTGGCCCATTCACAACAACGTGGATGGACCTCGAGGGTATTATGTTAAGCGAAATAAGCCAGTCAGAGAAAGACGGACTCTATATGACTCCACTCATAGGTGGAAGTTAGTATATTGATAAGGAGGTCTGATCGGTGGTTACCAGGGAAAAGGGGGGGTGGGGGGAGGGCACAAAGGGGGAAGTGGTGTACCCACAACATGACTAACAAAAATGTACAACTGAAATCTCACAAGGTTGTAATCTATCATAACATTAATTAAAAAAAAAACTAGAAGGCAAAGAAGCCCATCATTTGAAATTTATCATGAAAAATGTGTATGCTCTGAACACACGAATGTAGGCCTTTAAGCTTCAGTGTTTATAATCCTTCAGTCATGTATACAGGAAGAAAAATGTATATAAATCAGAGGAAATAGTATAGAATTAGACAATGGTTCTCAACCTTGGCTATGCATTAGAAATACCTGGGGAGCTTTTAAGAATTCTGATGTCTGAGCAGCATCCCAGACCAATCAAATTAGAATCTCTTTGTGGGCGTGAGAAGGAGGTGCAAGCGCACAGGCATCAGTAGTTTTTAAAGTTCCCCAGGTGATTCCATTATACAGCTAATATTGGAGACCACTGACCAAGCTGATCCTGAGGTTAGCAAGAAAATTGATGACCTTGATTTTAATTGACTCCTAACAGCCCAGGTTAACTGACCTCTAGCAGCTCCCCAAGAGACCACTAAGAATGAATGTGGGCTACTAATATGTATAGCGAAGAGAACCTGAGAAAAGCCAGCTCCCAGTGGAGTTAGATAATGAGGCTGCCGTCCTAAGCCTTGTACCATTCCCAAAAGAATCTGATTCCAAGAAAGGCATAACAGTAAGATATAAAGAAGCATACTACGGGAAAAAAGTGCACACAGTACTGGGGTTGTATTAAGCTGTAACTGATAACAGTCAATTGTCAAGAGAAATTTTTATAGTTCTTAAAAATTGTTCTATGAAATAATCTCCTTTTCTATTTAATTTTGCACTTTCAATGTGCTGGGACAGTTATGGTGCCCTCATGTGTTGGTGTTCTAATTAGATATCTATGTGCTTGTTTCTCCAGTTTGATTTTGAGCTATTTGAGGATAGGAAGCATGTCTTATTAACCATCGCAGCCTAAGTGCCTGGAAAATTGTCAGGCTCAGTAATGTTTGTTAAGTTAAATAACTGGGCTGAGAAACTAAGAATCCTTTTAAGACGAAGAGGAGGGGGCAATTTTCATAGTAAGTAAAGTGCCTAAGTGGGGAAACATGAGTTTGAACACTGAATGTGTATATGAAAACAAGAAAGCGATTAGAAATGACACGTACTGCCCTAGGCCATTTCCCAAAAAGGCCACTAACACAACATCTTAAAGCTTCGAATAATCTAGCAAGGGAGTAATGATGATGATAATGAAATAACATGAAGCTATAAACATTTGACAAACACACACACACACATACACACGCACACCCAAACATTTGACCATTTTACCCATGTTACCTAAGTGTTCAGCCAAAAAGAAAGAGTAGCTGTACACACTAAGAAAGTATTCTTCATCTATAACTACTGTAAATGGTTTCTGCTACAGATAGAAAAGATAAACATTATTTCATTATCCTGAATTTTTGTTATATTGAAAATTGTATCATATGCAGTAAAGACTTAGGAATGAGATTTTGTGTGTGGTAGCATTCTTTGAATAAATGAATTGCTCTAAATGCCAGATAGCATGACTTTTGTTATTAGGTAGTATTTATCTAAGGTAAAAAGGACTCTGGGACATGTCTACCTGATGATTTCTTATTTGAACTTAAGATCCTTGACCCACAGAAACTTGGTTTCTGTAGACTGACCTTAGCATTCTGCTCTCTGGCTCTGGCTATACGTAAACCATTGCCCATGTACTCATGGATAACTTTAAATTGCCATAGGCTGACTGTGCCCTTGAATCCAGCAACTCCAAATGTTGAAAAGTGCAACATACATTCAAAATTCTTAAGAAAATACTATTTCCTAAAGATATTTCTAAAATGTCTCGTATAGAGAGGATCCTGATTATGAGTTAATTCTATGTTAATGATTAGATACTACCTCCGACCAAGATCCTTTCAAGAGTAAAGGAGCCAGGATATTTTCATGCTGAATATGGCATCCATTGTCTTCTGGTGTTTTCTGCCTCTCTCTGACTCTGTATATAAAAAATGTGCAACTGGACGTCAAGTATAGCTTCAGTATTTCTAAAAGATACGGTGTTTGCGGACACTGCTGAAGCATTCCAGAAACTAGAACCAAAAACTCCCCCTGACTTTTACCCTTGCCCCTTTCAAGACCAAGAGGGCACAGGGGATTTCATTCCACTTCTATCGATCATTTATGGCATAGATGTATTGCTGTGTGAATTTACAGACACTGGATTTTAACAAACTGGAGAATTGCTCTTAAAATCTCTCCATGTAAGCACACTATTTTCTCAGCTCCCTTTTCCTTGAGTTTCCTTTTTGTGCATGCAGAGCTTCATTATTTAAATTCAGACAGATGCACAGAGCTGAATGGTTCTTTGGAGATTTGAAAGTCTAGCCTTTTGCTTATTCTGGGATACTCATTATGAACCAGACATAACAGCTTAAGAAAATATCATAAATGCTCTGTCTCCATGCAATAGCATCATGAATATTGATGTTCAGGTTCTGTCAATCCTATGGCTCTTTCTTATTTCATTCAAATAATAGGATAAGAAGATCGTCCTACAATGATATACATACAATCATAGACTGAAAGTTTGCGTATACTGCTCTCTTAGGTTCTACGTTTCCTGGGAATGCAAATACTAGGCAATAGTTTCTTTGTTCTTATAGTAGCTACCCCCATTTTCAAGAAGAGAAAATTGAGTCTCACGGTGTTTAAGTTGTTTGCCCAAAATCTCACTTACTAGCTAATAAGTAGCAGAACCAGTATTTGAATGCAGATCTTCCCTATACGAAAGTAAAGTGACATCTCTATGTCTAATACTATGTTAGCATTCTCTCAATAAATATGTGTATGAGCAAATATTTAAATGAAGGAACAGCTCATTCCGCACGTGCTGATGGTCTAGATCACAAAAAGAAGCTAAGGAGAATAGGCCTTCCCTAGAACTAGAGGATCCTTGGCTGCTAGACCCCTACTTCACTACCAGGGCAGTGCAGGCAGCTATGTCAGCAAGTAATATATTCAGGCTGTGTGTCCTCTCCAAGATGGTAGTCAGCTCTATTAAAGGACAGAGATTCCATGCATTGAGGACAGCAAAGTCACAGACGATACGCTCATATGAAAACTAACTGGCTATCACTTGGTTTCAAAATAGTAGAACGATTCACACATTAAATTGAAAATGATAGCTTTTATTAATGGGTGAAATTTGGTCAACAACAGTTAACTTTATAGGAACTTATCACATCCAAAATAAAACAAGTGTGAAACATTTATTTTACAAAACATTATTTTATTCAAACCACTGGATTAAAAAAATGTCTATGTCCAATGTTGTATGGCAGCAAATATTCTAAATGTTAGGTACTAACTGATCAAATTGCACAAGTCACCAGACTGAGGGAGTGGTAGTGACAGGCTGTCAGGGCTCTGTTTTTGATAGTTCAATATCCTCCTAGCCACTATACCTAGTACATAAGAACATCACTTTAATCTCCAAGTGCAAACATGTTTAAAGGAATATTATATTTACCTACTCTCATCTTGTCTGAGAAAGCAACCTAGGACTGGTACTTATTCATCTGCAAATGTGGAATCTACTTTAGACAAGATCTCTCATGCAAGATCCAAAAGACGACAACAGATTGACATTCCAGACAGTTCAAGAGGATTAGACATTGTGTCTTGAAGCTTCTTGGTCCAGCAAATCCTTAGTATATAGTTATGCAGGTACAGGCAGCATTATAAAGTAATTGTCATTGTAATTGTAAAGTAACCAGATGCTATATATGATGACAGCTAGTTTCTCGAGAGAATTTAAAGACCTAAAAGTTAGTGAATGGCCTGGAGCTCAAAACATTTGGAACACAAAGGTTAGAATCATTAAACTAGGTCACTAATTCATCTATGAAATTATTTACTCATATCTGTGCAATAAAGTGAGTTGAACTAGAAGGTTTCAAAGGTCACTTCTAGCCTAATATTATTATAATTCTAGATCTTTACACTTAAGGATCCCCTTAGAATTTAAGCTGAACTTGATATCACCAAACTGGGTCAAAGTAGTTGACCTACACATTTACTTTGCAGGTGCTCTTCATTTCTTCCTATAGGTCTTTCCTTCAATCTGGGATCATTTCCTCAGTCTGAAGAACTTTAGTATTTCTTGAAATACAGGTGTGTTGTTCAGTGAATTCTTTCATCTTTTGCTTGCTTGATAATGCCCTTATTTCTATTTATTTTTGAAAGATACTTCTCCTTGGTTTAGAATTCTATGTCAGAAGTGTTTCTGCATTTTTAAAGATGTCATTGCATTGGCCTTCAGCTTTCATAGCTTCTATTGTAATGTCAGCTCTCCATCTTTGAAGGTAATGTGTTTTTTTACTCCAGAAAATGCTTTGAAGATTTACCTTCATCACTGGTTTCCGGCAGTTTGACTATGATACACCTAAGTGTGGTTTTATTTGCATTTTTCCTTTTTGGAGTTTGCTGGGTGTTATGAATCTGTAGGATGAGGATTTTCATCGTATTTGAAAATCTTTGGCTGTTATCTCTACGAATATTGTTTCTTTTCCATAACTTTTCTTTCCTCTATTTATAGGACAATTACACATATTTTGATCATGTGATTATGTTTTATCTGTCCTGTGTTCTTTTCTTTTTCCATTCTTTGTTTCTTTCTATGATTCTATTTAGATATTTTATGTTGACTTATCTTCAGGTTTACTAATCTTGTCTTCTGCTCTATTTAGTATGCTGTTAAGCTATCTAATGAGTTCTTAATTTCAGATTTTTTTCAGTTCTAAAGTGTCCATTTGCTTTCTATGGATTCTAATTCTCTTATGTAATTATCTATCTTTTCTTCCACCTTTTCTCCATGTGCTTTGATAATTTTGTCAGAGTTATTTTAAAGTACTTGTCCACTAAAACCAGTATATGGATCATCTGTAGGTCTGCTGTGATTGTCTTATTTTCTCTGTTTACAGAAATAAAACGTTTAGAAGGATATTAAAGAAGACAAAAAATGAATAGCTATATCATGCTGATAGATATATTGAGTATCATAAACATTTTAATTCTCTGAATTTGATCTACAGATTAAGTCCAATTCTATTCAAAATTCCGTAAATAATTTTTGCGGTACTTGAGTTGATTACAGCATGTGCCTTGGTACATGTATAGATAAGTATATGAACAAAAGGCTAAGGATAGCTAAGACATATTTGAAAAAAAGGGGAATAAGATGGAGAACATGTGCTGCTATATGGCAAGATTGATTAAAAATAGATGAAGTGGCACATGAAAAGAAATAAAACCCTGGAACAGAATAGTGGACCCAGAGACCGAAGAAATGTATATATCTTCACTATATGGCAGACATATTGGCATTGCAGGTCTTTGGGTGAAGGAGAAACTATTCAATAAATGATGCTATAATAACTGGTTTTGTATGTGGAAACATGAAATTAGATCTTTACTTGCACCATTTACAAAAATTAGTTCCATACTGACTAACGACTCAAATGTAAATGTCAACATTTAAAAATATTTGGAAGAAAATACAAGGGAATACATTTCTCAACTAAATATAGGGAAAGATTTTTAAACAAAGCACAACCTGCTAATCATTAAAAAAAATTGATAAATTTGACTACATTAAAAGAACATTAGTATGTTTTACTATATTAAAGTTAATCATTTTATTTATCACATGAGATCATAAGGAGAATGAAAAGACAAGCCACTATCTGACAGAATATATGCCACATGTATGAGCGAGCATGATTATTGTATTAAATATATTCATAATATGTAAAAATCAATGTGAAAAAGAAAAAAAACAATAAAAAATGGGAAAAAATATTAGTATGTATTTTTTATGGATAAAGAAGCAGAATGACAGGTAAACATATAAAAATTAATCAACCTCATTAGTAAATGATGAAGTACAAATTATGACCACAATGAGACACCATTTTATACCCACTAGACTAGTAAAAATTAAAGAAAGTATGACAATACCCACTACCGGTGAAATTTTAAACAATTTAGTACTATTTTGTGAAGCTGAATGTATACATACTTTAAAGCCCAGCTATCCACTTGAATATACGTACTTTGGAGAAACTCTTGCACATGTGGACCAGGAGATACGTACAATAATGTTCCCAGCACTCCTCTTCATAAAAGTAAAAAACAAAAACCTGACCTAACCTAGATGTCTATTGACAATAGACTAGACAAATAAATTGTAGTACATTAATAACTGAATGATGTGCAGCAGAAAAAATAAATGAACTACTATATAAAAACATAAATGGATTTTGGAAATATAACACAATGAAAAAAGCAAGGCATAGCATAATACTATTTGTAAAGCTCAAATATATGCAAACCTAAGTATTTTGGGACTTAAATGAAAAGCAGGCAAGTGAATATTAAGTAAAAATTCAAAACCATGGTTACCTCTTATGAAAGAAGCAAGGGATAAAGATAGGGGACGGTAGATGCAAAATGTTGATGATATTCTAGTTCTTAAGTTGAGAGTACGTAAGTTTTCATTTTATTGTGCTTTATAACTTAGATATATTTTACATAGATATACATATATATGAAACTGGGGACCAACTTGCTTTAACTGTACTCAGTTGTCTGTTTGCAAAAGTAGTTAGATAACGCATTACTAAAGCTCACCTTGCAGATAACACCTCTGACACTTGGCTCACCATGGTAACTGGTGGGGTGCTTAATTTTTCAGGAGTTGAGAGTTGACTCCTTGTCCAGTTCAGGAGAGTTAACACCACTGACTCATCCACTGGGCCTCCACGGATGACTGAGGGGTGACCCTTTCACATCAGCGAGCCGAAAACTCCACCCTCAGATCACTCTATGGTCATCAATTTGTAAACATGCGCCCTATGAAGAGCCATGAAGCTCCACTACACTTGCGCAGATCATCTATTACCTCCCTTCTTCGCACCTCTGATCATCTGTTACCACACTTAGACCAGCCCACCCCTAGAACCCATAAATATCCCTAACTCTAATTTTTTGGGGAGGTGGATTTGAGATTTGTTCCCCCATCTCCTCTCTTGGCTGCCTCGTGAATAAACCCTTTCTGTGCTGCAATCTTGTCGTCTTGGTGATTGGCATTTTGTGCAATGGGCAAAACAAACCTGGTTCGGTAACATATATCTATATATTTTGCATGAAGTACTATATCAAAGTAATAATTTAAAAAAATCAAACCCTTAGAAAAAAGAGCCAGTAGACACTCATACGTTAGAACGTGGGCTTATTTAATAGATAGCTAAAAATAAGGTCTTTGTCAGAATGGAGCATAAAACATCATATAGAAATAGATAGACAGCTCAATACCTAGCTAGCTAGCTAGATAAATCATAGAGAGATAGGCACATACATAAATAGATACATAGATATATAAATAGATTGATATGAGGGAAGGAAGAAGAATAAAGAGGATACCAGTAGATGGTTAAAAAGGCATTGATTAAAGAATTTTGAAAGCACCAAAGCCAAGTTGCCTCTCATTCTTACCTCCACTCAGAGCATTAACTGAATTCCACAATTATTAATGGCAAGTGAGAATCAGTGAAGTAGATTCATTGCTCAAGTTATAATCAGAAAGGGCTAAATTTAAGGAGATAGAGGAAGACAGTCACGTATAGATGTTTTGAATCTCCAATCTGTTGAAATTTCTGAAAATGTGCTTCAGCTCCAAAAGACTTTAATTAGTAAAATGCCAAACTCGATTAGCTTGAAATGAGTAGAGTTAAACAGCATAGTGTCTTCTAAACTAGAAAGAAATTTGTTTTACAAAACATTTCTTAATCAGAAGTTCTTAAAAATCAATCCTGTTGAGTTTTCAGGGCTTCTCACGACTTCAAAATTCTATGGCTTCAAGTCTATCCGGGCTTATTTTGGGACAGACACAATAGCAGCACACCCACATATAGATTGCTTTGCACTGTCACACAGCTCTGCTATAGGATGAGAGAATAGGAATGTTCAGCATTTAAATTGATCCCCAGTGACAATCAAAATCCATCTCTCTCTCCCCCGCACACACACTCCTGGTGTACCATAGAGATTTAGAAACCTGACTATAATTGGCCAGGGGATAGGGGGCAGAGTTGAATCTATCTACACAATCAATGCTGGTTTAGGCTCTTGTCATTCATAATGCCCTGTAGATAGTACCATATATTAATCCAAGACTAGATAGTGGGTCCATTTATATTTCTATATTACCTGAAGCCTTAAAAGAACGTGAAGGGGAAACTGCTTAGTTAAATATTCAACATATGAAGAACATTTTTTGGTTAACTTCTGTCCTTTGGAAAATTCACAATCTCTGGTTCTTCTAACAGTACTTGTCACAATCAGGACTCATTCAACTGGAGGAGAGCACAATTTGCCACCCTAAAATAGGCCTCTTAGGCATAAGGATTATTTTAGGCTGATTATTTTTAAAAAACAGCAGACACAGGAGAAGCTCTGAAAACTGAGTAGAAGTTACCCTTTTGTAAGAGAAATTAGCATCTATAAGGGAAATCTCCTTTTGTAAGAGTGTCCTCCTGGCTGTACCAGGAAGACCAGGATGACTCTAAATCCCCAGAAACTCTTATCAATGGAGAAGGCAACTGACTGAAATCTGCATATCAACCATACCCTTCTTTACTCTGCTTTTCCTGGTCACCTCCCATAACTGACTCCTCCTCCCAACATCTTCTTTTATCTTTAGCTGGAGATGGTATTTAAGGTGGTGCTTGGGCCATTTTGGGGAGTTACTCAGTTTTCCTGGGTCTCTTCCATGTATACAGGAGGCATACATGTTATTAAATTTCTTTTTGTTTTTCTCCTATTTATCTGTCTTTTTATTACAAGAGGGTCTCTGCCAAGAACCTAGAAGGGTAGAGGGAAAATTATTTTCCTCCCTTATACAACACAGGCAAATTTTTGGGATCTAGGTCTGGTCAAGTCACTAATGTGAAAAGGCTGTGTTGGCACTGCACGGGGGTGGGGGGGGGGGGGGCGGGAAGGCCAGAAGGCATCATTTTAGGCTACACCTGTGCTTTCCTCTATCTTTTTGCAAGGTCTGTTTCTAGTTCTGGATTCAGTTTTTTGTTGTAGAGGATCTCATCTCACCCCCAGGGAGCTTTAAGGTAGTGAATAAAATGCCATATTTGCAGGAAAAACCTTTACATTACAAACAGATTATGAATGATTTATACTTTGAGAAGTGGCATGAGAAAAATTGCTATTTTGAAAACATAACAATGTGTTACCTTTATCATATGCACCATCTATATAACAACATTTACAAGGGCTTTTTCCTTCGCTTTCAACAGTGGAAAATTAATAAACCCAGTTCTACTCGTTCTTCTCATTTTCATTTATTCGGATGCTGTCAACTTTATATCTATTAAAAAATAAGAACTGTTAAATCTCTGTGTGCATTTGCTTTAAAGAAGCTAAGTCATGCAAGTGTATCATAAATATTACACGTGGAAAGATTAATTGGATCATTGGGCTCTTTTCTCTGGTTGGGCTCAGAAGCTACTAATGCTATATAGTGCCCATACAAATAATCCATAATCAATCTATAAATCAAAATTTAGGGCGAGTTTATTATATGAGTCAGGTCTGAGGACTTCCTTCCCCAAGGAAGGAAGCATATCCACAAAGTGGGGTACACAGAGTGGTTATATATCATCTTAGAACAAAAAGCATACATCACATATGACAGGAATGTCCCTTTACAACAGCCACGGTATAGTTTTGCTGGTACAGCAGGTCAGTGGTCACAGGGTGAACTCAGCAGGTCAATGGTCATCAGGTCAGTGGGCAGAAGGTGAGCACAACGGATTAGTAATTAATCTCTACTTCCCAGGAAGACATGTTTATCCTTAAAGAAATGCCAATATGGGGCTAAGCTACATCCCTATCTTTAAGGGCATGGTTCTTGTAAATGTTTAAAGCAAATGTACAATGCATGCTCAGCAGGTCACATCAGTCCCTCTTGGAAAAACAAGGTCAGGTGGAATTAGTTTTAAACCAAATGGGTTCCTCCTATACTCCAATATATCCTATTGCTAGTCATTTATTCATCAATAGAAAGGAAACCATCTGAACTTATGCATCCATAGTATTCTCTGCTGTAGTTAGAGACAATCAGTTAGAAGTGTGTTCTCTGTCTCCACCCAATTTTTTCAATATGTTTCTCCAGTGGCTCCTTACACCTTCAAACATATCCAAGCTTCCTCATTTTGTAATTTTTTAGTTGACCCTGATCTCTTATCTAGGAATTGCTCTAGTTCTCTACTATGTGTTAGTCTCAGAATGATCAAACTTGCGATATTTGTGCACTGTCCCCGTTTCCTACCAATGCATTCCTTTTAAAAACTTGAGATGTAATTCACATACTATAAAATTCATCATTTAAAGCGTACAATTCAATGGTTTTTAGTATATTCATAACCATCACCACTATCCAATCCCAGAATATTTTCATTATCCTAAAAAGGAACCCTAGACCCCTTAACAGTCACTACCCAATCTACCCTCCCACCCCAAGCCTGGCAGCCACTTATTGCCCATTCTGGACATTTCATATAAATGTAATCATACAATATGTGGGCTTTTGTGTTTAGCTTCTTTCATTTAGCATAATGTTTTCAAGGTTCATCCATGGTGTAGCACAAATCAGTACCTCGTTCCTTTTTGTGGTTGAATAATATTCCATTTTATGGATATATCATATTTTGTGTATATGTTTATCAGTTGATGACAATGAGGTTGTTTCCACATTTTAGTTATTGTGAATAACACTACTATGAATATTTGCATACATGTTTTTGTACAGACGTATGTTTTCACTTCTCTTGATTATGTACCTAGGAACGGAATTGCTTTGTCATATTATAACTACAATTAAAGTTTAAGGAGCTGCCAAATTTTTTCCAAATTGTCTGCACATTTTTACATTCCTACTCGCTATATATGAGAGTTCCAATTTCTCCATAACCTTGCCCACACTTGTTATTATCTGTCATTTTGACAGAGACACCTGGTAGGTGTGAAGTGTATCCCGTTTCGTTTCGATTTGCACTTCCCTGATGACTAATGATATTCAGCATCTTTTCATGTGCTTATCGGATATTCGTATATCAGCTTTGAAGGAGCATCTATTTAAATCCTATGCCCATTTTTAAATTGGATTGTTTGTCTTTTATTGTTGAGCTGTAAGAGTTCTTTATATACTCTGGATATTAGATCTTTATCAGATATATGATTTCCAAATATTTTCTCCAATTCTGTGCGTTGCCTTTTCACTTTTTTTAACAGTGTTTTTTGAAATACAAAAGTTTTAATTCTAGTGAATTTCAGTTTATCTATTTTTTTCTTTGGTTGTTTCTGCTTTTGGTGTCATATCTAAAAAAATATTGCCAAATCCAAAGTCATGAAGATTTATGCTTATGTTTTCTTTTAATAGTTTTGTAGGTTTAACTCTTATGATTAGATCTTCAATGCAATTTGAGTCAAATTTTGGGGTTTTGTTGTTATTGTTGTTGTTTGGGGTTTTTTTGAGGAAGACTAGCCCTGAGCTAACTGCTGCCAATCCTCCTCTTTTCACTGAGGTAGTCTGGCCCTGAGCTAACATCCGTGCCCATCTTCCTCTACTATATGTGGGACGCCTACCATGGCATGGCTTGCCAAGCAGTGCCAAGTCCATGCTTGGGATCTGAGCTAGCAAACCACAGGCCACCAAAGTGGAATGTGTGCACTTAACTGCTACACGACCTGGCTAGCCCCTTGAGTCAAACTTTGTATATTGTGTGGTAAGCTTCCAAATTCATCCTTTTACATGTGGATATCCATTTGTCCCAGCATCATTTGTTGAAAAAATTATTCTTTCCCCATTGAATTATCTTGGCGTCCTCATTGAAAATCAATTAATCATAAATGTGTAGGTTTATCTCTCTACTTTCAATTCCACCCCATATGTAAGAATTCAATAAGAATTGAAAGTGCATGTATATATGTGTACTTAAGCCAGTACCAAACAATCTTGACTACAGGAGCTTAAGTTTTGAGAATGGGAAGTATGAGTCCTCGAAGTTGGTTCTTTTTCGAAATTGTTTTGCTATTCATATTTCCGTATGAGTTTTAGAATCAGCTTATTTATTTCTACAAAAAAAAATTGTAGCTGAGATTTTAATAAGATTTGCTGTGAATCTGTAGGTAAATTTTGAGAGTATTGTCATTTTAACAATATTAGTCTTCCAGTCCATGAACACAGGCTGTCTTTACATTTACATATGTCTCTAATTTATACCAATGATATTTTTGTAGTTCTCATTGTATAAGTCTTACACTTCCTTGATTAAATTTATTCTTAAGTGTTTTATACTTTTTGACAACTTCCAATGGAATTGCTTTAATTTGATTTTCAGATTGTTCATTGTATTGGAATTGCATTGAAATACAATATAATTGTACACAATACAATACTATTGCACATAGTTGTACAATTTATTTGTGTAGATCAATTTTGTATCCTGAAACCTTGCTGAGCTTAGTTCTAATAGTTTTTGTGGATTTCTAATGGGTTTTTTGTGTACAAAGTCACGTCATCTGTGAATAGAGGTAGTTTTACTTCTTTCTTTCCAATTTGGGTGCTTTTTATTTCTTTTTCTTTCCTAATGCTCTGGCCGGAACCTCCAGTACAATGTTAAATAAAAATGGGAAGAGTGGTCATCCTTTTCTTGTTCCTGATCTCAGGGGGTAAGCTTTCAGTATTTTACCATTAATTGTGATGTTAGCTCTGGGTTTTTCGTAGACGCCCTTTATCAAGTTGAAGAAATTGCGTTTTATTTCTAGTTTGTTCAGTGTTTTTTATGATGAAACTGTGTTAGATTTTATTAAATGCTTGTTCTGCATCTATTGAGAATATTGTTCTTAATGCTATTAATATAGTATATTGCATTGATTGATTTATGTATGTTGAATCAATCTTGCATTACTGGTATACATTCTATTTGGCTGTGGTGTGTACTCCTTTCTTGCATGTTGCAGTGTTTGGTTTTCTAGAATTTTATTTAAGATTTTGATGTCTATAGTCATAAGGAATATTGATCTATGTTTTTTCTCTCTCTCTCTTGTGATAGCTTTGTCTGATTTTGGTACATTCATTCCCTTTTAACTATCTACTGTTAGGGATCAAGTTCACCCTTCCATTAAAACTGCTCTATCAAAAATGACCAAATCCAATGTCTACATCCTTTACTACTGTTTATGAAGCATTTGTCATTATTAATTTCCACCTCCTCAAAATAGTCTCTTCCATCAGCATTTTCCCTTTGGAGAACTTATTACAAGGATACTCCTTATTTGTTTCTTATCACAAGCATGGAGGGGAAAGTTGGTATTTATGGTCAGAATGCCTTTTTGCAGAGATGTGACCATATCAGAGAATTTCTGCAACTATTCTGACCATTGTAACTAAACAAAACAAAACAAAAACAAAAAATACTTCTATTAAGCAATGAATTCTCTTTCTTTTACACCAGGCTCTGGAATCAGATTACCTGGATTTACCTCCTGCTTCCAAATATCTATGCCCTTTGGCAAGTTACTTAACCTTTGAGTCTTCATTTCTCATTTGTAAAATCAGAATGATAATAATAGTGCATATGGGGCCAGCCCAGTGGCGTAGTGGTTGGGTTCACGTGTTCTGCTGCGGCAGTCCAGGGTTCGTAGTTTTGGATCCCAGGTGCTGACCTAGCACTGCTCATCAGGCCATACTGTGGTGGTGGCCTCCCACATACAAAAATAGAGAAAGATTGACACAGATGTTAGCTCAAACAATAATCTTCCTCAAGTAAAAAGAGGAAGATTGGCAACAAATGTTAGCTCAGGGCCAATCTTCCTCACCGAAAAAAAAAAAAAAAAAGGTGCATATTCTACAGGGATGCAAATGTTATATAAAATAATGCATCTTAAGTCCCTGATGCACACCAAGTACTTCAGAAATGATGACTATTATTATTGTTATCATGCAATCTAAGAGAGATGTGTATACATGGACTATGCAAATAATGTGATTGAGATGTTAAGCCATTGCTCAGTTATTTCTCCAGCCTTGATTCTTTTCTAATCTTCTTGTTTAGGCTTCATGACTCAGGTGTTTGAAAGATGTAGGGTCAGTGCAGTATGCCAATCTTCCTTGTATCTGGGCGTGGAGAGAAAGACCACATGCTTGAACCTGCTCAGGGTAACATTCATGTACTCATTCATTCAACCAGTATTTATTGAGTATCAATTATGTACCAGACACTGTGCTAGGGGAAGGAAATACAGTCATGAAAAAGATATATGTAGTTCATGCTGCCATGCAAGTCACCTTCTTGAGAGGCAGGGCATGGATATTACAATCTAGTGTGGGGTCAGCGAACTTTTAGCGTAAAAGAAAATATCTTCAGTTTTGTAGGCCAGTCACTGTCGCAAGTACTAAACCATGTAGTTGTGGTGCAAAAGCAGCCATAGAGAACATGTAAATGATTGGTGTGGCTGTGTTCCAATAAAACTTTATCTGCATAAACAGGTGGTGGGTTGGATTTTGCTCAGGCTGTATTTTGCCAACCCTGATCTAAATGCATAATCTTAAGCAAATGGAATGGAATGAAAACAAAATAGGACGGTTTTTTTTCCCATTATGAAGGCAGGCCTACACTTACCTCAGCCTTCATTTCAAAACCAGAATGGGCCTATGAAGTCCAATTTCCTTCAGGGCTCGAAATTCTGCACAGTGGTGGTAGATATAAAGCTACGTGCTCGTACCGGAATTAGTGAATTATTTGTGACTAAGATATATAAGGTTTGTAACAGAAGACTCTTACTCTTTTCTGTGTTGTTATTACCAAACAAATTGGTCTCGAACTTTTGGTATTCTGAGTCACAATTTTGGTGGCTTTTCAAGTTCGCCTCTATGCAGCACAACATTATAATGTCTACTCTCCACCCTAAAAACTGGCCTCTGACATTTTGTTCCTGTGTGGGCCAGAGTAGACCAAACACATGTTACACCCAGGGTTGGTTCCAAGAGTAGATAAAGTTTGGATTTGCTTTTATTTTTTTCATTGGTTATAAAATACATAATTTGAGCAAAGCCAAGAACAAATGAGCTACTTGGCGTTTCTGATACATTTCTGAAACAACAACAGTATCTCTTTGCTCAGAACTGTTGCAGGAAATGTGGAATCTCTGAAAAAGGGTCATCTTAAGCAGGCAACCATGATAGTAATTATAGGATAATTTCTTCTTAAAAAACTCCCTTTTAGATGCTGTTCTGTTGAAGCAACATGCTTTGTACCCTGGCAACTCCTTTTGGTTCACAGGTCCTATTAGCATGCAGAAATTTTGAAGCATTTTAGATCATTCTTGGGTAAAGCATGAGAGTTAGTCTTTAAGACATGATCATCTTTGTTTATCTGTTCTGATTCTTGTTAAAGGTTTGGTTATGTAGCGATACAATGAGACTTTTTTCTCTCATTTTCTCTTTTTGGCGTCATCTTTGAGATGAGCATAAAGTATCTGAATTTTCTTACTTAATATATCCTGCGATGTCAGGTGGTTTTCTGTAGTGGTTTGACCTTTTCAGTGTTATGTGTGTTAGCAAGATGGGAATGCCTACCTTTCAGGGTCCTGAGACATTAGTTTGGGGAAAGGGTGCCACCTTCAGGTAATGGTAGGGAATAGGAGAGATGTCTTTATATAATAACAGCACACCAGGAGAAATTTATATCTGCAGCAAACTTCTCTGTCAATTAAGGTTTTGTTTTAAATCGTTTTTTGTGACCCTAGATTCCTCATCCTCCAGGCTGTAATTAAAACTTTTTTATTACTAAGGAAAGATTAATCTTCCAGTTAATAAGTATTTGTGCATGTGCTCTACACTTAATGCAAATTGAGAAGAGCATAGACAGTTACACCCACACCCACACCCACACCCATATAAGCTTGAATAGCAAACCACCGAATTTTCCACTTTCTGTTCACTAACCACGTATTAAGAGAAGAAGAATTCAGAAAGTGATTTCCAATACTTCCCTCCACCTCCTTTAATATGTACCCTCAAAAGAATCCTATTTTAAATTTCTTATTTGAGACCAATAATCAGCAGAGAGATTTCTGGGAAGGTGTACACAATTAGTTTGATTAATGAGAAAAAGATCATATTGCATAAAATGGATGACAGAAAAAATATTAAAAGGTGCTTGGAAAAATACTGGAGGGAAACTGCCTCTCCCCTCTAAGCAAGAATTTCTACTACTGGCTGATGATTGCTTGTTAGCCATTGATAGTGGATGAGCAGAGAAGGCAAATGAATGGATCTGGGAGGGACCAGAAACTGAAGATGGAGAGAGTGTGGACCATGGAGCCAACTGGACTGCCCTCAGAGCACACTGAATAGTCCTGTGTATGTAAGAAAGAGCAGAAAGAATTTCGCTTCACTATAGGCCTCACAGTAAACAGTTGTAATCAAAATGGAATTTCCTCTCAACAACCTGTACTTACTTTCCCTTGTGAAATCAGAAGAAATAAAGAAGTAGGGAAGTAATCTTTTGGGTCAAAGCTGTCCAAATATGAAATGAGTTGCTTTTAAAGGTGGTTAAGTTCCCCGTTACTAGTGGGTCCAGCTGTAGCTTGATTAGAAGCCACTTGGGGGTAGTAAGAGCACATGGCCCAATCAAGCTCACTTCTAGACGTAGTAGCAACAAAGTGAGGGAGAAGGAACAAATAGGCTACAATAGAAAAGTCGTAGAAATAAAGTATTTTCCTAATGGAGATAGGCACTGAGAAAATTTAAGACTGAATTATGCCGGGCTGTCTCAAGTAATTCCTCTATCTTCTTTAAGATAGTGGATCATTAAAAACAAAGAAAAAAGTATCCTGCTACATATAGATCCAGTGTCCTCTTGGGTTAAAAGTGAATTTGATTTAGGAAATCAGTTTTTCTAAACTACTTTGTAATTTAAATTCACAATAATATCTAATGCACTTCCTAGTTCAAAATTCTAAAATAGAGAAACTGATCCTACTTTTAATTTAGATATTTAATTTAGGTAGCATAAATAGATCTTAACATCAACAGACTAATATAATTAGGAATGTAAGATGAAAAATAGGACAATTTCTAATGATCTCATGTGGTATCTCTGATAAGGTTTGGTCATATGCAAAGAACTGCAGAATGCAATAAAACAGGACGATGTAATGCACTAAGCATTTTATTTTTAAACTATTTTCCAGATATCTTTTCACCCATGGTTACTGACAATAAATATCACAAATTAAAAAAATTATAGTCTTTTGACATAAATAGACATTTCTCCAGAGAAGACATATAAATGGCCAAGAAACACACAAAAAGATGCTCAACATCATTAGTCATCAGGGAAATGCAAATCAAAACTACACTGAGATACCACTTCACATACACTCGAATGGCTAGAATCAGAAAAAGAAAAGAAAAAATGAGGATAAGGATGTGGAGAAATTGGAACCCTCTTACACCACTGGTAAGAATATAAATTGGTGAAGCCACTGTGAAAAAGTTTGACAGTTTTTCAAAAAGTTAAACATAGAATTACCGTATGATCCATCAATTTCATTCCTAGGTATATGCCCAAGAGAAATGAAAACACATGTCTAAAAAAGTACATGAATGTTTATAGCAGCATTATTCATAATAGCCAAAAAGTGGAAACAAATCAAATGTTCATCAACTGACAAATATTTTATATTCATTCAATAGAATGTTATTTAGCAGTAAAAAGAAATGAAGTACTGATTCATGCTACTGTAGGGATGAGTCTTGAAAACATTATGCCAAATGAAAGAAGCAAGACACAAAAGACATCATATATTGTGTGATTCAATACACCATATATTTTATTTATATGAAATGTTCAGAACAGGCAAATCCATAGGGAAAGAAGGTAGATTTATGGTTGCTCAGGGCTTGGGTTGGGGTTTGGGTATAAATAGGGAGTGACTGTTAATGGGTCTGGGTTTCTTTCTTGGGGTGATGAAACGGTCTGGAATTGGATAGTGGTGATGGTTGCACAACTCTGAGAATATACTAAAAACCATTTAATTGTAGAGTTTAAATGAGTGGATTGCATGGTATATGAATTATATCTCAAAGAAGGTATTTAAAAATTATGCCAAATTTTCTCCAAAAAGATATTTAAGACGCCTAACGATTGTATAATCATTACATCTACTTCCATGAGATTAAAAGATTGCTTTCACAATCAGGAAAAAAGATCAACAGTTGTTTACAATTTTAAAATTATTATGGCTTTTTACTAGCAAATCCTGATGCATGCAACCTCTCTCAATCTCCCACCAAAATGCTTTTAAGGATTCCCCAAATTTAACGCTAAAACAAAAGCTTGAACTGACAATCTATTAGGAGAAACTTGGCTTGAAAAATCAAGTGATGACTTACTAGCAGCAATTAGATTAAGCACGCTAACCTGTAAAACGTTGGGAAATGCTTTGTCTCTTCATGGTTATATGCACCCTGGATCTGATATGGAAGGATCTGACCAGTCAGAGCAGGATAGGCTTCTCTCTGCCTCAAGGAGGCTGGGGCAAGGCAAGAGCCATTCTACTATCTCAGCCTCTCCATTCTTTCTGATTTCATACAAGTATTGCAATTGCCAGAACACAGCATGTCAAGAAGGTTGCGGTAGATGTTGTATCTGACAGAGTTCCATAAGAGAAGTCTGTGGGTGGAAGCAGAAATGAGAAGTGCATCTGAAAAGAGAATTGGGTCATCATACTTCTGGACAAAGTGTGGGACAAGGATAATGTAGATACCTTATTTGGTGGCAATTACCAAGTCTAGATAGATCTTGCTTTGTTCAAAGATCAGTATACATATATCTTTGCTTTGCATATATATATACATACACACATAATCCTTATGTACAGAAAATGAAAATATTATCTTGTAGATGCCATTGAATGTGTGCCTATTTCTAATTTTCTTAATATAATTTCGTAGATGTGGAATTTTGGAGTCAAAGTTTTCATATTTGTCAAATATTTTAAAGGCTTTTCATACATATTCTCCAATTTTCTTTTTTTTTTTTTCCTGCTTTATCTCCCCAAACCCCCTCTGCACACAGTTGTATATATCTGAGTTGCACGTCCTTCTAGTTGTGGGATGTGGGATGGCGCCTCAACGTGGCCTGACAAGCGGTGCGATGTCCGCGCCCAGGATCAGAACTCCAATTTTCTTATCTAAAGGTTCTGGTAAGTTACAATCTCACCATCAAAGTATGAAACTTTTCAATTCCTTGCCATGCTGAATAGTTAATCATAAAGAAATTTGTGTCCATTTGATAGAGAAACAATTTTATCACAGTTCTTTTAGTTTAAATTTATTTGATTACTAATAATATGGAATTTATTTTCACAAAGTTTACCTTTTTGTTTCATCTTTTGTGAATTCCATGTTCTTGTCCTTCAAACATTTTTCTAATTGGTTATTTCCGGTTGTGTGGTTAATTTGTTGGAACTCTACATAGTAAGAATATCCACCCTTACTTCGTCGTATACTGCAAATGTTATCCAGGTTTCACCAGCCTTTGAAGTTTTACTATAATTATTTGTGAGTTTCTTTAGATACAGAACTTTTTTTAGACACTGTAGTCAATTCTCTTAGTCTTATGATAATAGGTTTCTTCAATCTTTGATGCTATGATTAGGAATGACTTGGCTACCAATTGCCCCATCACTGTTTTCTAATTTGAAATACCACCTTTATGATATATAAAGTTCATAGACATAGGTTATATACATAAACAGTTTCTGTTTATTCTTGTTTCAGTTGCACATTGATTTATTTTAGTTGTGCAATACATAAATATTTTCAAACTGGTAGTGAAAGATCCCTTCATTATTCTTATTTTCAAAATTATTTGGTTATGCCACTAAGTTAGCACTTAGGGATGACATTTATAACTTATTTGTCAAATTCTCCTCCTATCAAATCATGTGGTGCATCTTTTTATTTATTAAGGATTTTGCCTTTTATCTACCAAAATAAAGTTTTATAGTTTACAGAGATCCTATTCATTTTCCAAAGTTATCCTGAGGTATTTTATAATTTTTGTTGTTAGCATAGAAGATTTTTAAAGATACTTCCTTTTCTGTTGATGTTTAATTTTCCAACAGAATATGTATTCTCTGGTACAATATCATATATTTTAGAACAAGATAGTTAAATAAATTATCTAAATTCATGAAATTTTTATGTATTTTTGGTTACTTTGGTCTGTTAAGTTCTGAGAAAAAAATCTATCCCCTCATGTTTCTCCTTGTACATTCAGCGGTGTTTCCTTTATATGATCTGAAGCATATTTTCTATCTACAATATCTGTTTTATGAGCATGAAATATTGCTCTTGGACCACTTACTATATGACGTTTTTTGGATATCAACATCACGACTCCTGCTTTCTTTGTGTTATCTCTTAATTTGCTTGTATTTCCTTGTTTTTTTAAACTTTTTGTTTCATTATGCTTTAAGTATTTCTTCTTTATTAAATAAGAGAAATAGATTCTTTGTGTCAGAGGGAAAGATATTAATAAAAAATGACTCCATTTTTAAACTGAGTTACTGGGTGGATTGTGGTACCATTTACTGAGCTAGGGGATGCTTAGGGAAGAATAGGCTTTGGAGAGCTGGAAATAAGACAATTTTGGACATATTAAGTTGGAGACAAAGATGTTGAGTAGATAACTGGATATACAAATCTGCAGTTCAAGGTTAGACATTAGGGCTAGAGATATAATTTTGGAAGTAGTCAGCTTAGAGATGTTAGTTAAATCCATGGGACTTGGAATGACCACCTAAGGTAAGGGCCCAGAGTGAAAAGAATAGATAATAATAATAGTTAATCTGTGGATTAAGCTCTAGGACACTCTAACATTTTTATAACGGAAATAAGAGGAAGCAGGAAAGGAGACCAAGAAAAGGAATGAGTAAAGTAAAAGGAAAACCAGGGGAGTGTGTTTTCATCGAAGCCAGGAAGGGAAACTTTCTTGTGAAGGAAGACGTTGATAACTTTGTCAAAAGCTGCTGAGATAGCACTGGCCAAATGAAGTTTTTGTGGTGATGAAAATTTTCGATATCTGTGCTAACACAGTAGCCACTAGCCACAAGTAACTAGTGAGCATTGAGGAACTGAATTTCTTTTAATTTAACTTTAATAGCCAAATGTGGCTAGTAGGTGTCATATTAGACAGTGCTATATCGAGTTGTTGAGAAAGATGGAGACAGAAGAGCGCCCATTTGGTACATCAGTTTCACTGGATTGGTGGAAAGCTGGATCAGAGTGGGCTGAAGTATGAATAAGAGGAAAGAAGCAGATTCAATAATAGCATATTAAGAGAAAAACCAAGATGCAAAATTATGTGTGAAGTAAGATATCAATTTATAATAGTACAGAAAAAGCATAGAAAAACTGAAAGGATACATACTAAAAATAACAGTAGGTTATTTCTGAGTAGTAGGATAATGCTTGATATTTTTTTTGTTGAGGTATAATTGACATATAACATTTATTAATTTCAGGTGTACAATATAATAATTAGATATTTGTGTAGATTGTGAAATGATCACCACAATGAGTCTAGTTAGCATCCCTCACCACACATAGTTACAAAATATATTTTTCTTGTGATGAAAATTTTTAAGATCTACTCTCTTATCAACTTTCAAATATGCAATACAATATTATTGACTATAGTCATCATGCTGTATATTACACCCCCGTGACTTATTAATTTCATAACTGGAAGTTAAATATCATAATATTGGTATTCTATGCACATATATCATTGTTGATTAAACTCTAATATTTTCCTAATATACTTTTTCAGCTTCATATTTATCTCTATTTCCCTGAGCACTGGTATACTTTTGTATGAAGTATAATATTGCTTTATCACCTATTATGAGAAAAGAAAATTTTAAACTTTGATTAAAACTTGTGGTCTTCTATTTTACTAATCTGCCACATGAGTTTGTTCTGAGATTGTGGGCGAAAGGAAGAAGGTGTTTGGCTTCTGGATATTCAAGATGATTTTGCTTACAAAACCGTCGTATTCCCTGCTTATAATGATTTTAAGCAAAAAATGAGAGAACAGTATCAACTTGAGTCCAATAAAAGAAAATTTTAGACCACTTCAACATGCTTTGCACAGCATCACAAACATTAGTTAACTTTGTCTCTCCTCATTCCCCAAATTCAAACTCCTGAATTCTACTACTACTCTGGTAGGAAGCATAGAACCAGGGCCTGGCTTCTTCCCAAAATGCACAGGAGAGAGGATTGCTGTCCATGTCTCCTTAAGATAATTCTCCAGACAGATCGTTAGATGTGCCATAGAAAAAAGAGCATTGGACTATGGTTAAAAAAGCCCAGATTATCTTCCTGGGCTTCTGCTTGTTTCCATTGTATATGAAACCGGATACATTATTAAACCTCTTTGCACTTTGGCTTCCTTATGGGAATATATGGAAACATAAAATGGAGATCATAACAGCTCTTACTTCATGGAGTCTGGTGAGGATTAAATTTTGAGACAAATAGCAATTTTATAATGCACCTAACAGAGTTTCTAACCCATAAGAAATGTTCAATAAGCATTGTCGCCCTACTTCAAGAAGAACCCACGGAGTTCATCTAATTCAGGTTCCACTCCCACTCTGCCTCTTCTTAGTCATGTGATTGAGAACATTCTGTGAAAAGAAGATAATACTATTACCTATTCTGTGAGATTTTCATGAGGATTATGGCATAGTACGGCATAACATATGTAAAGTTTCTCACAAGACAGTAAGTACAAAATATTATAATTAATGGTCTATCTAGAACTTTCTTTAAAGATGTACCAGTACTAATATATGCGGGATGTGTGCAACACACTTCTTACCATTCCCCCTCCCTTTCTTCAGCAAACATTGTGAAGATACCTTTGGTCTCAAACAAATCAAACCCTCATGAAAAGGCACAAAAGAGCTCTCACAATATATTTATTTGGGCTGGATTGGGACAATATCTTGGAAATTATTGTCATGGTAAAAGGAAGAAAAGATACGGGAAATGAACCTCAATATGTCTGTGATAGAAAATTCAGTCAATGTTTTTCAAAACCCTTGCCTTTCCTCTGAAAGATCAAACACATTCCAATTTTGATCCAATATAATGTGATAATCTCAGCAGCAGCCAGATCCATTCATATTATATGACAGTGTTTCTCATGGAAGGCAGGCTGCCCTAATTCACTTTCTAATGACATTTGTGAATAACCTCGCATGTACAGCCAAGTGAAATGCTGAAGTACTGACCTGGAGAATTCTGGCCCGAAAATTCCAAGGAAGCAATTTTCAACTTAAATTTTATAAAAATGTACCTCATTTTTAAACTTAATTTACATGCTCAGCTACATTATAAATGAAGAAAAAATTTAGAATAATGATACTACATAATAATATAAACTTTAAAGTGACTAGTTTGATGGTCAAATGAGAAAAAATCAAATAATTTTATTTTTCTCTAGCTTTACTGAGGTATAATTAACAAAAATGGTATGTATTTGAGGTGTACAATGTGATGCTCGTTATATGTATGCACTGTGAAATGATTACCACAGCTGAGTTAATTAACACATCCATCATCTCACGTAGTTACCTTTTCTTGTGTGATGAGAACACTTAAGATCTACTCTCGTAGCAAATTTCAAGTATACAATGGCGTATTGTTAACTATAGCCACCATGCTGCACATTAGCTCCCCAGAACTTATTCATCTTATAACTGAGAATTTGTACCCTTGGACCATCTCCCCATTTCCCCCCAATCCCTGGTAACCACTGTTCTACTCACTGATTCCCTGAGTTTGACTTTTTCAGACTCCACCTGTAAGCGACATCACACAGCATTTGTCTTTCTCCTGGTTATTTCATCTAGTTAATGTTCTCCAGGTTAATCTATGTTGTCATAAATAGCAGAATTTCCTTCTTTTTTGTGGCTGGAAGATATTTCGTTATATACATAGAATGTTTTCTTTATTCATCTGTTGACAGACACGTACATCAATTCTGCATCTTGGCAATTTTGAATAATGCTGCAGTGAACGAGGGAAGGCACATATCTCTCTGAGATAATGATTTTATTTTCTTTAGATAAATACCTAGAAGTGAAATTGCTGGGTCATATGGTAGTTTTGTTTTTATTTATTTAAGGAACCTCCATACTGTTTTCCAAGGTGGCTGCAGCAATTTACATTCCACCAACAGCGCACAAGGGCTCCCTCTTATCCACATCCTCACCAACATTTGTTCTCTCTTGTCTTTTTGATAATAGCCATTCTAACGGGTAGGAGGTAGTAGCTCGTGGTTTTGGTTTGCATTTCCCTGATGATTAGTGATGTTCAGCATCTTTTCATGTACCTGTTGGCCATTTGCAAATTTTCTTTGGAAAAATATCTGTTCAGGTCTTTCCCATTTTTTAATTGGTTATTTGGTTATTTTGCTACTGAGTTGTATGAGTTCCTTATATATTTTGGATATTAACCTGTCATAAGATATACGGTTTGAAAATATTTTCTCTCAATATGTAGGTTGCCTTTTCATCTTGTTGATTGCTTCCTTTGCTTTGCAGAAACTTTTTAGTTTGATGTAGTCTCGCTTGTCTATTTTCGCTATTGTTGCCTACGCCTTTAGTGTCATATTAAAAAAATCATTGCTAAGACCAATGTTAAGGAACATTTTCATTATGTTTTCTTCTAGGAGTTTTAAAGTTTCAAGTCTTACATTTAAGTCTTTAATTCATTTTGAGTTGATTTTTGTATATGGTGTAAGATAAGGCTGCAACTTCATTCTTCTGTATGTGGATATCGAGTTTTCCCAACACCGTTTAGTGAAGAGACTGTCCTTTCTCCATTGTTCATTCTTGATGTCCTCATGACGGATTTGTTTACTGTCTATACATGAATTTATTTCTGGACTCTCTGCTCTGTTCCATTGATCTATGTGTCTGTTTTTAATGCCAGTATCACACTGTTTTGATGACTGTAGCTTTGTAGTATATTTTGAAATCAGGAAGTGTGATGTCTCCAACTTTGTTCTTCTTTCTCTACATTGCTTTATCTATTCAGGGTCTTTTGTAGTTCCATACAAAACGTTCAAAATACATTTCTACGATTTATGCACACTCAGTGCAAAAAAATAAGAAATTAAGAGTGTAAAGGGCAAAAGTCACACTGACAACTCAGCAATACATATCATTAATATAAATATATTTTTTAAATAAAAAACATTAATTTACAGTTTTGTCAAGGCAACTATAGAATTGTACTACTGATGATTTAACAGATTATTACAGAGAAGTGATTCAAATAAGAAGTAGTTTTCCCATTTTGTGAATAAAGTTTTATGTAACCCCACTGGAAAGAAAATCATCCTGAAGTTAAAAAAAAAAACAACACAACTTTAATGTACTATTTCTGAGTCAAATAAATACTGATTGCCATGTTAATAGATGGCATGTTTTCAAAAATTCATTAATCAACAAAGGAAAGCATGTGCCCACACAAAGACTTATACACAAATGTTTATAGCAGATTTATTTGCAATAGCCCCAAACTGAAAACAATTCAAATGTCCATCAATTGGTTAAAGGCTAAATAAATTGTGTTATAGGCAATAAAAAGAATGGATTATTGATACACATAGTAACTTATATGAATCTCAAAATAATATAAGTAAAAGAAGCCAGAGAAGAAAGAGTACATTCTGTAACATCCCACTAATATAAAACTCTAGAAAATACGAAGTAACCTACAGTGGCAAAAAGCAGATTAGCAGTTGCTGAGTGAAGGAGGAGGGGAGTTATGGAGGTTGGGAGGTGTGGCTGGGGAGGGACAAAGAGGAGGGATTACCAAGGAGGAGGGATTCCCAAGGGGCACAAGAAAATTTCTGGGGTTATTGGATTTGTTGATTTGTTACTATCTTGATTATGGTGATGGTTTTACAGCTGTGAATGTATGGCAAAACTTACCAAATTGAACACTTTAAATACAAATATTGCAGTTTATTACTTATCAATTATACCTCAATAAGGCTGGTAAGAAAAGAGCATGTCCTTTGTCTTGTTCATCTTTGTTTTAAAAAATAAGAAATAAAAGGGCTGGCCCCGTGGCCGAGTGCTTGGGTTCACGTGCTCTGCTGCAGGCGGCCTGGTGTTTCGTTGGTTCAAGTCTTGGGTGCGGACATGGCACTGCTCGTCGGGCCACACTGGGGCGGCGTCCCACACGCCACAACTAGAAGGACCCACAACAAAGAATATACAACTATGTACCGGGGGGCTTTGGGGAGAAAAAAAAGGAAAAAAAAATTAAAAAAATAAAATAAGAAATAATTTATAGGCCATGGTCATTTACGAAACTTCCTGAAACATGCCTTTGTTCTGTGATGTTCAACAATCAACCTCTTTGGGAACATTACAGATTCCTCCAGAAGGTAGAAATGACTATTTCAGGTCCTCTGACATTATTTATATGCCACTCTCCCAAGTTATCTTTTTAAATCATCATTTTCTGAGTCCCGTGGCTTCACCATTCACTCCTTTGTCTTTGTATGCATGCACACACACGCATCCCTGTTCACCTCCACAGCGCTCAAAGACCTTTGCATTTCTAAGAATTTTTTTCTTTCTCTCTTGTATTCTGCTTTTATTCCTGAAACTTTATAAAGCCAGCTGATTGAAGTAGTATTGAAGTTTCCATTTTGAGACAAAGGTTAAAAATACAGAGAGTTTCCTCTAAATGGATGCTGAAGTATCCAATGATTGTTACTGCAAGTTATGTCACCAGACGCAACCACTTTAACACAAATGGGATCTTGGAACACAAGAACTCAATGAACAAGTTTGGTTTTTCTGTGGCTCATGACAAAATATTCATGGTTTTTGCACGGATAAAACTTCTCATTTTCTTTTAAGTTTCTATAAGTGCTAGATTTCTTTCCTTTGGTAATATGATCAGACGTTAGAAATATATATTTATTCCTTTGGAACAGATGGGTGAAAAAAATTTCACAAATGTTTTGTATGAAGAAATATTTATGAAAAATTTGAGGATCCATTCTGAATGCATTACGTTTCCTGGCAAGGTTTACAGGAGCCATCACTATATTTTAATAACATCTTTCTTGAGATATAATTCACATTGCATAAAACTTAACCGTTTAAAGTGTATGATTCAGTATTTTTTAGTGTATTCGCAAGAGTTGTGCAAAAATCACCAGAATCTAATTCCAGAACATTTTAAACACTACAAAAAGAAACTATGTGTAAGCAGTCACTCTGCATTCCTCCCTCCCTTCCAGCCCCTGGCAAACAAGAATCTACTTCCTGTTTCTGTGCATTTGTCTATTCTGGACATTTCCTAGGAATGGACTTATATACTAAACGGTCTTTTGTAACTGTCTTCTTTCGCTTAGTTTTTGCTTATAATGTGTTCGAGGTCCATCCATGTTGTATCATGTGTCAGTATTTAATTCCTTTCAGTTTTCGAAGCATGTATCACTACTTCATTCCTTTTCATTGCCAAACAATACATCACATTTTTTTTTTTTATCCTTCAACTAATGGACATTGCTGAATAATAATCCACTGAATGGATATACCACATTTTGTTTGTCCATCAGTCGATGGACATTTAAGTCAGGTCCATTTTATTGACAATTATGAATAATGCTGTTATTAACATTTGTGTAAAAGTCTTTGTATGAACATGCGTTTTCAGTTTTCTTGGGAATAGAATTGCTGGGTCATATGTAACTCTGTGTTCAACATTTTCAGCAATTGCCTAACTGTTTTCTAAAGCAATTACACATTTTACATTCTCTCCAGCAATATATGAGCTTCCAATTTCCCCACTTCCTTTCCAATGCATGTTGTTGTATATCATTTTGATTCTAGCCATCCTACTGGGTATGAAGTGGTATTTCATGGTGGTTTTGATTTGCATTTACCTAATCACCAATGATGTTTAACATCCTTCATGTGTTTATTGGCCATTTTTATATCATCTTTGGAGAAATATCTATTCAAGTCCTTTGCTCATGTTTTAATTGGATTTTGTTGTTGTTGTTGTTGTTGAGTTGTAAAATGTCTTCATATATTCTGGACACTAGATTCTTATCAGATAGGTGATTTGCAAATATTTTCTCCCATTCTGTGGGTTGTATTTTCACTTTTTGAATGTCCTTTGAAGTATAATTTTTTAAATTTTCACGAAGTTCCATTTATCTATTTTTCCTTTGGGTGTTTTGATTTTGGTGACATATCAAAGAAACCACTGCTTAATGCACATTCATGAAGATTTGCACCTATGTTTTCTTCTAAGAGTTTTACAATTTTAGCTCTTATATTAAAGTCTTCAATTCACTTTGAGTTAATTTTTGTGTACAGTCTAGTAAGGCTCAAACTTCGTTCTTTTGCTTGTAGATATCCGGTTGTCTCAGCACCATTTGGTAAAGAGACTGTTCTTTCCCCATTGAGATGTTTTGGTACCCTTGTGGAAAATCAATGGGTCATAAATGGATGGGTTTATTTCTGGACTGTCGATTTTGTTCCATTGATCTATATATATCTATCTTTATGCCAGTACTGCTCTGTCTTTATTAAAGTAATTTTGAGTGAAAATCATCACATTTATTGTTTATTTTTAAAATCAAAAGAAGCTTATTTGCCAAAGATTTGTTTCTATAGTCAGATGAAAAAAATTTTATAAACTTTCTTTAGCATACCTACTATATGAAAGTTCAGTGTTTTAAGATTACCCTCATCCTTTTCTTCCTTATAAGAAATCTTGAATATGATCAATTTTATTTATATTTATTTATTATTCTCTGTCATATTTCAGAGAAGATTTCACGCAGCCTGGATAAGTTCTAATTCCTATGACACATATATTTATTTTTCTATTTGAGAAGAAGTAAAAGATCTGGAATTCCTCATTTAAACACCAAATGAAACTGCTATCTTGCCCTTCCTTAGGCACACCATTATCATGAACATGAAAATATGCCTTGGACTTAGCTTCTCAAAGAGTCAATAGGCAAGGAGAAAAGCCCTTATACCTGTGGGATTTCTTAGGTTTATACAAGTGTAGAACCTTAGTCTGTGCCTCTCTTCTTTTCTCTTGATTCTAACCTCCACAGCTCCCCACAGCTCCCCACAGCTCTGCCTACTAATTGACCATAACTGCAGGATCATCCCATCTTAGTTTCTGAGCTAATATCAACAGAGGCAGGTCAGATACCAATAGTGCTCTATACCCCAGCTTATCCTTCAATTCTCAGTCTTCATTTTGTGGAGCTTGGGATGTAGTCAGAATTTAAAATTGTATTGTAATGGTCCTGCCACAACTGTTAAGATCACATGTTGCCTCCTGCACTGACCCTCAACTTTCTGCTGCTATCCAAATTCAGAATCTGATGTGCCAGGGTGATTTCCTGAAATCCATGTAGCTCCTGGGTTACAGAAGTTTCCTTAGAGATGATAAATAAGACAATGCCTCTTCTTTCAAGAAGCTCATAATTCAGTTTCCCTTCAAAGAAAAGTAATAGCCTTGAATTCCAGTCCACTTGATCAGAGCCTGATACCTTATCTGGCCCTTGGTGGGCTACCTCTCTCGGGTAAAAAGTGTTCTTGGTCCTTTGCAACAAGTGGCCGGTTGAAAAGGGAGTCACAAAGCTGCAACAAAATGAAGACCAACTACTAATTTGGGACTAAATCTCATGGGAGTTAATCCAGCTACTGATGTTGGGCCTGGAGAGATCAGCCAGGCAATTTTGATACAGTCCTGACTTTTGAGTCTGTCTATAGAGGAATGTCTACATATATTGGTGAACCATAGCAACATGGACTCCAGATGGTATGGTTCATGCTCAGGAGACAGGATCTCCATGATATTCCTTACAGTAAGGCACCAAAATTCCATTTTCAGGGAAGCGTTGTTTCAGAGTTCAGTAATTTCTCCCTGTTTCTTAAAAGAGTCTAAGACTAGAAATATATGAAGAGCAAAGGCATAATTTATAGAATAGGATTTTCAACTACATGAATACCTAACTATCATTGGTGACAATCTAGGTGTAAGAAATTTGTACATATTTGGGGACATGAAAGACAGGAGTAAGCCTTAGTAGGAGCAAATGTAGCTATTGGTTAAGAGTAAAGCATTAGTTACACATTCATTACTGTTCAAACAAATATTGATTCAGCATCTACTATATACCAGCCTGTTCAAAGCACTGGGGATTCAACATTGTAAGAAACAGGCTGAAAAGCTAGTCAATAACAGGGATTTTGAATGAATTTCTTTTTTCTAGGAATTTTATGCTGGGAAGAGTGAATGATAAATGAACCTTATAGGAGGTGAAGTTTTAAGGATAATCATAAAAGCAAGGGTTGCAGAGCCAGAAAAACCTGAGTTTGAAATCTACCTCTATTCATTACCTGGGTGACTTTAGGCAAGTTAGTTTAACCTATCTAAGATAGTTAGGTGCTGTCTCTAAGCATCGATTTCCTTATATATCAATCAGAAGTGATAATAATCACTTTGAAAGATTACTGTGAGCAAGTAATCAGACAGCATATGTAAATTTACTAGTACAAGGTCATGATACACATCTTATCCTTTCCTTAAGAGAATAGAAGAGGCATCCATACTTTTGTCCTTTGGGCACAAGGCATCCTTTCTTTATCTTTAAACTATTCTGAATTGGCAACATTTTTCCCTCTTACTTTGCTAAACTCATCGTAATTGTGTTTTTAGGACTCCAAATTCAGTTCAATTCAACACGTATTTATTGAACATTTCCTTTCTCCCGGAAAACATGTTAACTTCTGAAAATACAAACATGAATAACTGATTTCTTCCCTCAAGTTTCTCACTGTCTAGTAGGAGAAACAGGCAAAAATAATTCCATGCAATATGGTAACTGCCGTAATACATATACACACAGATGCTATGATAGGACATAGAAGGGGCATCTAAACAAGGCTGGGGAGAGGGAGGGTCAGTGATGAAGCAAATAATATAAAGAACAACCAATAATTTTCTACAAAATACAGAGATTCATGAAGTCATAATTCCTTTCATCCTAAACCAAAGGCTGATCACTTAAGTATCTGGGACAGCACCCCAACATTCTTTTATAGCCATGCCATTGGTATTCTAACGCCTCCAACATGCTTGATCAAGAGAAGGTCTCATTAGACTCATTCAGGAGAACAGGCATTTCCATTGAAATCTGCCTCTATTCATTACCTGGGTGGCTTTGGGTAAGTTAGTTTAACCTATCTAAGATAGCTAGGTACTTTCTCTAAGCATCAATTTCCTTATATATCAATCAGAAGTGATAACAATCTCTTTGGAAGATTATTGTCAATGATTCATGTTTATAATGTTAGAGAAGCACCATAATACAGTTTGGTAGTTCTCATTCTTGGCTTCACGCTAGAATAGCCTGAGAGAAGGGCTTAAAAAATAGATTCCTTGCCCTCACCCCAGACAAATTGAATCAAAATCACTGGGGATGAGGGCTGGCCAGTGGCGTAGCATTTAAGTTCCCACACTCTGCTGCAGCAGCACCGGTTCAGATCCCGGGTGTGGACATGGCACCGCTTGTCAAGCCATGCTGTGGCAGGCGTCCCACATATAAAGTAGGGGAGGATGGGCACAGATGTCAGATCAGGGCCAATCTTCCTTGGCAAAAAGAGGAGGATTGGTGGCAGATGTTAGCTCTGGGTTAATCTTCCTCCAAAAAATAATTAATTAAATTAAATTAAATTTAAAAAATCATTAGGGATGAGACCCAGACATCCATATTTTTAAGAGTTCCCAAGCAATTCGAATGCACAGTGAATGTTAAAAATAAGTGATATGGTAGAATAAACAGCTTTCACGGAACATGTGTTCTCTTCGTGGCTCAATCAGGAACTGACCCTGGGACTTGAGTGAGTCATTTCTTTCTTGTCCTTAATTTCCTTGTCTGCAAGATGAGATGATCTCCAAGATCTGACATCCTCATACCATGCCTCTCTTACTTTATTTCTCGACGATATTTCTTCTGCTCATTTACCAGAGTACAAACTTTGGTATTTTGATTGCTGTACTATTTACTTTATTCAAGCACATGGTGATTCTCAAACTGATTTATACTGCGGAAGAAAATTAACATTCTCAAGGAAAATGTTTGGCCAAAGGAAAATTTTCAAAGACTTATGTAATGAAATCAAATATAATAACACTTGAGAGAACATGTAATGAGAGAATTCAGATTGTGATATATTGGAAGAGGTTACTCTCCAAGGGGCACTACAATGATAGATGGAGGAGAATTAGAATGGCCAGACTCACAACCCGATTAGAACTTTGCCTAAAGGAAACTGAACTCCCCAGGTGCTAAACATGCTTTATGTTTATATTTCTCGAAAGGCAAACTGATTGACCTTGAGAGAACTCGCTGGTTTGGATAAATTTCCGGTTGTCTTCTCATGAAAATATGCCTAAAATACAAGCATGTATAATGTATCGCATACAGGTTAATGTGCCTATAATGCTATAAAATAAATTAGGATTATTTTAAAACTAGAACTTCTGTGGCCTATAAAGTGCTACCAGTATTAAGAATATCATCATCTGTGCTAAAAGTTTTGGAAAAAAATCTAATGCCCTGAAATGGCTGGATCATCTCTAATGTATTCCCAAGGAAAGAATATGCTTGAGTCAGAATGCTTGTCAGTTGTTCCATTCTTTAAGGTCAATAGTCAATGCTGTTTGTAGCACTTCATCCATTGACGACAGGAGGAAATCACTGATGGGGAATACTGCATGATTGGAAATAAAGCAGGAGTGTTCAACCCCCTAATGTGGTTTGGTCACCTTATTCAAGGTTATCTGAACTCGAAATAGTTAAACAAACATAATAATAAAGGAACCAAAATCCAAGGTAAGCGAAGAGATGGGGAGTATCTGGCTCCTTGAAGGGAGCTCAGGCTTCTAGGCCCAGATAAATTGGGTTCCAACCAGAGAGGATGGTTTATGTACTATGAAAGACAGGTTTAGATTCTGAAAGTATGGAGAAGCTCAGAGGGCTGAGAAATAGTGAATAAATTTTTTCATTGTCTTCCACCAAGGAAAAAATATCAAAAGCTATATATACTTAGGACAAAGTTTGTCCAGTGGAATAAGAATGGACTTTGGAATGACGTGAACATGGCTTCAAATCTCAGCTACACCACTGTAGCCAAGAAGAAATCGCTTTATGTTCTGAGCCTCAGTTTTCTCAAATGTAAAATTAAAATATCAATCTTGTGGTTTTGTTGTGAAGATAGAAGAGAATATATGAAAAGACTCAGCAGAAAGCTTGGTACATCATAGGCATTCAATAAATGACAGTTCCTCTACTATTAAAAAAAGATTGTACCTAAGACTTGATTATTTTTACACTCATTCTTGAGTTTTGGGGAGCCCTGAAGAAGAAGTTATTGCAAAGATACACTGTAAAATCACCGATATTGATACATCCTGTGACTGAGTTGAATAATTGCCTTCTGAAGGTCCTTGGTAATATGGAATCAGACTAGCTTTTCACCTGCAAGGGACAGATGTTTGAAAAAGGTATTTTTTTTTAGGTAGTGCTAAACTATTTAATGTTTTGGATAGCCTCTGTAGTTAGAAAAACTCTCAGGGTGCTTTGTTTAAAAGAAAACAAGAGTTAATGGTTGTTCTGTCTCATCTTGTTTTGTTTTCTAGATGACCTAGCAATCTCTTTTGCTATCCTTCTTTGGTGTCAGGCAAGAAGCATTGAACCTATGTATTCTCTATCCCATGGGCTGGTACTCAACAGTGATAATATATGTGTGTATTTTGGAAAGTGAATTGGGAGAAAATGTAAAATAAGGACGTAAAATATTGCTTGCAATAAGCTCCTTTTGAAGCTATAAGGCACAAAGATCTTAATGATATAGTACAAGAAGAAGAGTGTTCACAGCATAAAAATACAAGTGATTGGAAACACACTGTTTTTCTCTAAAGTTTAGCTCTATAATTTGAGGCCAAGTGCTGGAAATTTCCTTGCTTCTGAAATGTATGTACCTTTTTATTGTACAAAATAGGCACTCAAAATAAAGTACCCTTAATACATACATGAAAGAATGAATGAAGAATATATTTTATAATCTGGTGCAAAATTATGCAGTGTGTACAATTGTGTGGTAGGTCATCGCTGCCTCAATTTGAAGCACTATTTAGTGATCAAAGCTGGTAAACTCTCAAAATACCTTGAAATAAGTATATTGGCAATGTAGATAAGTTGGCCCTGAATTAAGGTAAGCAAAACAAACTACTCAAAACATTTCTTAGAATACGTCTGAATTCAAGCCATGAAGACCTGGGATTTGTGTCTTGAAAAAGACAAACTAGTCCCAGCCTTGCCAACAACTGGTTTTGTAGCAATACGTTTGACATCTCTGAGCTTCAGAGTCCCTGTCTGTGAAATTAGAGACTTCAACTAAGTCATCTTTAAATTCTCTTCCAGCACTCTTTATAATTTTATAATTCTACGTAAATTATATATGTGTATATATATATTTATATTTGTATATAAGTTTATTTATATATAAGTTATATATATAATATATACATAATTATATATGTATATAACCTCCCCAAAGCAATAAAGATGGCAGCTGACTTTTCTCAAAAAATATTACATATATATGTGTATATATATATTTATTTATTTATGTTTGTATATATACGTATACCACTAGGTAAGTGTTGTGTACTTGTTTACGTGTTATCAAAAGTCAGAGGTAAGGTTTCCGATGACTCTGTTCTGCTTGACGAATTCCAGTGAGCATAGCTTGCCCACATTCATGGTGCTACGGCTGCATTGGGCCCAGGAGTCTAAAACTGAATAAAGCCAAGAAACCTACTCTTTTTGCTTCTCCCAAACAAGGTTGAATTAGATCTTTCATCTTACAACTCTAACGTGAGGAAGTGAGCAGCAGAAATACCTCCTGCTGTCTGTGCATGCCTTCTCAAAGCAAGGCTAAGACCAGAGTTAAGGGTTCTGATGGCTCTGAACCGCCTATCCTTCATAAATTTGGACAGAATCCAGGTGGGCGCTCTTCTGACAGATGAGTCCACCAGTAAATATGAAACTGTGCTCGTAAATGAAGTACGACAGAGACAGCATTTTTTATATAGTCCCATGATAACATGTAGAAGTCTGATGAAAGAAGCTACAAACAATGCTGCTTCTGTAAAAGCATTCTCTTTGCTGAATCAATTTTGATGTAAGTTGGAAAATGGTTTGGAGCCTCTTTTGTCGAGTGTCCTCTCTCACAGCAGTCCTGGAATCACAACAACAATGACATCTTAATAAAACACTGGGTATATCCATTAGTTATAGAATGTTTGTCTCTTTTAAAGAAAAAAATATAAAGATTAAAGAATCATATACATTTTAAATATGAAAATAGATTAAGGACATATTTTTCAAGTCCTCCATTCTACAAAGGGGGAGCCTGAGGTCTAGAACACTTTAGTATTATACCTGAGATCATACAGGAAAATGCTTATCTATGGAAGTCTTGGAAGGAAAAATCATGCAAGCAATGGGTATAGCTTTCATTCAAGAAAATAATGTGTCATAAGTCACCACATGTGAGTCACAAATATTCTTAGAAGACGTCTGTACATTGTAATTTAACATGCAAAGGCATTAATCACACTTGTGCTCTGAAATCTTTCACTTTTTGATGTTCTAATATATTTAGAATATACAATTATTCCACTGTATATGAATTGATAATTGTTGCAAAAATTCAAGCTTGCAGCTTACTAATGTCATCTTTTTCCCTGTGATGAGATCAGCGTGTTGAGTTTGGGAGTAAAATTTTCAAATTCTTGATTCTATCTAAAAACATGTAATTAGAAACATAATGGTTTAATTAGTTTACTGGATGCTCTGAAAATCTGTAAGTATAGTTTCACATATAAAATAATTGTGAAACGCGATTTGTATGTTTATTTACACTTAAACTTTTATCGTTTACTATCCACCATTTCATATTTTTTCCACATCAACAAGCCAACAATAAAAACTGATATTTTGAAGATGTGTTTTCCTATCTTATTTATATTACTTATTTCTAATTAAAGTGTCTCTTTTTATTGACACTTGCATTAATTTTACACTTTAGCCAGTAACAGAACAACGCCCATTAAGGTTGTTCATGAGGAGAGGGCTTTTCCCCTAAAATATATCTATGAAATATTCAGCTCTCTCTTATTTTTCTTCTAGGATCATATAAAAAATAGTCTTTTGGGAGAAGCAAATTAGCTCAGGTACTGAGAGTGAGCACCTCATTAAAATGTTCCTGGGTAATAAGCATGCTGAAATGCCTCAAGTGTAAGTAGATGGTGCAGATGGGTAATTTGAATATGCATATATTCCTGCCTTTATATTGCTCTGCCCTACTTAAACTACCATTCATTTGAGTTAATGCCACAGCATAGCTATCCTTCTTTACATTACATCCAGAGTTCAGACTGAAATTATTCCTCTGCGCTGTATTACGGATGAAAGATTCGAGTAGGGTTTTTTTTTTTTTCAGTACCAGTCTTAATAACATGAAACTGAAGCATTGATACTCACCATTACACCTTGGGAGAGTAGGTGTTCTCACTTAGCTAAGCTCACTCAACACTGCCCTGGTATCTCTTTTTAGCCCATAAAACATCTGGCCTGACTGTTGATTACCATGACTCCAAACTCACAAATAAACCTGATGAATTCTCTGCACGCTAGATCATATCAGATTGCAGTAAATTATCATCTTGTGACATGTAGTCATTCCAGGCTACCCAACAGGAATTAAATCCCAAACAAACTGGTGCTCAGAAGGAAATTAGCTTAACTCTGGCAACATACTGAATTCCTCAAATTAGTACAATTCTCTCTAAAACAAATAGACACAAGGTGATGACACGAGTGTACAATAACACGAAACTTAATATGAGTTTAAATCAATTTGCTTATTTAGTTTATTCCATGCCTTTCCTTTTTTCCTTTTTTTCCTTTTTCTCCCCAAAGCCCCCCGGTTCATAGTTGTATATTCTTAGTTGTGGGTCCTTCTAGTTGTGGCATGTGGGACGCTGCCTCAGCATGGCCTAATAAGTGGTGCCATGTCCGCACCCTGGATCTGAACCAGCGAAACCCTGGGCCACCGCAGCAGAGCGTGTGAACTTAACCACTCGGCCACTGGGCCGGCCCCCTTTTTTTCTTTTTTTTTCCTTCCATGCTTTTTCTTAATAAGAAATATAAAAATTGGAGAAGCACATACCCCTATATGAGAAATTTAGGGGTAACTTTTATTTATTTTTCTCATAATGCAAAGAGGAAAGAAAATTATCCTAGCTCTCTTAACATTTGCTCTTCCTTGCAGTCTCTAGAATTCCTATGTGAACCAAAATGATGAAACAATTTACATGTACTTTTTTGTTGTACACGGTCTTACGTTTTATTAAATTAGTAGGTGTGGTTATTGGATTGTAGTATTTGTCTCTCTGGAAAATTTGTTTTCCTTCCTATTTCCCTCCTTCTTGTATACTTTTTCTAATGCTAGTATACATTTATACTTAGACTTCAGGTTTTAATCCAAGATTGAACAGATGCTAGTTAAGATTTTTATTTTATTTATTTATTTATTTGGAGGAAGATTAGCCCTCCTCTTTTTGCTGAGGAAGACTGGCCCTGAGCTAATATCTGTGCCCATCTTCCTATATTTTATATGTGGGATGCCTGCCACAGCATGGCTTGATAAGTGGTTGGGAGGTCCAGGCATCTGGGATCTGAACCAGCGAAGGGACCGCTGAAGCAGAGCGTGCAAACTTAACTACTACGCCACCGGGCCGGACGCAGGATTTTTATTTTTTTAATTCTTGTGAGGAGCAGTGAGGCAGAAGTGGAGGAGAAAGCTTAGAGAGAATTCAAAAATGGAAGGTAAGAAGATTCAGTTGCTGACAACTGTCTTTTGAACTCCAAATCTTGCATCAGTGTAATACTGATCCATAAATGTAATTATGGCTGTTAGTACGACATTCATTAGAGAAGAGCAAAGGCAATGGAGCTAACTAAAGAAGAGATATCTATGGTTATAGAAGAAAGAAGCTACTTAAGCCTAGGAATAGATAAGGATAATTTTTCAGAGCTTTACATTCAAAATAATTTGGCCAAGTTCATCAAATGTGTTAACACAAAGCTTTATATATTCTTGAAAGATATCTAAGGTCCAGGAGTTCGTCTTTCCAAAATACAAGCAAATGGATTGCAAGTCAAAATATGATCTATACCTAATCAGATGCTTGAAAGTTGAAATTCCTTTCCCCAAAAAAGTACAGTTATAAGTAATTAAGTTCCCCTATCAAGTGTTGAAGTTTGGGTTCACTGGGAAATGGACTTTGAGACATGAATGTGCTGCTGGAAGTTTGCTTAGGAATGGGATGAACGTCTCTGGAGGAGGAGTCAGGGAAGCAGGACTGGGCAGAAGGAGAAGTTGAATTGTGATGCAGTCACAACAAGGGCCTCAGCTGATCCCACGGGGTGCCCTGGAGCTGGAATGGCTTTTCAGAATTATATCAAATTCAGACGTGAGGGTAGGCCTTGTATACCTTCACACCGACCAGTCATTAGATACAAGCTGACCTTGTAGGTCAGAAGGCATGATTTGGGTGAAATGATATTTGTTCAAGGCCAAATCCCAAAGAGGGACTCAACTGGGAGCCATCAGCTGGCCAAGACTGCCAGAAGCTGGGGAAATGAATGCTTCAGTCCTGAAATGGAGAAGGAGGTGATCTGGGCTCCTACCACAACATCCACTATACTAACTCACAAAATCCTGTTTAATCCTCAATGTACTTAAGTTATCATAGTAATAATACTACCCTTGATATGGGTGCGCTATGTAATAAGAGAAGGAGCTAGCACTAAGAAAAATTTCCAAGTAGACAAAAGCTGTCATTGTCATCCTTCCGCTTCCTTCTATGTACTCCTTCCTCATGACCACCTAGTGACTTATTCTTCAGGCAGTATGTTCTTCATACTGTCCCAGACCACCTTTCCCGACCCCCACCCCCACATATACACTGCAGCATTCCACCCTTAATGGCCCTCTCTCATACTGTGCTCCAGCTCTAAAATTGTCAACTTCTGTTTTACACTCAATCAAATTTGTCAATTCTCTCACATAGCACAACTGAGTTCTAAGTGGAAGCGATTGTATTGATAATATCTACTGGAATGTATGAAAGCCTGATAGTCTTTCTTCCCCTCACAAGCATTTTCACTTTTAAAAGAAGCTATGGGAAACCTGCATGAATCCCCAACTGGGGGAATTTCAGGTGGTGTAACTAAGTGAAACAAAATGGAGATAATGGTTTTAGGAGCAGAATTTATCTGCCCTTGAGTTAGCTCTCCCAAACTGTTTCACTCTTTAGAAGTACACTTAGAGACCTTCTAAGGAGACTTCAGTCGAATCACCCCAGAAAAATGACTGACCTTCTCTCAAATTCTTAAGAAAAGATAATTCTTTAGTTTATAGACTTGTAGTTAAGAATCACAATAGGTATTGATAGTATTTTTTCCTTCCCAGAATCTTGTTGATTTTTACACAAAGCTCTGTGTTTTCAGTGACAAAAATATATTCTAGTAAGTTCAGTGTTAGGCTGCACTATAATAGTGTTAGCAATTCATGTACAATGAAAAGTTAGATGACAATTCTGTTGTAGATCTAATGAAAAATGTTGAAGAAATTGATCTTTAAAAGCCTAACCTTTCCCCCTGCCTCTTCAATTTTCAAAAACATAAAAATATGATAAGCGATTAATTTCCAGAGTTCTCCATGTACTATTTTGTTAATAAATTTCAGTGAGAATATGATTCAATTGTATATGAAAGAGAATTATAAAGTCAACCAAAAGTAACATGCCAGTGGATTTTAATTAATATTCACCCACAAAGTCTTTTATACTTGCATCTTTTTGTACTATCTTGTATCTTTTCAGTTTAAAAATAATTGCACAACTTTATATATTTCAGGGTATTGCAAGAGAAGCAAACCCTCACAGCAAAATTCATTCATTGTTTTATGTAACTCACATTTATTAAATGCTTATGTGTTCTTTGGGGGGGCTGCCAAGTTTAGAACAACCTTATACTAGCACAATTATAGCATCATAAAGTTAGGTGGCTGGGCTATAGGTAATGATAACATTCAGCATTTTAGAAAAAAGGAAAATAGATATCTAAAAAAAACTGAAGCAATTATTTAAGTAAACTATATACAGGCTTTTATAGTATAGAAGTAACGAATTCCAAAGGTCTTCTATGAGTATGATCCATAGAGATCACTTTTTCTCTAGCCATAAATGCCCAGAGTCAAAATTAGAAACCTGCTTCTCTCTCACCTTCCCATCTTCTGATTTATAAACATTTACCAAGTGTTTTATATACAGGATAATTTTATTTACCAGTCACTATAGGCAAGGTGCCCAGGCCCTACCAGTTTTTCAAGGACCCCCAAAATTTGTTTGCAACACTAAAAATAAAAACTCGGCACCGGTTTAAGAAGAAAAACCTGCAAATCGAGATTCTTAAATGTCCACAAAATGTAGTATTAAGTCAACCTCATTCAGTATTAAATTTAGTATTCATAAAATTTTAATTGCATTTGAAAAAATTTTATGGGTTAGATCTTCTCATTTAGGAAGAATTTCCAAGTGTGCATAATGATTGCAGAGAAATCATGGCGAATCATAAATAAATGAATTATTTGCTGACAAATAATTTCAAAGCAAAATTACTTAAAAATTCTTCTAAAATTTAGAATGTCTGGGCCCTACAAAAAGTATTAAAATTATCCTGCATGCACGTGTAAGCCACTGTTCTAGATATGTTACAGAGATTATTTAAATTGATCATAACGACTTCAATTTAATTCAATTCAAAGAAACATCTTTGAACATCTACTAGCATTGTTGAACAAGGTCTCAGGATATATACATTATCTAAATTCATCATCATAATTTTTTTTCAATTCAATTCAACAGCAATCTATTCATTATCTACTTTGTGTCTGGCACTGTGCTGGTTACTCTGGGTACAGAAATAAGGTGGTTATACACCCTACTCTCAAGGAGCTCAAAGACCAACAGGAAATTTAGACAAGTAAGTAAAAGTGTATATGAGAAGGGGATAAATGGTACTCTATGGGCAAACATGGTGGTCTACGACATTATCTAGAAAGGAAACTTATTCCAGATTTGGAGGAATAGAATAGGCTTCATGGAGGAAGTCATCTCTAAGATGGAAACTAGTAGGTTAAATTGAAGAGAGTCAAGGAAAGGGGGTGAAGAGGGGCTTGAAAGTTCCAGGAAGAGCATGTGCCCGTCACAAGGCAAGGGAGAAAATAGCACATGGAAATCACTGAACGATCAGTAATAAAGTGTGCTTCTGTGCCCTCTAAATAGACACAAGGAGTGCTGACCACACGGCCAAAGGCAAAAGAAAACCCCCGACGACCTATCAAAAGACCTTTGCATCAAAAACTACTTTTGATCCAGCAGAACCAAGCCTTTTAAAAGAAAGCTGTCAAAATCTGCATTAGGCAAATGGATTTCTATATCAAGAAACTAACATCTCTACCCATATCTCCAAATTTATGTCTTCTCAAAATGTCAGCTGTTGTGTAAACATGACCTTTGAAAGCAGCCATTTGGCCAAGGGTTTAAAAATCATTCAGTGAAACTGTGATACAGCTGCATCATCGGAATGAAAGTGAATGGCCCATGCAGAGCCACTAATATAAGCCATTAGCCATACTGTGCTTTCAGGAGAATTATATGACCTTTCAAAGGCAATCTAAGCGTTTAAATGTTCTGGGGACCCATCATGTAAAGTGTGACTGACAAACAGCTTGTCTAAGGAAACAGGGCACCATATGCTTAAAAAAAAATACTTATGTGGTGAGATCTGATAAGAACCAAGTTGTCTGTACTACAGTTTCAGGTTTTAAAATAGCAATTTGAAATAAATATGATTAATAAATGGCTGCTGAGAGACAATTCACCATGGGTCTATTGCATTTCTGTATGTCTTGTGAATGAAGGAACTAATAGCCTTTGTTCTGAAATATCCTTTCCAAGATGTTTGTATAGCAAATATCTTTGGAAGATAGAGATAGTATCTCCCTCCAGAGCAAAGGGCGGGTGTGTTTACTGCCCAGTGTCACAAAGATCATGTCTTCCTATAGAGTAAGTGGAGCAGGTTTGCTAGCAGTCAATTATAAATGATTAGAGCTTCCTAAGCTTGGGGTTCCTCAGGTGTCATGTAAACCCACTGTGTTACTCCTGTGGTGCTTGGAGGGAAAGCAAGGAGAACTGAGGTGAACACAATACTCAGGCTGCTTGCTGTGCCATGAGTAATCAAGTTCTTTGTCTCTGACCCAGCAGTCTCATGTGTTCTGCCAGCATCAGTGAAATTGTAGCAGGCTAACTTGTTAGCTTACAAGTAAAGTCAAATCTCAGACCCTTCAGCATTCTTAACAACAATCTTTTCATTTTCCATGTGTTTGATAACAAATCCATACTGATAGGATTTATATACATATTAATTTATTTAAAGCTTTTGCTCAATTTAAATAGGTTAAATCTTTGCGTGAACTGAGCTTCATGACATCACAATTTGCAAAAATCCTTATCTAATAAGATTAGGTTTCATTATAATTGGATAAATTTATTTCTGCCAAAAGGTAATTCATAATTAACAGCAAAATTGTACATTAGTGGTTTACTAAGACCAAGTTGTAATATGGGAAAGGATTCTTGCTTAGACCAAGTTGTACTTGGGAAAAATTTATTTCTGCCTAAAGGTAATTCATAATTAATAGCAAAATTTTAAATTAGTGGTTTACTAAGACCAAGTTGTAATATGGGAAAAGATTCTTGCTTTCTCCTAACCTAGAAGGGTTCTCAGGGTGACACATCAGAATGATTCATAAAATACTTCTTGAAATTTAATTTCTGCTTTTAAATGAGGTTATACCATGACTGGAATCAAGTTCTGAAATTTTATGGGATTTTTTTCCCTGTGGTAACTCTTGGGCTTCTATTAAAAAAAAAATTAATCCAAGACCTTTGAATTTTTTTTACCAAATTTCTAGTCACTATAGTCAGTTAACTTATTTTCCAAATTGACTTTAATACCTTAAGACTATGCTTTCTGATCTGAAGTCTTCTGCTGCATTCTGTAGCATACACACACACTAGAGTGGGCCTCAGCAATGGTATCAGACTCTAGCTTACATCACAGAATGGCTGCACACCGAAACTGCTGCACTGCGGTCATCATTATGTCAAGACTGATGAACAGCCTTAACAGGGCAGCCAAAATCCTATGGTAGAAAAAAGTCTTAACGAAGGATTCAAAATGTGTGTCTTTAAGGTTACTGGCCCTGTAGCTAATAAATACCCAGCCAATTATGATTCTGATCTTCTTCCAGAGATTTCAGTTTAAATCTAATTTTGAAAATGACACAAAGTGGACTAAGCACATATAAATGTTAAAAGTACCTAAAGCCAATGAGGTGCTCATTAGTTCATATCTAAAAAGCTGCTGATGTGAAGAGCTTTAATTCAATCATTTTATGACAAAAGCTAAAATGTTTAATTTCCAATATTTTACTCATTCAATATGCCTTTCTTTCTCATATAGCAAATAATTCTGTTTTAATTAGTTACCCTGAGAAAGCCCGTATAGACTAAAACTAAAATCACTTTTAAGTAACTTTTCAAATGAGAACACAATCATGTTAGTTTGAACTGAAGCAAAATTCCTCATCTCATTAGCTTGATTTAAAAAACATCTGGGAAAATACTAAGTTTTTTGAGAGAAGTAGCTTCAATTTAAAATAGGCCAAGTGTGACGAACTTTGAGGTCAGGTAAACTTATCAGATTTCTTTCCTAAACAAATGATCCAATGTTCATATAAGCATACAAAATGTACAGCTTCTAGGTTAATAAGCACATCTTAAGCTTTTACAAATAATCATATTGTAATAATATGAATTAAAAATAAAAATACAACTCAAGTGGCTGAAATCCATAAAGTAATACATTTTATTTGCAATACAAAATAATGTCTTTTTAGTTCTTTCAACAATAAGTTGTTGGTCATCTGCTGTATGCTAGAAACCATACTAAGCCTTGGAGATACAGAGATGTGTAAGACACCTACGACACCCTCCTGCCCTCAAGGAGCTTGTAGAGATGAGGACAATGATAGAGGTATGACAAAACATGCTATGAGAGCGTGGAGCAGAGGCACCCAAATTAGACTGGAGTAATCAGATGAATGGTTTCCGAGGCTAAGTTTTTTTTTTTTTTGAGGAAGATCGGCCCTGAGCTAACATCTGCCGCCAATCCTCCTCTTTTTGCTGAGGAAGACTGGCCCTGGGCTAACATTGGCGCCCATCTTCCTCTACTTTATACGCGGGACGCCTACCACAGCATGGCTTGACAAGTGGTGCCATGTCCCCACCTGGGATCTGAACCGGTGAACCCTGGGCCGCTGAAGCAGAACATGTGAACTTAACTGCTGCACCACCAGGCCAGCCCCAGAGGGTAAGTCTTTAAAGAGAAGTTGTAGTTGTCCAGGAGGTAAGAATGGACTAGGATGCATAAAAGTGTATCCATGCAGGAAGGAAGTTGAATCTACTTCCACTAAATGGTCTACCTTATCTAGATAAAGCAGGCGTGAGGTTATGTGTGGAGTGGGAGGCAGCATGTTATCTAGTGAGGACCTGAGAAGAATGGTGTTAGCGAGAGGCTTCAAAGAACTATTAGTTCCTTCCCGAAAGAGACTGTATCTCAGTCTGAAGACTGCAATCATTTTTACAGAGTATGTTTGCCAGTGCTTTTTAGCCTTCTCTTACCTGGTTCTGTTTTAAAATATAGCCCATCTGAAATAAAGCTGACCCAGATCATAGAGTTGTGAGAAATAACTCTGCAAGGAGAAGTGCTATTACAATGTTAAGTAATTATAAGGCCCATGTTTCCAAGTTTGCTATCATCTAAATTGATGTGTGACCTTGCACAGATCATTTAACCTCTCTGCTACAGATGTCGTCGGTAATTTGGGAGTAATATCACAAATGTTATAAAAATGTGAGGCTTCATAAAGCACTCTGAGAGACTCCAATGAAGGGATTATATATGCATAAAGTGCGTTATGATCATGAGAACTAATAATGAATTATTTCTTGGCACTTTGCACACTAATTAGAAGTGCAGCCTGTTCTGGAGCATTAGAGGAGGTGAAACTAAGTTGAGGATTCTGTTTCTCATCCCAGAGTGGATTATAAATAGGGCAGTCATATAATATTTTTGTCCAGTCCGGGACTTGATAGTGAAAGAGCGCACTAACCAGATGGGATACTCAGACGACAAGCATGAATGAAGACTGTCCTAGGCACACCAGGCTGCAGAGTCACCCTACTACAACATTTATTCCTTCATTGTTCGGATATATGTAGCATCTTCTGCAAAGCTCAAGGTCCTCTCCAGAAAAGTCCCAGTGTGATGGTTGCCATTTGCAGCAGAGCTCATGATAACATCAAAGCGAGTGTAAGGCAGCTATGGGAAGAGTTTTACTGCACTCCCTACCATCAACTCAAGCTTTGAAATGGATCTCTCATAACTATTTGCACAGTCTTTAATGGCGTATTCATCTCACCTCCATTCTCGGAAAACTCTCTTGACCTAAAAGATGCATTCACCACATTAACATAACATTTGCTGTATACGTGCCCTCCGTATATGAAACTGTGTCATGTTTGAACTCTGGCTTATGCAAGTCATTTCTCATTTCTGAGCCTCAATTACCCCATGTGAGAATCCAAATGTTTTCTAAGCTTCCTTCTGGCTCTGATAATGCCGGATTTTATGTCCTCTTTGTATGCAAGAATAAGGAAAAAATGCATTCTGTTTAAGCTTGCAAATTTCTATAGGTTGAAGACGCTGTTTTTTCTCACTGCTTTCCCTCTACCCCAACACACACACACACACACAGGATTCATCATAGTGAGAAGCAGCGGCAAGGAGAAAAGGCAGGGCAGCAGGAAGTAATGTTGTGAAGGTGAAAGCACTGCATAACAATGGAAGGAGGGAGAAGAAGGTTGGGAGGGGAAGAGAGGGAGACAGAGCCAAGCACAGTGCAATAGGCAGCCTGCATTGTCACGCACATTCACCATTGCTAGTCGTGGTCATGGGTGTGAAGGCAAGAAAAAAAATCCCTTTTAAAAGGTATTTTCATTTTACATTTTCAATCTTTAAAAAAAAGGGGGTAATACTATGCAGTCAATAATTTGCAAGATCATTAAACTCCTACCATAGAAGGAAAGAAGTCATTAAGTCTCGCAGAACTTCTTAGTGGCAAGTCTCAAAAGAAAATGCAACAGAAGTTGGTTACTAATACAGAAATATCTGAACTCAAGTTCGGAAGACTGCTCTCACCAATATTCTCCCAGGATAACAAATGGGCCGGGGCGATTTGAGTCATGAACTTGTTCAAATCAGGGTGATCTTATTTCTGTTCCCAAAGCACAGCGTTCACATAATACAAAATCACAAGGCATAGAAAATAATATGATTCGATCAAAGAGACAGGTTTATTTCATTACTTGTTTCCAGGCTAATCCTTCACTATTGTTTGAATAGAGTTGATAAAAGCAGACTAATGAGCCTTGAACTGAAGACCCAAAGGTGGAGAACTGTTTTGGTGTTGAAGCATGCTAATCAGGAAGCAGCAAAGCGGACACGGGGTAAAGTAGAAAAGAAAAAATGAATAAAAGCTTAAGTCTGCCTGGATAACTAGCAAGATAATATAGCAAAAAAATGTTTCAAACTAAGTATCAGGATACCTATGCATTACACATCGTTCCTTAATTTAGTCAAGAAGCATTTATTGGAAACCTAATATGTGCCAGATGCTGTGTCTTGTGCTAGGGAATAAAAAGTACAGAATGCATGGAATGGGGCGAGGAGGGGAATAAAAAGCTGACAAGGTATGTATGAATAGACGGTACAGGCCTTTGCAAAGCAATTTAAGGGGCTGAGAGTTTATCCCAAGATAAGCAGGGTGTTACTGAATGATTTTAAGCAGATAAGTGACCATTATTTTTTTATATTTGAAGATATCACTCTAGCTGGAATATAGACAACACTGGGGGAAGTGTCTAACATTGTATGCCAGAAGAGCAATTAGTAGATGATTGTAGTGGTACAGGCAAGAAATGGAAATGACCTGGGCTAGTCCTCACAGATCTTGCTAATAAATTAGATGCTTGTTGGGGAGTAGGGGAGAAGAAGGGGTCAAGAATGATTCCCATGTTTCTGGTTTGGTCAGCTTGGTTCAGTGTGTCATGTCACATACTGAAATAGGATACAGAGAAGGACAGCCACTTCTTGGTGGAATGATGGGCTCAGTATTGAACACGCTGATATGCAGGTATCTAGGGGACACTGAAATAGAGACATTGAGTAGATATTTGGATGTAAGGAAAAGTTCACAACTTAAAATGTAGATTTGGAAGTCATCAGCAGAAGGATAATAATTTAAGCCAGAAGATTCATTAAAGATTTGGGAGCATGCCCAGTGGCGTAGTGGTTAAGTTCACATGCTCCGCTTCAGCCGCCCTGGGTTCGCAGGTTCACACCCTGGGCACAGACCTACACACTGCTCATCAAGCCATGCTCAGGTGGTATCCCACATGGAAGACCTAGAAGGACCTACAACTAGGATATACAACTACTTAATGGGGCTTTGGAGATTAAAAAGAAGAAGAAGAAGAAGAAGATTGGCAACAGATGTTATGTTAGCTCAGGGCCAATCTTCTTCACCAAAAAAAAAAAAAAGAATAGTTAAGATTAGCAAAGAAAGGTGTGTAGATTGAGAAGAGAAGAGCATGGGTCAGAATCCTGAGAAACAACAGCATTTAAGGGATAGGCAGATGAAAATAAACCTGCAAAGGAAACTGAGAAGGAGCTAGGAGGAGAACCAGGTGAGTGTGGTGTTATAGAAATCCAGAGAAAGGAGTGCATCCAAAAGGAGTTAATCTAATACTTCTGTGCACTTGGACAGGTCAATTTCCTTTTCTTGATCTCACCATCATCTCTGTACAATAAGCAGATTGGACTGGATGACCTTTAAATGTCCTCCCAGCTCTGATATTCTACTGTTCCGTGGGAGATTTGAAATGTCTCTCCTCATTTTGGCTAATGGGAAGAAGGATACTCTTCCCAAGATTAAGACTTCAAGAAAAAACACCTTGAGAAAAGACTCAAGCCTTGCCATCAATCTAATCAAAGCTTCTACATCAAGTAACAATGTCTACAACACAATGCTAATATTAAAGAAAGCCTAATAAATTTATAGCAAATAGAAACAACATATCAACCATAGTGATACATTCTTGAGCACCTACTCAGTGGTAGGGACTGCTCTGGTTTCCTTTGGTACTTTAACTCATTCACCACTCATAACAAATTACTATTATTACTACAGAGGTTAAAAGCAAACTCTAGACAAAATTTTACCAAAAGTTCAGTGTTGGTTTGTGGTAGAGGAGAGATTTGAAACTAGGTCTATCCGATTCTAGCTATTTCCATAATGTGAGAAGTCTCACAGGAAGTGCTTCCTAACTTCCTCTGTCTCCACCTCGCGTATAGAGACAATAAATTCATTTCCCCTTTAACCTATTGTCTGATCACAGCCAGTCAAAATTTCTAACAAAAAAATCTAAGCTAGTCAAAAAGTGAATCTTGTCTTAATTTTAGGCTCTATAAAGTTGCAGGCAATTTGTCCTTTTATAAGATGCACAGCAGTTGGTATCCTGACAAAAATGGGCATGAGCAATGGGAGAGGTATCATCTTCCCAAGCTTTCAATGGTCAGGGTTATTTGCCGTCTTCAGAGCATACTTCAGATTCTTTCAAGGTTCTTGCCTCTTCCCTAATCGCTCCATAGTATGGATTTCTTCCTAAATGCCTGTGTAGTGGGACTCATTTTGAACAGGCAGTAAAGCATCAAGGATGGTTGTGAATAAAGCAGAAAATGGGAAAAACGAGTAAATATGCCCTGTGGAAGGCACCCTCACCTAGAAAACAGTATGGAAGCTTATGCATAAACCTACTACCCAATATTCTGTGTAATGCACACACATGAGTGTGTGTGTGTGTGTGTGTTGGCATAGGGGATGTGTTGGAAGGATAGAAGTGACTTGTATTTACTTTATGCATTTCCAAAAACGGTGGAGTTTTATGTGATTTTCCATTTTCCTTTGTGTTTTTAATGTTTTTTAAGTTAAAAAACTTAATAACAACACTACCAAAAGGCCACCTTTAGCCAGTTCAAGATTCTGTTTCTCCAACACCATATTCATTGTGTCATCAGCCTGCTGAGTGACCAAAATGAAACTCTCATCTCAATTTTTTTTGTAGCAGGCATCTCTGGGGATGTCAACCTCTCTACCCTGAGAACTCCCTTTCCACGTGGGGAGGGAGAATCTCCGCAGTTTTCACTACGTGACTCTGTTGTCCTACACTCCTGACCACAGCAATTGATCAAGGGTGGACCATGACCCAAGGGATAAGAATAAATTCCTCTCTCCTCAGTATTTGAAATTGATGTTCAGAGATATTTGTTCCTATTGATTGTATGAACTGAGTATATGCTAGCCTAAAAGCAATAGGTTGGCTATTTTATGCAGGAAGATAGAGAAAAGGTAAGTCTGCAAAAAGAACATGAAACAAGGACAAAGACAGAAATAAAGAAGAGCCGATGAGACGTGGGAAGATGGCTGAAAGAGAGAAAGTGGCCCAAGAGCGAGCACGAGGGGGACTACCTTGGTTCCTAATAGCATGCTCATTCTTGGTTCCCACCTTTCACAAGGCCAGGATGCGTCCTTGACTTTGGTTCCTTGTAATAATGTTCATTATATTTGCTTATACTAGTTTAAACAGGCTTCTGTCACTTTTAATCTGAAGCTCCTCGCCTAAAATAATGAAGTCAAACGTTTCTGCCTGGCCTACACTGGAACAGCAACAATGTGAATTAAAATGAATGATAACATACAGTTAAATCTCAAAGCCAGAACTGAAGGAATTGATCTCAGATTTGTCATCTCCTCAGCAGCTTGTATTCCTTTCACAAGATATCTGTTTGTAGTGTTGTGTATTTGACAGTGGTCTTTGGCTATTTCCCCTTTTGGCTTGATGAGGGGAAGGATTAAGATTGTAGACTGTCTTCTACATATAAATCCTTATCCTATGATGAGGGGTTCAGTGAAAGCCTAAACATGCCTATTTGGTATTTTTGTTCCCACAAAGCTGGGAACTCTGTTTTACGTGTATATCAGAGCATCCTAGAGGAGACAAGAAACAGAAACGCGTGGTATGAGAGAACCCATGAAATCACAATGGCAAAAAAAAAAAAGCAGCAGCTTCACTTAAATCTATTGCCTGGGTTAATGGTGAACTTCATTTATGGACCTCATCATTAAAAATAAGTTCTGACCCAGTGGCACCGGTGGCTACATGATAAGTGCTGCCCAAAATGAGATGTTTCTCTGTCTGTGAAACATGACTTGTTTAGCCTTATGGAAACAGAATGGTAATTTTCTCAAATTAAATATTAACGCAAGCATTTCCTCCTAACTTTTTCACTCATGTTAGATGCTGCTTTGTGATAAGTGAACTTTCAATGAGGCTATTTAAATACTGTGTCATGATGCTGAGCTTCTGTCTGTATATGTATCTCCCTTCTATGTAAAACAACAAAATTAAAGAAAAGAAAAGAAAAATTATTCCCCAAATTAAAAAATGGAGTGACAAGTTATAATGTTCACTATATCTCAAAGCCTAAATTCACTTTGGACTTCTTGCCCATCAAGTCCTTTTCATCCCTGTGGGCCTGCACTGAATATAAAAGCCATTAATCAGACCTTAGCTCCTGGGTACCAGGGACAATGCAATTTTTTCCCCAAGCTAGACAGAATACAATCTGACCTATATCGGCTGATTGGTCTATTTGCCACTCCATATGCTGGAAATAACGGGGTCAGGCTGACTGGTGACACACACGGTGATCCACTGAAATTGGCAATTGGGGAAAAAGGAGCCACTTCTTCCTCCTTTGCCTTCCCCAGAAGCCTTCAAGTGGGTCACAAAGGATAAAACGGAAAGAATTCAGGAAGAGGAAACAGAAGAGACCAGACAATGTCTGCGGGAGGCTGCCTCATTCATGTCAGAGTCTGTCAGGTGTGTTAGAAGCAAGCGCCTGAAATGATAATTCACTTCATCTTTCTATCTCCCCCTCAGTGGGAGATTATCCTATTTACCATGTCCTCCAATCTTCATTTCCACAGTGAAGTCTTTCAGTCAGGCTGTTGTCATCCCCTGCCTGCATTATTACGGCAGCCATCTATTGGCTTTCCCTGTCTAGTATCTCTCCCTGTGCCCCAGGCCATCTTGTTTGCTCTTCCTATATTTAATCTTCCCAAATATCATTTTCTTTACATTTATCCCATCCTAAATAACCTTCAACAGATTCTTTTCATCCTTTGAATCAAATTGAAATCTTTCCCTCGGCTTCCTTTTCCTATGCCGGCCCCACCGCCATCCCATCACAACTTTTCTCATCTTGTTTTTTAATTTCACAATCAGTCTTTCCCTTACCGTCAAACAGTTGCCCTGCTTATAGTAGAAATAGTAGAGGTGTGTGCAAATGCCACAACAGGGAATATATAAGACCATATGTAAGGCATTGCCATTATTTTTTAAATTGCTGTTTTTAAAATAGAGGCTGAGTGGAAGGAAAAGTGTGAGAAGGAACATAGAAGGAGTCAAAGCACCAAAGACAAGCCGTGACCCATCTTACTCCAGGTTCCAGGCTTCCTATTGTACCAGGAGATTATCTCCCACCCCTCACGGTGTTGCTGTGGCCATTAAGCAAAGAAGACTATATGCCAGGCCCTTTCAGATGTGTCATCTCATTGAAGCCAAATGACCCTTGAGGCATGTACTGGAACCCTTATCTTACAGATGAGGAAACTAAGACTCAGAAGGGGGATAAAAAGCAAGTGAACCAGGACTATCAGTCTCTAAACCCAGC